>NC_141051.1:9674194-10874194 GCF_041138505.1 Cibotium barometz
TTGAATTAGGGGACCTCTTCCTGATCAACATGGAAGGACTCACGTCCTTCAGGACACTTCCCATATAAAAAACTTTATCATAGTCTCTGGCCATAATTATGGCTTCTGAAATGGAGGATGGCTTGGTAATTCTTGACTAGGTTAGTCAAAGGCGGATCAAGCTTTCCCATGAATCGATGGAGAAGAGTTACATCATCCATATCTGGAGAAAATTGGAGAAGTTTAACAAAAGTTTGGTGGGATTCCTCTAGGGTCTTCCTTTCATGGGTTAGCTCCAAAAATTCATTCATTTTGAATCAAAATACTCGTCCATGGACTCTATCCAAGCCTCTACTTCTTCTCCCAAATTCCTTCGTTCACCTTTGAATACCCATATCAAAATTTCTAACTCAATCTCTCATTTATAATCTTATCATAATCTCTATAATACTTCCTAACATAATCCCTATGCTAATCTCTAGTATACTCCCTCTAACATATTCTTAATTAGACTTTAATTAAAGAATCAATGATCTCTAGCTTAATTCAAAATAATCATAACTTGGCCAACCACTTCCTAGTTTTGATTTCCTAGGCTCTTGGATTGATATAGGTCCGCCCATCCTGTTGGGTTTCTCCTTTCCATGATTGGGAAGAGAAGGGTCCTGGGTCCGTTAGGGAAATCTTTTCTCATGTGTTCATGTTGTTTACACTTGAAGCATTTGTTCTCATGGAAAAGCTCATTGCGTTGTCTTTATTATTGTTCAAGTGTTCATGTTGTTTACACTTGAAGCATTTGTTCTCATGGAAAAGAGCTCATTGCGTTGTCTTTATTATTGATATATAGGTGAGGGAGAGCTCTTCTTTCTCATCTTGTTACCTAGCTCATCGGGTCCACCCATCCATAGAATGATGCCATCGGGGCATCCATCCACCCACTCACCCAATCATTTTGTTACCTGATTTGGTCCCGTCACACTGTGAAACAGATAAAAACGGGTCCTTTAATTATTTTCCATCACTGATTCATTCAGACAGTTCTTCCAAAATAGTAGAAAACAAACACGGTCATAACGTTATCACTTGCTCGTTACATTATTCACATGCTTCTAAGCAACCCTTGCACACCAGCATGGGCGACATGGTTCCTGCGGTGGCAATTATTCTTGGAGGGGTCTAGAACTCCGAACATCACTCACTCGCTTGGTGAAGAATACTAAGTGGGTCCCCAGCTCCCTCATCCTCGATGTGGTGGTGATGTTTAAAACTCAGAGTCTCCATTGAGTCCCACATGCCCCCTCGAGGGGCATGTGCCCCTTAGCTGGCTTTTACTTGCACCACTTATAAGTGCCCCTCGCACACACCCGGAAGCAAGCAGCTCATCCACCTAGATATGGGTCCACCAACTCCGAGCATCTAGTGGGTTGCTCCACCAAAGCGGAAGGATAGCTTTAGGGTAGACCGACGACAACTGATCGATTGGTAACAACCAATCAAGCAAGAGAAAATACAATTCCATCACATTCACAGCAGTGAACAAGAGAAAAATAGTCTTTTCAGCTTGAGATTACGATGATAAGACAATTCTTTATTAAAGCATTTGCCATTGTTATATGCCCTTCTGGTTCTTTTCTTAGGCAATAGGTCGTGTGATGCAATGGTCTATGCAAAACCTAAAGAACGTTTCTTACCTGGACGATATTGACGGGCGGTGGCAGTGCCTGCACAGCGACGCTGCTTGGTCCGGGAGGGACATTGCTTGGTTTGGCGGAGTGTTGCTTGGTTCTGCGATGTTACCCACATCCTTAACTCCGCATAATTACATTAACTCTTTGCTAAAAATGATGTGTGTGAGGACTCCACCCAAGTGAAAATGAAGACATATATATAGATATACATCTCAAGGTCTAGAATCACCTTGAGGCTACTTACCTGCTCCTTACAGTTTCCCTGTGCAGAGAACCAACAAATTGTTTCGGCCATAACTCTCTCATAAAAACTTGGAATATAGTCATGTAGCCAGCCAAAAGAACCCGAATGCATTTGGTCTACAAGACGGCGGCGTGGGGGTAGAATAGTTGGTAAAAACGTCAGTATATAGCCATAAACATGCATCTTTAGAAATGCTTTGCTTTTCCATATTTTTAGTGTGCATGGACTCTAAATGTGTAAAAGTACTCTAAATATGACCTGGTATCACCTAAATTCAAAATTATGTTTTTGGCAATGTTTCTCTCTTAATGGATCTATTCTTATCTTCTCATTTCTTTTCAGATTTTAGGAACTAATGTTTTTACTCTATCACTTTCTCAACGTTTTTAGCCTTATAGTCTCTCTCGATGTGCACTCTCTTTCTTCTTGAAACCTATATTAAAATAGAATCCTCACATGGCTTGGGAGGGATGTTACATTCTCTCCCTCACTTAAGAGATTCGAGATGTCCTCATCTCAAGGTAATCTCTAGGTAAATCCCTCTCTCTCTCTCTCTCTCTCTCTCTCTCTCTCTCTCTCTCTCTCTCTCTCTGCGTTATCTTTATTATTGATATATAGGTGAGGGAGAGCTCTTCTTTCTAATCTTGTTCTCTGAAAGATTGGTCTTCCCCTTCTGATCTAGACGCGGATGATCTTGATAGGAAAGGGTAATTTTCCTATCGATGACCTTGTCATTGGCATCTAAAATGTCTTCCTTCTTTAAAGGTCCCGATGCGATGTCTACGAGTCGAAGATCTACTCTCTAACCTTGTTATCCCTATTTCTTGACCTTGATTTTGCTCTAGCTCACGATTCCTCTTAGCCTGGACTTGACATTTCCCTTGAATTAGGGGACCTCTTCCTGATCAACATGGAAGGACTCACGTCCTTCTCGACTTTTCCCATATAAAAAACTTTATCATAGTCTCTGGCCATAATTATGGCTTCTGAAATGGAGGATGGCTTGGTAATTCTTGACTAGGTTAGTCAAAGGCGGATCAAGCTTCCCCATGAATCAATGGAGAAGAACTACATCATCCATATCTGGAGAAAATTGGAGAAGTTTAACAAACGTTTGGTGGGATTCCTCTAGGGTCTTCC
Organism: Cibotium barometz; assembly: GCF_041138505.1. Taxonomy (NCBI): domain Eukaryota; kingdom Viridiplantae; phylum Streptophyta; class Polypodiopsida; order Cyatheales; family Cibotiaceae; genus Cibotium; species Cibotium barometz. The sequence continues at coordinate 9,677,246 of NC_141051.1, forward strand.
TTTCATGGGTTAAAAAATTCATTCATTTTGAATCAAAATACTCGTCCATGGACTCTATCCAAGCCTCTACTTCTTCTCCCAAATTCCTTCGTTCACCTTTGAATACCCATATCAAAATTTCTAACTCAATCTCTCATTTATAATCTTATCATAATCTTTATAATACTTCCTAACATAATCCCTACGCTAATCTCTAGTATACTCCCTCTAACATATTCTTAATTAGACTTTAATTAAAGAATCAATGATCTCTAGCTTAATTCAAAATAATCATAACTTGGCCAACCACTTCCTAGTTTTGATTTCCTAGGCTCTTGCATTGATATAGGTCCGCCCATCCTGTTGGGTTTCCCCTTTCCATGATTGGGAAGAGAAGGGTCCTGGGTCAGTTAGGGAAATCTTTTCTCATGTGTTCATGTTGTTTACACTTGAAGGGTAATTTTCCTATCCGATGACCTTGTCATTGGCATCTAAAATGTCTTCCTTCTTGAAAGGTCCTGATGCGATGTCTACGAGTCGAAGATCTACTCTCTAACCTGGTTATCCCTATTTCTTGACCTTGATTTTGCTCTAGCTGACGATTCCTCTTAGCCTGGGCTGGACTTGACATTTCTCTTGAATTAGGGGACCTCTTCCTGATCAACATGGAAGGACTCACGTCCTTCTGGACACTTCCCATATAAAAAACTTTATCATAGTCTCTGGCCATAATTATGGCTTCTGAAATGGAGGATGGATTGGTAATTCTTGACTAGGTTAGTCAAAGGCGGATCAAGCTTCCCCATGAATCGATGGAGAAGAGTTACATCATCCATCTCTAGAGAAAATTGGAGAAGCTTAACAAAAGTTTGGTGGGATTCCTCTAGGGTCTTCCTTTCATGGGTTAGCTCCAAAAATTCATTCATTTTGAATCAAAATACTCGTCCATGGACTCTATCCAAGCCTCTACTTCCTCTCCCAAATTCCTTCGTTCACCTTTGAATACCCATATCAAAATTTCTAACTCAATCTCTCATTTATAATCTTATCATAATCTTTATAATACTTTTTAACATAATCCCTATGCTAATCTCTAGTATACTCCCTCTAACATATTCTTAATTAGACTTTAATTAAAGAATCAATGATCTCTAGCTTAATTCAAAATAATCATAACTTGGCCAACCACGTCCTAGTTTTGATTTCCTAGGCTCTTGGATTGATATAGGTCCGCCCATCCTGTTGGGTTTCCCCTTTCCATGATTGGGAAGAGAAGGGTCTTGGGTCAGTTAGGGAAATCTTTTCTCATGTGTTCATGTTGTTTACACTTGAAGCATTTGTTCTCATGGAAAAGCTCATTGCGTTGTCTTTATTATTGTTCATGTGTTCATGTTGTTTACACTTGAAGCATTTGTTCTCATGGAAAAGAGCTCATTGCGTTGTCTTTATTATTGATATATAGGTGAGGGAGAGCTCTTCTTTCTAATCTTGTTGCGTAGCTTATCGGGTCCACCCATCCATAGGATGATGCCATCGGGGCATCCATCCACCCACTCACCCAATCATTTTGTTACTTGATTTGGTCCCGTCACACTGTGAAACATATAAAAATAGGTCCTTTAATTATTTTCCATCACCGATTCATTTAGACAGTTCTTCCAAAATAGTTGAAAACAAACACGGTCATAATGTTATCACTTGCTCATTACATTATTCACGTGCTTCCAAGCAACCCTTGCACACCAGCATGGGCGACATGGTTCCTGTGGTGGCAATTATTCTTGGAGGGGTCTAGAACTCCAAACATCACTGACTCGCTTGGTCAAGAATACTAAGTGGGTCCCCAGCTCCCTCATCCTCGATGTGGTGGTGATGTTTAAAACTCAAAGCCTTCACTGAGTCCCACATGCCCCCTCGAGGGGCATGTGCCCCTTAGCTGGCTTTTACTTGTACCACTTATAAGTGCCCCTCGCACACACCTGGAAGCAAGCAGCTCAACCACCTAGATATGGGTCCGCCAACTCCGAGCATCTAGTGGGTTGCTCCCCCAGAGCGGGAGGATAGCTTTAGGGTAGACCAACGACAACCGATCGATTGGTGACAACCAATTAAACCTCATAAGATCGGCGAGACAACCGATTGATTGGTAACAACCAATCAAGCAAGAGAAAATACAATTCCATCACATTCACAGCAGTAAACAAGAGAAAACAATCTTTTCCACTTGAGATTACGACGATAAGACATTCTTTAATAAAGCATTGGCCATTGTTATATGCCCTTCTGGTTCTTTTTTTAGGCAAGTTTTTGTGTAGGATTTCCTGATCTTACTAGGTCGCGTGATGCAATGGTCTATGCAAAACTTAAAGAGCGTTTCTTATGTGGATGATATTGACGGGCGGTAGGAGTGCCTGCACAGCGACGCTGCTTGGTCCGGGAGGGACATTGCTTGGTTTGGCGGAGATGTTGCTTGGTCCCGCGATGTTACCCACATCCTTAACTCCGCATAGGTATTTTGGATAGTTACCTAGCTCATCGGGTCCACCCATCCATAGGATGGTGCCACCGGGGCATCCATCCACCCACTCACCCAATCATTTTGTTACCTGATTTGGTCCCGTCACACTGTGAAACATATAAAAACAGGTCCTTTAATTATTTCCCATCACTGATTCGTTCAGACAGTTCTTCCAAAATAGTAGAAAACAAACACGGTCATAACGTTATCACTTGCTCATTACATTATTCACGTGCTTCCAAGCAACCCTTGCACACCAGCATGGGCGACATGGTTCCTCCGGTGGCAATTATTCGTGGAGGGGTCTAGAACTCCGAACATCACTCACTCGCTTGGTGAAGAATACTAAGTGGGTCCCCAGCTCCCTCATCCTCGATGTGGTGGTGATGTTTAAAACTGAGAGTCTCCACTGAGTCCCACATGCCCCCTCGAGGGGCATGTGCCCCTTAGCTGGCTTTTACTTGCACCACTTATAAGTGCCCCTCGCACACACCCGCCGGAAGCAAGCAGCTCATCCACCTAGATATGGGTCCACCAACTCCGAGCATCTAGTGGGTTGCTCCCCCAAAGCGGGAGGATAGCTTTAGGGTAGACCGACGACAACTGATCGATTGGTAACAACCAATCAAGCAAGAGAAAATACAATTCCATCACATTCACAGCAGTGAACAAGAGAAAAATAGTCTTTTCAACTTGAGATTACGATGATAAGACATTCTTTACTAAACCATTTGCCATTGTTATATGCCCTTCTGGTTCTTTTTTTAGGCAATAGGTCGTGTGATGCAATGGTCTATGCAAAACCTAAAGAGCGTTTCTTACTTGGACGATATTGACGGGCGGTGGCAGTGCCTGCACAGCGACGCTGCTTGGTCCGGGAGGGACATTGCTTGGTTTGGCAGAGTGTTGCTTGGTTCTACGATGTTACCCACATCCTTAACACCGCATAATTACATTAACTCTTTGCTAAAAATGATGTGTGTGAGGACTCCACCCAAGTGAGAATGAAGACATATATATAGATATACATCTCAAGGTCTAGAATCACCTTGAGGCTACTTACCTGCTCCTTACAGTTTCCCTGTGTAGAGAACCAACAAATTGTTTCGGCCATAACTCTCTCATAAAAACTTGGAATATAGTCATGTAGCCAGCCAAAAGAACCCAAATGCATTTGGTCTACAAGACGGCGGCGTGGGGGTAGAATAGTAGGTAAAAACGTCTGTATATAGCAATAAACGTGCATCTTTAGAAATGCTTTGCTTTTCCATATTTTTAGTGTGCATGGACTCTAAATGTGTAAAAGTACTCTAAATATGACCTGCTATCACCTAAATTCAAAATTATGTTTTTGGCAATGTTTCTCTCTTAATGGATCTATTCTTATCTTCTCATTTCTTTTCAGATTTTAGGAACTAATGTTTTTCCTCTATCACTTTCTCAACGTTTTTAGCCTTATAGTCTCTCTCGATGTGCACTCTCTTTCTTCTTGAAACCTATATTAAAATAGAATCCTCACATAGCTTGGGAGGGATGTTACATTCTCTCCCCCACTTAAAAGATTCGAGATGTCCTCATCTTAAGGTAATCTCTAGGTAAATCTCTCTCTCTCTCTCTCTCTCTCTCTCTCTCTCTCTCTCTCTCTCCCACTTAAAAGATTCGAGATGTCCTCATCTCAAGGTAATCTCTAGGTAAATCCCTCTCTCTCTCTGTCTCTCTCTCTCTCTCTCTCTCTCTCTCTCTCTCTCTCTTTCCGTTGTCTTTATTATTGATATATAGGTGAGGGAGAGCTCTTCTTTCTAATCTTGTTCTCTGAAAGATTGGTCTTCCGCTTCTGATCTAGACGCGGATGATCTCGATAGAAAAGGGTAATTTTCCTATCGATGACCTTGTCGTTGGCATCTAAAATGTCTTCCTTCTTTAAAGGTTCCGATGCGATGTCTACGAGTCGAAGATCTACTCTCTAACCTTGTTATCCCTATTTCTTGACCTTGATTTTGCTCTAGCTCACATTTCTCTTATCCGAGGGTGGGCTTGACATTTCTCTTGAATTAGGGGTCCTCTTCCTCATCAACATGGAAGGACTCACGTCCTTCTGGACATTCTATATTAAAAGAGAATCGTCACATGGCTTGGGAGGGATGTTACATTCTCTCCCCCACTTAAAAGATTCGAGATGTCCTCATCTCGAGGTAATCTCTGAGTAAATCCTCCTCTCTCTCTCTCTCTCTCTCTCTCTCTCTCTCTCTTTCTCTCTCTCTCTCTCTCTCTCAAAGTGGTATCCACACTAGGTAGAAACCTTCTTTTATCTAAACATTGTTCCTACTAAGAGTCTTCTTTCATATATCTACCTCATTTTATTGAACTTCCAGAATGCCTTCATTATTCTGAAGTTACTTGGCTTTATTATCCTAAGTTCATGCATCCGTGTACACTTTTATATGATATGAACCAATTCTTTTATTATCGCTGATCCTACCTTATGAATTCCTTATTCCATACTCCCATGTAATATGGTACTTTCCAAATTGCCATGGAAAAATGTAAGGAGATCAATCCTTTATGCGATCTAACCTATGACAGCAAGATGCATAACCCTACTAGCATTGTCTTCTAGAATACCTCTATTTATCATGTACATTACTTCACATGAATCTTGCACCAACAATCAACTTCTGTTTACTCATAGAAACACTTGTTAAATTTGGCTATCTTTAATGCATCATATCTATAATCTGTATCAAAATTTCTAACTCTATCTCTCATTTATAATCTTACCATAATCTCTATAATACTTCCTAACATAATCCCTATGCTAATCTCTAGTATACTCCCTCTAACATATTCTTAATTAAACTTTAATTAAAGAATCAATGATCTCTAGCTTAATTCAAAACAATCATAACTTGGCCAACCACTTCCTAGTTTGGATATCCTAGGCTCTTGGATTGATATAGGCCCGCCCATCCTATTGGGTTTCCCCTTTCCATGATTGGGAACAGAAGGGTCCTGGGTTAGTTAGGGAAATCGTTTCTCATGTGTTCATGTTGTTGACACTTAAAGCGTTTGTTATCTCATGGAAAAGCTCATTGCGTTGCCTTTATTATTGATATATTTGTGAGGGAGAGCTCTTCTTTCTAATCTTGTTTTCTGAAAGATTGGTCTTCCTTCTGATCTAGCCGAGGATGATCTCGATAGGAAAGGGTAATTTTCCTATCCGATGACCTTGTAGTTGGCATCTAAAATGTCTTCCTTCTTGAAAGGTCCTGATGCGATGTCTACAAGTCGAAGATCTACTCTCTAACCTTGTTATCCCTATTTCTTGACCATGATTTTGCTCTAGCTCACGATTCCTCTTAGCCTGGGCTGGACTTGACATTTCTCTTGAATTAGGGGACCTCTTCCTGATCAACATGGAAGGACTCACGTCCTTCTGGACACTTCCCATATAAAAAACTTTATCATAGTCTCTGGCCATAATTATGGCTTCTGAAATGGAGGATGGCTTGGTAATTCTTGACTAGGTTAGTCAAAGGCGGATCAAGCTTCCCCATGAATCGATGGAAAGGAGTTACATCATCCATCTCTGGAGAAAATTGGAGAAGTTTAACAAACGTTTGGTGGGATTCCTCTAGGGTCTTCCTTTCATGGGTTAGCTCCAAAAATTCATTCATCATTTTGAATCAAAATACTCGTCCATGGACTCTATCCAAGCCTCTACTTCTTCTCCCAAATTCCTTCGTTCACCTTTGAATACCCATATCAAAATTTCTAACTCAATCTCTCATTTATAATCTTATCATAATCTTTATAATACTTCCTAACATAATCCCTATGCTAATCTCTAGTATACTCCCTCTAACATATTCTTAATTAGACTTTAATTAAAGAATCAATGATCTCTAGCTTAATTCAAAATAATCATAACTTGGCCAACCACTTCCTAGTTTTGATTTCCTAGGCTCTTGGATTGATATAGGTCCACCCATCCTGTTGGGTTTCCCCTTTCCATGATTGGGAAGAGAAGGGTCCTGGGTCAGTTAGGGAAATCTTTTCTCATGTGTTCATGTTGTTTACACTCGAAGCATTTGTTCTCATGGAAAAGCTCATTGCGTTGTCTTTATTATTGTTCATGTGTTCATGTTGTTTACACTTGAAGCATTTGTTCTCATGGAAAAGAGCTCATTGCGTTGTCTTTATTATTGATATATAGGTGAGGGAGAGCTCTTCTTTCTAATCTTGTTGCCTAGCTCATCGGGTCCACCCATCCATAGGATGATGCCATCGGGGCATCCATCCACCCACTCACCCAATCATTTTGTTACCTGATTTGGTCCCGTCACACTGTGAAACATATAAAAATAGGTCCTTTAATTATTTTCCATCACTGATTCATTTAGACAGTTCTTCCAAAATAGTTGAAAACAAACACGGTCATAATGTTATCACTTGCTCATTACATTATTCACATGCTTCCAAGCAACCCTTGCACATCAGCATGGGCGACATGGTTCCTGCGGTGGCAATTATTCTTGGGGAGGGGTCTAGAACTCCAAACATCACTGACTCGCTTGGTGAAGAATACTAAGTGGGTCCCCAGCTCCCTCATCCTCGATGTGGTGGTGATGTTTAAAACTCAAAGCCTCCACTGAGCCCCACATGCCCCCTCGAGGGGCATGTGCCCCTTAGCTGGCTTTTACTTGTACCACGTATAAGTGCCCCTCGCACACACCCGGAAGCAAGCAGCTCATCCACCTAGATATGGGTCCACCAACTCCGAGCAACTAGTGGGTTGCTCCCCCAGAGCGGGAGGATAGCTTTAGGGTAGACTGACGACAACCGATCAATTGGTGACAACCAATTAAACCTCATAAGATCGGCGAGACAACCGATTGATTGGTAACAACCAATCTAGGAAGAGAAAATACAATTCCATCACATTCACAGCAGTAAACAAGAGAAAACAATCTTTTCAACTTGAGATTACGACGATAAGACATTCTTTAATAAAGTATTTGCCATTGTTATATGCCCTTCTGGTTCTTTTTTTAGGCAAGTTTTTGTGTAGGATTTCCTGATCTTACTAGGTCGCGTGATGCAATGGTCTATGCAAAACCTAAAGAGCGTTTCTTATGTGGATGATATTGACGGGTGGTAGCAGTGCCTGCACAGCGACGCTGCTTGGTCCGGGAGGGACATTGCTTGGTTTGGCGGAGATGTTGCTTTGCATAATTACAACAACTCATCCTTAACTCCGCATAGGTATTTTGGATAGTTACCTAGCTCATCGGGTCCACCCATCCATAGGATGGTGCCATCGGGGCATCCATCCACCCACTCACCCAATCATTTTGTTACCTGATTTGGTCCCGTCACACTGTGAAACATATAAAAAGGGGTCCTTTAATTTTTTCCCATCACTGATTCATTCAGACAGTTCTTCCAAAATAGTAGAAAACAAACACGGTCATAACGTTATCACTTGCTCATTACATTATTCACGTGCTTCCAAGCAACTCTTGCACACCAGCATGGGTGACATGGTTCCTGCGGTGGTAATTATTCTTGGAGGGGTCTAGAACTCCGAACATCACTCACTCGCTTGGTGAAGAATACTAAGTGGGTTCCCAGCTCCCTCATCCTTGATGTGGTGATGATGTTTAAAACTCAGAGTCTCCACTGAGTCCCACATGCCCCCTCGAGGGGCATGTGCCCCTTAGCTGGCTTTTACTTGCACCACTTATAAGTGCCCCCTCGCACACACCCGGAAGCAAGCAGCTCATCCACCTAGATATGGGTCCACCAACTCTGAGCATCTAGTGGGTTGCTCCACCAAAGCGGGAGGATAGCTTTAGGGTAGACCGACGACAACCGATCAATTGGTAACAACCAATCAAGCAAGAGAAAATACAATTCCATCACATTCACAGCAGTGAACAAGAGAAAAACAGTCTTTTCAACTTGAGATTACGATCATAAGACATTCTTTATTAAAGCATTTGCCATTGTTATATGCCCTTCTGGTTCTTTTTTTAGGCAATAGGTCGTGTGATGCAATGGTCTATGCAAAACCTAAAGAGCGTTTCTTACCTGGACGATATTGACGGGCGGTGGCAGTGCCTGCACAGCGACGCTGCTTGGTCCGGGAGGGACATTGCTTGGTTTGGCGGAGATGTTGCTTGGTTCCGCGATGTTACCCACATCCTTAACTCCGCATAATTACAAAAACTCTTTGCTAAAAATGATGTGTGTGAGGACTCCACCCAAGTGAAAATGAAGACATATATATAGATATACATCTCAAGGTCTAGAATCACCGTGAGGCTACTTACCTGCTCCTTACAGTTTCCTTGTGTAGAGAACTTACAAATTGTTTCGGCCATAACTCTCTCATAAAAACTCGGAATATAGTCATGTAGCCAGCCAAAAGAACCCGAATGCATTTGGTCTACAAGACGGTGGCGTGGGGGTAGAATAGTAGGTAAAAACGTCTGTATATAGCCACATGTGCCATCTTTAGAAATGCTTTGCTTTTCCATATTTTTAGTGTGCATGGACTCTAAATGTGTAAAAGTACTCTAAATATGACCTGCTATCACCTAAATTCAAAATTATGTTTTTGGCAATGTTTCTCTCTTAATGGATCTATTCTTATCTTCTCATTTCTTTTCAGATTTTAGGAACTAATGTTTTTACTCTATCACTTTCTCAACGTTTTTAGCCTTATAGTCTCTCTCGATGTGCACTCCCTTTCTTCTTGAAACCTATATTAAAATATAATCCTCACATAGCTTGGGAGGGATGTTACATTCTCTCCCCCACTTAAAAGATTCGAGATGTCCTCATCTCAAGGTAATCTCTAGGTAAATCCCTCTCTCTCTCTCTCTCTCTCTCTCTCTCTCTCTCTCCCCCACTTAAAAGATTCGAGATGTCCTCATCTCAAGGTAATCTCTAGGTAAATCCCTCTCTCTCTCTCTCTCTCTCTCTCTCTCTCTCTCTCTCTCTCTCTCTCTCCCCCACTTAAAAGATTCGAGATGTCCTCATCTCAAGGTAATCTCTAGGTAAATCCCTCTCTCTCTCTCTCTCTCTCTCTCTCTCTCTCTCTCTCTCTCTCTCTCTCTCTTTGCGTTGTCTTTATTATTGATATATAGGTGAGGGAGAGCTCTTCTTTCTAATCTTGTTCTCTGAAAGATTGGTCTTTCGCTTCTGATCTAGTTGTGGATGATCTCGATAGGAAAGGGTAATTTTCCTATCGATGACCTTGTCATTGGCATCTAAAATGTCATCCTTCTTTAAAGGTCCCGATGCGATGTCTACGAGTCAAAGATCTACTCTCTAACCTTGTTATCCCTATTTCTTGACCTTGATTTTGCTCTAGCTCACCATTCCTCTTATCCGAGGGTGGGCTTGATATTTCTCTTGAACTAGGGGTCCTCTTCCTGATCAACATGGAAGGACTCACGTCCTTCTGGACATTCTATATTAAAAGAGAATCGTCACATGGCTTGGGAGGGATGTTACATTCTCTCCCCCACTTAAAAGATTCGAGATGTCCTCATCTCAAGGTAATCTCTGAGTAAATCCTCCTCCTCTCTCTCTCTCTCTCTCTCTCTCTCTCTCTCTCTCTCTCTCCCCCAAAGAGCCTTCTTTCATATATCTACCTCATTTTATTGAACTTCCAGAATGCCTTCATTATTCTGAAGTTATTTGGCTTTATTATCCTAAGTTCATGCATCCGTGTACACTTTTATATGATATGAACTGATTCTTTTATTATCGCTGATCCTACCTTATGAATTCCTTATTCCATACTCCCATGTAATATGGTACTTCCCAAATTGCCATGGAAAAATGTAAGGAGATCAATCCTTTATGCGATCTAACCTATGACAGCAAGATGCATAACCCTAATAGCATTGTCTTCTAGAATACCTCTATTCATCATGTACATTACTTCACATGAATCTTGCACCAACAATCAACTTCTACTTACTCATAGAAACACTTGTTAAATTTGGCTATCTTAACCCATCATATCTATAATCTATATCAAAATTTCTAACTCTATCTCTCATTTATAATCTTACCATAATCTCTATAATACTTCCTAACATAATCCCTATGCTAATCTCTAGTATACTCCCTCTAACATATTCTTAATTAAACTTTAATTAAAGAATCAATGATCTCTAGCTTAATTCAAAACAATCATAACTTGGCCAACCACTTCCTAGTTTGGATATCCTAGGCTCTTGGATTGATATAGGTTTGCCCATCCTATTGGGTTTCCCCTTTCCATGATTGGGAAGAGAAGGGTCCTGGGTTAGTTAGGGAAATCGTTTCTCATGTGTTCATGTTGTTGACACTTAAAGCATCTGTTCTCACGGAAAAGCTCATTGCGTTGTCTTTATTATTGATATATAGGTGAGGGAGAGCTCTTCTTTCTAATCTTGTTTTCTGAAAGATTGGTCTTCCTTCTGATCTAGCCGGGGATGATCTCGATAGGAAAGGGTAATTTTCCTATCGGATGACCTTGTCGTTGGCATCTAAAATGTCTTCCTTCTTGAAAGGTCCTGATGCGATGTCTACGAGTCGAAGATCTACTCTCTAACCTTGTCATCCCTATTTCTTGACCTTGATTTTGCTCTAGCTCACGATTCCTCTTAGCCTGGGCTGGACTTGACATTTCTCTTGAATTAGTGGACCTCTTCCTGATCAACATGGAAGGACTCACGTCCTTCTGGACACTTCCCATATAAAAAACTTTATCATAGTCTCTGGCCATAATTATGGCTTCTGAAATGGAGGATGGCTTGGTAATTCTTGACTAGGTTAGTCAAAGGCGGATCAAGCTTTCCCATGAATCGATGGAGAAGAGTTACATCATCCATATCTGGAGAAAATTAGAGAAGTTTAACAAAAGTTTGGTGGGATTCCTCTAGGGTCTTCCTTTCATGGGTTAGCTCCAAAAATTCATTCACTTTGAATCAAAATACTCGTCCATGGACTCTATCCAAGCCTCTACTTCTTCTCCCAAATTCCTTCGTTCACCTTTGAATACCCATATCAAAATTTCTAACTCAATCTCTCATTTATAATCTTATCATAATCTCTATAATACTTCCTAACATAATCCCTATGCTAATCTCTAGTATACTCCCTCTAACATATTCTTAATTAGACTTTAATTAAAGAATCAATGATCTCTAGCTTAATTCAAAATAATCATAACTTGGCCAACCACTTCCTAGTTTTGATTTCCTAGGCTCTTGGATTGATATAGGTCCGCCCATCCTGTTGGGTTTCTCCTTTCCATGATTGGGAAGAGAAGGGTCCTGGGTCAGTTAGGGAAATCTTTTCTCATGTGTTCATGTTGTTTACACTTGAAGCATTTGTTCTCATGGAAAAGCTCATTGCGTTGTCTTTATTATTGTTCATGTGTTCATGTTGTTTACTGTAAGATCCCTGTTCCCACCGAGCAACGGATTCGGGGTACTGGCAGCGGAAGTAGCGCTTCTCGCGTGGGACAGGGGTCCCACACTCGGGGCCTCGCCCACGGATATCCGGATAAGAGACTAATCCGTCGGTTGTTCCAAAACCGAACCCGGAAAAACTTCCTTTACCGGAAAGCACGGGCGATTCCACCAGGATAACTTTTTACTCTAACGTAGTCAAGATCATTTCTGATCGAGATGATCCGATTACATCTATAAGATACTTAGTCAGTTCAAGGAAGAAACTTGCACTTGGATCATTGGGATCAACGCTTTTTTCCCCATTCAAGAGGCACAGCCGTTGATTCCTATCCATAGAACAGTTACTGCCCGGGATTTATTTTTATTTTTTTTTTCTATCGTAAAAACAAAAGTTTGAGTCTCGGTTTACGGATCCATCAGTCCAGCCTAACCCCATCCGATCCCATGGGTTAGCCAACCGCCCAACCACTGTAGTGATGGGATCCAATTAAAAATTTGGTTAGGTTTTGTCCCGGGTACCAAGGAAAAGAGTTCCAAGGCCCCCTAGCCGGATGTTCATGCAAAATAAAACTAGTCACACCACTCACACACCCAATATGAAATTGCCCTTTTTCAATCAGATTCAACCAGTTTAAAACAATCCTTTAATAAAACCATAGTATCATTGATCACCATCTTCCAATTTATCCAATTGATTCTTAATTTCCCATCATTCCTTCATCAGAGTATCTATGGCATCATTGGCAACTAGAACGCTCAGGAGCCGTTTCGATAGTTCCTAGCCCATAATACTTGGCAATATAATCACTTAACAAGATGGACTCTCGTTGAAGATCAGCAAGATCAACCAACAGATCCATATAAGGAGCCATGGACTCATCCATTGAAGACCAGCAAGGTCAATCAACCAGATCCATGCTCGATTTCAGAAAACAACTCCAACTCTGTTCCAATATCTTCCTCGACGCACGCGTGGGTATCCTAGGCAACCCAGAGCCCGAGCACCGTATGGTCAGCACCCTCTAGGATCCTTCGCAGGTAACCTAGCGCTTCACGCATAGGCCGCTTCCTTGGCCCCTCATCCACCGTACCGGAAGCTCACCATTTTAATCGCACCGAGGCTGGTCAAGACCTCGGCCGACCTTGCTACGCGAGACGTCCTTCATTGACTCCCCGTCAGCAGTTGCAACTTTACCATCATGACTTTAATCACAAGACGGTCAAAATGCTCCCCCCAGCATTCTTGACATAAAACAATCATTTACAAACAGCATTTACAAACAGTATTTACAAACAGTTTACAACACAATTTCTATTTTAACTTTAATTTTTCCACATTATCCCTCATCAATCTACATTACTTATTCCATATTCCATTTATATGTATACTCATCCCATCACATCATTTCTATCTCATCACTTCAGATTCCCTCACATCGCATATCGTATATTCACATCCATACATCCACATCTATATGCGTACATTCACATCTACATGCATACATCTACATCTCTATGCATACATCCACATCCACATTCACATTCACCTCCATACATCTACATCTACATGCATACATCCACATCTCCATTCACATCTACATCTACATGCATCCATCCACCTCCACATCCACATCTACATCTATACATCTACATCTACATGCATACATCCATATCTCCATTCCCATCTACATCTATACATCTACATCTACATGCATCCATCTACCTCCACATCCACATCTACATCTATACATCTACATCTACATGCATCCATCCACCTCCACATCCACATCTACATCTATACATCTACATCTACATGCATACATCCATATTTCCATTCCCATCTACATCTATACATCTACATCTACATGCATCCATCTACCTCCACATCCACATCTACATCTATACATCTACATCTACAGGTATACATCCACCTCCACATCCACATCCGTATCTATACATCTACATCTACATGTATACATCCACATCCACATCTATACATCTACATCTACATGCATACATCCACATCTCTATTCACATCTACATCTATACATCTACATCTACATGCATCCATCCACCTCCACATCCACATCTACATCTATACATCTACATCTACATGCATACATCCATATCTCCATTCCCATCTACATCTATACATCTACATCTACATGCATCCATCTACCTCCACATCCACATCTACATCTATACATCTACATCTACATGCATCCATCCACATCTCCATTCACATCTACATCTATACCTCTACATCTACATGCATCCATCCACATCTCCATTTACATCCTCATCTACACATCTATTTCTACATGCATACATCCACGTCCCATGCATACATCCACCTCTACATTCACACTCACATCCATACATCTACATCTACATGCAACATTCACATCTCCATGCATAATAAAATTCTTTTAATTAATCTAGGATGATAGTTCCTAGAATATGGTAGGAATTCCTCTTTTTATGCTTTGAATGAATTTATTTTATGCGTAATTTTTATAAAAATTTTACCATAGCTCCGCTACTATGACTGATAAATCTCAATTTTTTTCTAAGGGATAAAGCTCATTATTAAAGAAATAATTAGAATGGTCTCTAATTGGATCATCAATCCATAATGGTCTCTAATTGGATCATCAATCCATAATGGTCTCTAATTGGATCATTAAGAAAACAATTAGAATGGTCTCTAATTGGGTCATCAATCCATAATGGATTGAATCATCAATGTGCATAAACTAAAAGCATAGCAAAAAGCCATTAATTTGGCCTCAAGCATAGCTTAATCTTGGATTAAGGAAAGGCTTTATGAAAAGCTTCATTTGGATTGAGAATGGTTCATGAGTATGACCATTTCTTGAGTGAGAGAGAGAAATTACATAAAAACCATTAGAATTTAAACATAAATGGAAATTAACTTCTATAGCATTTATTAAATTATGTAACTCTTCACTACTATTCACCAATTAACTTCAATAGCATTTAAAAAAACCATACCAATTAAACTTCTCAAGCTTGAGAGGGGTTGAGAAGAGAGAATCATTGAGAAATTATAGAAAGATCAAAATTCAATATACTTACCTTATAATTTGCTTGATTCTTTATTCACGGTAGAGGCCCCCAACCAATCAATTGGTTTAGTATGTTGATGGAGCCACCAATGGAGATTGAAGAAAGAGAGAGGTATCAAAAAACTAGTGAATTATTAAAGAATTCACAGTTCTTGGCTTAGGTAGAGTAGAGTAACAAAGCATAAGACTCTATCTAATTTGGCTTAGGTGGAGTAGAGTAACAAAGCATAAGAGACTATATATTTTGGCTTAGGTGGAGTAGAGTAACAAAGCATAAGAGACTATCTAATTTGGCTTAGGTGGAGTAGAGTAACAAAGCATAAGAGACTATCTAATTTGGCTTAGGTGGAGTAGAGTAACAAAGCATAAGACTCTATCTAATTTGGCTTAGGAGGAGTAGAGTAACAAAGCATAAGACTCTATCTAATTTGGCTTAGGTGGAGTAGAGTAACAAAGCATAAGACTCTATCTAATTTGGCTTAGGTGGAGTAGAGTGACAAAGCATAAGACACTATATTTTTTTCTACAAGGGGAGGCTTCTATTTATAGGAAAATTTGAGCTCCTAACCAACAAACTGATTCTAGAATTTTCCAAGTCAGTTTGGTTGAATTTGGACTAGATTTGGACCTAGTTTGGTTACTTTTTGATTCGGTTTGGTTCCATTTTGATTTGGTTTGGTTCAAGAGAGATGAGAGATAAAAATATCACATTATTTTTGAGTTTAAAACTCATTCAAGCATGTGAAATATGCACCTCCTTTAAAGAATTTCCCTTCCTTACATATGTGTCAAAATTTTATTGCTCATAGTTTTTTACTAATAAACCTTGTACATTTTCAACTCTTCATCTTATGTGAAATATGCACCTCCTTTAAAGAACTCCTCTTCCTTACATATGTGTCATAGTTTTTTTACTAATAAGCCTTGTACATTTTCAACTCTTCATCTTATGTGAAATATGCACCTCCTTTAAAGAACTCCCCTTCCTTACATATGTGTTTATTTACTAATAAACCTTGTACATTTTCAACTCTTCATCTTATGTGAGCATTTACTCATTTTTGGATACCCAAAATATCTCATATTTTTAATATTGCTCATAGTTTTTTTACTAATAAATCTTGTACATTTTCAACTCTTCATCTTATGTGAGCATTTACTCATTTTTGGGTATCTTCTTTTACAAATTGGATTTATCTCCTCCCTACACATGGATTGATGCTATTGGCCCATAGGAACCTTAATTGGACCATAATCTAAAAATTTCTGAAAATCTAGACCCTTAGACTAAGGTTCTTTATACTTATTTCAATTTAATTCCAATTGCACATTGGAAAATTCTTTTTGAATTTCTATTTCAGGGGAACTTATTTTAATAAGATGAGTTAATTTTCTATCCAAAAATATTCATAATCTGAATATTCTCTCTCTAGCATATTTTCTCTCTCTAGGTTAAAACAGCCACAAACAAGATCTCTTATATTTCAGAAAAGGAATTGATTACAGGGGAATATACTAGACATCAAAAAGGGGTTGGGGGAGGAATCTTACATTCTACCCCACTTAAAAAACGCGAGATGTCCTCATCTCGCAACTTGGGATAATTTCGCAAGGTGAACGAATATGAGACTTAGAGGAAAATTTTAATCAAGATTAACCACCAAGAAAAGTCTTAAAGAGAGCAAGATTCAAAATAAGAACAAGATTTAAACTTTATTCATTCTCGGAACTTATACAGTAAGGATAGAAGAACTCTTTACACTTCCATAAGCCCGTCCATCATATGGTCACAAAAGCAGTCCTCACAAGCTGCACAAGTATAGGGTAACTCATCTATGGGAATGATTCTGCTGGTTATTGCCGCACCTATCTCAGTGGTATGAGGTGATCTAACAAAAGGACCTCTGAGAGGCAAGCCAAAAACGGGATAAAGGCATATCTTCTCATGAGGAAGAAAACACGCCAGTAAGAAGACCCGCTCAGAAAACCCAAGATGCCTTGATCTCATGACGCAGTCGTATCGGGGACCCAAACCCAAAGCTTCAATAACCATGGCCAAGCGGACATTGTTACGAAAGTGCTGCTGACCCCAGGGTGTTACCCTAGTTATGTTTTGATAGGTCCGCTATTTGGTCTGCGCTACAGAAGTTCCTAGGTGAGGAAAAAGTGAGCGCTCATACTGTTCTATAAAGTCTTTCTTCACAGACTCTCTTGCGTCTTGAAGGTGAGAAATCATCAGGGATAAAACTAATTCCTGTTGCCAAGCCATGAAGGAGATTAAGAAAGAAAGGAGATTGATGGGAGTAAGATTACTGTGAGCGGCAAGTAAAAATTACGACTTATATAAAGGAAGGAGCTAGCGTAACCTAGAAGCCAACGGTAACTTACCACTGAAGTTTTACCGTCTTTCCATGATTTGAGTTTGACACATTTTTCTATAGAAGGCATTAAGAATTTTGAGATGAGGAGATAAAAGAAGCTTGTAGGCTAAGTCACCTACTTTCATTGAATTCAGATATAAGGATCACAGTATCTGGGGGATAACTTCTTATACTCCCCAAGAGATAAAGAACTTCTTTTGGGCCGTACTCGAATGAAAACCAAAACCTTGGTATCCAAAACACCGATTCTCACTTCTAAACTCATTGTTCTAAATCCTTAAAACATGTGGGACTCCTGAGAGTATTCTAGGGAAAGGGTCTTCCTTTTTTTAAACAAAAACTTTCTTTTATTTTAGAGAGGGAATAATTATAAGATTAGAAAGGGAGATTCTTACTCCTGTATACCTCAAAGGCTGGGGAGGAATCTTACATCCTACCCCACTTAAAAAGTGCGAGATGTCCTCATCTCGCAAGGTAGAGGACAGCTCTTATTCTTAAGATCCAATTTTTATTCTGGGGTTGCTCATATTCTGGTCAACCCAACAGAACACTGGGATAAATATCCCTTATATAGAACTCATCATTAAATAACAATTCATTCAGATTATATCATTCATATCTTTAACATGATAATGGTCCATTAGACCGAAAAGTTTCCTTCCGAACATTCCTCTACGAAAATTTCAGTCAAGCAAGTTCTCAATTTGACATCCCTTAACTTGATCTACCGGTCAAGTATTAACAATAGCAATCTGACAGCACAACCCACTAATCTCATATTGATTTGCTGAATTCGTTATCATCATTCTAGTTATGAATATCATCACAGGGACTCGTCCCATTCCCCCTCATTGTGGTTTCATTATATTTCAACTAATTTTTTAAAAATCAACATTTTTCAATCAGCATTTTCAATCAGAATCCAAATCAATTCATTCATTCTCAAACAGAATTAAAAATCATATCAATCACATTCGAAATCATCATCTAGATAGCATTAACGCTTATAATTTCAAGTCTTAGATTTACTCGTATATACTGTCAGTAAAGAGCTGCAGTATACTCTCGGTATATACGCGTAGTCACGGCCCTTGGAATTATAAGGTAAATAATATCATGTCTACGCCTCAAGCAAGTCAGGGATTCTATATAATCGCGGTACTTCTATCTGGAGAACCAATTACCAAATTATGAATTTTAGTTTGAATATCAAATTGTATGAATTATATCACACAATTATAACCTTTTTGTGTTTCTTGATAAATTTTTGACATATTTGTCTTCTCAGTTGATCTTTATTAACCAAAGGCTCTGATACCAACTGTAAGATCCCTGTTCCCACCGAGCAACGGATTCGGGGTACTGGCAGCGGAAGTAGCGCTTCTCGCGTGGGACAGGGGTCCCACACTCGGGGCCTCGCCCACGGATATCCGGATAAGAGACTAATCCGTCGGTTGTTCCAAAACCGAACCCGGAAAAACTTCCTTTACCGGAAAGCACGGGCGATTCCACCAGGATAACTTTTTACTCTAACGTAGTCAAGATCATTTCTGATCGAGATGATCCGATTACATCTATAAGATACTTAGTCAGTTCAAGGAAGAAACTTGCACTTGGATCATTGGGATCAACGCTTTTTTCCCCATTCAAGAGGCACAGCCGTTGATTCCTATCCATAGAACAGTTACTGCCCGGGATTTATTTTTATTTTTTTTTTTCTATCGTAAAAACAAAAGTTTGAGTCTCGGTTTACGGATCCATCAGTCCAGCCTAACCCCATCCGATCCCATGGGTTAGCCAACCGCCCAACCACTGTAGTGATGGGATCCAATTAAAAATTTGGTTAGGTTTTGTCCCGGGTACCAAGGAAAAGAGTTCCAAGGCCCCCTAGCCGGATGTTCATGCAAAATAAAACTAGTCACACCACTCACACACCCAATATGAAATTGCCCTTTTTCAATCAGATTCAACCAGTTTAAAACAATCCTTTAATAAAACCATAGTATCATTGATCACCATCTTCCAATTTATCCAATTGATTCTTAATTTCCCATCATTCCTTCATCAGAGTATCTATGGCATCATTGGCAACTAGAACGCTCAGGAGCCGTTTCGATAGTTCCTAGCCCATAATACTTGGCAATATAATCACTTAACAAGATGGACTCTCGTTGAAGATCAGCAAGATCAACCAACAGATCCATATAAGGAGCCATGGACTCATCCATTGAAGACCAGCAAGGTCAATCAACCAGATCCATGCTCGATTTCAGAAAACAACTCCAACTCTGTTCCAATATCTTCCTCGACGCACGCGTGGGTATCCTAGGCAACCCAGAGCCCGAGCACCGTATGGTCAGCACCCTCTAGGATCCTTCGCAGGTAACCTAGCGCTTCACGCATAGGCCGCTTCCTTGGCCCCTCATCCACCGTACCGGAAGCTCACCATTTTAATCGCACCGAGGCTGGTCAAGACCTCGGCCGACCTTGCTACGCGAGACGTCCTTCATTGACTCCCCGTCAGCAGTTGCAACTTTACCATCATGACTTTAATCACAAGACGGTCAAAATGCTCCCCCCAGCATTCTTGACATAAAACAATCATTTACAAACAGCATTTACAAACAGTATTTACAAACAGTTTACAACACAATTTCTATTTTAACTTTAATTTTTCCTACACTTGAAGCATTTGTTCTCATGGAAAAGAGCTCATTGCGTTGTCTTTATTATTGATATATAGGTGAGGGAGAGCTCTTCTTTCTCATCTTGTTACCTAGCTCATAGGGTCCACCCATCCATAGAATGATGCCATCGGGGCATCCATCCACCCACTCACCCAATCATTTTGTTACCTGATTTGGTCCCGTCACACTGTGAAACATATAAAAATAGGTCCTTTAATTATTTCCCATCATTGATTCATTTAGACATTTCTTCCAAAATAGTTGAATACAAACACGGTCATAATGTTATCACTTGCTCATTACATTATTCACGTGCTTCCAAGCAACCCTTGCACACCAGCATGGGCGACATGGTTCCTGCGGTGGCAATTATTCTTGGGGAGGGGTCTAGAACTCCAAACATCACTGACTCGCTTGGTGAAGAATACTAAGTGGGTCCCCAGCTCCCTCATCCTTGATGTGGTGGTGATGTTTAAAACTCAAAGCCTCCACTGAGTCCCACATGACCCCTCGAGGGGCATGTGCCCCTTAGCTGGCTTTTACTTGTACCACTTATAAGTGCCCCTTGCACACACCCGGAAGCAAGCAGCTCATCCACCTACATATGGGTCCACCAACTCCGAGCATCTAGTGGGTTGCTCCCCCAGAGCGGGAGGATAGCTTTAGGGTAGACCGACGACAACCGATCGATTGGTGACAACAAATTAAACCTCATAAGATCGGCGAGACAGCTGATTGATTGGTAACAACCAATCAAGCAAGAGAAAATACAATTCCATCACATTCACAGCAGTAAACAAGAGAAAACAATCTTTTCAACTTGAGATTACGACGATAAGACATTCTTTAATAAAGCATTTGCCATTGTTATATGCCCTTCTGGTTCTTCTTTTAGGCAAGTTTTTGTGTAGGATTTCTCGATCTTACTAGGTCGCGTGATGCAATGGTCTATGCAAAACTTAAAGAGCGTTTCTTATGTGGATGATATTGACGGGCGGTAGCAGTGTCTGCACAGCGACGCTGCTTCGTCCGGGAGGGACATTGCTTGGTTTGGCGGAGATGTTGCTTCGCATAATTACAACAACTCATCCTTAACTCCACATAAGTATTTTGGATAGTTACCTAGCTCATCGGGTCCACCCATCCATAGGATGTTGCCATCGGGGCATCCATCCACCCACTCACCCAATCATTTTTTTACCTGATTTGGCCCCGTCACACTGTGAAACATATAAAAACGGGTCCTTTAATTATTTTCCATCACTGATTCATTCAGACAGTTCTTCCAAAATAGTAGAAAACAAACACGGTCATAACGTTATCACTTGCTCATTACATTATTCACATGCTTCTAAGCAACCCTTGCACACCAGCATGGGCGACATGGTTCCTGCGGTGGCAATTATTCTTGGAGGGGTCTAGAACTCCGAACATCACTCACTCGCTTGGTGAAGAATACTAAGTGGGTCCCCAGCTCCCTCATCCTCGATGTGGTGGTGATGTTTAAAACTGAGAGTCTCCACTGAGTCCCACATGCCCCCTCGAGGGGCATGTGCCCCTTAGCTGGCTTTTACTTGCACCACTTATAAGTGCCCCTCGCACACACCCGGAAGCAAGCAGCTCATCCACCTAGATATGGGTCCACGAACTCCGAGCATCTAGTGGGTTGCTCCACCAAAGCGGAAGGATAGCTTTAGGGTAGACCGACGACAACCGATCGATTGGTAACAACCAATCAAGCAAGAGAAAATATAATTCCATCACATTCACAGCAGTGAACAAGAGAAAAATAGTCTTTTCAACTTGAGATTACGATGATAAGACAATTCTTTATTAAAGCATTTGCCATTGTTATATGCCCTTCTGGTTCTTTTCTTAGGCAATAGGTCGTGTGATGCAATGGTCTATGCAAAACCTAAAAGAGCGTTTCTTACCTGGACGATATTGACGGGCGGTGGCAGTGCCTGCACAGCGACGCTGCTTGGTCCGGGAGGGACATTGCTTGGTTTGGCGGAGTGTTGCTTGGTTCTGCGATGTTACCCACATCCTTAACTCCGCATAATTACATTAACTCTTTGCTAAAAATGATGTGTGTGAGGACTCCACCCAAGTGAAAATGAAGACATATATATAGATATACATCTCAAGGTCTAGAATCACCTTGAGGCTACTTACCTGCTCCTTACAGTTTCCCTGTGCAGAGAACCAACAAATTGTTTCGGCCATAACTCTCTCATAAAAACTTGGAATATAGTCATGTAGCCAGCCAAAATAACCCGAATGCATTTGGTCTACAAGACGGCGGCGTGGGGGTAGAATAGTTGGTAAAAACGTCAGTATATAGCCATAAACGTGCATCTTTAGAAATGCTTTGCTTTTCCATATTTTTAGTGTGCATGGACTCTAAATGTGTAAAAGTACTCTAAATATGACCTGCTATCACCTAAATTCAAAATTATGTTTTTGGCAATGTTTCTCTCTTAATGGATCTATTCTTATCTTCTCATTTCTTTTCAGATTTTAGAAACTAATGTTTTTACTCTATCACTTTCTCAACGTTTTTAGCCTTATAGTCTCTCTCGATGTGCACTCTCTTTCTTCTTGAAACCTATATTAAAATAGAATCCTCACATGGCTTGGGAGGGATGTTACATTCTCTCCCTCACTTAAGAGATTCGAGATGTCCTCATCTCAAGGTAATCTCTAGGTAAATCCCTCTCTCTCTCTCTCTCTCTCTCTCTCTTTGCGTTATCTTTATTATTGATATATAGGTGAGGGAGAGCTCTTCTTCCTAATCTTGTTCTCTGAAAGATTGGTCTTCCCCTTCTGATCTAGACGCGGATGATCTTGATAGGAAAGGGTAATTTTCCTATCGATGACCTTGTACTTGGCATCTAAAATGTCTTCCTTCTTTAAAGGTCCCGATGCGATGTCTACAAGTCGAAGATCTACTCTCTAACCTTGTTATCCCTATTTCTTGACCTTGATTTTGCTCTAGCTCACGATTCCTCTTAGCCTGGGCTAGACTTGACATTTCTCTTGAATTAGGGGACCTCTTCCTGATCAACATGGAAGGACTCACGTCCTTCTGGACACTTCCCATATAAAAAACTTTATCATAGTCTCTGGCCATAATTATGGCTTCTGAAATGGAGGATGGCTTGGTAATTCTTGACTAGGTTAGTCAAAGGCGGATCAAGCTTCCCCATGAATCGATGGAGAAGAACTACATCATCCATATCTGGAGAAAATTGGAGAAATTTAACAAACGTTTGGTGGGATTCCTCTAGGGTCTTCCTTTCATGGGTTAGCTCCAAAAATTCATTCATTTTGAATCAAAATACTCATCCATGGACTCTATCCAAGCCTCTACTTCTTCTCCCAAATTCCTTCGTTCACCTTTGAATACCCATATCAAAATTTCTAACTAAATCTCTCATTTATAATCTTATCATAATCTTTATAATACTTCCTAACATAATCCCTATGCTAATCTCTAGTATACTCCCTCTAACATATTCTTAATTAGACTTTAATTAAAGAATCAATGATCTCTAGCTTAATTCAAAATAATCATAACTTGGCCAACCACTTCCTAGTTTTGATTTCCTAGGCTCTTGGATTGATATAGGTCCGCCCATCCTGTTGGGTTTCCCCTTTCCATGATTGGGAAGAGAAGGGTCCTGGGTCAGTTAGGGAAATCTTTTCTCATGTGTTCATGTTGTTTACACTTGAAGGGTAATTTTCCTATCCGATGACCTTGTCATTGGCATCTAAAATGTCTTCCTTCTTGAAAGGTCCTGATGCGATGTCTACGAGTCGAAGATCTACTCTCTAACCTGGTTATCCCTATTTCTTGACCTTGATTTTGCTCTAGCTGATGATTCCTCTTAGCCTGGGCTGGACTTGACATTTCTCTTGAATTAGGGGACCTCTTCCTGATCAACATGGAAGGACTCACGTCCTTCTGGACACTTCCCATATAAAAAACTTTATCATAGTCTCTGGCCATAATTATGGCTTCTGAAATGGAGGATGGCTTGGTAATTCTTGACTAGGTTAGTCAAAGGCGGATCAAGCTTCCCCATGAATCGATGGAGAAGAGTTACATCATCCATCTCTAGAGAAAATTGGAGAAGCTTAACAAAAGTTTGGTGGGATTCCTCTAGGGTCTTCCTTTCATGGGTTAGCTCCAAAAATTCATTCATTTTGAATCAAAATACTCGTCCATGGACTCTATCCAAGCCTCTACTTCCTCTCCCAAATTCCTTCGTTCACCTTTGAATACCCATATCAAAATTTCTAATTCAATCTCTCATTTATAATCTTATCATAATCTTTATAATACTTCCTAACATAATCCCTATGCTAATCTCTAGTATACTCCCTCTAACATATTCTTAATTAGACTTTAATTAAAGAATCAATGATCTCTAGCTTAATTCAAAATAATCATAACTGGGCCAACCACTTCCTAGTTTTGATTTCCTAGGCTCTTGGATTGATATAGGTCCGCCCATCAGGTTGGGTTTCCCCTTTCCATGATTGGGAAGAGAAGGGTCTTGGGTCAGTTAGGGAAATCTTTTCTCATGTGTTCATGTTGTTTACACTTGAAGCATTTGTTCTCATGGAAAAGCTCATTGCGTTGTCTTTATTATTGTTCATGTGTTCATGTTGTTTACACTTGAAGCATTTGTTCTCATGGAAAAGAGCCCATTGCGTTGTCTTTATTATTGATATATAGGCGAGGGAGAGCTCTTCTTTCTAATCTTGTTGCCTAGCTTATCGGGTCCACCCATCCATAGGATGATGCCATCGGGGCATCCATCCACCCACTCACCCAATCATTTTGTTACCTGATTTGGTCCCGTCACACTGTGAAACATATAAAAATAGGTCCTTTAATTATTTTCCATCACCGATTCATTTAGACAGTTCTTCCAAAATAGTTGAAAACAAACACGGTCATAATGTTATCACTTGCTCATTACATTATTCACGTGCTTCCAAGCAACCCTTGCACACCAGCATGGGCGACATGGTTCCTGCGGTGGCAATTATTCTTGGAGGGGTCTAGAACTCCAAACATCACTGACTCGCTTGGTGAAGAATACTAAGTGGGTCCCCAGCTCCCTCATCCTCGATGTGGTGGTGATGTTTAAAACTCAAAGCCTTCACTGAGTCCCACATGCCCCCTCGAGGGGCATGTGCCCCTTAGCTGGCTTTTACTTGTACCACTTATAAGTGCCCCTCGCACACACCTGGAAGCAAGCAGCTCAACCACCTAGATATGGGTCCACCAACTCCGAGCATCTAGTGGGTTGCTCCCCCAGAGCGGGAGGATAGCTTTAGGGTAGACCGACGACAACCGATCGATTGGTGACAACCAATCAAGCAAGAGAAAATACAGTTCCATCACATTCACAGCAGTAAACAATAGAAAACAATCTTTTCCACTTGAGATTACGACGATAAGACATTCTTTAATAAAGCATTTGCCATTGTTATATGCCCTTCTGGTTCTTTTTTTAGGCAAGTTTTTGTGTAGGATTTCCTGATCTTACTAGGTCGCGTGATGCAATGGTCTATGCAAAACTTAAAGAGCGTTTCTTATGTGGATGATATTGACGGGCGATAGCAGTGCCTGCACAGCGACGCTGCTTGGTCCGGGAGGGACATTGCTTGGTTTGGCGGAGATGTTGCTTGGTCCCGCGATGTTACCCACATCCTTAACTCCGCATAGGTATTTTGGATAGTTACCTAGCTCATCGGGTCCACCCATCCATAGGATGGTGCCATCGGGGCATCCATCCACCCACTCACCCAATCATTTTGTTACCTGATTTGGTCCCGTCACACTGTGAAACATATAAAAACGGGTCCTTTAATTATTTCCCATCACTGATTCATTCAGACAGTTCTTCCAAAATAGTAGAAAACAAAACGGTCATAACGTTATCACTTGCTCATTACATTATTCACATGCTTCCAAGCAACCCTTGCACACCAGCATGGGCGACATGGTTCCTGCGGTGGAAATTATTCTTGGAGGGGTCTAGAACTCCGAACATCACTCACTCGCTTGGTGAAGAATACTAAGTGGGTGCCCAGCTCCCTCATCCTCGATGTGGTGGTGATGTTTAAAACTGAGAGTCTCCACTGAGTCCCACATGCCCCCTCGAGGGGCATGTGCCCCTTAGCTTGCTTTTACTTGCACCACTTATAAGTGCCCCTCGCACACACCCGGAAGCAAGCAGCTCATCCACCTAGATATGGGTCCACCAACTCCGAGCATCTAGTGGGTTGCTCCCCCAAAGCGGGAGGATAGCTTTAGAGTAGACCGACGACAACCGATCGATTGGTAACAACCAATCAAGCAAGAGAAAATACAATTCCATCACATTCACAGCAGTGAACAAGAGAAAAATAGTCTTTTCAACTTGAGATTACGATGATAAGACATTCTTTACTAAAGCATTTGCCATTGTTATATGCCCTTGTGGTTCTTTTTTTAGGCAATAGGTCGTGTGATGCAATGGTCTATGCAAAACCTAAAGAGCGTTTCTTACTTGGACGATATTGACGGGCGGTGGCAGTGCCTGCACAGCGACGCTACTTGGTCCGGGAGGGACATTGCTTGGTTTGGCGGAGTGTTGCTTGGTTCTGCGATGTTACCCACATCCTTAACACCGCATAATTACATTAACTCTTTGCTAAAAATGATGTGTGTGAGGACTCCACCCAAGTGAGAATGAAGACATATATATAGATATACATCTCAAGGTCTAGAATCACCTTGAGGCTACTTACCTGCTCCTTACAGTTTCCCTGTGTAGAGAACCAACAAATTGTTTTGGCCATAACTCTCTCATAAAAACTTGGAATATAGTCATGTAGCCAGCCAAAAGAACCCAAATGCATTTGGTCTACAAGACGGCGGCGTGGGGGTAGAATAGTAGGTAAAAACGTCTGTATATAGCAATAAACGTGCATCTTTAGAAATGCTTTGCTTTTCCATATTTTTAGTGTGCATGGACTCTAAATGTGTAAAAGTACTCTAAATATGACCTGCTATCACCTAAATTCAAAATTATGTTTTTGGCAATGTTTCTCTCTTAATGGATCTATTCTTATCTTCTCATTTCTTTTCAGATTTTAGGAACTAATGTTTTTACTCTATCACTTTCTCAACGTTTTTAGCCTTATAGTCTCTCTCGATGTTCACTCTCTTTCTTCATGAAACCTATATTAAAATAGAATTCTCACATGGCTTGGGAGGGATGTTACATTCTCTCCCCCACTTAAAAGATTTGAGATGTCCTCATCTCAAGGTAATCTCTAGGTAAATCCCTCTCTCTCTCTCTCTCTCTCTCTCTCTCTCTCTCTCTCTCTCTCTCTCTCTCTCTTTGCGTTGTCTTTATTATTGATATATAGGTGAGGGAGAGCTCTTCTTTCTAATCTTGTTCTCTGAAAGATTGGTCTTTCCCTTCTGATCTAGTTGCGGATGATCTCGATAGGAAAGGGTAATTTTCCTATCGATGACCTTGTCATTGGCATCTAAAATGTCTTCCTTCTTTAAAGGCCCGATGCGATGTCTACGAGTCGATCTACTCTCTAACCTTGTTATCCCTATTTCTTGACCTTGATTTTACTCTAGCTCACCATTCCTCTTATCCGAGGGTGGGCTTGACATTTCTCTTGAATTAGGGGTCCTCTTCCTGATCAACATGGAAGGACTCACGTCCTTCTAAACATTCTATATTTAAAGAGAATCGTCACATGGCTTGGGAGGGATGTTACATTCTCTCCCCCACTTAAAAGATTCGAGATGTCCTCATCTCGAGGTAATCTCTGAGTAAATCCTCCTCTCTCTCTCTCTCTCTCTCTCTCTCTCTCTCTCTCCCAAAGTGGTATCCACACTAGGTAGAAACCTTCTTTTATCTAAACATTGTTCCTATTAAGAGCCTTCTTTCATATATCTACCTCATTTTATTGAACTTCGAGAATGCCTTCATTATTCTGAAGTTATTTGGCTTTATTATCCTAAGTTCATGCATCCGTGTACACTTTTATATGATATGAACCGATTCTTTTATTATCCCTGATCCTACCTTATGAATTCCTTATTCCATACTCCCATGGAATATGTATGGTACTTTCCAAATTGCCATGGAAAAATGTAAGGAGATCAATCCTTTATGCGATCTAACCTATGACAACAAGATGCATAACCCTACTAGCATTGTCTTCTAGAATACCTCTATTCTTCATCATGTACATTACTTCACATGAATCTTGCACCGACAATAGACTTCTGTTTACTCATAGAAACACTTGTTAAATTTGGCTATCTTTAACCCATCATATCTATAATCTATATCAAAATTTCTAACTCTATCTCTCATTTATAATCTTACCATAATCTCTATAATACTTTCTAACATAATCCCTATGCTAATCTCTAGTATACTCCCTCTAACATATTCTTAATTAAACTTTAATTAAAGAATCAATGATCTCTAGCTTAATTCAAAACAATCATAACTTGGCCAACCACTTCCTAGTTTGGATATCCTAGGCTCTTAGATGGATATAGGCCTGCCCATCCTATTGGGTTTCCCCTTTCCATGATTGGGAAGAGAAGGGTCCTGGGTTAGTTAGGGAAATCGTTTCTCATGTGTTCATGTTGTTGACACTTAAAGCGTTTATTCTCATGGAAAAGCTCATTGCGTTGTCTTTATTATTGATATATAGGTGAGGGAGAGCTCTTCTTTCTAATCTTGTTTTCTGAAAGATTGGTCTTCCTTCTGATCTAGCCGGGGATGATCTCGATAGGAAAGGGTAATTTTCCTATCCGATGACCTTGTCGTTGGCATCTAAAATGTCTTCCTTCTTGAAAGGTCCTGATGCGATGTCTACGAGTCGAAGATCTACTCTCTAACCTTGTTATCCCTATTTCTTGACCTTGATTTTGCTCTAGATCACGATTCCTCTTAGCCTGGGCTAGACTTGACATTTCTCTTGAATTAGGATACTTCTTCCTAATCAACATGGAAGGACTCACGTCCTTCTGGACACTTCCCATATAAAAAACTTTATCATAGTCTCTGGCCATAATTATGGCTTCTGAAATGGAGGATGGCTTGGTAATTCTTGACTAGGTTAGTCAAAGGCGGATCAAGCTTCCCCATGAATCGATGGAGAAGAGTTACATCATCCATCTCTGGAGAAAATTGGAGAAGTTTAACAAAAGTTTGGTGGGAGTCCTCTAGGGTCTTCCTTTCATGGGTTAGCTCCAAAAATTCATTCATTTTGAATCAAAATACTCGTCCATGGACTCTATCCAAGCCTCTACTTCCTCTCCCAAATTCCTTCGTTCACCTTTGAATACCCATATCAAAATTTCTAACTCAATCCCTCATTTATAATCTTATCATAATCTTTAAAATACTTCCTAACATAATCCCTATGCTAATCTCTAGTATACTCCCTCTAACATATTCTTAATTAGACTTTAATTAAAGAATCAGTGATCGCTAGCTTAATTCAAAATAATCATAACTTGGCCAACCACTTCCTAGTTTTGATTTCCTAGGCTCTTGGATTGATATAGGTCCGCCCATCCTGTTGGGTTTCCCCTTTCCATGATTGGGAAGAGAAGGGTCCTGGGTCAGTTAGGGAAATCTTTTCTCATGTATTCATGTTGTTTACACTTGAAGCATTTGTTCTCATGGAAAAGCTCATTGCGTTGTCTTTATTATTGTTCATGTGTTCATGTTGTTTACACTTGAAGCATTTGTTCTCATGGAAAAGAGCTCATTGCATTGTCTTTATTATTGATATATAGGTGAGGGAGAGCTCTTCTTTCTAATCTTGTTACCTAGCTCATCGGGTCCACCCATCCATAGGATGGTGCCATCGGGGCATCCATCCACCCACTCACCCAATCATTTTGTTACCTGATTTGGTCCCATCACACTGTGAAACATATAAAATAGGTCCTTTAATTATTTCCCATCATTGATTCATTTAGACAGTTCTTCCAAAATAGTTGAAAACAAACACGGTCATAATGTTATCACTTGCTCATTACATTATTCACGTGCTTCCAAGCAACCCTTGCACACCAGCATGGGCGACATGGTTCCTGCGGTGGCATTTATTCTTGGAGGGGTCTAGAACTCCAGACATCACTGACTCGCTTGGTGAAGAATACTAAGTGGGTCCCCAGCTCCCTCATCCTCGATGTGGTGGTGATGTTTAAAACTCAAAGCCTCCACTGAGTCCCACATGCCCCCTCGAGGGGCATGTGCCCCTTAGCTCACTTTTACTTGTACCACTTATAAGTGCCCCTCGCACACACCCAGAAGGAAGTAGCTCATCCATCTAGATATGGGTCCACCAACTCCGAGCATCTAGAGGGTTGCTCCCCCAGAGCGGGAGGATAGCTTTAGGGTAGACCGACGACAACCGATCGATTGGTGACAACCAATTAAACCTCATAAGATCGGCGAGACAACTGATTGATTGGTAACAACCAATCAAGCAAGAGAAAATACAATTCCATCACATTCACAGTACACAAGAGAAAACAATCTTTTCAACTTGAGATTACGACGATAAGACATTCTTTAATAAAGCATTTGCCATTGTTATATGCCCTTCTGGTTCCTTTTTTAGGCAAGTTTTTGTGTAGGATTTCTCGATCTTACTAGGTCGTATGATGCAATGGTCTATGCAAAACTTAAAGAGCGTTTCTTATGTGGATGATATTGACAGGCGGTAGCAGTGCCTGCACAGCGACGCTGCTTGGTCCGGGAGGGACATTGCTTGGTTTGGCGGTGATGTTGCTTGGTCCCGCGATGTTACCCACATCCTTAACTCCGCATAATTACAACAACTCATCCTTAACTCCGCATAAGTATTTTGGATAGTTACCTAGCTCATCGGGTCCACCCATCCATAGGATGGTGCCATCGGGGCATCCATCCACCCACTCACCCAATCATTTTGTTACCTGATTTGGTCCTGTCACACTGTGAAACATATAAAAACGGGTCCTTTAATTATTTCCCATCACTGATTCATTCAGACAGTTCTTCCAAAATAGTAGAAAACAAACACGGTCATAACGTTATCACTTGCTCATTACATTATTCATGTGCTTCCAAGCAACCCTTGCACACCAGCATGGGCGACATGGTTCCTGCGGTGGCAATTATTCTTGGAGGGGTCTAGAACTCCGAACATCACTCACTCGCTTGGTGAAGAATACTAAGTGGGTCCCCAGCTCCCTCATCCTCGATGTGGTGGTGATGTTTAAAACTCAGAGTCTCCACTGAGTCCCACATGCCCCCTCGAGGGGCATGTGCCCCTTAGCTGGCTTTTACTTGCACCACTTATAAGTGCCCCTCGCACACACCCCCGGAAGCAAGCAGCTCATCCACCTAGATATGGGTCCACCAACTCCGAGCATCTAGTGGGTTGCTCCCCCAAAGCGGGAGGATAGCTTTAGGGTAGATCGACGACAACCGATCGATTGGTAACAACCAATCAAGCAAGAGAAAATACAATTTTATCACATTCACAACAGTAAACAAGAGAAAAACAGTCTTTTCAACTTGAGAATACGATGATAAGACATTCTTTATTAAAGCATTTGCCATTGTTATATGCCCTTCTCGTTCTTTTTTTAGGCAAGTTTTTGTGTAGGATTTCCCGATCTTACTAGGTCGTGTGATGCAATGGTCTATGCAAAACCTAAAGAGCGTTTCTTACCTGGACGATATTGACGGGCGGTGGCAGTGCCTGCACAGCAACGCTGCTTGGTCCGGGAGGGACATTGCTTGGTTTGGCGGAGATGTTGCTTGGTTCCGCGATGTTACCCACATCCTTAACTCCGCATAATTACAAAAACTCTTTGCTAAAAATGATGTGTGTGAGGACTCCACCCAAGTTATTGTTTAGGCCATAACTCTCTCATAAGAACTCGGAATATAGTCATGTAGCCAGCCAAAAGAACCCGAATGCATCTGGTCTACAAGACGGCGGCGTGGGGGTAGAATAGTAGGTAAAGACGTCTGTATATAGCCACAAACGTGCCATCTTTAGAAATGCTTTGCTTTTCCATATTTTTAGTGTGCATGGACTCTAAATGTGTAAAAGTACTCTAAATATGACCTGCTATCACCTAAATTCAAAATTATGTTTTTGGCAATGTTTCTCTCTTAATGGATCTATTCTTATCTTCTCATTTCTTTTCAGATGTTAGGAACTAATATTTTTACTCTATCACTTTCTCAACGTTTTTAGCCTTATAGTCTCTCTCGATGCGCACTCTCTTTCTTCTTGAAACCTATATTAAAATAGAATCCTCACATGGCTTGGGAGGGATGTTACATTCTCTCCCCCACTTAAAAGATTCGAGATGTCCTCATCTCAAGGTAATCTCTAGGTAAATCCCTCTCTCTCTCTCTCTCTCTCTCTCTCTCTCTCTCTCTTTGCGTTGTCTTTATTATTGATATATAGGTGAGGGAGAGCTCTTCTTTCTAATCTTGTTCTCTGAAAGATTGGTCTTCCCCTTCTGATCCCTATCGATGACCTTGTCATTGGCATCTAAAATGTCTTCCTTCTTTAAAGGTCCCGATGCGATGTCTACGAGTTGAAGATCTACTCTCTAACCTTGTTATCCCTATTTCTTGACCTTGATTTTGCTCTAGCTCATCATTCCTCCTATCCGAGGGTGGGCTTGACATTTCTCTTGAATCAGGGGTCCTCTTCCTGATCAACATGGAAGGATTCACATCCTTCTGGACGTTCTATATTAAAACAGAATCATCACATGGCTTGGGAGGGATGTTACATTCTCTCCCCCACTTAAAAGATTCGAGATGTCCTCATCTCGAGGTAATCTCTGAGTAAATCCTCCTCTCTCTCTCTCTCTCTCTCTCTCTCTCTCTCTCTCTCTCTCCCAAAGTGGTATCCACACTAGGTAGAAACCTTCTTTTATCTAAACATTGTTCCTATTAAGAGCCTTCTTTCATATATCTACCTCATTTTATTGAACTTCCAGAATGCCTTCATTATTCTGAAGTTATTTGGCTTTATTATCCTAAGTTCATGCATCCGTGTACACTTTTATATGATATGAACCGATTCTTTTATTATCCATGATCCCATGTAATATGGTACTTCCTTATTCCATACTCCGATGTAATATGGTACTTCCCAAATTGCCATGGAAAAATGTAAGGAGATCAATCCTTTATGCGATCTAACCTATGATAGCAAGATGCATAACCCTATTAGCATTGTCTTCTAGAATACCTCTATTCATCATGTACATTACTTCACATGAATCTTGCACCAACAATCAACTTCTGCTTACTCATAGAAACACTTGTTAAATTTAGCTATCTTTAACCCATCATATCTATAATCTATATCAAAATTTCTAACTCTATCTCTCATTTATAATCTTACCATAATCTCTATAATACTTCCTAACATAATCCCTATGCTAATCTCTAGTATACTCCCTCTAACATATTTTTAATTAAACTTTAATTAAAGAATCAATGATCTCTAGCTTAATTCAAAACAATCATAACTTGGCCAACCACTTCCTAGTTTGGATATCCTAGGCTCTTGGATTGATATAGGCCTGCCCATCCTATTGGGTTTCCCCTTTCCATGATTGGGAAGAGAAGGGTTCTGGGTTAGTTAGGGAAATCGTTTCTCATGTGTTCATGTTGTTGACACTTAAAGCGTTTGTTCTCATGGAAAAGCTCATTGCGTTGTCTTTATTATTGATATATAGGTGAGGAAGAGCTCTTCTTTCAAATCTTGTTTTCTGAAAGATTGGTCTTCCTTCTGATCTAGCCAGGGATGATCTCGATAGGAAAGGGTAATTTTCCTATCCGATGACCTTGTCATTGGCATCTAAAATGTCTTCCTTCTTGAAAGGTCCTGATGCGATGTCTACGAGTCGAAGATCTACTCTCTAACCTGGTTATCCCTATTTCTTGACCTTGATTTTGCTCTAGCTGACGATTCCTCTTAGCCTGGGCTGGACTTGACATTTCTCTTGAATTAGGGGACCTCTTCCTGATCAACATGGAAGGACTCACGTCCTTCTGGACACTTCCCATATAAAAACTTTATCATAGTCTCTGGCCATAATTATGGCTTCTGAAATGGAGGATGGCTTGGTAATTCTTGACTAGGTTAGTCAAAGGCGGATCAAGCTTCCCCATGAATCGATGGAGAAGAGTTACATCATCCATCTCTAGAGAAAATTGGAGAAGCTTAACAAAAGTTTGGTGGGATTCCTCTAGGGTCTTCCTTTCATGGGTTAGCTCCAAAAATTCATTCATTTTGAATCAAAATACTCGTCCATGGACTCTATCAAAGCCTCTACTTCTTCTCCCAAATTCCTTCGTTCACCTTTGAATACCCATATCAAAATTTCTAACTCAATCTCTCATTTATAATCTTATCATAATCTTTATAATACTTCCTAACATAATCCCTATGCTAATCTCTAGTATACTCTTTCTAACATATTCTTAATTAGACTTTAATTAAAGAATCAATGATCTCTAGCTTAATTCAAAATAATCATAACTTGGCCAACCACTTCCTAGTTTTGATTTCCTAGGCTCTTGGATTGATATAGGTCCGCCCATTCTGTTGGGTTTCCCCTTTCCATGATTGGGAAGAGAAGGGTCCTGGGTCAGTTAGGGAAATCTTTTCTCATGTGTTCATGTTGTTTACACTTGAAGCATTTGTTCTCATGGAAAAGCTCATTGCGTTGTCTTTATTATTGTTCATGTGTTCATGTTGTTTACACTTGAAGCATTTGTTCTCATGGAAAAGAGCTCATTGCGTTGTCTTTATTATTGATATATAGGTGAGGGAGAGCTCTTCTTTCTAATCTTGTTACCTAGCTCATCGGGTCCACCCATCCATAGGATGGTGCCATCGGGGCATCCATCCACCCACTCACCCAATCATTTTGTTAACTGATTTGGTCCCGTCACACTGTGAAACATATAAAAATTGGTCCTTTATCTATTTCCCATCACTGATTTTTTTAAGACAGTTCTTCCAAAATAGTTAAAAACAAACACGGTCATAATGTTATCACTTGCTCATTACATTATTCACGTGCTTCCAAGCAACCCTTGCACACTAGCATGGACGACATGGTTCATGCGGTGCCAATTATTCTTCGAGGGGTCTAGAACTCCAAACATCACTGACTCGCTTGGTGAAGAATACTAAGTGGGTCCCCAGCTCCCTCATCCTCGATGTGGTGGTGATGTTTAAAACTCAAAGCCTCCACTGAGTCCCACATGCCCCCTCGAGGGGCATGTGTCCCTTAGCTGGCTTTTACTTGTACCACTTATAAGTGCCCCTCGCACACCTGGAAGCAAGCAGCTCATCCACCTAGATATGGGTCCACCAACTCCGAGCATCTAGTGGGTTGCTTCCCCAGAGCGGGAGGATAGCTTTAGGGTAGACCGACGACAACCGATCGATTGGTGACAACCAATCAAACCTCATAAGATCGGCGAGACAACCGATTGATTGGTAACAACCAATCAAGCAAGAGAAAATACAATTCCATCACATTCACAGTAAACAAGAGAAAACAATCTTTTCAACTTGAGATTACGACGATAAGACATTCTTTAATAAAGCATTTGCCATTGTTATATGCCCTTCTAGTTCCTTTTTTAGGCAAGTTTTTGTGTAGGATTTCCCGATCTTACTAGGTCGCGTGATGCAATGGTCTATGCAAAACTTGAAGAGCGTTTCTTATGTGGATGATATTTACGGGCGGTAGGAGTGCCTGCACAGCGACGCTGCTTGGTCCGGGAGGGACATTGCTTGGTTTGGCGGTGATGTTGCTTGGTCCCGCGATGTTACCCACATCCTTAACTTCGCATAATTACAACAACTCATCCTTAACTCTGCATAAGTATTTTGGATAGGTACCTAGCTCATCGGGTCCACCCATCCATAGGATGGTGCCATTGGGGCATCCATCCACCCACTCACCCAATCATTTTGTTACCTGATTTGGTCCCGTCACACTGTGAAACATATAAAAACGGGTCCTTTAATTATTTCCCATCACTGATTCATTCAGACAGTTCTTCCAAAATAGTAGAAAACACACACGGTCATAACGTTATCACTTGCTCATTACATTATTCACGTGCTTCCAAGCAACCCTTGCACACCAGCATGGGTAGCATGGTTCCTGCGGTGGCAATTATTCTTGGAGGGGTCTAGAACTCCGAACATCACTCACTCGCTTGGTGAAGAATACTAAGTGGGTCCCCAGCTCCCTCATCCTCGATGTGGTGGTGATGTTTAAAACTCAGAGTCTCCACTGAGTCCCACATGCCCCCTCGAGGGGCATGTGCCCCTTAGCTGGCTTTTACTTGCACCACTTATAAGTGCCCCTCGCACACACCCGGAAGCAAGCAGCTCATCCACCTAGATATGGGTCCACCAACTCCGAGCATCTAGTGGGTTGCTCCCCCAAAGCGGGAGGATAGCTTTAGGGTAGACCGACGACAATCGATCGATTGGTAACAACCAATCAAGCAAGAGAAAATACAATTCCATCACATTCACAACAGTAAACAAGAGAAAAACAGTCTTTTCAACTTGAGATTACAATGATAAGACATTCTTTATTAAAGCATTTGCCATTGTTATATGCCCTTCTGGTTCTTTTTTTAGGCAAGTTTTTGTGTAGGATTTCCCGATCTTACTAGGTCGTGTGATGCAATGGTCTATGCAAAACCTAAAGAGCGTTTCTTACCTGGACGATATTGACGGGCGGTGGCAGTGCTTGCACAGCGACGCTGCTTGGTCTGGGAGGGACATTGCTTGGTTTGGCGGAGATGTTGCTTGGTTCCGCGATGTTACCCACATCCTTAACTCCGCATAATTACAAAAACTCTTTGCAAAAAATGTTGTGTGTGAGGACTCCACCCAAGTGAGAATGAAGACATATATATAGATATACATCTCAAGGTCTAGAATCACCTTGAGGCTACTTACTTGCTCCTTACAGTTTCCTTGTGTAGCCAGCCAAAAGAACCCGAATGCATCTGATCTACAAGACGGCCTTGTGTAGAGAACCAACAAATTGTTTCGGCCATAACTCTCTCATAAAAACTTGGAATATAGTCATGTAGCCAGCCAAAAGAACCCGAATGCATGTGGTCTACAAGACTGCGGCGTGGGGGTAGAATAGTAGGTAAAAACGTCTGTATATAGCCACAAACGTGCATCTTTAGAAATGCTTTGCTTTTCCATATTTTTAGTGTGCATGGACTCTAAATGTGTAAGAGTACTCTAAATATGACCTGCTATCACCTAAATTCAAAATTATGTTTCTCGCAATGTTTCTCTCTTAATGGATCTATTCTTATCTTCTCAATTCTTTTCAGATTTTAGGAACTAATGTTTTTACTCTATCACTTTCTCAACGTTTTTAGCCTTATAGTCTCTCTCGATGCGCACTCTCTTTCTTCATGAAACCTATATTAAAATAGAATCCTCACATGGCTTGGGAGGGATGTTACATTCTCTCCCCCACTTAAAAGATTTGAGATGTCCTCATCTCAAGGTAATCTCTAGGTAAATCCCTCTCTCTCTCTCTCTCTCTCTCTCTCTCTCTCTCTCTCTCTCTCTCTCTTTGCGTTGTCTTTATTATTGATATATAGGTGAGGGAGAGCTCTTCTTTCTAATCTTGTTCTCTGAAAGATTGGTCTTTCCCTTCTGATCTAGTTGCGGATGATCTCGATAGGAAAGGGTAATTTTCCTATCGATGACCTTGTCATTGGCATCTAAAATGTCTTCCTTCTTTAAAGGTCCCGATGCGATGTCTACGAGTCGAAGATCTACTCTCTAACCTTGTTATCCCTATTTCTTGACCTTGATTTTACTCTAGCTCACCATTCCTCTTATCCGAGGGTGGGCTTGACATTTCTCTTGAATTAGGGGTCCTCTTCCTGATCAACCATTCCTCCTCTGTCTCTCTCTCTCTCTCTCTCTCTCTCTCTCTCTCTCTCTCTCTCTCTCTCTCTCTCCCCCCCAAAGTGGTATCCACACTAGGTAGAAACCTTCTTTTATCTAAACATTGTTCCTACTAAGATCCTTCTTTCATATATCTACCTCATTTTATTGAACTTCCAGAATGCCTTCATTATTCTGAAGTTATTTGGCTTTATTATCCTAAGTTCATGCATCCGTGTACACTTTTATATGATATGAACCGATTCTTTTATTATCCCTGATCCTACCTTATGAATTCCTTATTCCATACTCCCATGTAATATGTATGGTACTTCCCAAATTGCCATGGAAAAATGTAAGGAGATCAATCCTTTATGCGATCTAACCTATGACAACAAGATGCATAACCCTACTAGCATTGTCTTCTAGAATACCTCTATTCTTCATCATGTACATTACTTCACATGAATCTTGCACCGACAATCAACTTCTATTTACTCATAGAAACACTTGTTAAATTTGGCTATCTTTAACCCATCATATCTATAATCTATATCAAAATTTCTAACTCTATCTCTCATTTATAATCTTACCATAATCTCTATAATACTTTCTAACATAATCCCTATGCTAATCTCTAGTATACTCCCTCTAACATATTCTTAATTAAACTTTAATTAAAGAATCAATGATCTCTAGCTTAATTCAAAACAATCATAACTTGGCCAACCACTTCCTAGTTTGGATATCCTAGGCTCTTAGATGGATATAGGCCTGCCCATCCTATTGGGTTTCCCCTTTCCATGATTGGGAAGAGAAGGGTCCTGGGTTAGTTAGGGAAATCGTTTCTCATGTGTTCATGTTGTTGACACTTAAAGCGTTTGTTCTCTCATGGAAAAGCTCATTGCATTGCCTTTATTATTGATATATTTGTGAGGGAGAGCTCTTCTTTCTAATCTTGTTTTCTGAAAGATTGGTCTTCCTTCTGATCTAGCCGGGGATGATCTCGATAGGAAAGGGTAATTTTCCTATCCGATGACCTTGTCGTTGGCATCTAAAATGTCTTCCTTCTTGAAAGGTCCTGATGCGATGTCTACGAGTCGAAGATCTACTCTCTAACCTTGTTATCCCTATTTCTTGACCTTGATTTTGCTCTAGCTCACGATTCCTCTTAGCCTGGGCTGGACTTGACATTTCTCTTGAATTAGTGGACCTCTTCCTGATCAACATGGAAGGACTCACGTCCTTCTGGACACTTCCCATATAAAAAACTTTATCATAGTCTCTGGCCATAATTATGGCTTCTGAAATGGAGGATGGCTTGGTAATTCTTGACTAGGTTAGTCAAAGGCGGATCAAGCTTCCCCATGAATCGATGGAGAAGAGTTACATCATCCATTTCTGGAGAAAATTGGAGAAGTTTAACAAAAGTTTGGTGGGAGTCCTCTAGGGTCTTCCTTTCATGGGTTAGCTCCAAAAATTCATTCATTTTGAATCAAAATACTCGTCCATGGACTCTATCCAAGCCTCTACTTCCTCTCCCAAATTCCTTCGTTCACCTTTGAATACCCATATCAAAATTTCTAACTCAATCCCTCATTTATAATCTTATCATAATCTTTATAATACTTCCTAACATAATCCCTATGCTAATCTCTAGTATACTCCCTCTAACATATTCTTAATTAGACTTTAATTAAAGAATCAATGATCTCTAGCTTAATTCAAAATAATCATAACTTGGCCAACCACTTCCTAGTTTTGATTTCCTAGGCTCTTGGATTGATATAGGTCCGCCCATCCTGTTGGGTTTCCCCTTTCCATGATTGGGAAGAGAAGGGTCCTGGGTCAGTTAGGGAAATCTTTTCTCATGTATTCATAATGTTTACACTTGAAGCATTTGTTCTCATGGAAAAGCTCATTGCGTTGTCTTTATTATTGTTCATGTGTTCATGTTGTTTACACTTGAAGCATTTGTTCTCATGGAAAAGAGCTCATTGCATTGTCTTTATTATTGATATATAGGTGAGGGAGAGCTCTTCTTTCTAATCTTGTTACCTAGCTCATCGGGTCCACCCATCCATAGGATGGTGCCATCGGGGCATCCATCCACCCACTCACCCAATCATTTTGTTACCTGATTTGGTCCCATCACACTGTGAAACATATAAAATAGGTCCTTTAATTATTTTCCATCATTGATTCATTTAGACAGTTCTTCCAAAATAGTTGAAAACAAACACGGTCATAATGTTATCACTTGCTCATTACATTATTCACGTGCTTCCAAGCAACCCTTGCACACCAGCATGGGCGACATGGTTCCTGCGGTGGCATTTATTCTTGGAGGGGTCTAGAACTCCAGACATCACTGACTCGCTTGGTGAAGAATACTAAGTGGGTCCCCAGCTCCCTCATCCTCGATGTGGTGGTGATGTTTAAAACTCAAAGCCTCCACTGAGTCCCACATGCCCCCTCGAGGGGCATGTGCCCCTTAGCTGGCTTTTACTTGTACCACTTATAAGTGCCCCTTGCGCACACCCAGAAGCAAGCAGCTCATCCACCTAGATATGGGTCCACCAACTCCGAGCATCTAGTGGGTTGCTCCCCCAGAGCGGGAGGATAGCTTTAGGGTAGACCGACGACAACCGATCGATTGGTGACAACCAATTAAACCTCATAAGATCGGCGAGACAACCGATTGATTGGTAACAACCAATCAAGCAAGAGAAAATACAATTCCATCACATTCACAGTACACAAGAGAAAACAATCTTTTCAACTTGAGATTACGACGATAAGACATTCTTTAATAAAGCATTTGCCATTGT
Source organism: Cibotium barometz (assembly GCF_041138505.1). Classification (NCBI taxonomy): domain Eukaryota; kingdom Viridiplantae; phylum Streptophyta; class Polypodiopsida; order Cyatheales; family Cibotiaceae; genus Cibotium; species Cibotium barometz. The sequence goes on from NC_141051.1 coordinate 9,718,249, forward strand.
TATATGCCCTTCTGGTGCTTTTTTTAGGCAAGTTTTTGTGTAGGATTTCTTGATCTTACTAGGTCGCATGATGCAATGGTCTATGCAAAACTTAAAGAGCGTTTCTTATGTGGATGATATTGACGGGCGGTAGCAGTGCCTGCACAGCGACGCTGCTTGGTCCGGGAGGGACATTGCTTGGTTTGGCGGTGATGTTGCTTGGTCCCACGATGTTACCCACATCCTTAACTCCGCATAATTACAACAACTCATCCTTAACTCCGCATAAGTATTTTGGATAGTTACCTAGCTCATCGGGTCCACCCATCCAAAGGATGGTGCCATCGGGGCATCCATCCACCCACTCACCCAATCATTTTGTTACCTGATTTGGTCCCGTCACACTGTGAAACATATAAAAACGGGTCCTTTAATTATTTCCCAGCACTGATTCATTCAGACAGTTCTTCCAAAATAGTAGAAAGCAAACACGGTCATAACGTTATCACTTGCTCATTACATTATTCACGTGCTTCCAAGCAACCCTTGCACACCAGCATGGGCGACATGGTTCCTGCGGTGGCAATTATTCTTGGAGGGGTCTAGAACTCCGAACATCACTCACTCGCTTGGTGAAGAATACTAAGTGGGTCCCCAGCTCCCTCATCCTCGATGTGGTGGTGATGTTTAAAACTCAGAGTCTCCACTGAGTCCCACATGCCCCCTCGAGGGGCATGTGCCCCTTAGCTGGCTTTTACTTGCACCACTTATAAGTGCCCCTCGCACACACCCCCGGAAGCAAGCAGCTCATCCACCTAGATATGGGTCCACCAACTCCGAGCATCTAGTGGGTTGCTCCCCCAAAGCGGGAGGATAGCTTTAGGGTAGACCGACGACAACCGATTGATTGGTAACAACCAATCAAGCAAGAGAAAATACAATTCCATCACATTCACAACAGTAAACAAGAGAAAAACAGTCTTTTCAACTTGAGATTACGATGATAAGACATTCTTTATTAAAGCATTTGCCATTGTTATATGCCCTTCTCGTTCTTTTTTTAGGCAAGTTTTTGTGTAGGATTTCCCGATCTTACTAGGTCGTGTGATGCAATGGTCTATGCAAAACCTAAAGAGCGTTTCTTACCTGGACGATATTGATGGGCGGTGGCAGTGCCTGCACAGCGACGCTGCTTGGTCCGGGAGGGACATTGCTTGGTTTGGCGGAGATGTTGCTTGGTTCCGCGATGTTACCCACATCCTTAACTCCGCATAATTACAACAACTCTTTGCTAAAAATGATGTGTGTGAGGACTCCACCCAAGTTATTGTTTAGGCCATAACTCTCTCATAAGAACTCGGAATATAGTCATGTAGCCAGCCAAAAGAACCCGAATGCATCTGGTCTACAAGACGGCGGCGTGGGGGTAGAATAGTAGGTAAAGACGTCTGTATATAGCCACAAACGTGCCATCTTTAGAAATGCTTTGCTTTTCCATATTTTTAGTGTGCATGGACTGTAAATGTGTAAAAGTACTCTAAATATGACCTGCTATCACCTAAATTCAAAATTATGTTTTTGGCAATATTTCTCTCTTAATGGATCTATTCTTATCTTCTCATTTCTTTTCAGATGTTAGGAACTAATGTTTTTACTCTATCACTTTCTCAACGTTTTTAGCCTTATAGTCTCTCTCGATGCGCACTCTCTTTCTTCTTGAAAACTATATTAAAATAGAATCCTCACATGGCTTGGGAGGGATGTTACATTCTCTCCCCCACTTAAAAGATTCGAGATGTTCTCATCTCAAGGTAATCTCTAGGTAAATCCCTCTCTCTCTCTCTCTCTCTCTCTCTCTCTCTCTCTCTCTCTCTCTCTCTCTCTCTTTGCATTGTCTTTATTATTGATATATAGGTGAGGGAGAGCTCTTCTTTCTAATCTTGTTCTCTGAAAGATTGGTCTTCCCCTTCTGATCCCTATCGATGACCTTGTCATTGGCATCTAAAATGTCTTCCTTCTTTAAAGGTCCCGATGCGATGTCTACGAGTTGAAGATCTACTCTCTAACCTTGTTATCCCTATTTCTTGACCTTGATTTTGCTCTAGCTCATCATTCCTCCTATCCGAGGGAGGGCTTGACATTTCTCTTGAATCAGGGGTCCTCTTCCTGATCAACATGGAAGGACTCACATCCTTCTGGACATTCTATATTAAAAGAGAATCATCACATGGCTTGGGAGGGATGTTACATTCTCTCCCCCACTTAAAAGATTTGAGATGTCCTCATCTCGAGGTAATCTCTGAGTAAATCCTCCTCTCTCTCTCTCTCTCTCTCTCTCTCTCCCCCAAAGTGGTATCCACGCTAGATAGAAACCTTCTTTTATCTAAACATTGTTCCTACTAAGAGCCTTCTTTCGTATATCTACCTCATTTTATTGAACTTCCAGAATGCCTTCATTATTCTGAAGTTATTTGGCTTTATTATCCTAAGTTCATGCATCCGTGTACACTTTTATATGATATGAACCGATTCTTTTATTATCCCTGATCCTACCTTATGAATTCCTTATTCCATACTCCCATGTAATATGGTACTTCCCAAATTGCCATGGAAAAATGTAAGGAGATCAATCCTTTATGCGATCTAACCTATGATAGCAAGATGCATAACCCTATTAGCATTGTCTTCTAGAATACCTCTATTCATCATGTACATTACTTCACATGAATCTTGCACCAACAATCAACTTTTGCTTACTCATAGAAACACTTGTTAAATTTGGCTATCTTTAACCCATCATATCTATAATCTGTATCAAAATTTCTAACTCTATCTCTCATTTATAATTTTACCATAATCTCTATAATACTTCCTAACATAATCCCTATGCTAATCTCTAGTATACTCCCTCTAATATATTCTTAATTAAACTTTAATTAAAGAATCAATGATCTCTAGCTTAATTCAAAACAATCATAACTTGGCCAACCACTTCCTAGTTTGGATATCCTAGGCTCTTGGATTGATATAGGCCTGCCCATCCTATTGGGTTTCCCCTTTCCATGATTGGGAAGAGAAGGGTTCTGGGTTAGTTAGGGAAATCGTTTCTCATGTGTTCATGTTGTTGACACTTAAAGCGTTTGTTCTCATGGAAAAGCTCATTGCGTTGTCTTTATTATTGATATATAGGTGAGGGAGAGCTCTTCTTTCTAATCTTGTTTTCTGAAAGATTGGTCTTCCTTCTGATCTAGCCAGGGATGATCTCGATAGCAAAGGGTAATTTTCCTATCCGATGACCTTGTCATTGGCATCTAAAATGTCTTCCTTCTTGAAAGGTCCTGATGCGATGTCTACGAGTCGAAGATCTACTCTCTAACCTTGTTATCCCTATTTCTTGACCATGATTTTGCTCTAGCTCACGATTCCTCTTAGCCTGGGCTAGACTTGACATTTCTCTTGAATTAGGATACTTCTTCCTGATCAACATGGAAGGACTCACGTCCTTCTGGACACTTCCCATATAAAAAACTTTATCATAGTCTCTGGCCATAATTATGGCTTCTGAAATGGAGGATGGCTTGGTAATTCTTGACTAGGTTAGTCAAAGGCAGATCAAGCTTCCCCATGAATCGATGGAGAAGAGTTACATCATCCATCTCTGGAGAAAATTGGAGAAGTTTAACAAAAGTTTGGTGGGAGTCCTCTAGGGTCTTCCTTTCATGGGTTAGCTCCAAAAATTCATTCATTTTGAATCAAAATACTCGTCCATGGACTCTATCCAAGCCTCTACTTCCTCTCCCAAATTCCTTCGTTCACCTTTGAATACCCATATCAAAATTTCTAACTCAATCCCTCATTTATAATCTTATCATAATCTTTAAAATACTTCCTAACATAATCCCTATGCTAATCTCTAGTATACTCCCTCTAACATATTCTTAATTAGACTTTAATTAAAGAATCAGTGATCGCTAGCTTAATTCAAAATAATCATAACTTGGCCAACCACTTCCTAGTTTTGATTTCCTAGGCTCTTGGATTGATATAGGTCCGCCCATCCTGTTGGGTTTCCCCTTTCCATGATTGGGAAGAGAAGGGTCCTGGGTCAGTTAGGGAAATCTTTTCTCATGTATTCATGTTGTTTACACTTGAAGCATTTGTTCTCATGGAAAAGCTCATTGCGTTGTCTTTATTATTGTTCATGTGTTCATGTTGTTTACACTTGAAGCATTTGTTCTCATGGAAAAGAGCTCATTGCATTGTCTTTATTATTGATATATAGGTGAGGGAGAGCTCTTCTTTCTAATCTTGTTACCTAGCTCATCGGGTCCACCCATCCATAGGATGGTGCCATCGGGGCATCCATCCACCCACTCACCCAATCATTTTGTTACCTAATTTGGTCCCATCACACTGTGAAACATATAAAATAGGTCCTTTAATTATTTCCCATCATTGATTCATTTAGACAGTTCTTCCAAAATAGTTGAAAACAAACACGGTCATAATGTTATCACTTGCTCATTACATTATTCACGTGCTTCCAAGCAACCCTTGCACACCAGCATGGGCGACATGGTTCCTGCGGTGGCAATTATTCTTGGGGAGGGGTCTAGAACTCCAAACATCACTGACTCGCTTGGTGAAGAATACTAAGTGGGTCCCCAGCTCCCTCATGCTCGATGTGGTGGTGATGTTTAAAACTCAAAGCCTCCACTGAGTCCCACATGCCCCCTCGAGGGGCATGTGCCCCTTAGCTCACTTTTACTTGTACCACTTATAAGTGCCCCTCGCACACACCCAGAAGGAAGTAGCTCATCCATCTAGATATGGGTCCACCAACTCCGAGCATCTAGAGGGTTGCTCCCCCAGAGCGGGAGGATAGCTTTAGGGTAGACCGACGACAACCGATCGATTGGTAACCAATCAAGCAAGAGAAAATACAATTCCATCACATTCACAGTACACAAGAGAAAACAATCTTTTCAACTTGAGATTACGACGATAAGACATTCTTTAATAAAGCATTTGCCATTGTTATATGCCCTTCTGGTTCTTTTTTTAGGCAAGTTTTTGTGTAGGATTTCTCGATCTTACTAGGTCGTATGATGCAATGGTCTATGCAAAACTTAAAGAGCGTTTCTTATGTGGATGATATTGACAGGCGGTAGCAGTGCCTGCACAGCGACGCTGCTTGGTCCGGGAGGGACATTGCTTGGTTTGGCGGTGATGTTGCTTGGTCCCGCGATGTTACCCACATCCTTAACTCCGCATAATTACAACAACTCATCCTTAACTCCGCATAAGTATTTTGGATAGTTACCTAGCTCATCGGGTCCACCCATCCATAGGATGGTGCCATCGGGGCATCCATCCACCCACTCACCCAATCATTTTGTTACCTGATTTGGTCCCGTCACACTGTGAAACATATAAAAACGGGTCCTTTAATTATTTCCCATCACTGATTCATTCAGACAGTTCTTCCAAAATAGTAGAAAACAAACACGGTCATAACGTTATCACTTGCTCATTACATTATTCATGTGCTTCCAAGCAACCCTTGCACACCAGCATGGGCGACATGGTTCCTGCGGTGGCAATTATTCTTGGAGGGGTCTAGAACTCCGAACATCACTCACTCGCTTGGTGAAGAATACTAAGTGGGTCCCCAGCTCCCTCATCCTCGATGTGGTGGTGATGTTTAAAACTCAGAGTCTCCACTGAGTCCCACATGCCCCCTCGAGGGGCATGTGCCCCTTAGCTGGCTTTTACTTGCACCACTTATAAGTGCCCCTCGCACACACCCCCGGAAGCAAGCAGCTCATCCACCTAGATATGGGTCCACCAACTCCGAGCATCTAGTGGGTTGCTCCCCCAAAGCGGGAGGATAGCTTTAGGGTAGATCGACGACAACCGATCGATTGGTAACAACCAATCAAGCAAGAGAAAATACAATTTTATCACATTCACAACAGTAAACAAGAGAAAAACAGTCTTTTCAACTTGAGATTACGATGATAAGACATTCTTTATTAAAGCATTTGCCATTGTTATATGCCCTTCTCGTTCTTTTTTTAGGCAAGTTTTTGTGTAGGATTTCCCGATCTTACTAGGTCGTGTGATGCAATGGTCTATGCAAAACCTAAAGAGCGTTTCTTACCTGGACGATATTGACGGGCGGTGGCAGTGCCTGCACAGCAACGCTGCTTGGTCCGGGAGGGACATTGCTTGGTTTGGCGGAGATGTTGCTTGGTTCCGCGATGTTACCCACATCCTTAACTCCGCATAATTACAAAAACTCTTTGCTAAAAATGATGTGTGTGAGGACTCCACCCAAGTTATTGTTTAGGCCATAACTCTCTCATAAGAACTCGGAATATAGTCATGTAGCCAGCCAAAAGAACCCGAATGCATCTGGTCTACAAGACGGCGGCGTGGGGGTAGAATAGTAGGTAAAGACGTCTGTATATAGCCACAAACGTGCCATCTTTAGAAATGCTTTGCTTTTCCATATTTTTAGTGTGCATGGACTCTAAATGTGTAAAAGTACTCTAAATATGACCTGCTATCACCTAAATTCAAAATTATGTTTTTGGCAATGTTTCTCTCTTAATGGATCTATTCTTATCTTCTCATTTCTTTTCAGATGTTAGGAACTAATATTTTTACTCTATCACTTTCTCAACGTTTTTAGCCTTATAGTCTCTCTCGATGCGCACTCTCTTTCTTCTTGAAACCTATATTAAAATAGAATCCTCACATGGCTTGGGAGGGATGTTACATTCTCTCCCCCACTTAAAAGATTCGAGATGTCCTCATCTCAAGGTAATCTCTAGGTAAATCCCTCTCTCTCTCTCTCTCTCTCTCTCTCTCTCTCTCTCTCTCTCTTTGCGTTGTCTTTATTATTGATATATAGGTGAGGGAGAGCTCTTCTTTCTAATCTTGTTCTCTGAAAGATTGGTCTTCCCCTTCTGATCCCTATCGATGACCTTGTCATTGGCATCTAAAATGTCTTCCTTCTTTAAAGGTCCCGATGCGATGTCTACGAGTTGAAGATCTACTCTCTAACCTTGTTATCCCTATTTCTTGACCTTGATTTTGCTCTAGCTCATCATTCCTCCTATCCGAGGGTGGGCTTGACATTTCTCTTGAATCAGGGGTCCTCTTCCTGATCAACATGGAAGGATTCACATCCTTCTGGACGTTCTATATTAAAACAGAATCATCACATGGCTTGGGAGGGATGTTACATTCTCTCCCCCACTTAAAAGATTCGAGATGTCCTCATCTCGAGGTAATCTCTGAGTAAATCCTCCTCTCTCTCTCTCTCTCTCTCTCTCTCTCTCTCTCTCTCTCTCTCTCTCCCAAAGTGGTATCCACACTAGGTAGAAACCTTCTTTTATCTAAACATTGTTCCTATTAAGAGCCTTCTTTCATATATCTACCTCATTTTATTGAACTTCCAGAATGCCTTCATTATTCTGAAGTTATTTGGCTTTATTATCCTAAGTTCATGCATCCGTGTACACTTTTATATGATATGAACCGATTCTTTTATTATCCATGATCCCATGTAATATGGTACTTCCTTATTCCATACTCCGATGTAATATGGTACTTCCCAAATTGCCATGGAAAAATGTAAGGAGATCAATCCTTTATGCGATCTAACCTATGATAGCAAGATGCATAACCCTATTAGCATTGTCTTCTAGAATACCTCTATTCATCATGTACATTACTTCACATGAATCTTGCACCAACAATCAACTTCTGCTTACTCATAGAAACACTTGTTAAATTTAGCTATCTTTAACCCATCATATCTATAATCTATATCAAAATTTCTAACTCTATCTCTCATTTATAATCTTACCATAATCTCTATAATACTTCCTAACATAATCCCTATGCTAATCTCTAGTATACTCCCTCTAACATATTTTTAATTAAACTTTAATTAAAGAATCAATGATCTCTAGCTTAATTCAAAACAATCATAACTTGGCCAACCACTTCCTAGTTTGGATATCCTAGGCTCTTGGATTGATATAGGCCTGCCCATCCTATTGGGTTTCCCCTTTCCATGATTGGGAAGAGAAGGGTTCTGGGTTAGTTAGGGAAATCGTTTCTCATGTGTTCATGTTGTTGACACTTAAAGCGTTTGTTCTCATGGAAAAGCTCATTGCGTTGTCTTTATTATTGATATATAGGTGAGGAAGAGCTCTTCTTTCAAATCTTGTTTTCTGAAAGATTGGTCTTCCTTCTGATCTAGCCAGGGATGATCTCGATAGGAAAGGGTAATTTTCCTATCCGATGACCTTGTCATTGGCATCTAAAATGTCTTCCTTCTTGAAAGGTCCTGATGCGATGTCTACGAGTCGAAGATCTACTCTCTAACCTGGTTATCCCTATTTCTTGACCTTGATTTTGCTCTAGCTGACGATTCCTCTTAGCCTGGGCTGGACTTGACATTTCTCTTGAATTAGGGGACCTCTTCCTGATCAACATGGAAGGACTCACGTCCTTCTGGACACTTCCCATATAAAAACTTTATCATAGTCTCTGGCCATAATTATGGCTTCTGAAATGGAGGATGGCTTGGTAATTCTTGACTAGGTTAGTCAAAGGCGGATCAAGCTTCCCCATGAATCGATGGAGAAGAGTTACATCATCCATCTCTAGAGAAAATTGGAGAAGCTTAACAAAAGTTTGGTGGGATTCCTCTAGGGTCTTCCTTTCATGGGTTAGCTCCAAAAATTCATTCATTTTGAATCAAAATACTCATCCATGGACTCTATCAAAGCCTCTACTTCTTCTCCCAAATTCCTTCGTTCACCTTTGAATACCCATATCAAAATTTCTAACTCAATCTCTCATTTATAATCTTATCATAATCTTTATAATACTTCCTAACATAATCCCTATGCTAATCTCTAGTATACTCTTTCTAACATATTCTTAATTAGACTTTAATTAAAGAATCAATGATCTCTAGCTTAATTCAAAATAATCATAACTTGGCCAACCACTTCCTAGTTTTGATTTCCTAGGCTCTTGGATTGATATAGGTCCGCCCATTCTGTTGGGTTTCCCCTTTCCATGATTGGGAAGAGAAGGGTCCTGGGTCAGTTAGGGAAATCTTTTCTCATGTGTTCATGTTGTTTACACTTGAAGCATTTGTTCTCATGGAAAAGCTCATTGCGTTGTCTTTATTATTGTTCATGTGTTCATGTTGTTTACACTTGAAGCATTTGTTCTCATGGAAAAGAGCTCATTGCGTTGTCTTTATTATTGATATATAGGTGAGGGAGAGCTCTTCTTTCTAATCTTGTTACCTAGCTCATCGGGTCCACCCATCCATAGGATGGTGCCATCGGGGCATCCATCCACCCACTCACCCAATCATTTTGTTAACTGATTTGGTCCCGTCACACTGTGAAACATATAAAAATTGGTCCTTTATCTATTTCCCATCACTGATTTTTTTTAGACAGTTCTTCCAAAATAGTTAAAAACAAACACGGTCATAATGTTATCACTTGCTCATTACATTATTCACGTGCTTCCAAGCAACCCTTGCACACTAGCATGGACGACATGGTTCATGCGGTGCCAATTATTCTTCGAGGGGTCTAGAACTCCAAACATCACTGACTCGCTTGGTGAAGAATACTAAGTGGGTCCCCAGCTCCCTCATCCTCGATGTGGTGGTGATGTTTAAAACTCAAAGCCTCCACTGAGTCCCACATGCCCCCTCGAGGGGCATGTGTCCCTTAGCTGGCTTTTACTTGTACCACTTATAAGTGCCCCTCGCACACCTGGAAGCAAGCAGCTCATCCACCTAGATATGGGTCCACCAACTCCGAGCATCTAGTGGGTTGCTTCCCCAGAGCGGGAGGATAGCTTTAGGGTAGACCGACGACAACCGATCGATTGGTGACAACCAATCAAACCTCATAAGATCGGCGAGACAACCGATTGATTGGTAACAACCAATCAAGCAAGAGAAAATACAATTCCATCACATTCACAGTAAACAAGAGAAAACAATCTTTTCAACTTGAGATTACGACGATAAGACATTCTTTAATAAAGCATTTGCCATTGTTATATGCCCTTCTAGTTCTTTTTTTAGGCAAGTTTTTGTGTAGGATTTCCCGATCTTACTAGGTCGCGTGATGCAATGGTCTATGCAAAACTTGAAGAGCGTTTCTTATGTGGATGATATTTACGGGCGATAGGAGTGCCTGCACAGCGACGCTGCTTGGTCCGGGAGGGACATTGCTTGGTTTGGCGGTGATGTTGCTTGGTCCCGCGATGTTACCCACATCCTTAACTTCGCATAATTACAACAACTCATCCTTAACTCTGCATAAGTATTTTGGATAGGTACCTAGCTCATCGGGTCCACCCATCCATAGGATGGTGCCATTGGGGCATCCATCCACCCACTCACCCAATCATTTTGTTACCTGATTTGGTCCCGTCACACTGTGAAACATATAAAAACGGGTCCTTTAATTATTTCCCATCACTGATTCATTCAGACAGTTCTTCCAAAATAGTAGAAAACACACACGGTCATAACGTTATCACTTGCTCATTACATTATTCACGTGCTTCCAAGCAACCCTTGCACACCAGCATGGGTAGCATGGTTCCTGCGGTGGCAATTATTCTTGGAGGGGTCTAGAACTCCGAACATCACTCACTCGCTTGGTGAAGAATACTAAGTGGGTCCCCAGCTCCCTCATCCTCGATGTGGTGGTGATGTTTAAAACTCAGAGTCTCCACTGAGTCCCACATGCCCCCTCGAGGGGCATGTGCCCCTTAGCTGGCTTTTACTTGCACCACTTATAAGTGCCCCTCGCACACACCCGGAAGCAAGCAGCTCATCCACCTAGATATGGGTCCACCAACTCCGAGCATCTAGTGGGTTGCTCCCCCAAAGCGGGAGGATAGCTTTAGGGTAGACCGACGACAATCGATCGATTGGTAACAACCAATCAAGCAAGAGAAAATACAATTCCATCACATTCACAACAGTAAACAAGAGAAAAACAGTCTTTTCAACTTGAGATTACAATGATAAGACATTCTTTATTAAAGCATTTGCCATTGTTATATGCCCTTCTGGTTCTTTTTTTAGGCAAGTTTTTGTGTAGGATTTCCCGATCTTACTAGGTCGTGTGATGCAATGGTCTATGCAAAACCTAAAGAGCGTTTCTTACCTGGACGATATTGACGGGCGGTGGCAGTGCTTGCACAGCGACGCTGCTTGGTCTGGGAGGGACATTGCTTGGTTTGGCGGAGATGTTGCTTGGTTCCGCGATGTTACCCACATCCTTAACTCCGCATAATTACAAAAACTCTTTGCTAAAAATGATGTGTGTGAGGACTCCACCCAAGTGAGAATGAAGACATATATATAGATATACATCTCAAGGTCTAGAATCACCTTGAGGCTACTTACTTGCTCCTTACAGTTTCCTTGTGTAGAGAACCAACAAATTGTTTTGGCCATAACTCTCTCATAAAAACTCAGAATATAGTCATGTAGCCAGCCAAAAGAACCCGAATGCATCTGATCTACAAGACGGCCTTGTGTAGAGAACCAACAAATTGTTTCGGCCATAACTCTCTCATAAAAACTTGGAATATAGTCATGTAGCCAGCCAAAAGAACCCGAATGCATGTGGTCTACAAGACTGCGGCGTGGGGGTAGAATAGTAGGTAAAAACGTCTGTATATAGCCACAAACGTGCATCTTTAGAAATGCTTTGCTTTTCCATATTTTTAGTGTGCATGGACTCTAAATGTGTAAGAGTACTCTAAATATGACCTGCTATCACCTAAATTCAAAATTATGTTTCTCGCAATGTTTCTCTCTTAATGGATCTATTCTTATCTTCTCAATTCTTTTCAGATTTTAGGAACTAATGTTTTTACTCTATCACTTTCTCAACGTTTTTAGCCTTATAGTCTCTCTCGATGCGCACTCTCTTTCTTCATGAAACCTATATTAAAATAGAATCCTCACATGGCTTGGGAGGGATGTTACATTCTCTCCCCCACTTAAAAGATTTGAGATGTCCTCATCTCAAGGTAATCTCTAGGTAAATCCCTCTCTCTCTCTCTCTCTCTCTCTCTCTCTCTCTCTCTCTCTCTCTCTCTTTGCGTTGTCTTTATTATTGATATATAGGTGAGGGAGAGCTCTTCTTTCTAATCTTGTTCTCTGAAAGATTGGTCTTTCCCTTCTGATCTAGTTGCGGATGATCTCGATAGGAAAGGGTAATTTTCCTATCGATGACCTTGTCATTGGCATCTAAAATGTCTTCCTTCTTTAAAGGTCCCGATGCGATGTCTACGAGTCGAAGATCTACTCTCTAACCTTGTTATCCCTATTTCTTGACCTTGATTTTACTCTAGCTCACCATTCCTCTTATCTGAGGGTGGGCTTGACATTTCTCTTGAATTAGGGGTCCTCTTCCTGATCAACCATTCCTCCTCTCTCTCTCTCTCTCTCTCTCTCTCTCTCTCTCTCTCTCTCTCTCTCTCTTCCCCCCAAAGTGGTATCCACACTAGGTAGAAACCTTCTTTTATCTAAACATTGTTCCTACTAAGATCCTTCTTTCATATATCTACCTCATTTTATTGAACTTCCAGAATGCCTTCATTATTCTGAAGTTATTTGGCTTTATTATCCTAAGTTCATGCATCCGTGTACACTTTTATATGATATGAACCGATTCTGTTATTATCCCTGATCCTACCTTATGAATTCCTTATTCCATACTCCCATGTAATATGTATGGTACTTCCCAAATTGCCATGGAAAAATGTAAGGAGATCAATCCTTTATGCGATCTAACCTATGACAACAAGATGCATAACCCTACTAGCATTGTCTTCTAGAATACCTCTATTCTTCATCATGTACATTACTTCACATGAATCTTGCACCGACAATCAACTTCTATTTACTCATAGAAACACTTGTTAAATTTGGCTATCTTTAACCCATCATATCTATAATCTATATCAAAATTTCTAACTCTATCTCTCATTTATAATCTTACCATAATCTCTATAATACTTTCTAACATAATCCCTATGCTAATCTCTAGTATACTCCCTCTAACATATTCTTAATTAAACTTTAATTAAAGAATCAATGATCTCTAGCTTAATTCAAAACAATCATAACTTGGCCAACCACTTCCTAGTTTGGATATCCTAGGCTCTTAGATGGATATAGGCCTGCCCATCCTATTGGGTTTCCCCTTTCCATGATTGGGAAGAGAAGGGTCCTGGGTTAGTTAGGGAAATCGTTTCTCATGTGTTCATGTTGTTGACACTTAAAGCGTTTGTTCTCTCATGGAAAAGCTCATTGCATTGCCTTTATTATTGATATATTTGTGAGGGAGAGCTCTTCTTTCTAATCTTGTTTTCTGAAAGATTGGTCTTCCTTCTGATCTAGCCGGGGATGATCTCGATAGGAAAGGGTAATTTTCCTATCCGATGACCTTGTCGTTGGCATCTAAAATGTCTTCCTTCTTGAAAGGTCCTGATGCGATGTCTACGAGTCGAAGATCTACTCTCTAACCTTGTTATCCCTATTTCTTGACCTTGATTTTGCTCTAGCTCACGATTCCTCTTAGCCTGGGCTGGACTTGACATTTCTCTTGAATTAGTGGACCTCTTCCTGATCAACATGGAAGGACTCACGTCCTTCTGGACACTTCCCATATAAAAAACTTTATCATAGTCTCTGGCCATAATTATGGCTTCTGAAATGGAGGATGGCTTGGTAATTCTTGACTAGGTTAGTCAAAGGCGGATCAAGCTTCCCCATGAATCGATGGAGAAGAGTTACATCATCCATTTCTGGAGAAAATTGGAGAAGTTTAACAAAAGTTTGGTGGGAGTCCTCTAGGGTCTTCCTTTCATGGGTTAGCTCCAAAAATTCATTCATTTTGAATCAAAATACTCGTCCATGGACTCTATCCAAGCCTCTACTTCCTCTCCCAAATTCCTTCGTTCACCTTTGAATACCCATATCAAAATTTCTAACTCAATCCCTCATTTATAATCTTATCATAATCTTTATAATACTTCCTAACATAATCCCTATGCTAATCTCTAGTATACTCCCTCTAACATATTCTTAATTAGACTTTAATTAAAGAATCAATGATCTCTAGCTTAATTCAAAATAATCATAACTTGGCCAACCACTTCCTAGTTTTGATTTCCTAGGCTCTTGGATTGATATAGGTCCGCCCATCCTGTTGGGTTTCCCCTTTCCATGATTGGGAAGAGAAGGGTCCTGGGTCAGTTAGGGAAATCTTTTCTCATGTATTCATAATGTTTACACTTGAAGCATTTGTTCTCATGGAAAAGCTCATTGCGTTGTCTTTATTATTGTTCATGTGTTCATGTTGTTTACACTTGAAGCATTTGTTCTCATGGAAAAGAGCTCATTGCATTGTCTTTATTATTGATATATAGGTGAGGGAGAGCTCTTCTTTCTAATCTTGTTACCTAGCTCATCGGGTCCACCCATCCATAGGATGGTGCCATCGGGGCATCCATCCACCCACTCACCCAATCATTTTGTTACCTGATTTGGTCCCATCACACTGTGAAACATATAAAATAGGTCCTTTAATTATTTTCCATCATTGATTCATTTAGACAGTTCTTCCAAAATAGTTGAAAACAAACACGGTCATAATGTTATCACTTGCTCATTACATTATTCACGTGCTTCCAAGCAACCCTTGCACACCAGCATGGGTGACATGGTTCCTGCGGTGGCATTTATTCTTGGAGGGGTCTAGAACTCCAGACATCACTGACTCGCTTGGTGAAGAATACTAAGTGGGTCCCCAGCTCCCTCATCCTCGATGTGGTGGTGATGTTTAAAACTCAAAGCCTCCACTGAGTCCCACATGCCCCCTCGAGGGGCATGTGCCCCTTAGCTGGCTTTTACTTGTACCACTTATAAGTGCCCCTTGCGCACACCCAGAAGCAAGCAGCTCATCCTTCTAGATATGGGTCCACCAACTCCGAGCATCTAGTGGGTTGCTCCCCCAGAGCGGGAGGATAGCTTTAGGGTAGACCGACGACAACCGATCGATTGGTGACAACCAATTAAACCTCATAAGATCGGCGAGACAACCGATTGATTGGTAACAACCAATCAAGCAAGAGAAAATACAATTCCATCACATTCACAGTACACAAGAGAAAACAATCTTTTCAACTTGAGATTACGACGATAAGACATTCTTTAATAAAGCATTTGCCATTGTTATATGCCCTTCTGGTGCTTTTTTTAGGCAAGTTTTTGTGTAGGATTTCTCGATCTTACTAGGTCGCATGATGCAATGGTCTATGCAAAACTTAAAGAGCGTTTCTTATGTGGATGATATTGACGGGCGGTAGCAGTGCCTGCACAGCGACGCTGCTTGGTCCGGGAGGGACATTGCTTGGTTTGGCGGTGATGTTGCTTGGTCCCACGATGTTACCCACATCCTTAACTCCGCATAATTACAACAACTCATCCTTAACTCCGCATAAGTATTTTGGATAGTTACCTAGCTCATCGGGTCCACCCATCCAAAGGATGGTGCCATCGGGGCATCCATCCACCCACTCACCCAATCATTTTGTTACCTGATTTGGTCCCGTCACACTGTGAAACATATAAAAACGGGTCCTTTAATTATTTCCCAGCACTGATTCATTCAGACAGTTCTTCCAAAATAGTAGAAAGCAAACACGGTCATAACGTTATCACTTGCTCATTACATTATTCACGTGCTTCCAAGCAACCCTTGCACACCAGCATGGGCGACATGGTTCCTGCGGTGGCAATTATTCTTGGAGGGGTTTAGAACTCCGAACATCACTCACTCGCTTGGTGAAGAATACTAAGTGGGTCCCCAGCTCCCTCATCCTCGATGTGGTGGTGATGTTTAAAACTCAGAGTCTCCACTGAGTCCCACATGCCCCCTCGAGGGGCATGTGCCCCTTAGCTGGCTTTTACTTGCACCACTTATAAGTGCCCCTCGCACACACCCCCGGAAGCAAGCAGCTCATCCACCTAGATATGGGTCCACCAACTCCGAGCATCTAGTGGGTTGCTCCCCCAAAGCGGGAGGATAGCTTTAGGGTAGACCGACGACAACCGATTGATTGGTAACAACCAATCAAGCAAGAGAAAATACAATTCCATCACATTCACAACAGTAAACAAGAGAAAAACAGTCTTTTCAACTTGAGATTACGATGATAAGACATTCTTTATTAAAGCATTTGCCATTGTTATATGCCCTTCTCGTTCTTTTTTTAGGCAAGTTTTTGTGTAGGATTTCCCGATCTTACTAGGTCGTGTGATGCAATGGTCTATGCAAAACCTAAAGAGCGTTTCTTACCTGGACGATATTGATGGGCGGTGGCAGTGCCTGCACAGCGACGCTGCTTGGTCCGGGAGGGACATTGCTTGGTTTGGCGGAGATGTTGCTTGGTTCCGCGATGTTACCCACATCCTTAACTCCGCATAATTACAACAACTCTTTGCTAAAAATGATGTGTGTGAGGACTCCACCCAAGTTATTGTTTAGGCCATAACTCTCTCATAAGAACTCGGAATATAGTCATGTAGCCAGCCAAAAGAACCCGAATGCATCTGGTCTACAAGACGGCGGCGTGGGGGTAGAATAGTAGGTAAAGACGTCTGTATATAGCCACAAACGTGCCATCTTTAGAAATGCTTTGCTTTTCCATATTTTTAGTGTGCATGGACTGTAAATGTGTAAAAGTACTCTAAATATGACCTGCTATCACCTAAATTCAAAATTATGTTTTTGGCAATATTTCTCTCTTAATGGATCTATTCTTATCTTCTCATTTCTTTTCAGATGTTAGGAACTAATGTTTTTACTCTATCACTTTCTCAACGTTTTTAGCCTTATAGTCTCTCTCGATGCGCACTCTCTTTCTTCTTGAAAACTATATTAAAATAGAATCCTCACATGGCTTGGGAGGGATGTTACATTCTCTCCCCCACTTAAAAGATTCGAGATGTTCTCATCTCAAGGTAATCTCTAGGTAAATCCCTCTCTCTCTCTCTCTCTCTCTCTCTCTCTCTCTCTCTCTCTCTCTTTGCATTGTCTTTATTATTGATATACAGGTGAGGGAGAGCTCTTCTTTCTAATCTTGTTCTCTGAAAGATTGGTCTTCCCCTTCTGATCCCTATCGATGACCTTGTCATTGGCATCTAAAATGTCTTCCTTCTTTAAAGGTCCCGATGCGATGTCTACGAGTTGAAGATCTACTCTCTAACCTTGTTATCCCTATTTCTTGACCTTGATTTTGCTCTAGCTCATCATTCCTCCTATCCGAGGGAGGGCTTGACATTTCTCTTGAATCAGGGGTCCTCTTCCTGATCAACATGGAAGGACTCACATCCTTCTGGACATTCTATATTAAAAGAGAATCATCACATGGCTTGGGAGGGATGTTACATTCTCTCCCCCACTTAAAAGATTTGAGATGTCCTCATCTCGAGGTAATCTCTGAGTAAATCCTCCTCTCTCTCTCTCTCTCTCTCTCTCTCTCTCTCTCTCTCTCTCTCTCCCCCAAAGTGGTATCCACACTAGATAGAAACCTTCTTTTATCTAAACATTGTTCCTACTAAGAGCCTTCTTTCGTATATCTACCTCATTTTATTGAACTTCCAGAATGCCTTCATTATTCTGAAGTTATTTGGCTTTATTATCCTAAGTTCATGCATCCGTGTACACTTTTATATGATATGAACCGATTCTTTTATTATCCCTGATCCTACCTTATGAATTCCTTATTCCATACTCCCATGTAATATGGTACTTCCCAAATTGCCATGGAAAAATGTAAGGAGATCAATCCTTTATGCGATCTAACCTATGATAGCAAGATGCATAACCCTATTAGCATTGTCTTCTAGAATACCTCTATTCATCATGTACATTACTTCACATGAATCTTGCACCAACAATCAACTTTTGCTTACTCATAGAAACACTTGTTAAATTTGGCTATCTTTAACCCATCATATCTATAATCTGTATCAAAATTTCTAACTCTATCTCTCATTTATAATTTTACCATAATCTCTATAATACTTCCTAACATAATCCCTATGCTAATCTCTAGTATACTCCCTCTAATATATTCTTAATTAAACTTTAATTAAAGAATCAATGATCTCTAGCTTAATTCAAAACAATCATAACTTGGCCAACCACTTCCTAGTTTGGATATCCTAGGCTCTTGGATTGATATAGGCCTGCCCATCCTATTGGGTTTCCCCTTTCCATGATTGGGAAGAGAAGGGTTCTGGGTTAGTTAGGGAAATCGTTTCTCATGTGTTCATGTTGTTGACACTTAAAGCGTTTGTTCTCATGGAAAAGCTCATTGCGTTGTCTTTATTATTGATATATAGGTGAGGGAGAGCTCTTCTTTCTAATCTTGTTTTCTGAAAGATTGGTCTTCCTTCTGATCTAGCCAGGGATGATCTCGATAGCAAAGGGTAATTTTCCTATCCGATGACCTTGTCATTGGCATCTAAAATGTCTTCCTTCTTGAAAGGTCCTGATGCGATGTCTACGAGTCGAAGATCTACTCTCTAACCTTGTTATCTCTATTTCTTGACCTTGATTTTGCTCTAGTTGACGATTCCTCTTACCCTGGGCTGGACTTGACATTTCTCTTGAATTAGGGGACCTCTTCCTGATCAACATGGAAGGACTCATGTCCTTCTGGACACTTCCCATATAAAAAATTTTATCATAGTCTCTGGCCATAATTATGGCTTCTGAAATGGAGGATGGCTTGGTAATTCTTGACTAGGTTAGTCAAAGGCGGATCAAGCTTCCCCATGAATCGATGGAGAAGAGTTACATCATCCATCTCTAGAGAAAATTGGAGAAGTTTAACAAAAGTTTGGTGGGATTCCTCTAGGGTCTTCCTTTCATGGGTTAGCTCCAAAAATTCATTCATTTTGAATCAAAATACTCGTCCATGGACTCTATCCAAGCCTCTACTTCCTCTCCCAAATTCCTTCGTTCACCTTTGAATACCCATATCAAAATTTCTAACTCAATCTCTCATTTATAATCTTATCATAATCTTTATAATATTTCCTAACATAATCCCTATGCTAATCTCTAGTATACTCCCTCTAACATATTCTTAATTAGACTTTAATTAAAGAATCAATGATCTCTAGCTTAATTCAAAATAATCATAACTTGGCCAACCACTTCCTAGTTTTGATTTCCTAGGCTCTTGGATTGATATAGGTCCGCCCATCCTGTTGGGTTTCCCCTTTCCATGATTGGGAAGAGAAGGGTCCTGGGTTAGTTAGGGAAATCTTTTCTCATGTATTCATAATGTTTACACTTGAAGCATTTGTTCTCATGGAAAAGCTCATTGCGTTGTCTTTATTATTGTTCATGTGTTCATGTTGTTTACACTTGAAGCATTTGTTCTCATGGAAAAGAGCTCATTGCATTGTCTTTATTATTGATATATAGGTGAGGGAGAGCTCTTCTTTCTAATCTTGTTACCTAGCTCATCGGGTCCACCCATCCATAGGATGGTGCCATCGGGGCATCCATCCACCCACTCACCCAATCATTTTGTTACCTGATTTGGTCCCATCACACTGTGAAACATATAAAATAGGTCCTTTAATTATTTTCCATCATTGATTCATTTAGACAGTTCTTCCAAAATAGTTGAAAACAAACACGGTCATAATGTTATCACTTGCTCATTACATTATTCACGTGCTTCCAAGCAACCCTTGCACACGAGCATGGGCGACATGGTTCCTGCGGTGGCAATTATTCTTGGAGGGGTCTAGAACTCCAAACATCACTGACTCGCTTGGTGAAGAATACTAAGTGGGTCCCCAGCTCCCTCATCCTCGATGTGGTGGTGTGGTGGTGATGTTTAAAACTCAAAGCCTCCACTGAGTCCCACATGCCCCTTCGAGGGGCATGTGCCCCTTAGCTGGCTTTTACTTGTACCACTTATAAGTGCCCCTTGCACACCTGGAAGCAAGCAGCTCATCCACCTAGATATGGGTCCACCAACTCCGAGCATCTAGTGGGTTGCTCCCCTAGAGCGGGAGGATAGCTTTAGGGTAGACCAACGACAACCGATCAATTGGTGACAACCAATCAAACCTCATAAGATCGGCGAGACAACCTGTGAGATCCCCCTGTTCCCACCGAGCAACGGATTCGGGTACTAGCAGCGGAAGTAGCACTTCTCGCGCGGGACAGGGGTCCCACATTCGGGGCCTCGCCCACGGATATCCGGACAAGAGACTAATCCGTCGGTTTGTCCAAAACCGAAACCGAAAAAACTTCCTTTACCCGGAAAGCATGGGCGATTCCACCAGGATAACTCTTTACTCTAACGTAGTCAAGATCGTTACGGATCAACTGATCTGACTGCACCTTTAACGGTACTTGGTCAAATCAAGGAAGAACTTGCACTTGAATCATTGGGATCAACGCTTTTTTCCCCATCAAGAGGCACAGCCGTTGATTCCTATCCATAGAACAATTTCTATCCGGGATTTACTTCATCTATCGTAATAATAGAAATTAAATCTCGATTTACGGATCCATCAGTCCAGCCTAACCCCATCCGATCCCATGGGTTAGCCAACCGCCCAACCACTGTAGTGATGGGATCCAATTTGGAATTTGGTTAGGTTTTGTCCCGGGTACCAAGGAAAAGAGTTCCAAGGCCCCCTAGCCGGAAGTTCATGCAAACATAAAATTAGGCACACCACTTACACACCCAATATGAAATTGCCTTTTTCTTAGCATCAGCTAACTTTAAAACAATCCTTTAATGAAACCATAGTACCACTGATCACAGTCTTCCAATTTATCCGATTGATTCTCAAATTTTCCATCATTCCTTCATCAGAGTATCTATGGCATCATTGGCAACTAGAACGCTCACCACCTGACCACTCAGGGGCCGTTTCTATAGTTCCTAGCCCATAATACTCGGCAATATAATCACTTATCAAGATGGACTCTCGTTGAAGATCAGCAAGATCAACCAACAGATCCATATAAAAGAGCCATGGACTCATCCGTTGAGGACCAGCAAGGTCAGTCAACCAGATCCATGCCCGGTTTCACAAAACAACTCTTACTCCTTGTTCCAATATCTTCCTCGACGCACGCGTGGGTATCCTGGGCGACCCAGAGCCCGAGCACCGTATGGTCAGCACCCTCTAGGATCCTTCGCAGGTGACCTAGCGCTTCACTCATAGGCCGCTTCCTTGGTCCCTCATCCACCGTACCGGAAGCTCACCATTTAAATCGAACCGAGGCTGGTCAAGACCTCGGCCGACCTTGCTACGCGAGACGTCCTCCATTGACTCTCCGTCAGCAGTTGCAACTTTATCAGTTAGGTCTCCACGACCTTAATCACAAGACGGTCAAAATGCTTTCCCAGCATTCTTGACATAAAACAGCCATTTACAAACAGCATTTACAAACAGTTTACAAATACAATTTCTATATTAACTCTCATTTTTCCACATTATCCCTCATGCAATCCACATTACTTATTCCACATTTCATTTATATGTGTACTCATCCAATCACCTCCTTTTCCATCTCTTCACTTCAGATTCCTTCACATCACATATCATATATTCACATCCATATCCACATCCATACATCCACATCCACATCCACATTCACATCCATACATCCACATCTACATGCTTATCTCCATTTTCACATCCTCATTTATACATCCACATCCCATATCCACATTCATACATACACATCCATATCCACATCCATATCCGCATTCATACATACACATCCATATCCACATCCACATGCATACATTCATTATCACGTCCTCATTCATACATCCACATCCACATACATACATACATACATTCACATCCACATCCACATTCTCATTCACATCTATACATCCATATCTACATGCACATTCACATCCATACATCCACATCTATATCCTCATTCACATCCATACATCCACATTCATGCATCCACATCTACATGCCTACATCCATACATACAAATCCACATTTACATCCATGCATCCACATCCACATCCTCATTCACATCCATACATCCACATTCATACATCCACATCCACACCCACATTCACATCCATACATCCACATCTACATGCTTATCTCCATTTTCACATCCTCATTTATACATCCACATCCCATATCCACATTCATACATACACATCCATATCCACATCCACATGCATACATACATCCACATCCACATTCCCATTCACATATATACATCCATATCTACATGCACATTCACATCCATACATCCACATCTATATCCTCATTCACATCCATACATCCACATTCATACATCCACATCCACATCCACATTCACATCCATACATCCACATTCATACATCCACATCCACATCCACATGCATCTTATCATATCTTATCACTTCCCATATCTTTTATGCATACCTCTATGCATGAAATTCAATTATGCTAAAAGTAACACTTTTATAATAAAATATTCAACTTTTATGCATACCTCTATGCATGAAATCCAATATGATAAAAGTAACACTTTTGATATAAAAAAAATTATCCTTTATGCATACTTCTATGCATGAAAATTAAAAATGATAAAAGTAACACTTTTGATATAAAAAATTTTCCTTTATGCATCACTTCTATGCATGAAAATTAAAAATGATAAAAATAACACTTTTAATATAAAAAAATTATCCTTTATGCATACTTCTATGCATGAAAATTAAAAATGATAAAAGTATCACTTTTGATATAAAAATTTTCCTTTATGCATACTTCTATGCATGAAAAATTAAAAAAATGATAAAAGTAACACTTTTGATATAAAAATTTTTCCTTTATGCATACTTCTATGCATGAAAATTAAAAATGATAAAAGTAACACTTTTGATATAAAAAAATTATCCTTTATGCATGATATTAAAATTCAATTTCTCCATGATTATAATGAAATTCTTTCAATTAATCTAGGATGATAATTCCTAGAATATGGTAGGAAGTCCTCTTTTTATGCTTTGAATGAAATTATTTTATGCATAATTTTTATAAAAATTTTGCCATAGCTCCGCTGCTATGACTGATAAATCTCAATTTTTTCTAAGGGATAAAGCTTATCATTAAGGAAATAATTAAAATGATCTCTAATTGGATCATTAATCTATAGTGGATTGAATCATCAATATGCATAAACTAAAAGCATAGAAAAAAGCCATTAAATTGGCCTCAAGCATAGCTTAATCTTGGGTTAAGGAAAAGCTTTATGAAAAGCTTGATTTGGATTGAGAACGGGTCATGAGTATGACCATTTCTTGAGTGAGAGAGAGAGTTTACATAAAAATCATTAGAATTTAAACATAAATGAAAATTAACTTCAATAGCATTTATTAACTTATGTAACTCTTCACTACTATTCAAACTTCAATAGTATTTAAAAAAAAACCATACCAATTAAACTTCTCAAGCTTGAGAGGGGTTGAGAAGAGAGAAACATTGAGAAATTATAGAAAGATCAATATTCACTAATTACCTTACAACTTGCTTGATTCTTTGTTCACGGTAGAGGCCCCCAACCAATCAATTGGTTAAGTATGTTGATGGAGCCACTAATGGGGATTGAAGAAAGAGGGAAGCTCCAAAAACTAGTGAATTATTAAATGAATTCACAGTTCTTGGCTTAGGTGGAGTAGAGTAACGATGCATAAACACTAACTATTTTTCAACAAGGGGGAGGCTTCTATTTATAGGAAAAATTGAGCTCCTAACCAAACAAACTGATTCTAGAATTTTCTAAATCAGTTTGGTCAATATTTGACCATTTTTAGGTCAGTTAAGCTAACTTTTTGGAACTAGACTTGAATGAGGAGAGAGGAGAGATGAAATATCTCAATTTTTATGAGTTTAAAACTCATTCAAGCATGTGAAATATGCACCTCCTTTAAAGAACTCCCCTTCCTTACATATGTGTCATAATGGAATCATTTTAATATTGCTCATAGTTTCTTTTTTACTAATAAACCTTGTACATTTTCAACTCTTCATCTTATGTGAAATATGCACCTCCTTTAAAGAATTCCCCTTCCTTACATATGTGTCATAATGGCATCATTTTAATATTGCTCATAGTTTTTTACTAATAAACCTTGTACATTTTCAACTCTTCATCTTATGTGAGCATTTACTCATTTTTGGATACCCAAAATATCTCATATTTTTAATATTGCTCATAGTTTTTTACTAATAAACCTTGTACATTTTCAACTCTTCACCTTATGTGAGCATTTACTCATTTTTGGGTATCTTCTTTTTTACAAATTTGGATTTATCTCTTCCCTACACATGGATTGATGCTATTGGCCCATAGGAACCTTAATTGGACCATAGTCTAAAGATTTCTGAAAATCTAGACCCTTAGACTAAGGTTCTTTATACCTATTTCCAATTAATTCCAATTGCACATTGGAAAATTCTTTTTGAATTTCTATTTCAGGGGAACTCATCTGAATTATAAGAGATATTTTTCTATCCAAAAATATTCAAAATCTGAATATTCTCTCTCTAGAATATTTTTCTCTCTCTAGGCTAAAACAGATAGAAACAAGGTCTTTATATTTCTGAAGAGGGTTGATTACAGGGGAAGATACTAGACATCAAAAAGGGGGTGGGGGAGGAATCTTACATTCTACCCCACTTAAAAAAATGCGAGATGTCCTCATCTCGCAAACTGGGATAATTTCGCAAGATGCACGAATATGAGACTTAGAGAAAAATTTTAATCAAGATTAACCACCAAGATAAGTCTTAAAGAGAGCAAGATTCAAAATACGAACAAGATTTAAACTTTATTCATTCTCGGAACTTATACAGTAAAGATAGAGGAACTCTTTACACTTCCATAAGCCCGTCCATCATATGGTCACAAAAGCAATCCTCACAAGCTGCACAAGTATAAGGTAACTCATCTATGGGAATGATTCTGTGGGTTATTGCTGCGCCTATCTCAGTGGTATGAGGTGTTCTAACAAAAGGACCTCTGAGAGGCAAGCCAAAAACGGGGTAAAGGCATATCTTCTCATGATGAAGAAAACACGCCAGTAAGAAGACCCGCTCAGAAAACCCAGGATGCCTTGATCTCATGACGCAGTAGTATCGGGGACCCAAACCCAAAGCTTCAATAACCATGGCCAAGCGAACATTGTTACGAAAGTGCTGCTGACCCCAGGGTGTTACCCTAGTTATGTCTTGATAGGTCCGCCATTTTGTCTGCGCTACAGAAGTTCCCAAGTGAGGGAAAAGTGAGCGCTCATACTGCTCTATAAAATCTTTCTTCACAGACTCCCTTGCGTCTTGAAGGTGAGAAATCATCATGGATAAAACTAATTCTTGTTGCCAAGCCATGAAGGAGATTAAGAAAGAAAGAAGATCGATGGAAGTAAGATTACTGTGAACGACAAGTAAAAGTTACGACTTATATAAAGGAAGGAGCTAGCGTAACTTAGAAGCCAACGGTAACTTGCCACTGAAGTTTTACCGTCTTTCCATGATTTGGGTTTGGCACAATTTTCTATAGAAGGCATTAAGAACTTTGAGATGAGGAGATAAAAGAAGCTCGTAAGCTAAGTCACTTACTTTCTTTGAAGTCAGATAAGGCTCACAATATCTGGGGGATAACTTCTTAAACTCCCCAATAGATAAAGAACTTCTTTTGTGCCGTACTCAAATGAAGACCAAAACCTTGGTATCCAAAACACCGATTTTCACTTCTGAACTCATTGTTCTGAATCCTTAAAACAGCGTGACTCCTGAGAAGTATTCTAGGGAAAGGGTCTTCCTTTTTTTAAACAGAATCTTTCTTTTATTTTTTGAGAGGGAATAATTTTAAGATCAAAAAGGGAGATTCTTACTCCTGTATGCCTCGAAGGCTGGGGAGGAATCTTACATTCTACCCCACTTAAAAAAGTGCGAGATGTCGTCATCTCGCCAAGTAGAGGACAACTCTTTTTCTTAAGATCCAATTTATTCTAGGGTTCCTTATATTCTGGTCAACCCAACAGAATACGGGGATAAATATCCCTTATATAGAACTCATCATTAAATAAATTCATTTCAGATCATATCATTCATATCTTTAACACGATAATGGTCCATCAGATCAAAATTTTTTCTTTCTGAACATTCCTCCACGGGAATTTCAGTCAAGCAAGTTTTCAATTTGTCATCCCTTAACTTGATATACCGAGTCAAGTGTTAACAGTAGTACTTTGACAGCACAATCCACTAATCTCATAGTGATTTGTTGAAATCATTATCATCATTTATCATTACAGGGACTCGTCCCATTCATCCTCATTGCGGTTTTGCTCAAGTTATTATATTTCAACTAAATTTTAAAAATCATCATTTTTCAATCAGAATCCCAATCAATTCATCAGTTCCCAAACAGAATTAAAATCATATCAACCACATTCAAATTCATCATCTGGATAGCATTAACGCTTATAATTTCAAGTCTTAGATTTACTCGTATATACTGTCAGTAAAGAGCTGCAGTTATACTCTCGGTATATACGGATAGTCACGGCCCTTGGAATTATAAGGTAAATACCATCATGTCTAGGCCTCAAGCAAGTCAAGGATTCTATATAATTGCGGTACTTCCATCTGAAGACCCAATTACCAAATTACGAATTTCAATTTGAATATCAAATTGTATGAATTATATCACACAATTACAACCTTTTTGTGTTTCTTGATAAATTTCTGACCTATTTGTCTTCTCAATTGATCTTTATTAACCAAATGCTCTGATACCAACTGTGAGATCCCCCTGTTCCCACCGAGCAACGGATTCGGGTACTAGCAGCGGAAGTAGCACTTCTCGCGCGGGACAGGGGTCCCACATTCGGGGCCTCGCCCACGGATATCCGGACAAGAGACTAATCCGTCGGTTTGTCCAAAACCGAAACCGAAAAAACTTCCTTTACCCGGAAAGCATGGGCGATTCCACCAGGATAACTCTTTACTCTAACGTAGTCAAGATCGTTACGGATCAACTGATCTGACTGCACCTTTAACGGTACTTGGTCAAATCAAGGAAGAACTTGCACTTGAATCATTGGGATCAACGCTTTTTTCCCCATCAAGAGGCACAGCCGTTGATTCCTATCCATAGAACAATTTCTATCCGGGATTTACTTCATCTATCGTAATAATAGAAATTAAATCTCGATTTACGGATCCATCAGTCCAGCCTAACCCCATCCGATCCCATGGGTTAGCCAACCGCCCAACCACTGTAGTGATGGGATCCAATTTGGAATTTGGTTAGGTTTTGTCCCGGGTACCAAGGAAAAGAGTTCCAAGGCCCCCTAGCCGGAAGTTCATGCAAACATAAAATTAGGCACACCACTTACACACCCAATATGAAATTGCCTTTTTCTTAGCATCAGCTAACTTTAAAACAATCCTTTAATGAAACCATAGTACCACTGATCACAGTCTTCCAATTTATCCGATTGATTCTCAAATTTTCCATCATTCCTTCATCAGAGTATCTATGGCATCATTGGCAACTAGAACGCTCACCACCTGACCACTCAGGGGCCGTTTCTATAGTTCCTAGCCCATAATACTCGGCAATATAATCACTTATCAAGATGGACTCTCGTTGAAGATCAGCAAGATCAACCAACAGATCCATATAAAAGAGCCATGGACTCATCCGTTGAGGACCAGCAAGGTCAGTCAACCAGATCCATGCCCGGTTTCACAAAACAACTCTTACTCCTTGTTCCAATATCTTCCTCGACGCACGCGTGGGTATCCTGGGCGACCCAGAGCCCGAGCACCGTATGGTCAGCACCCTCTAGGATCCTTCGCAGGTGACCTAGCGCTTCACTCATAGGCCGCTTCCTTGGTCCCTCATCCACCGTACCGGAAGCTCACCATTTAAATCGAACCGAGGCTGGTCAAGACCTCGGCCGACCTTGCTACGCGAGACGTCCTCCATTGACTCTCCGTCAGCAGTTGCAACTTTATCAGTTAGGTCTCCACGACCTTAATCACAAGACGGTCAAAATGCTTTCCCAGCATTCTTGACATAAAACAGCCATTTACAAACAGCATTTACAAACAGTTTACAAATACAATTTCTATATTAACTCTCATTTTTCCACATTATCCCTCATGCAATCCACATTACTTATTCCACATTTCATTTATATGTATACTCATCCAATCACCTCCTTTTCCATCTCTTCACTTCAGATTCCTTCACATCACATATCATATATTCACATCCATATCCACATCCATACATCCACATCCACATCCACATTCACATCCATACATCCACATCTACATGCTTATCTCCATTTTCACATCCTCATTTATACATCCACATCCCATATCCACATTCATACATACACATCCATATCCACATCCATATCCGCATTCATACATACACATCCATATCCACATCCACATGCATACATTCATTATCACGTCCTCATTCATACATCCACATCCACATACATACATACATACATTCACATCCACATCCACATTCTCATTCACATCTATACATCCATATCTACATGCACATTCACATCCATACATCCACATCTATATCCTCATTCACATCCATACATCCACATTCATGCATCCACATCTACATGCCTACATCCATACATACAAATCCACATTTACATCCATGCATCCACATCCACATCCTCATTCACATCCATACATCCACATTCATACATCCACATCCACACCCACATTCACATCCATACATCCACATCTACATGCTTATCTCCATTTTCACATCCTCATTTATACATCCACATCCCATATCCACATTCATACATACACATCCATATCCACATCCACATGCATACATACATCCACATCCACATTCCCATTCACATATATACATCCATATCTACATGCACATTCACATCCATACATCCACATCTATATCCTCATTCACATCCATACATCCACATTCATACATCCACATCCACATCCACATTCACATCCATACATCCACATTCATACATCCACATCCACATCCACATGCATCTTATCATATCTTATCACTTCCCATATCTTTTATGCATACCTCTATGCATGAAATTCAATTATGCTAAAAGTAACACTTTTATAATAAAATATTCAACTTTTATGCATACCTCTATGCATGAAATCCAATATGATAAAAGTAACACTTTTGATATAAAAAAAATTATCCTTTATGCATACTTCTATGCATGAAAATTAAAAATGATAAAAGTAACACTTTTGATATAAAAAATTTTCCTTTATGCATCCTTCTATGCATGAAAATTAAAAATGATAAAAATAACACTTTTAATATAAAAAAATTATCCTTTATGCATACTTCTATGCATGAAAATTAAAAATGATAAAAGTATCACTTTTGATATAAAAATTTTCCTTTATGCATACTTCTATGCATGAAAAATTAAAAAAATGATAAAAGTAACACTTTTGATATAAAAATTTTTCCTTTATGCATACTTCTATGCATGAAAATTAAAAATGATAAAAGTAACACTTTTGATATAAAAAAATTATCCTTTATGCATGATATTAAAATTCAATTTCTCCATGATTATAATGAAATTCTTTCAATTAATCTAGGATGATAATTCCTAGAATATGGTAGGAAGTCCTCTTTTTATGCTTTGAATGAAATTATTTTATGCATAATTTTTATAAAAATTTTGCCATAGCTCCGCTGCTATGACTGATAAATCTCAATTTTTTCTAAGGGATAAAGCTTATCATTAAGGAAATAATTAAAATGATCTCTAATTGGATCATTAATCTATAGTGGATTGAATCATCAATATGCATAAACTAAAAGCATAGAAAAAAGCCATTAAATTGGCCTCAAGCATAGCTTAATCTTGGGTTAAGGAAAAGCTTTATGAAAAGCTTGATTTGGATTGAGAACGGGTCATGAGTATGACCATTTCTTGAGTGAGAGAGAGAGTTTACATAAAAATCATTAGAATTTAAACATAAATGAAAATTAACTTCAATAGCATTTATTAACTTATGTAACTCTTCACTACTATTCAAACTTCAATAGTATTTAAAAAAAAACCATACCAATTAAACTTCTCAAGCTTGAGAGGGGTTGAGAAGAGAGAAACATTGAGAAATTATAGAAAGATCAATATTCACTAATTACCTTACAACTTGCTTGATTCTTTGTTCACGGTAGAGGCCCCCAACCAATCAATTGGTTAAGTATGTTGATGGAGCCACTAATGGGGATTGAAGAAAGAGGGAAGCTCCAAAAACTAGTGAATTATTAAATGAATTCACAGTTCTTGGCTTAGGTGGAGTAGAGTAACGATGCATAAACACTAACTATTTTTCAACAAGGGGGAGGCTTCTATTTATAGGAAAAATTGAGCTCCTAACCAAACAAACTGATTCTAGAATTTTCTAAATCAGTTTGGTCAATATTTGACCATTTTTAGGTCAGTTAAGCTAACTTTTTGGAACTAGACTTGAATGAGGAGAGAGGAGAGATGAAATATCTCAATTTTTATGAGTTTAAAACTCATTCAAGCATGTGAAATATGCACCTCCTTTAAAGAACTCCCCTTCCTTACATATGTGTCATAATGGAATCATTTTAATATTGCTCATAGTTTCTTTTTTACTAATAAACCTTGTACATTTTCAACTCTTCATCTTATGTGAAATATGCACCTCCTTTAAAGAATTCCCCTTCCTTACATATGTGTCATAATGGCATCATTTTAATATTGCTCATAGTTTTTTACTAATAAACCTTGTACATTTTCAACTCTTCATCTTATGTGAGCATTTACTCATTTTTGGATACCCAAAATATCTCATATTTTTAATATTGCTCATAGTTTTTTACTAATAAACCTTGTACATTTTCAACTCTTCACCTTATGTGAGCATTTACTCATTTTTGGGTATCTTCTTTTTTACAAATTTGGATTTATCTCTTCCCTACACATGGATTGATGCTATTGGCCCATAGGAACCTTAATTGGACCATAGTCTAAAGATTTCTGAAAATCTAGACCCTTAGACTAAGGTTCTTTATACCTATTTCCAATTAATTCCAATTGCACATTGGAAAATTCTTTTTGAATTTCTATTTCAGGGGAACTCATCTGAATTATAAGAGATATTTTTCTATCCAAAAATATTCAAAATCTGAATATTCTCTCTCTAGAATATTTTTCTCTCTCTAGGCTAAAACAGATAGAAACAAGGTCTTTATATTTCTGAAGAGGGTTGATTACAGGGGAAGATACTAGACATCAAAAAGGGGGTGGGGGAAGAATCTTACACAACCGATTGATTGGTAACAACCAATCAAGCAAGAGAAAATACAATTCCATCACATTCACAGTAAACAAGAGAAAACAATCTTTTCAACTTGAGATTACGACGAAATAAAGCATTTGCCATTGTTATATGCCCTTCTGGTTCTTTTTTTAGGCAAGCTTTTGTGTAGGATTTCCCGATCTTACTAGGTCGCATGATGCAATGGTCTATGCAAAACTTAAAGAGCGTTTCTTATGTGGATGATATTGACGGCGGTAGCAGTGCCTGCACAGCGACGCTGCTTGGTCCGGGAGGGACATTGCTTGGTTTGGCGGAGATGTTGATTCGCATAATTACAACAACTCATCCCTAACTCCGCATAAGTATTTTGGATAGTTACCTAGCTCATCGGGTCCACCCATCCATAGGATGGTGCCATCGGGGCATCCATCCACCCACTCACCCAATCATTTTGTTACCTGATTTGGTCCCGTCACACTGTGAAACATATAAAAAGGGTCCTTTAATTATTTCCCATCACTGATTCATTCAGACAATTCTTCCAAAATAGTAGAAAACAAACACGGTCATAACGTTATCACTTGCTCATTACATTATTCACGTGCTTCCAAGCAACCCTTGCACACCAGCATGGGCGACATGGTTCCTGCGGTGGCAATTATTCTTGGAGGGGTCTAGAACTCCGAACATCACTCACTCGCTTGGTGAAGAATACTAAGTGGGTCCCCAGCTCCCTCATCCTCGATGTGGTGGTGATGTTTAAAACTCAGAGTCTCCACTGAGTCCCACATGCCCCCTCGAGGGGCATGTGCCCCTTAGCTGGCTTTTACTTGCACCACTTATAAGTGCCCCTCGCACACACCCGGAAGCAAGCAGCTCATTCACCTAGATATGGGTCCACCAACTCCGAGCATCTAGTGGGTTGCTCCCCCAAAGCGAGAGGATAGCTTTAGGGTAGACCGACGACAACCGATCGATTGGTAACAACCAATCAAGCAAGAGAAAATACAATTCCATCACATTCACAGTAGTAAACAAGAGAAAAACACTCTTTTCAACTTGAGATTACGATGATAAGACATTCTTTATTAAAGCATTTGCCATTGTTATATGCCCTTCTGGTTCTTTTTTTAGGCAAGTTTTTGTGTAGGATTTCCCAATCTTACTAGGTCGTGTGATGCAATGGTCTATGCAAAACTTGAAGAGCGTTTCTTACCTGGACGATATTGACGGGCGGTGGCAGTGCCTGCACAGCGACGCTGCTTGGTCTGGGAGGGACATTGCTTGGTTTGGCGGAGATGTTGCTTGGTTTCGCGATGTTACCCACATTCTTAACTCCGCATAATTACAACAACTCTTTGCTAAAAATGATGTGTGTGAGGACTCCACCCAAGTGAGAATGAAGACATATATATAGATATACATCTCAAGGTCTAGAATCACCTTGAGGCTACTTACCTGCTCCTTACAGTTTCCTTGTGTAGAGAACCAACAAATTGTTTCGGCCATAACTCTCTCATAAAAACTCGGAATATAGTCATGTAGCCAGCCAAAAGAACCCGAATGCATCTGGTCTACAAGACCGCGGCGTGGGGGTAGAATAGTAGGTAAAAATGTCTATATATAGCCACAAATGTGCCATCTTTAGAAATGCTTTGCTTTTCCATATTTTTAGTGTGCATGGACTCTAAATGTGTAAAAGTACTCTAAATATGACCTGCTATCACCTAAATTCAAAATTATGTTTTTGGCAATGTTTTTTCCTTAATGGATCTATTCTTATCTTCTCGTTTCTTTTCAGATTTTAGGAACTAATGTTTTTACTCTATCACTTTCTCAACGTTTTTAGCCTTATAGTCTCTCTCGATGTGCACTCTCTTTCTTCTTGAAACCTATATTAAAATAGAATCCTCACATGGCTTGGGAGGGATGTTACATTCTCTCCCCCACTTAAAAGATTCGAGATGTCCTCATCTCAAGGTAATCTCTAGGTAAATCCCTCTCTCTCTCTCTCTCTCTCTCTCTCTCTCTCTCTCTCTCTCTCTCTCTTTGCGTTGTCTTTATTATTGATATATAGGTGAGGGAGAGCTCTTCTTTCTAATCTTGTTCTCTGAAAGATTGGTCTTCCCCTTCTGATCTAGACGCGGATGATCTCTCCCCCAAAGTGGTATCCACACTAGGTAGAAACCTTCTTTTATCTAAACATTGTTCCTACTAAGAGCCTTCTTTCATATATCTACCTCATTTTATTGAACTTCCAGAATGCCTTCATTATTCTGAAGTTATTTGGCTTTATTATCCTAAGTTCATGCATCCGTGTACATTTTTATATGATATGAACCGATTCTTTTATTATCCCTGATCCTACCTTATGAATTCCTTATTCCATACTCCCATGTAATATGGTATTTCCCAAATTGCCATGGAAAAATGTAAGGAGATCAATCCTTTATGCGATCTAACCTATGACAGCAAGATGCATAACCCTATTAGCATTGTCTTCTAGAATACCTCTATTCATCATGTACATTACTTCACATGAATCTTGCACCAACAATCAACTTCTGCTTACTCATAGAAACACTTGTTAAATTTGGCTATCTTTAACCCATCATATCTATTATCTATATCAAAATTTCTAACTCTATCTCTCATTTATAATCTTACCATAATCTCTATAATACTTCCTAACATAATCCCTATGCTAATCTCTAGTATACTCCCTCTAACATATTCTTAATTAAACTTTAATTAAAGAATCAATGATCTCTAGCTTAATTCAAAACAATCATAACTTGGCCAACCACTTCCTAGTTTGGATATCCTAGGCTCTTGGATTGATATAGGCCTGCCCATCCTATTGGGTTTCCCCTTTCCATGATTGGGAAGAGAAGGGTTCTGGGTTAGTTAGGGAAATCGTTTCTCATGTGTTCATGTTGTTGACACTTAAAGCGTTTGTTCTCATGGAAAAGCTCATTGCATTGTCTTTATTATTGATATATAGGTGAGGTAGAGCTCTTCTTTCTAATCTTGTTTTCTGAAAGATTGGTCTTCCTTCTGATCTAGCCAGGGATGATCTCGATAGGAAAGGGTAATTTTCCTATCCGATGACCTTGTCATTGGCATCTAAAATGTCTTCCTTCTTGAAAGGTCTTGATGCGATGTCTACGAGTCGAAGATCTACTCTCTAACCTTGTTATCCCTATTTCTTGACCTTGATTTTGCTCTAGCTGACGATTCCTCTTAGCCTGGGCTGGACTTGACATTTCTCTTGAATTAGGGGACCTCTTCCTGATCAACATGGAAGGACTCATGTCCTTCTGGACACTTCCCATATAAAAAACTTTATCATAGTCTCTGGCCATAATTATGGCTTCTGAAATGGAGGATGGCTTGGTAATTCTTGACTAGGTTAGTCAAAGGCGGATCAAGCTTCCCCATGAATCGATGGAGAAGAGTTACATCATCCATCTCTGGAGAAAATTGGAGAAGTTTAACAAAAGTTTGGTGGGATTCCTCTAGGGTCTTCCTTTCATTCATTTTGAATCAAAATACTCGTCCATGGACTCTATCCAAGCCTCTACTTCCTCTCCCAAATTCCTTCGTTCACCTTTGAATACCCATATCAAAATTTCTAACTCAATCTCTCATTTATAATCTTATCATAATCTTTATAATACTTCCTAACATAATCCCTATGCTAATCTCTAGTATACTCCCTCTAACATGTTCTTAATTAGACTTTAATTAAAGAATCAATGATCTCTAGCTTAATTCAAAATAATCAAAACTTGGCCAACCACTTCCTAGTTTTGATTTCCTAGGCTCTTGGATTGATATAGGTCCGCCCATCCTGTTGGGTTTCCCCTTTCCATGATTGGGAAGAGAAGGGTCTTGGGTCAGTTAGGGAAATCTTTTCTCATGTGTTCATGTTGTTTACACTTGAAGCATTTGTTCTCACGGAAAAGCTCATTGCGTTGTCTTTACTATTGTTCATGTGTTCATGTTGTTTACACTTGAAGCATTTGTTCTCATGGAAAAGAGCTCATTGCGTTGTCTTTATTATTGATATATAGGTGAGGGAGAGCTTCTCTTTCTAATCTTGTTACCTAGCTCATCGGGTCCACCCATCCATAGGATGGTGCCATCGGGGCATCCATCCACCCACTCACCCAATCATTTTGTTACCTGATTTGGTCCCGTCACACTGTGAAACATATTAAAATAGGTCCTTTAATTATTTCCCATCACTGATTCATTTAGACAGTTCTTCCAAAATAGTTAAAAACAAACACGGTCAAAATGTTATCACTTGCTCATTACATTATTCACGTGCTTCCAAGCAACCCTTGCACACCAGCATGGGCGACATGGTTCATGCGGTGGCAATTATTCTTGGAGGGGTCTAGAACTCCAAACATCACTGACTCGCTTGGTGAAGAATACTAAGTGGGTCCCCAGCTCCCTCATCCTCGATGTGGTGGTGATGTTTAAGACTCAAAGCCCCCACTGAGTCCCACATGCCCCCTCGAGGGGCATGTGCCCCTTAGCTGGCTTTTACTTGTACCACTTATAAGTGCCCCTCGCACACCTGGAAGCAAGCAGCTCATCCACCTAGATATGGGTCCACCAACTCCGAGCATCTAGTGGGTTGCTGCCCCAGAGCGGGAGGATAGCTTTAGGGTAGACCGACGACAACTGATCGATTGGTGACAACCAATCAAACCTCATAAGATCGGCGAGACAATCGATTGATTGGTAACAACCAATCAAGCAAGAGAAAATACAATTCCATCACATTCACAGTAAACAAGAGAAAACAATCTTTTTAACTTGAGATAATGACGATAAGACATTCTTTAATAAAGCATTTGCCATTGTTATATGCCCTTCTGGTTCTTTTTTTAGGCAAGTTTTTGTGTAGGATTTCCCGATCTTACTAGGTCGCATGATGCAATGGTCTATGCAAAACTTAAAGAGCGTTTCTTATGTGGATGATATTGACGGGCGGTAGCAGTGCCTGCACAGCGACGCTGCTTGGTCCGGGAGGGACATTGCTTGGTTTGGCGGAGATGTCGATTCGCATAATTACAACAACTCATCCTTAACTCCGCATAAGTATTTTGGATAGTTACCTAGCTCATCGGGTCCACCCATCCATAGGATGGTGCCATCTCGGGGCATCCATCCACCCACTCACCCAATCATTTTGTTACTTGATTTGGTCCCGTCACACTGTGAAACATATAAAAAAGGTCCTTTAATTATTTCCCATCACTGATTCATTCAGACAATTCTTCCAAAATAGTAGAAAACAAACACGGTCATAACGTTATCACTTGCTCATTACATTATTCACGTGCTTCCAAGCAACCCTTGCACACCAGCGTGGGCGACATGGTTCTTGCGGTGGCAATTATTCTTGGAGGGGTCTAGAACTCCGAACATCACTCACTCGCTTGGTGAAGAATACTAAGTGGGTCCCCAGCTCCCTCATCCTCGATGTGGTGGTGATGTTTAAAACTCAGAGTCTCCACTGAGTCCCACATGCCCCCTCGAGGGGCATGTGCCCCTTAGCTGGCTTTTACTTGCACCACTTATAAGTGCCCCTCGCACACACCCGGAAGCAAGCAGCTCATTCACCTAGATATGGGTCCACCAACTCCGAGCATCTAGTGGGTTGCTCCCCCAAAGCGAGAGGATAGCTTTACGGTAGACCGACGACAACCGATCGATTGGTAACAACCAATCAAGCAAGAGAAAATACAATTCCATCACATTCACAGCAGTAAACAAGAGAAAAACACTCTTTTCAACTTGAGATTACGATGATAAGACATTCTTCATTAAAGCATTTGCCATTGTTATATGCCCTTCTGGTTCTTTTTTTAGGCAAAATTTTGTGTAAGATCTCCCGATCTTACTAGGTCGTGTGATGCATGGTCTATGCAAAACCTGAAGAGCGTTTCTTACCTGGACGATATTGACGGGCGGTGGCAGTGCCTGCACAGCGACGCTGCTTGATCCGGGAGGGACATTGCTTGGTTTGGCGGAGATGTTGCTTGGTTTCGCGATGTTACCCACATCCTTAACTCCGCATAATTACAACAACTCTTTGCTAAAAATGATGTGTGTGAGGACTCCACCCAAGTGAGAATGAAGACATATATAGAGATATACATGTCAAGGTCTAGAATCACCTTGAGGCTACTTACCTGCTCCTTACAGTTTCCTTGTGTAGAGAACCAACAAATTGTTTCGGCCATAACTCTCTCATAAAAACTCGGAATATAGTCATGTAGCCAGCCAAAAGAACCCGAATGCATCTGGTCTACAAGACCGCGGCGTGGGGGTAGAATAGTAGGTAAAAACATCTATATATAGCCACAAATGTGCCATCTTTAGAAATGCTTTGCTTTTCCATATTTTTAGTGTGCATGGACTCTTAATGTGTAAAAGTACTCTAAATATGACCTGCTATCACCTAAATTCAAAATTATGTTTTTGGCAATGTTTTTCCCTTAATGGATCTATTCTTATCTTCTCGTTTCTTTTCAGATTTTAGGAACTAATGTTTTTACTCTATCACTTTCTCAACGTTTTTAGCCTTATAGTCTCTCTCGATGTGCACTCTCTTTCTTCTTGAAACCTGTATTAAAATAGAATCCTCACATGGCTTGGGAGGGATATTACATTCTCTCCCCCACTTAAGAGATTCGAGATGTCCTCATCTCAAGGTAATCTCTAGGTAAATCCCTCTCTCTCTCTCTCTCTCTCTCTCTCTCTCTCTCTCTCTCTCTCTCTCTCTCTCTCTTTGCGTTGTCTTTATTATTGATATATAGGTGAGGGAGAGCTCTTCTTTCTAATCTTGTTCTCTGAAAGATTGGTCTTCCCCTTCTGATCTAGACGCGGATGATCTCGATAAGAAAGGGTAATTTTCCTATCGATGACCTTGTCATTGGCATCTAAAATGTCTTCCTTCTTTAAAGGTCCCGATGCGATGTCTACGAGTCGAAGATCTACTCTCTAACCTTATTATCCCTATTTCTTGACCTTGATTTTGCTCTAGCTCACCATTCCTCTTATCCGAGGGTGGGCTTGACATTTCTCTTGAATTAGGCGTCCTCTTCCTGATCAACATGGAAGGACTCACTTCCTTTTGG
Organism: Cibotium barometz; assembly: GCF_041138505.1. Lineage (NCBI taxonomy): Eukaryota > Viridiplantae > Streptophyta > Polypodiopsida > Cyatheales > Cibotiaceae > Cibotium > Cibotium barometz. The sequence goes on from NC_141051.1 coordinate 9,756,907, forward strand.
ACATTCTATGTTAAAAGAGAATCGTCACATGGTTGGGAGGGATGTTACATTCTCTCCCCCACTTAAAAGATTCGAGATGTCCTCATCTCGAGGTAATCTCTGAGTAAATCCTCCTCTCTCTCTCTCTCTCTCTCTCTCTCTCTCAAAGTGGTATCCACACTAGGTAAAAACCTTCTTTTATCTAAACATTGTTCCTACTAAGAGCCTTCTTTCATATATCTACCTCATTTTATTGAACTTCCAGAATGCCTTCATTATTCTGAAGTTATTTGGCTTTATTATCCTAAGTTCATGCATCCGTGTACACTTTTATATGATATGAACCGATTCTTTTATTATCGCTGATCCTACCTTATGAATTCCTTATTCCATACTCCCATGTAATATGGTACTTCCCAAATTGCCATGGAAAAATGTAAGGAGATCAATCCTTTATGCGATCTAACCTATGACAGCAAGATGCATAACCCTACTAGCATTGTCTTCTAGAATACCTCTATTCATCATGTACATTACTTCACATGAATGTTGCACCAACAATCAACTTCTGTTTACTCATAGAAACACTTGTTAAATTTGGCTATCTTTAACCCATCATATCTATAATCTATATCAAAATTTCTAACTCTATCTCTCATTTATAATCTTATCATAATCTGTATAATACTTCCCAACATAATCCCTATGCTAATCTCTAGTATACTCCCTCTAACATATTCTTAATTATACTTTAATTAAAGAATCAATGATCTCTAGCTTAATTCAAAACAATCATAACTTGGCCAACCACTTCCTAGTTTGGATATCCTAGGCTCTTGGATTGATATAGGCCTGCCCATCCTATTGGGTTTCCCCTTTCCATGATTGGGAAGAGAAGGGTCCTGGGTCAGTTAGGGAAATCTTTTCTCATGTGTTCATGTTGTTGACACTTAAAGCGTTTGTTCTCATGGAAAAGCTCATTGCCTTGTCTTTATTATTGATATATAGGTGAGGGAGAGCTCTTCTTTCTAATCTTGTTTTCTGAAAGATTGGTCTTCCTTCTGATCTAGCCGGGGATGATCTCGATAGGAAAGGGTAATTTTCCTATCCGATGACCTTGTCGTTGGCATCTAAAATGTCTTCCTTCTTGAAAGGTCCTGATGCGATGTCTACGAGTCGAAGATCTACTCTCTAACCTTGTTATCCCTATTTCTTGACCTTGATTTTGCTCTAGCTTACGATTCCTCTTAGCCTGGGCTGGACCTGGGATCAACACTCACGTTCTTCTGGACACTTCCCATATAAAAAACTTTATCATAGTCTCTGGCCATAATTATGGCTTCTGAAATGGAGGATGGCTTGGTAATTCTTGACTAGGTTAGTCAAAGGCGGATCAAGCTTCCCCATGAATCGATGGAGAAGAGTTACATCATCCATCTCTGGAGAAAATTGGAGAAGTTTAACAAAAGTTTGGTGGGATTCCTCTAGGGTCTTCCTTTCATGGGTTAGCTCCAAAAATTCATTCATTTTGAATTAAAATACTCGTCCATGGACTCTATCCAAGCCTCTACTTCTTCTCCCAAATTCCTTCCTTCACCTTTGAATACCCATATCAAAATTTCTAACTCAATCTCTCATTTATAATCTTATCATAATCTTTATAATACTTCCTAACATAATCCCTATGCTAATCTCTAGTATACTCCCTCTAACATATTCTGTCCACCCATCCATAGGATGGTGCCATCGGGGCATCCATCCACCCACTCACCCAATGATTTTGTTACCTGATTTGGTCCCGTCACACTGTGAAGCATATAAAAACGGGTCCTTTAATTATTTCCCATCACTGATTCATTCAGACAGTTCTTCCAAAATAGTAGAAAACAAACACGGTCATAACGTTATCACTTGCTCATTACATTATTCACGTGCTTCCAAGCAACCCTTGCACACCAGCATGGGCGACATAGTTCCTGCGGTGGCAATTATTCTTGGAGGGGTCTAGAACTCCGAACATCACTCACTCGCTTGGTGAAGAATACTAAGTGGGTCCCCAGCTCCCTCATCCTCGATGTGGTGGTGATGTTTAAAACTCAGAGTCTCCACTGAGTCCCACATGCCCCCTCGAGGGGCATGTGCCCCTTAGCTGGCTTTTACTTGCACCACTTATAAGTGCCCCTCGCACACACCCAGAAGCAAGCAGCTCATCCACCTAGATATGGGTCCACCAACTCCGAGCATCTAGTGGGTTGCTCCCCCAAAGCGGGAGGATAGCTTTAGGGTAGACCGACGACAACCGATCGATTGGTAACAACCAATCAAGCAAGAGAAAATACAATTCCATCACATTCACAGCAGTAAACAAGAGAAAAACAATCTTTTCAACTTGAGATTACGATGATAAGACATTCTTTATTAAAGCATTTGCCATTGTTATATGCCCTTCTGGTTCTTTCTTTAGGCAAGTTTTTGTGTAGGATTTTCCGATCTTACTAGGTGTGATGCAATGGTCTATGCAAAACCTAAAGAGCGTTTCTTACCTGGATGATATTGACGGGTGCCTTCACAGCGACGCTGCTTGGTCCGGGAGGGACATTGCTTGGTTTGGCGGAGATGTTGCTTGGTTCCGCGATGTTACCCACATCCTTAACTCCGCATAATTACAAAAACTCTTTGCTAAAAATGATGTGTGTGAGGACTCCACCCAAGTGAGAATGAAAACATATATATAGATATACATCTCAAGGTCTAGAATCACCTTGAGGCTACTTACCTGCTCCTTACAGTTTCCTTGTGTAGAGAACCAACAAATTGTTTCGGCCATAACTCTCTCATAAAAACTCGGAATATAGTCATGTAGCCAGCCAAAAGAACCCGAATGCATCTGGTCTACAAGATGGCGGCGTGGGGGTAGAATAGTAGGTAAAAACGTCTGTATATAGCCACAAACATGCCATCTTTAGAAATGCTTTGCTTTTCCATATTTTTAGTGTGCATGGACTCTAAATGTGTAAAAGTACTCTAAATATGACCTGCTATCACCTAAATTCAAAATTATTTTTTTTGGCAATGTTTCTCTCTTAATGGATCTACTCTTATCTTCTAATTTCTTTTCGGATTTTAGGAACTAATGTTTTTATTCTATCACTTTCTCAACGTTTTTAGCCTTATAGTCTCTCTCGATGCGCACTCTCTTTCTTCTTGAAACCTATATTAAAATAGAATCCTCACATGGCTTGGGAGGGATGTTACATTCTCTCTCCCACTTAAAAGATTCGAGATGTCCTCATCTCAAGGTAATCTCTAGGTAAATCCCTCTCTCTCTCTCTCTCTCTCTCTCTCTCTCTCTCTCTCTCTCTCTCTCTCTCTCCCTCTCTCTCTCTCTGCGTTGTCTTTATTATTAATATATGGGTGAGGGAGAGCTCTTCTTTCTAATCTTGTTCTCTGAAAGATTGGTCTTCCCCTTCTAATCTAGTTGCGGATGATCTCGATAGGAAAGGGTAGTTTTCCTATCGATGACCTTGTCATTGGCATCTAAAATGTCTTCCTTCTTTAAAGGTCTGGATGCGATGTCTACGATTCGAAGATCTACTCTCTAACCTTATTATCCCTATTTCTTGACCTTGATTTTGCTCTAGCTCACCATTCCTCTTATCCAAGGGTGGGCTTGATATTTCTCTTGAATAAGGGGTCCTCTTCCTGATCAACATGGAAGGACTCACGTCCTTCTGGACATTCTATATTAAAAGAGAATCGTCACATGGCTTGGGAGGGATGTTACATTCTCTCCCCCACTTAAAACATTCGAGATGTCCTCATCTCGAGGTAATCTCTGAGTAAATCCTCCTCTCTCTCTCTCTCTCTCTCTCTCTCTCTCTCTCTCTCTCCCAAAGTGGTATCCACACTAGGTAGAAACCTTCTTTTATCTAAACATTGTTCCTACTAAGAGCCTTCTTTCATATATCTACCTCATTTTATTGAACTTCCAGAATGCCTTCATTATTCTAAGGTTATTTGGCTTTATTATCCTAAGTTCATGCATCCGTGTACACTTTTATATGATATGAACCGATTCTTTTATTATCGCTGATCCTACCTTATGAATTCCTTATTCCATACTCCCATGTAATATGGTACTTCCCAAATTGCCATGGAAAAATGTAAGGAGATCAATCCTTTATGCGATCTAACCTATGACAGCAAGATGCATAACCCTACTAGCATTGTCTTCTAGAATACCTCTATTCATCATGTACATTACTTCACATGAATCTTGCACCAACAATCAACTTCTGTTTACTCATAGAAACACTTGTTAAATTTGGCTATCTTTAACCCATCATATCTATAATCTGTATCAAAATTTCTAACTCTATCTCTCATTTATAATCTTATCATAATTTCTATATTACTTCCTAACATAATCCCTATGCTAATCTCTAGTATACTACCTCTAACATATTCTTAATTAAACTTTAATTAAAGAATCAATGATCTCTAGCTTAATTCAAAACAATCATAACTTGGCCAACCACTTCCTAGTTTGGATATCCTAGGCTCTTGGATTGATATAGGCCTGCCCATCCTATTGGGTTTCCCCTTTCCATGATTGGGAAGAGAAGGGTCCTGGGTCAGTTAGGGAAATCTTTTCTCATGTGTTCATGTTGTTGACACTTAAAGCGTTTGTTCTCATGGAAAAGCTCATTGCCTTGTCTTTATTATTGATATATAGGTGAGGGAGAGCTCTTCTTTCTAATCTTGTTTTCTGAAAGATTGGTCTTCCTTCTGATCTAGCCGGGGATGATCTCGATAGGAAAGGGTAATTTTCCTATCCGATGACCTTGTCGTTGGCATCTAAAATGTCTTCCTTCTTGAAAGGTCCTGATGCGATGTCTACGAGTCAAAGATCTACTCTCTAATCTTGTTATACCTATTTCTTGACCTTGATTTTGCTCTAGCTCACGATTGGACTTGACATTTCTCTTGAATTAGGGGACCTCTTCCTGATCAACATGGAAGGACTCACGTCCTTCTGGACACTTCCCATATAAAAAACTTTATCATAGTCTCTGGCCATAATTATGGCTTCTGAAATGGAGGATGGCTTGGTAATTCTTGACTAGGTTAGTCAAAGACAGATCAAGCTTCCCCATGAATCGATGGAGAAGAGTTACATCATCCATCTCTGGAGAAAATTGGAGAAGTTTAACAAAAGTTTGGTGGGATTCCTCTAGGGTCTTCCTTTCATGGGTTAGCTCCAAAAATTCATTCATTTTGAATCAAAATACTCGTCCATGGACTCTATCCAAGCCTCTACTTCTCCCAAATTCCTTCGTTCACCTTTGAATACCCATATCAAAATTTCTAACTCAATCTCTCATTTATAATCTTATCATAATCTTTATAATACTTCCTAACATAATCCCTATGCTAATCTCTAGTATACTCCCTCCATATTCTTAATTAGACTTTAATTAAAGAATCAATGATCTCTAGCTTAATTCAAAATAATCATAACTTGGCCAACCACTTCCTAGTTTTGATTTCCTAGGCTCTTGGATTGATATAGGTCCGCCCATCCTGTTGGGTTTCCCCTTTCCATGATTGGGAAGAGAAGGGTCCTGGGTCAGTTAGGGAAATCTTTTCTCATGTATTCATGTTGTTTACACTTGAAGCATTTGTTCTCATGGAAAAGCTCATTGCGTTGTCTTTATTATTGTTCATGTGTTCATGTTGTTTACACTTGAAGCATTTGTTCTCATGGAAAAGAGCTCATTGCGTTGTCTTTATTATTGATATATAGGTGAGGGAGAGCTCTTCTTTCTAATCTTGTTACCTAGCTCATCGGGTCCACCCATCCATAGGATGGTGCCATCGAGGCATCCATCCACCCACTCACCCAATCATTTTGTTACCTGATTTGGTCCCATCACACTGTGAAACATATAAAAATAGGTCCTTTAATTATTTCCCATCACTGATTCATTTAGACAATTCTTCCAAAATTGTTGAAAACAAACACGGTCATGGTCATAATGTTATCACTTGCTCATTACATTATTCACGTGCTTCCAAGCAACCCTTGCACACTAGCATGGGTGACATGGTTCCTGCGGTTACAATTATTCTTGGAGGGGTCTAGAACTCCAAACATCACTGACTCGCTTGGTGAAGAATACTAAGTGGGTCCCCAGCTCCCTCATCCTCGATGTGGTGGTGATGTTTAAACTCAAAGCCTCCACTGAGTCCCACATGCCCCCTCGAGGGGCATGTGCCCCTTAGCTGGTTTCACTTGTACCACGTATAAGTGCCCCTCGCACACACCCGGAAGCAAGCAGCTCATCCACCTAGATATGGGTCCACCAACTCCGAGCATCTAGTGGGTTGCTCCCCCACAGAGCGGGAGGATAGCTTTAGGGTAGACCGACGACAACCTCATAAGATCGGCGAGACAACCAATCAAGCAAGAGAAAATACAATTCCATCACATTCACAGTAAACAAGAGAAAACAATCTTTTCAACTTGAGATTACGACGATAAGACATTCTTTAATAAAGCATTTGCCATTGTTATATGCCCTTCTAGTTCTTTTTTTAGGCAAGTTTTTGTGTAGGATTTCCCGATCTTACTAGGTCGCGTGATGCAATGGTCTATCCAAAACTTAAAGAGCGTTTCTTATGTGGATGATATTGATGGGCGGTAGCAGTGCCTGCACAGCGATGCTGCTTGGTTGGTTCGGGAGGGACATTGCTTGGTTTGGCGGTGATGTTGCTTGGTCCCGCGATGTTACCCACATCCTTAACTCCGCATAGTTACAACAACTCATCCTTAACTCCATATAAGTATTTTGGATAGTTACCTAGCTCATCGGGTCCACCCATCCATAGGATGGTGCCATCGGGGCATCCATCCACCCACTCACCCAATCATTTTGTTACCTGATTTGGTCCCGTCACACTGTGAAGCATATAAAAACGGGTCCTTTAATTATTTCCCATCACTGATTCATTCAGACAGTTCTTCCAAAATAGTAGAAAACACACACGGTCATAACGTTATCACTTGCTCATTACATTATTCACGTGCTTCCAAGCAACCCTTGCACACCAGCATGGGCGACATGGTTCCTGCGGTGGCAATTATTCTTGGAGGGGTCTAGAACTCCGAACATCACTCACTCGCTTGGTGAAGAATACTAAGTGGGTCCCCAGCTCCCTCATCCTCGATGTGGTGGTGATGTTTAAAACTCAGAGTCTCCACTGAGTCCCACATGCCCCCTCGAGGGGCATGTGCCCCTTAGCTGGCTTTTACTTGCACCACTTATAAGTGCCCCTCGCACACACCCGAAAGCAAGCAGCTCATCCACCTAGATATGGGTCCACCAACTCCGAGCATCTAGTGGGTTGCTCCCCCAAAGCGGGAGGATAGCTTTAGGGTAGACCGACAACAACCGATCGATTGGTAACAACCAATCAAGCAAGAGAAAATACAATTCCATCACAGTCACAGTAGTAAACAAGAGAAAAACAGTCTTTTCAACTTGAGATTACGATGATAAGACATTTTTTATTAAGCATTTGCCATTGTTATATGCCCTTCTGGTTCTTTTTTTAGGCAAGTTTTGGTGTAGGATTTCTTGATCTTACAAGGTCGTGTGATGCAATGGTCTATGCAAAACCTAAAGAGCGTTTCTTACCTGGACAATATTGACGGGCGGTGGCAGTGCCTGCACAGCGACGCTGCTTGGTCCGGGACGGACATTGCTTGGTTTGGCAGAGATGTTGCTTGGTTCCGCGATGTTACCCACATCCTTAACTCCGCATAATTACAACTCTTTGCTAAAAATGATGTGTGTGAGGACTCCACCCAAGTGAGAATGAAGACATATATATAGATATACATCTCAAGGTCTAGAATCACCTTGAGGCTACTTACCTGCTGCTTACAAATTCCCTGTGTAGAGAACCAACAAATTGTTTCGGCCATAACTCTCTCATAAAAACTCGGAATATAGTCATGAGGCAGCCAAAAGAACCCGAATACATCTGGTCTACAAGACGGCGGCGTGGGGGTAGAATAGTAGGTAAAAACGTCTATATATAGCCACAAACGTGCCATCTTTAGAAATGCTTTGCTTTTCCATATTTTTAGTGTGCATGGACTCTAAATGTGTAAAAGTACGCTAAATATGACCTGCTATCACCTAAATTCAAAATTATGTTTTTGGCAATGTTTCTCTCTTAATGGATCTATTCTTATCTTCTGATTTCTTTTCAGATGTTAGGAACTAATGTTTTTACTCTATCACTTTCTCAACGTTTTTAGCCTTATAGTCTCCCTCGATGTGCACTCTCTTTCTTCTTGAAACCTATATTAAAATAGAATCCTCACATGGCTTGGGAGGGATATTACATTCTCTCCCCCACTTAAAAGATTCGAGATGTCCTCATCTCAAGGCAATCTCTAAGTAAATCCCCCCCTCTCTCTCTCTCTCTCTCTCTCTCTCTCTCTCTCTCTCTCTCTTTGCGTTGTCTTTATTATTGATATATAGGTGAGGGAGAGCTCTTCTTTCTAATCTTGTTCTCTGAAAGATTGGTCTTCCCCTTCTGATCTAGACGCGGATGATCTCGATAGGAAAGGGTAATTTTCCTATCGATGACCTTGTCATTGGCATCTAAAATGTCTTCCTTCTTTAAAGGTCCCGATGCGATGTCTACGAGTCGAAGATCTATTCTCTAACCTTGTTATCGCTATTTCTCACCATTCCTCTTATCCGAGGGTGGGCTTGACATTTCTCTTGAATTAGGGGTCCTCTTCCTGATCAACATGGAAGGACTCACGTCCTTCTGGACATTCTATATTAAAAGAGAATCGTCACATGGCTTGGGAGGGATGTTACATTCTCTCTCCCACTTAAAAGATTCGAGATTCCTCATCTCGAGGTAATCTCTGAGTAAATCCTCCTCTCTCTCTCTCTCTCTCTCTCTCTCTCAAAGTGGTATCCACACTAGGTAGAAACCTTCTTTTATCTAAACATTGTTCCTACTAAGAGCCTTCTTTCATATATCTACCTGATTTTATTGAACTTCCAGAATGCCTTCATTATTCTGAAGTTATTTGGCTTTATTATCGTAAGTTCATGCATCCGTGTACACTTTTATATGATATGAACTGATTCTTTTATTATCGCTGATCCTACCTCATGGATTCCTTATTCCATACTCCCATGTAATATGGTACTTCCCAAATTGCCATGGAAAAATGTAAGGAGATCAATCCTTTATGCGATCTAACCTATGACAACAAGATGCATAACCCTATTAGCATTGTCTTCTAGAATACCTCTATTCATCATGTACATTACTTCACATGAATCTTACACCAACAATCAACTTCTATTTACTCATAGAAACACTTGTTAAATTTGGCTATCTTTAACCCATCATATCTATAATCTGTATCGAAATTTCTAACTCTATCTCTCATTTATAATCTTACCATAATCTCTATAATACTTCCTAACATAATCCCTATGCTAATCTCTAGTATACTCCCTCTAACATATTCTTAATTAAACTTTAATTAAAGAATCAATGATCTCTATCTTAATTCAAAACAATCATAACTTGGCCAACCACTTCCTAGTTTGGATATCCTAGGCTCTTGGATGGATATAGGCCTGCCCATCCTATTGGGTTTCCCCTTTCCATGATTGGGAAGAGAAGGGTCTTGGGTTATTTAGGGAAATTGTTTCTCATGCGTTCATGTTGTTGACACTTAAAGCATTTGTTCTCTCTCACTCTCTCACTTATAATCTTATCATAATCTCTATAACACTTCCTAAGATAATCCCTATGCTAATCTCTAGTATACTCCCTCTAACATATTCTTAATTAAACTTTAATTAAAGAATCAATGATCTCTAGCTTAATTGAAAACGATCATAACTTGGGCAACCACTTCCTAGTTTGGATATCCTAGGCTTTTGGATTGATATAGGTCCGCCCATCCTATTGGGTTTCCCCTTTCCATGATTGGGAAGAGAAGGTTCTTGGGTTAGTTAGGGAAATCGTTTCTCATGTGTGAATGTTATTGACACCTAAAGCGTTTGTTCTCATGGAAAAGCTCATTGCGTTGTCTTTATTATTACTGATATATAGGGGAGGGAGAGCTCTTCTTTCTAATCTTGTTTTCTGAAAGATTGGTCTTCCTTCTGATCTAGTCGGGGATGATCTCGATAGGAAAGGGTAATTTTCCTATCGATGACCTTGTCGTTGGCATCTAAAATGTCTTCCTTCTCCCACTTAAAAGATTCGGGATGTCCTCACCTCGAGGTAATCTCTAAGTAAATCCTCCTCTCTCTCTCTCTCTCTCTCTCTCAAAGTGGTTTCTCCACTAGGTAGAAACCTTCTTTTATCTAATCATTGTTCCTACTAAGAGCCTTCTTTCATATATCTACCTCATTTTAATGAGCTTCCAGAATGCCTTCATTATTCTAAAGTTAATTGGCTTTATTATCCTAAGTTCATGCATCCGTATACACTTTTATATGATATTAACTGATTATTTTATTATCCCTGATCCTACCTTACGAATCCCTTTCACCCGATGATTGTCTCAACATGCAAGGATATTTAAATCACTTCTATGGCCAGTAGAGATGATTGATTCGTCCTCATATGATAAACAATCACTTGTTTTAATCCCTGAATAGTTAACCTTTGAATAACAAATCCTAGGAACTAAGATCGGCTCCTCTGATACCACTTGTAAGGTCCCCGTGCCCTAGCTGGCTCAAGGGGATCCTTTTGATTGACGGCTAAGTCCCCTTTGTCTTCAATTGACAACACCTCGATCTCTTAGAAATACGAGGATACGAGCAAAGGAAGGGACCTAACTCTATCCGATAGTCAAGGGAACTGTAATTATTCTAATGGGAATCTAATTCTCCAATCAAACGGCACTCAATGTGCATGATCGAGGACGGAACAAGTTCACGCTTGGTTCATGGGAGCTAATGCCTTTATGATATTATGCGACACGGCCACTAGCTCATTCTCTAAAAATGGGCTTGTTTGGGCGTTATTCTATTACAGATTCTAAATAATAAGTATTTTGGATAGTTACCTAGCTCATCGGGTCCACCCATCCGTAGGATGGTGCCATCGGGGCATCCATCCACCCACTCACCCAATCATTTTGTTACCTGATTTGGTCCCGTCACACTGTGAAACATATAAAAATAGGTCCTTTAATTATTTCTCGTCACTGATTCATTCAGACAGTTCTTCCAAAATAGTTGAAAACAAACACGGTCATAATGTTATCACTTGCTCATTACATTATTCACGTGCTTCCAAGCAACCCTTGCACACCAGCATGGGCGACATGGTTCCTGCGCGGTGGCAATTATTCTTGGAGGGGTCTAGAACTACGAACATCACTCACTTTCTTGGTGAAGAATACTAAGTGGGTCCCCACCTCCCTCATCCTCGATGTGGTGGTGATGTTTAAAACTCAGAGCCTCCACTGAGTCCCACATGCCCCCTCGAGGGGCATGTGCCCCTTAGCTAGCTTTTACTTGCACCACTTATAAGCGCCCCTCGCACACACCCGGAAGCAAGCAGCTCATCCAGTTAGATATGGGTCCACCAACTCCGAGCATTAGTGGGTTGCTCCCCCAAAGCGGGAGGATAGCTTTAGGGTAGACCGACGACAACCGATCGATTGGTGACAACCAATCAAACCTCATAAGATTGGTGAGACAACCGATCGATTGGTAACAACCAATCAAGCAAGAGAAAATACAATTCCATCACATTCACAGTAAACAAGAGAAAATAGTCTTTTCAACTTGAGATTACGACGATAAGACATTCTTTAATAAAGCATTTGCCATTGTTATATGCCCTTCTGGACGATATTGACGGGCTGTGGCAGTGCCTGCACAGCGACGCTGCTTGGTCCGGGAGGGACATTGCTTGGTTTGGCGGAGATGTTGCTTGGTCCTGCGATGTTACCCACATCCTTAACTCCGCATAATTACAACAACTCTTTGCTAAAAATGATGTGTGTGAGGACTCCACCCAAGCGAGAATGAAGACTTATATATAGATATACATCTCAAGGTCTAGAATCAATTATATAGGTGAGGGAGAGCTCTTCGTTCTAATCTTGTTTTCTGAAACATTGGTCTTCCCCTTTTTATCTAGCCGGGGATGATCTCGATAGGAAAGGGTAATTTTCCTATCTATGACCTTGTAATTGGCATCTAAAACATCTTTCTTCTTTAAAGGTCCCGATGCGATGTCTAGGAGTCGGAAATCTACTCTCTAACCTTGTTATCCCTATTTCTTGACCTTGATTTTTCTCTAGCTCACCATTCCTCTTAGCCAAGGGTCGGCTTGACATTTCTCTTGACATTTCTCTTGAATTAGGGGACCTCTTCATGATCAACATGGAAGGACTCATGTCCTTCTGGACATTCTATATGAAAAGAGAATCGTCACATGGCTTGGGAGGGATGTTACATTCTCTCCTCCACTTAAAAGATTGGAGATGTCCTCATCTCGAGGTAGTCTCTAAGTAAATCCTCTCTCTCTCTCTCTCTCTCTCTCTCTCTCTCCCAAAGTGGTATCCCCACTAGGTAGAAACCTTCTTTTATCTAAACATTATTCCTACTAAGAGCCTTCTTTCATATATCTACCTCATTTTGTTAACCTTCCAGAATGCCTTCATTATTCTAAAGTTATTTGGCTTTATTATCCTAAGTTCATGCATCCGTATACACTTTTATATGATATGAACTGATTCTTTTATTATCCCTAATCCTACCTTATGAATTCCTTATTCCTTAATCCCATGTATTATGGTACTTCCCAAATTGCCATGGAGAAACGTAAGGAGATCATTCCTTTATGCGATCTAACCTATGACAACAAGCATAACCCTACTAGCATTGTCTCCTAGAGTACCTCTATTCATCATGTACATTACTTATAAATCTTGAACCAACAATCAACTTCTATTTACTTATAGAAACACTTGTTAAATTTGGCTATCTTTAACCCATCATATCTATAATCTATATCAAAATTTCTAACTCAATCTCTCATTTATGATCTTATCATAATCTCTATAATACTTTCTAACATAATCCCTATGCTAATCTCTAGTATACTCCCTCTAACATAGTCTTAATTAAACTTTAATTAAAGAATATAATACTTCCTAACATAATCCCTATGCTAATCTCTTGTATACTCCCTCTAACATATTCTTAATTAAAGAATCAGTGATCTCTAGCTTAATTCAAAACAATCATAACTTGGGCACCCACTTCCTAGTTTGCATATCCTAGGCTCTTGGATTGATATAGGTCCGCCCATCCTATTGGGTTTCCCCTTTCCATGGTTGGGAAGAGAAGGGTCCTGGGTTAGTTAGGGAAATCGTTTCTCACGTGTTCATGTCGTTGACAATCAAACCGTTTGTTCTCATGGAAAAGCTCATTGCGCTGTCTTTATTATTGATATATAGGTGAGGGAGAGCTCTTCTTTCTAATCTTGTTTTTTGAAAGATTGGTCTTCCTTCTGATCTAGTCGGAGATGATCTCGATAGGAAAGGGTACATTTCCTATCGATGACGTTGTCGTTGGCATCTAAAATGTCTTCCTTCTCCCACTTAAAAGATTCAAGATGTCCTAATCTCGAGGTAATCTCCAAGTAAATCCTCATCCTCTCTCTCTCTCTAACCTTGTTATCCCTATTTCTTGACCTTGATTTTGCTCCAGCTCACCATTCTTCTTAGCCGGGTGTGGGCTTGACATTTCTCTTGAATTAGAGGACCTCTTCCTGATCAACATGGAAGGACTCACGTCCTTCTGGACATTCTATATTAAAAGAGAATCGTCACATGGCTTGGGAGGGATGTTACATTCTCTCCCCCACTTAAAAGATTCGAGATGTCCTCATCTCGAGGTAATCTCTAAGTAAATCCTCTCTCTCTCTCTCTCTCTCTCTCTCTCTCTCTCTCTCTCTCTCCCAAAGTGGTATCCCCACTAGGTAGAAACCTTCTTTTATCTAATCATTGTTCCTACTAAGAGCCTTCTTTCATATATCTACCTCATTTTGTTGAGCTTCCAAAATACCTTCATTATTCTAAATTTATTTGGCTTTATTATCCTAAGTTCATGCATCCGTATACACTTTTATATGATATGAACCGATTCTTTTATTATCCCTGATCCTACCTTATGAATTCCTTACTCCATACTCCCATGTAATATGATACTTCCCAAATTGCCATGGAAAAACGTAAGGAGATCAATCCTTTATGCAATCTAACCTATGATAGCAAGATGCATAACCCTACTAGCATTGTCTCCTAGAATACCTCTATTCATCATGTACATTACTTCACATGAATCTTGCACAAACAATACTCTTTTGTTTACACATAGAAACACTTGTTAAATTTGGCTATCTTTAACCCATCATATCTATAATCTATATCAAAATCTTTAACCCATAATATCTATAATCTTTAACCCATCATATCTATAATCTATATCAAAATTTCTAACTCAATCTCTCATTTATAATCTTATCATAATCTCTATAATACTTCCTGACATAATCCCTATGCTAATCTCTAGTATACTCCCTCTAACATATTCTTAATTAAACTTTAATTAAAGAATCAATGATCTCTAGCTTAATTCAAAACAATCATAACTTGGGCAACCACTTCCTAGTTTGGATATCCTAGGCTCTTGGATTGATATAGGTCCACCCATCCTATTGGGTTTCCCCTTTCCATGATTGGGAAGAGAAGGTTCCTGGGTTAGTTAGGGAAATCGTTTCTCATGTGTTCATGTTGTTGACACTTAAAGCGTTTGTTCTCATGGAAAAGCTCATTGCGTTGTCTTTATTATTGATATATAGGTGAGGGAGAGCTCTTCTTTCTAGTCTTGTTTTTTAAAAGATTGGTCTTCCTTCTGATCTAGTCGGGGATGATCTCGATAGGAAAGGGTAATTTTCCTATCGATGACCTTGTCGTTGGCATCTAAAATGTCTTCCTTCTACCACTTAAAAGATTTGAGATGCCCTCATCTCGAGGTAATCTCTAAGTAAATCCCTCTCTCTCTCTCTCTCTCTCTCTCTCTCTCTCTCTCTCTCTCTCTCTCCCAAAGTGGTATCCCCACTAGGTAGAAACCTTCTTTTATCTAATCATTGTTCCTACTAAGAGCCTTCTTTCATATATCTACCTCATTTTGTTGAGCTTCCAGAATGCCTTCATTATTCTAAAGTTAATTTGCTTTATTATCCTAAGTTCATGCATCCGTATACACTTTTATATGATATGAACCGATTCTTTTATTATCCCTGATCCTACCTTATAATTCCTTATTCCATACTTCCATGTAGTATGGTCCTTCCCAAATTGCCATGGAAAAACATAAGGAGATCAATCCTTTATGCGATCTAACCTATGACAGCAAGATGCATAACCCTACTAGCCAAGTGAGAATGAAGACATATATATAGATATACATCTCAAGGTCTAGAATCACCTTGAGGCTACTTACCTGCTCCTTACAAATTCCCTGTGTAGAGAACCAACAAATTGTTTCGGCCATAACTCTCTGATAAAAACTCGGAATATAGTCATGAGGCAGCCAAAAGAACCTGAATACATCTGGTCTACAAGACGGCGGCGTGGGGGTAGAATAGTAGGTAAAAACGTCTGTATATAGCCACAAACGTGCCATCTTTAGAAATGCTTTGCTTTTCCACATTTTTAGTGTGCATGGACTCTAAATGTGTAAAAGTACTCTAAATATGACCTACTATCACCTAAATTCAAAATTATGTTTTTGGCAATGTTTCTCTCTTAATGGATCTATTCTTATCTTCTCATTTCTTTTCAGATGTTAGGAACTAATGTTTTTACTCTATCACTTTCTCAACGTTTTTAGCCTTATAGTCTCTCTCGATGTGCACTCTCTTTCTTCTTGAAACCTATATTAAAATAGAATCCTCACATGGCTTGGGAGGGATATTACATTCTCTCCCCCACTTAAAAGATTCGAGATGTCCTCATCTCAAGGCAATCTCTAAGTAAATCCCTCTCTCTCTCTCTCTCTCTCTCTCTCTCTCTTCTCTCTCTCTCTCTCTTTGCGTTGTCTTTATTATTGATATATAGGTGAGGGAGAGCTCTTCTTTCTAATCTTGTTCTCTGAAAGATTGGTCTTCCCCTTCTGATCTAGACGCGGATGATCTCGATAGGAAAGGGTAATTTTCCTATCGATGACCTTGTCATTGGCATCTAAAATGTCTTCCTTCTTTAAAGGTCCCGATGCGATGTCTACGAGTCGAAGATCTATTCTCTAACCTTGTTATCCCTATTTCTCACCATTCCTCTTATCCGAGGGTGGGCTTGACATTTCTCTTGAATTAGGGGTCCTCTTCCTGATCAACATGGAAGGACTCACGTCCTTCTGGACATTCTATATTAAAAGAGAATCGTCACATGGCTTGGGAGGGATGTTACATTCTCTCTCCCACTTAAAAGATTCGAGATTCCTCATCTCGAGGTAATCTCTGAGTAAATCCTCCTCTCTCTCTCTCTCTCTCTCTCTCTCTCTCTCTCTCTCAAAGTGGTATCCACACTAGGTAGAAACCTTCTTTTATCTAAACATTGTTCCTACTAAGAGCCTTCTTTCATATATCTACCTGATTTTATTGAACTTCCAGAATGCCTTCATTATTCTGAAGTTATTTGGCTTTATTATCGTAAGTTCATGCATCCGTGTACACTTTTATATGATATGAACTGATTCTTTTATTATCGATGATCCTACCTTATGGATTCCTTATTCCATACTCCCATGTAATATGGTACTTCCCAAATTGCCATGGAAAAATGTAAGGAGATCAATCCTTTATGCGATCTAACCTATGACAGCAAGATGCATAACCCTATTAGCATTGTCTTCTAGAATACCTCTATTCATCATGTACATTACTTCACATGAATCTTACACCAACAATCAACTTCTATTTACTCATAGAAACACGTGTTAAATTTGGCTATCTTTAACCCATCATATCTATAATCTGTATCAAAATTTCTAACTCTATCTCTCATTTATAATCTTACCATAATCTCTATAATACTTCCTAACATAGTCCCTATGCTAATCTCTAGTATACTCCCTCTAACATATTCTTAATTAAACTTTAATTAAAGAATCAATTATCTCTATCTTAATTCAAAACAATCATAACTTGGCCGACCACTTCCTAGTTTGGATATCCTAGGCTCTTGGATTGATATAGGCCTGCCCATCCTATTGGGTTTCCCCTTTCCATGATTGGGAAGAGAAGGGTCTTGGGTTAGTTAGGGAAATTGTTTCTCATGTGTTCATGTTGTTGACACTTAAAGCGTTTGTTCTCTCTCAATCTCTCACTTATAATCTTATCATAATCTCTATAACACTTCCTAAGATAATCCCTATGCTAATCTCTAGTATACTCCCTCTAACATATTCTTAATTAAACTTTAATTAAAGAATCAATGATCTCTAGCTTAATTGAAAACGATCATAACTTGGGCAACCACTTCCTAGTTTGGATATCCTAGGCTCTTGGATTGATATAGGTCCACCCATCCTATTGGGTTTCCCCTTTCCATGATTGGGAAGAGAAGGTTCTTGGGTTAGTTAGGGAAATCGTTTCTCATGTGTTCATGTTATTGATACCTAAAGCGTTTGTTCTCATGGAAAAGCTCATTGCGTTGTCTTTATTATTACTGATATATAGGGGAGGGAGAGCTCTTCTTTCTAATCTTGTTTTCTGAAAGATTGGTCTTCCTTCTGATCTAGTCGGGGATGATCTCGATAGGAAAGGGTAATTTTCCTATCGATGACCTTGTCATTGGCATCTAAAATGTCTTCCTTCTCCCACTTAAAAGATTCGGGATGTCCTCACCTCGAGGTAATCTCTAAGTAAATCCTCCTCTCTCTCTCTCTCTCTCTCTCTCTCTCTCTCTCTCAAAGTGGTATCCCCACTAGGTAGAAACCTTCTTTTATCTAATCATTGTTCCTACTAAGAGCCTTCTTTCATATATCTACCTCATTTTAATGAGCTTCCAGAATGCCTTCATTATTCTAAAGTTAATCGGCTTTATTATCCTAAGTTCATGCATCCGTATACACTTTTATATGATATTAACTGATTCTTTTATTATCCCTGATCCTACCTTACGAATCCCTTTCACACGATGATTGTCTCAACATGCAAGGATATTTAAATCACTTCTATGGCCAGTAGAGATGATTGATTCATCCTCATATGATAAACAATCACTTGTTTTAATCCCTGAATAGTTAACCTTTGAATAACAAATCCTAGGAACTAAGATCGGCTCCTCTGATACCACTTGTAAGGTCCCCGTGCCCTAGCTGGCTCAAGGGGATCCTTTTGATTGGCGGCTAAGTCCCCTTTGTCTTCAATTGACAACACCTCGATCTCTTGGAAATACGAGGATACGAGCAAAGGAAGGGACCTAACTCTATCCGATAGTCAAGGGAACCGTAATTATTCTAATGGGAATCTAATTCTCCAATCAAACGGCACTCAATGTGCATGATGGAGGACGGAACAAGTTCACGCTTGGTTCATGGGAACTAATGCCTTTATGATATTATGTGACATGGCCACTAGCTCGTTCTCTAAAAATGGGCTTGTTTGGGCGTTATTCTATTACAGATTCTAAATAATAAGTATTTTGGATAGTTACCTAGCTCATCGGGTCCACCCATCCGTAGGATGGTGCCATCGGGGCATCCATCCACCCACTCACCCAATCATTTTGTTACCTGATTTGGTCCCGTCACACTGTGAAACATATAAAAACAGGTCCTTTAATTATTTCTCGTCACTGATTCATTCAGACAGTTCTTCCAAATATTTGAAAACAAACACGATCATAATGTTATCACTTGCTCATTACATTATTCACGTGCTTCCAAGCAACCCTTGCACACCAGCATGGGCGACATGGTTCCTGCGCGGTGGCAATTATTCTTGGAGGGGTCTAGAACTACGAACATCACTCACTTTCTTGGTGAAGAATACTAAGTGGGTCCCCACCTCCCTCATCCTCGGTGTGGTGGTGATGTTTAAAACTCAGAGCCTCCACTAAATCCCACATGCCCCCTCGAGGGGCATGTGCCCCTTAGCTAGCTTTTACTTGCACCACTTACAAGTGCCCCTCGCACACACCCAGAAGCAAGCAGCTCATCCAGTTAGATATGGGTCCACCAACTCCGAGCATTAGTGGGTTGCTCCCCCAAAGCGGGAGGATAGCTTTAGGGTAGACCGACGACAACCGATCGATTGGTGACAACCAATCAAACCTCATAAGATTGGTGAGACAACCGATCGATTGGTAACAACCAATCAAGCAAGAGAAAATACAATTCCATCACATTCACAGTAAACAAGAGAAAATAGTCTTTTCAACTTGAGATTACGACGATAAGACATTCTTTAATAAAGCATTTGCCATTGTTATATGCCCTTCTGGACGATATTGACGGGCTGTGGCAGTGCCTGCACAGCGACGCTGCTTGGTCCGGGAGGGACATTGCTTGGTTTGGCGGAGATGTTGCTTGGTCCTGCGATGTTACCCACATCCTTAACTCCGCATAATTACAACAACTCTTTGCTAAAAATGATGTGTGTGAGGACTCCACCCAAGCGAGAATGAAGACTTATATATAGATATACATCTCAAGGTCTAGAATCAATTATATAGGTGAGGGAGAGCTCTTCTTTCTAATCTTGTTTTCTGAAACATTGGTCTTCCCCTTTTTATCTAGCCGGGGATGATCTCGATAGGAAAGGGTAATTTTCCTATCGATGACCTTGTCATTGGCATCTAAAATGTCTTCCTTCTTTAAGGGTCCCGATGCGATGTCTACGAGTCGGAGATCTACTCTCTAACCTTGTTATCCCTATTTCTTGACCTTGATTTTGCTATAGCTCACCATTACTCTTAGCCAAGGGTCGGCTTGACATTTCTCTTGAATTAGGGGACCTCTTCATGATCAACATGGAAGGACTCATGTCCTTCTGGACATTCTATATGAAAAGAGAATCGTCACATGGCTTGGGAGGGATGTTACATTCTCTCCTCCACTTAAAAGATTGGAGATGTCCTCATCTCGAGGTAGTCTCTAAGTAAATCCTCTCTCTCTCTCTCTCTCTCTCTCTCTCTCTCTCTCTCTCTCTCTCTCCCAAAGTGGTATCCCCACTAGGTAGAAACCTTCTTTTATCTAAACATTATTCCTTCTAAGAGCCTTCTTTCATATATCTACCTCATTTTGTTAACCTTCCAGAATGCCTTCATTATTCTAAAGTTATTTGGCTTTATTATCCTAAGTTCATGCATCCGTATACACTTTTATATGATATGAACTGATTCTTTTATTATCCCTAATCCTACCTTATGAATTCCTTATTCCTTAATCCCATGTATTATGGTACTTCCCAAATTGCCATGGAGAAACGTAAGGAGATCATTCCTTTATGCGATCTAACCTATGACAACAAGCATAACCCTACTAGCATTGTCTCCTAGAGTACCTCTATTCATCATGTACATTACTTATAAATCTTGAACCAACAATCAACTTCTATTTACTCATAGAAACACTTGTTAAATTTGGCTATCTTTAACCCATCATATCTATAATCTATATCAAAATTTCTAACTCAATCTCTCATTTATGATCTTATCATAATCTCTATAATACTTCCTAACATAATCCCTATGCTAATCTCTAGTATACTCCCTCTAACATAGTCTTAATTAAACTTTAATTAAAGAATATAATACTTCCTAACATAATCCCTATGCTAATCTCTTGTATACTCCCTCTAACATATTCTTAATTAAAGAATCAGTGATCTCTAGCTTAATTCAAAACAATCATAACTTGGGCACCCACTTCCTAGTTTGCATATCCTAGGCTCTTGGATTGATATAGGTCCGCCCATCCTATTGGGTTTCCCCTTTCGATGGTTGGGAAGAGAAGGGTCCTGGGTTAGTTAGGGAAATCGTTTCTCACGTGTTCATGTCGTTGACAATCAAACCGTTTGTTCTCATGGAAAAGCTCATTGCGCTGTCTTTATTATTGATATATAGGTGAGGGAGAGCTCTTCTTTCTAATCTTGTTTTCTGAAAGATTGGTCTTCCTTCTGATCTAGTCGGAGATGATCTCGATAGGAAAGGGTACATTTCCTATCGATGACGTTGTCGTTGGCATCTAAAATGTCTTCCTTCTCCCACTTAAAAGATTCAAGATGTCCTCATCTCGAGGTAATCTCTAAGTAAATCCTCATCCTCTCTCTCTCTCTAACCTTGTTATCCCTATTTCTTGACCTTGATTTTGCTCTAGCTCACCATTCTTCTTAGCCGCGGGTGTGGGCTTGACATTTCTCTTGAATTAGAGGACCTCTTCTTGATCAACATGGAAGGACTCACGTCCTTCTGGACATTCTATATTAAAAGAGAATCGTCACATGGCTTGGGAGGGATGTTACATTCTCTCCCCCACTTAAAAGATTCGAGATGTCCTCATCTCGAGGTAATCTCTAAGTAAATCCTCTCTCTCTCTCTCTCTCTCTCTCTCTCTCTCTCTCCCAAAGTGGTATCCCCACTAGGTAGAAACCTTCTTTTATCTAATCATTGTTCCTACTAAGAGCCTTCTTTCATATATCTACCTCATTTTGTTGAGCTTCCAAAATGCCTTCATTATTCTAAATTTATTTGGCTTTATTATCCTAAGTTCATGCATCCGTATACACTTTTATATGATATGAACCGATTCTCTTATTATCCCTGATCCTACCTTATGAATTCCTTACTCCATACTCCTATGTAATATGATACTTCCCAAATTGCCATGGAAAAACGTAAGGAGATCAATCCTTTATGCAATCTAACCTATGATAGCAAGATGCATAACCCTACTAGCATTGTCTCCTAGAATACCTCTATTCATCATGTACATTACTTCACATAAATCTTGCACAAACAATACTCTTTTGTTTACACATAGAAACACTTGTTAAATTTGGCTATCTTTAACCCATCATATCTATAATCTATATCAAAATCTTTAACCCATCATATCTATAATCTTTAACCCATCATAAATTTAACCCATCATATCTATAATCTATATAAAATTTCTAACTCAATCTCTCATTTATAATCTTATCATAATCTCTATAATACTTCCTAACATAATCCCTATGCTAATCTCTAGTATACTCCCTCTAACATATTCTTAATTAAACTTTAATTAAAGAATCAATGATCTCTAGCTTAATTCAAAACAATCATAACTTGGGCAACCACTTCCTAGTTTGGATATCCTAGGCTCTTGGATTGATATAGGTCCACCCATCCTATTGGGTTTCCCCTTTCCATGATTGGGAAGAGAAGGTTCCTGGGTTAGTTAGGGAAATCGTTTCTCATGTGTTCATGTTGTTGACACTTAAAGCGTTTGTTCTCATGGAAAAGCTCATTGCGTTGTCTTTATTATTGATATATAGGTGAGGGAGAGCTCTTCTTTCTAGTCTTGTTTTTTAAAAGATTGGTCTTCCTTCGGGGATGATCTGGATAGGAAAGGGTAATTTTCCTATCGATGACCTTGTCGTTGGCATCTAAAATGTCTTCCTTCTACCACTTAAAAGATTTGAGATGCCCTCATCTCAAGGTAATCTCTAAGTAAATCCCTCTCTCTCTCTCTCTCTCTCTCTCTCTCTCTCTCTCAAAGTGGTATCCCCACTAGGTAGAAACCTTCTTTTATCTAATCATTGTTCCTACTAAGAGCCTTCTTTCATATATCTACCTCATTTTGTTGAGCTTCCAGAATGCCTTCATTATTCTAAAGTTAATTTGCTTTATTATCCTAAGTTCATGCATCCGTATACACTTTTATATGATATGAACCGATTCTTTTATTATCCCTGATCCTACCTTATAATTCCTTATTCCATACTTCCATGTAGTATGGTCCTTCCCAAATTGCCATGGAAAAACATAAGGAGATCAATCCTTTATGCGATCTAACCTATGACAGCAAGATGCATAACCCTACTAGTATTGTCTCCTAGAATACCTCTATTTATCATGTACATTACTTCACATGAATCTTGCACCAAAAATCAACTTCTATTTACTCATAGAAACACTTGTTAAATTTAGCTTTTTTAAACCCATCATATCTATAATCTATATCAAAATTTCTAACTCAATCCCTCATTTATAATCTTATCATAATCTCTATAATACTTCCTAACATAATCCCTATGCTAATCTCTAGTATACTCCCTCTAACATATTCTTAATTAAACTTTAATTAAAGAATCAATGATCTCTAGCTTAATTCAAAATAATCATAACTTGGCCAACCACTTCCTAGTTTGGATATCCTAGGCTCTTGGATTGATTTAGGTCCGCCCATCCTATTGGGTTTCCCCTTTCTATGATTGGGAAGAGAAGGGTCTTGGGTCAGTTAGGGAAATCTTTTCTCATGTGTTCATGTTGTTTACACTTGAAGCATTTGTTCTCATGGAAAATCTCATTACGTTGTCTTTATTATCGTTCATGTGTCCATGTTGTTTACACTTGAAGCATTTGTTCTCATGGAAAAGCTCATTGCGTTGTCTTTATTATTGATATATAGGTGAGGGAGAGCTCATTTTTCTAATCTTGTTTTCTGAAAGATTGGTCTTCTCCTTCTGATCTAGCGGGGATGATCTCGATAGGAAAGGGTAATTTTCCCATCGATGACCTTGTCATTGGCATCTAAAACGTCTTCCTTCTTTAAAGGTCCAGATGCGATGTCTACGAGTCAAAGATCTACTCTCTAACCTTGCTATCCCTATTTCTTGACCTTGATTTTGCTCTAGCTCACCATTTCTCTTAGCCGAGGGTGGTCTTCACATTTCTCTTGAATTAGGGGACCTCTTCCTGATCAACATGGAAGGACTCACGTCCTTCTGGACATTCTATATTAAAAGAGAATCGTCACATGGCTTGGGAGGGATGTTACATTCTCTCCCCCACTTAAAAGATTCGAGATGTCCTCATCTCGGGGTAATCTCTAAGTAAACCCTCCTCTCTCTCTCTCTCTCTCTCTATATTAAAAGAGAATCGTCACATGGTTTGGGAGGGATGTTACATTCTCTCCCCCACTTAAAAGATTCGAGATGTCCTCATCTCGGGGTAATCTCTAAGTAAACCCTCCTCTCTCTCTCTCTCTCTCTCTCTCTCTCTCTCTCTCTCAAAGTGGTATCCCCACTAGGTAGAAACCTTCTTTTATCTAATCATTGTTCCTACTAAGAGTCCCTTCTTTCATATATCTAACTCATTTTGTTGAGCTTCCAGAATGGCTTCATTATTCTAAAGTTATTTGGCTTTATTATCCTAAGTTCATGCATCCGTATACACTTTTATATGATATGAACCGATTCTTTTATTATCCTTGATCCTACCTTATGAATTCCTTACTCCATACTCCCATGTAATATGGTACTTCCCAAATTGCCATGGAAAAATGTAAGGAGATCAATCCTTTATGCGATCTAACCTATGACAGCAAGATGCATAGACCTTACTAGCATTATCTCCTAGAATACCTCTATTCATCATGTACATTACTTCACATGAATGTTGCACCAACAATCAACTTCTATTTACTCATAGAAACACTTGTTAAATTTGGCTATCTTTAACCCATCATATCTATAATCTATATCAAAATTTCTAACTCAATCTCTCATTTATAATCTTATCATAATCTCTATAATATTTCCTAACATAATCCCTATGCTAATCTCGAGTATACTCCCTCTAACATATTCTTCTAGTTTGGATATCCTAGGCTCTTGGATTGATATAGGTCCGCCCATCCTATTGGGTTTACCCTTTCCATGATTGGGAGGAGAAGGGTCCTGGGTTAGTTAGGGAAATCGTTTCTCATGTGTTACGGATTGTAAATAGTAAGTATTTTGGATAGTTACCTAGCTCATCGGGTCCACCCATCCATAGGATGGTGCCATCGGGGCATCCATCCACCCACTCACCCAATCATTTTGTTACCTGATTTGGTCCCGTCACACTGTGAAACATATAAAAGAAGGTCCTTTAATTATTTCTCGTCACTGATTCATTCAGACAGTTCTTCCAAAATGTTATCACTTGCTCATTACATTATTCACGGCTTGTTTGGGTGTTATTCTATTACGGATTATAAAAAATAAATATTTTGGATAGTTACCTAGCTCATTGGGTCCACCCATCCATAGGATGGTGCCATCGGGGCATCCATCCACCCACTCACAAAATCATTTTGTTACCTGATTTGGTCCCGTCACACTGTGAAACATATAAAAATAGGTCCTTTAATTATTTCTCGTCACACTGATTTATTCAAACAGTTCTTCCAAAATAGTTGAAAACAAACACGGTCATAATGTTATCACTTGCTCATTACATTATTCACGTGCTTCCAAGCAACCCTTGCACACCAGCATGGGCGACATGGTTCCTGCGGTGGCAATTATTCTTGGAGGGGTCTAGAACTCCGAACATCACTCACTTGCTTGGTGAAGAATACTAAGTGGGTCCCCACCTCCCTCATCCTCGTCGATGTGGTGGTGATGTTTAAAACTCAGAGCCTCCACTGAGTCCCACATGCCCCCTCGAGGGGCATGTGCCCCTTAGCTGGCTTTTACTTGCACCACTTATAAGTGCCCCTCGCACACACCCGGAAGCAAGCAGCTCATCCAGCTAGATATGGGTCCACCAACTCCGAGCATCTAGTGGGTTGCTCCCCCAAAGCGGGAGGATAGCTTTAGGGTAGACCGACGACAACCGATCGATTGGTGACAACCAATCAAACCTCATAAGATCGGCGAGACAACCGATCGATTGGTAACAACCAATCAAGCAAGAGAAAATACAATTCCATCACATTCATAGTAAACAAGAGAAAACAGTCTTTTCAACTTGTATTAAAGCATTTACCATTGTTATATTCCCTTTTGGTTCTTTTTTTAGGTAAGTTTTTGTGTAGGATTTCCCGATCTTACTAGGTCACGTGATGCAATGGTCTATGCAAAACTTAAAGAGCGTTTCTTACCTGGACGATATTGACGAGCGGTGGCAGTGCCTGCACAACGACGCTGCTTGGTTTGGCAGAGATGTTGCTTAGTCCCGCGATGTTACCCACATCCTTAACTCCGCATAATTACAACAACTTTTTGCTAAAAATGATGTGTGTGAGGACTCCACCCAAGTGAGAATGAAGACATATATATAGATATACATCTCAAGGTCTAGAATCACCTATATAGGTGAGGGAGAGCTCTTCTTTCTAATCTTGCTTTCTGAAAGATTTGTCTTCCCCTTTTTATCTAGCCGCGGATGATCTCGATAGGAAAGGGTAATTTTCCTATCGATGACCTTGTCATTGGCATCTAAAATGTCTTCCTTCTTTAAAGGTCCCGATGCGATGTCTACGAGTCGGAGATCTACTCTCTAACCTTGTTATCCCTATTTCTTGACCTTGATTTTGCTCTAGCTCACCATTCCTCTTAGCCGGGTGTGGGCTTGACATTTCTCTTGAATTAGGGGACCTCTTCATGATCAACATGGAAGGACTCATGTCCTTCTGGACATTCTGTATTAAAAGAGAATCGTCACATGGCTTGGGAGGGATGTTACATTCTCTCCTCCACTTAAAAGATTCGAGATGTCCTCATCTCGAGGTAATCTCTAAGTAAATCCTCCTCCTCTCTCTCTCTCTCTCTCTCTCTCTCTCTCTCTCCCAAAGTGGTTTCCCCACTAGGTAGAAACCTTCTTTTATCTAAACATTGTTCCTACTAAGAGCCTTCTTTCATATATCTACCTCATTTTATTGAACTTCCAGAATGCCTTCATTATTTTAAAGTTATTTGACTTTATTATCCTAAGTTCATGCATCCGTGTACACTTTTATATGATATGAACCGATTCTTTTATTATCCCTGATCCTACCTTATGAATTCCTTATTCCACTAGTTTGGATATCCTAGGCTCTTGGATTGATATAGGCCCGCCCATCCTATTGAGTTTCCCCTTTCCATGATTGGGAAGAGAAGGGTCCTGGGTTAGTTAGGGAAATCGTTTCTGTTGTGTTCATGTTGTTGACACTTAGTTAGGGATGATCTCGATAGGGAAGGGTAATTTTCCTTTCTAAAATGTCTTCCTTCTCCCACTTAAAAGATTCGAGATGTCCTCATCTCGAGGTATTCTCTAAGTAAATCCTCTCTCTCTCTCTCTCTCTCTCTCTCTCTCTCTCTCTCTCTTCCAAAGTGGTATCCCCACTAGGTAGAAACTTTCCTTTTTCTAATCATTGTTCCTACTAAGAGCCTTCTTTCATATATCTACCTCATTTTGTTGAGCTTCCAGAATGCCTTCATTATTCTAAAGTTAACTGGCTTTGTTATCCTAAGTTCATGCATCCGTATACACTTTTATATGATATGAACCGATTCTTTTATTATCCGTGATCCTACCTTATGAATTCCTTATTCCATACTTCCATGTAATATGGTACTTCCCAAATTGCCATGGAAAAACATAAGGAGATCAATCCTTTATGCGATCAAACCTATGATAGCAAGATGCATAACCCTACTAGCATTGTCTCCTAGAATACCTCTATTCATCATGTACATTACTTCACATGAATCTTGCACCAAAAATCAACTTCTATTTACTCATAGAAACACTTGTTAAATTTGGCTATTTTTAACCCATCATATCTATAATCTATATCAAAATTTCTAACTCAATCTCTCATTTATAATCTTATCATAATATCTATAATACTTCCTAACATAATCCCTATGCTAATCTCTAGAATACTCCCTCTAACATATTCTTAATTAAACTTTAATTAAAGAATCAATGATCTCTGGCTTAATTCGAAATAATCATAACTTGGCCAACCACTTCCTAGTTTGGATATCCTAGGCTCTTGGACTGATTTAGGTCCACCCATCCTATTGGGTTTCCCTTTTCCATGATTGGGAAGAGAAGGGTCCTGGGTCAGTTAGGGAAATCTTTTCTCATGTGTTCATGTTGTTTACACTTGAAGCATTTGTTCTCATGGAAAAGTTCATTGCGTTTTCTTTATTATTGTTCATGTGTTCATGTTGTTTACACTTGAAGCATTTGTTCTCATGGAAAAGCTCATTGCGTTGTCTTTATTATTGTTCATGTGTTCATGTTGTTTACACTTGAAGCATTTGTTCTCATGGAAAAACTCGTTGCGTTGTCTTTATTTTTGATATATAGGTGAGGGAGAGCTCTTCTTTCTAATCTTGTTTTCTGAAAGATTGGTCTTCCCCTTCTGATCTAGTGTGGATGATCTCGGTAGGAAAGGGTAGTTTTCTTATCGACGATGACCTTGTCATTGGCATCTAAAACATCTTCCTTCTTTAAAGGTCTCGATGCGATGTCTACGAGTCCAAGATCTACTCTCTAACCTTGCTATCCCTATTTCTTGACCTTGATTTTGCTCTAGCTCACCATTCCTCCTGGGCTTGACATTTCTCTTGAATTAGGGGACCTCTTCCTGATCAACATGGAAGGACTCACGTCCTTCTGGACTTCTATATAAAAAGAGAATCATCACATGGCTTGGGAGGGATGTTACATTCTCTCCCCCACTTAAAAGATTCAAGATGTCCTCATCTCGAGGTAATCTCTAAGTAAATCCTCCTCTCTCTCTCTCTCTCTCTCTCTCTCTCTCTCTCTCTCTCTCCCAAAGTGGTATCCCCACTAGGTAGAAACCTTCTTTTATCTAATCATTGTTCCTACTAAGAGCCTTCTTTCATATATCTACCTCATTTTGTTGAGCTTCTAGAATGCCTTCATTATTCTAAAGTTTATTGGCTTTATTATCCTAAGTTCATGCATTCGTATACACTTTTATATGATATGAACCGATTCTTTTATTATCCCTGATCCTACCTTATGAATTCCTTATTCCATACTCCCATGTAATATGGTACTTCCCAAATTGCCATGGAAAAATGTAAGGAGATCAATCCTAACATAATCCCTATGCTAATCTCTAGTATACTCCCTCTAACATATTCTTAATTAAACTTTAATTAAAGAATCAATGATCTCTAGCTTAATTCAAAACAATCAGAACTTGGGCAACCACTTCCTAGTTTGGATATCCTAGGCTCTTGGATTGATATAGGTCCGCCCATCCTACTGGGTTTCCCCTTTCCATGATTGGGAAGAGAAGGGTCCTGGGTTAGTTAGGGAAATTGTTTCTCATGTGTTCATGTTGTTGACACTTAAAGCGTTTGTTCTCATGGAAAAGCTCATTGCGTTGTCTTTATTATTGATTTCTAATCTTGTTTTCTGAAAGATTGGTCTTCCTTCTGATCTAGCCGGGGATGATCTTGATAGGAAAGGGTAATTTTCCTATCAATGACCTTGTCGTTGTTGGCATCTAAAATGTCTTCCTTCTTGAAAGGTCCCGATGCGATGTCTACGAGTCAAAGATCTACTCTCTAACCTTGTTATCTCTATTTCATGACCTTGATTTTGCTCTAGCTCATGATTCCTCTTAGCCAGGTGTAAGATCCCTGTTCCCACCGAGCAACGGATTCGGGGTACTGGTAGCGGAAGTAGCGCTTCTCGCGCGGGACAGGGGTCCCACACTCGGGGCCTCGCCCACGGATATCCGGATAAGAGACTAATCCGTCGGTTGTTCTAAAACCGAACCCGGAAAAACTTTCTTAACCGGAAGCACGGGCGATTCCACCAGGATAACTTTTTACTCTAACGTAGTCAAGATCATTTCTGATCGAGATGATCCAATTACATCTATAAGATACTTAGTCAGTTCAAGGAAGAAACTTGCACTTGGATCATTGGGATCAACGCTTTTTTCCCCATTCAAGAGGCACAGCCGTTGATTCCTATCCATAGAACAGTTACTGTCCGGAATTTTTTTTTTCTATCGTAAAAAACAAAAGTTTGAGTCTCGATTTACGGATCCATCAGTCCAGCCTAACCCCATCCAATCCCATGGGTTAGCCAACCGCCCAACCACTGTAGTGATGGGATCTAATTAAAAATTTGGTTAGGTTTTGTCCCGGGTACCAAGGAAAAGAGTTCCAAGGCCCCCTAGCCGGATGTTCATGCAAAATAAAACAAGTCACACCACTCACACACCCAATATGAAATTGCCTTTTTCAACCAGATTCAACCAGTTTAAAACAATCCTTTAATAAAACCATAGTATCATTGATCACCATCTTCCAATTTATCCAATTGATTCTTAATTTCCCATCATTCCTTCATCAGAGTATCTATGGCATCATTGGCAACTAGAACGCTCAGGAGCCGTTTCGATAGTTCCTAGCCCATAATACTTGGCAATATAATCACTTAACATGATGGACTCTCGTTGAAGATCAGCAAGATCAACCAACAGATCCATATAAGGAGCCATGGACTCATCCATTGAAGACCAGCAAGGTCAATCAACCAGATCCATGCTCGATTTCAGAAAACAACTCCAACTCTGTTCCAATATCTTCCTCGACGCACGCGTGGGTATCCTAGGCGACCCAGAGCCCGAGCACCGTATGGTCAGCACCCTCTAGGATCCTTCGCAGGTAACCTAGCGCTTCACGCATAGGCCGCTTCCTTGGCCCCTCATCCACCGTACCGGAAGCTCACCATTTTAATCGCACCGAGGCTGGTCAAGACCTCGGCCGACCTTGCTACGCGAGACGTCCTTCATTGACTCCCCGTCAGCAGTTGCAACTTTCTCATCACGACCTTAATCACAAGACGGTCAAAATGCTCCCCCCAGCATTCTTGACATAAAACAATCATTTACAAACAGCATTTATAAACAGTTTACAATACAATTTCTACTTTAACTTTCATTTTTCCACATTATCCCTCCTCAATCTACATTACTTATTCCATATTCCATTTATATGTATACTCATCCCATCACATCATTTCCATCTCATCACTCAGATTCCCTCACATCACATATCGTATATTCACATCCATACATCCACATCTATATGCGTACATTCACATCTACATGCATACATCTACATCTCTATGCATACATCCACATCCACATTCACATTCACCTCCATACATCTACATCTATATGCATACATTCACCTCCACATTCACATCCACATCTATACATCTACATCTACATGCAAACATCCGCTTCTACATCCACAGCTACATCTATACACCTACATCTACATGCATACATCCACATCTCCATTCACATCTACATCTATACCTCTACATCTACATGTATACATCCACATCTCCATTCCCATCTACATCTATACATCTACATCTACATGTATACATCCACATCTCTATTCACATCTACATCTATACATCTACATCTACATATATACATCCACATCTCCATTCTCATCTACATCTATACATCTACATCTTCATGCATCCACCCACCTCCACATCCACATCTACATCTATACATCTACATCTACATGTATACATCCACATCTCTATTCACATCTACATCTATACATCTACATCTACATGTATACATCCACATCTCCATTCTCACCTACACCTATACATCTACATCTACATGCATCCACCCACCTCCACATCCACATCTACATCTATACATCTACACCTACATGCATACATCCACCTCCACATTCACACTCACATCCATACCTCTACATCTACATGCAAACATCCATATCTCCATGCATAATAATATTCTTTTAATTAATCTAGGATGATAGTTCCTAGGATATGGTAGGAAGTCCTCTTTTTATACTTTGAATGAATTTATTTTATGCGTGATTTCTATAAAAATTTTGCCATAGCTCCGCTACTATGACTGATAACTCTAAAAAAAAAAAATTTTTCTAAGGGATAAAGCTTATCATTAAGGAAATAATTAGAATGGTCTCTAATTGGGTCATCAATCCATAATGGATTGAATCATCAATGTGCATAAACTAAAAGCATAGCAAAAAGTCATTAATTTGGCCTCAAGCATAGCTTAATTTTGGATTAAGAAAAAGCTTTATGAAAAGCTTCATTTGGATTGGGAATGGGTCATGAGTATGGCTATTTCTTGAGTGAGAGAGAGTAATTACATAAAAACCATTAGAATTTAAACATAAATGGAAATTAACTTCAATAGCATTTATTAAATTATGTAACTCTTCACTACTTTTCACCAATTAACTTCAATAGCATTTAAAAAACCATACCAATTAAACTTCTCAAGCTTGAGAGGGGTTGAGAAGAGAGAATCATTGAGAAATTATAGAAAGATCAAAATTCAATATACTTACCTTATAATTTGCTTGATTCTTTATTCACGGTAGAGGCCCCCAACCAATCAATTGGTTTAGTTTGTTGATGGTTCCACCAATGGGGATTGAAGAAAGAGAGAAGTGTCAAAAACTAGTGAATTATTAAAGAATTCACAGTTCTTGGCTTAGGTGGAGTAGAGTAACAAGGCATAAGACTCTATATGCTTTGGCTTAGGTGGAGTAGAGTAACAAGGCATAAGACTATATTTTTTTCAACAAGGGGAGGCTTCTATTTATAGGAAAATTTGAGCTCCTAACCAAACAAACTGATTCTAGAATTTTCTAAGTCAGTTTGGTCACTTTTTGACCATTTTTAGGTCAGTTAAGCTAACTTTCTGGACTAGACTTGAATGAGGAGAGAGGAGAGATGAAATATCTCAATTTTTATGAGTTTAAAACTCATTCAAGCATGTGAAATATGCACCTCCTTTAAAGAATTCCCCTTCCTTACATATGTGTCAAAATTGTATTGCTCATAGTTTTTTACTAATAAACCTTGTACATTTTCAACTCTTCATCTTATGTGAAATATGCACCTCCTTTAAAGAACTCCTCTTCCTTACATATGTGTCATAGTTTTTTTACTAATAAGCCTTGTACATTTTCAACTCTTCATCTTATGTGAAATATGCACCTCCTTTAAAGAACGGGAATCCCCTTCCTTACATATGTGTTTATTTACTAATAAACCTTGTACATTTTCAACTCTTCATCTTATGTGAAATATGCACCTCCTTTAAAGAACTCCTCTTCCTTACATATGAGTTTATTTACTAATAAACCTTGTACATTTTCAACTCTTCATCTTATGTGAGCATTTACTCATTTTTGGGTATCTTCTTTTACAATTTGGATTTATCTCCTCCTTACACATGGATTGATGCTATTGGCCCATAGGAACCTTAATTGGACCATAATCTAAAAATTTCTGAAAATCTAGACCCTTAGACTAAGGTTCTTTATACTTATTTCCAATTAATTCCAATTGCACATTGGAAAATTCTTTTTGAATTTCTATTTCAGGGGAACTTCTTTTAATAAGATGAGTTATTTTTCTATCCAAAAATATTCATAATCTGAATATTCTCTCTCTAGAATAATTTTCTCTCTCTAGGCTAAAACAATTAGAAACAAGGTCTTTATATTTCTGAAGAGGGATTGATTACAGGGGAAGATACTAGACATCAAAAAGGGGTTGGGGGAGGAATCTTACATTCTACCCCACTTAAAAAACGCGAGATGTCCTCATCTCGCAACTTGGAATAATTTCGCAAGATGCACAAATATGAGACTTAGAGAAAAATTTTAATCACGATTAACCACCAAGAAAAGTCTTAAAGAGAGCAAGATTCAAAATAAGAACAAGATTTAAACTTTATTCATTCTCAGAACTTATACAGTAAAGATAGAGAAACTCTTTACACTTCCATAAGCCCGTCCATCATATGGTCACAAAAGCAGTCCTCACAAGCTGCACAAGTATAGGGTAACTCATCTATGGGAATGATTCTGCTGGTTATTGCCGCACCTATCTCAGTGGTATGAGGTGATCTAACAAAAGGACCTCTGAGAGGCAAGCCAAAAACGAGGTAAAGGCATATCTTCTCATGAGGAAGAAAACACGCCAATAAGAAGACCCGCTCAGAAACCCAAGATGCCTTGATCTCATGACGCAGTAGTATCGGGGACCCAAACCCAAAGCTTCAATAACCATGGCCAAGCGGACATTGTTACGAAAGTGCTGCTGACCCCAGGGTGTTACCCTAGTTATGTTTTGATAGGTCCGCGATTTGGTCTGCGCTACAGAAGTTCCTAGGTGAGGAAAAAGTGAGCGCTCATACTGTTCTATAAAGTCTTTCTTCACAGACTCTCTTGCGTCTTGAAGGTGAGAAATCATCAGGGATAAAACTAATTCTTGTTGCCAAGCCATGAAGGAGATTAAGAAAGAAAGGAGATTGATGGGAGTAAGATTACTGTGAGCGACAAGTAAAAGTTACGACTTATATAAAGGAAGGAGCTAGCGTAACCTAGAAGCCAACGGTAACTTGCCACTGAAGTTTTACCGTCTTTCCATGATTTGTGTTTGACACATTTTTCTATAGAAGGCATTAAGAATTTTGAGATGAGGAGATAAAAGAAACTTGTAGGCTAAGTCACCTACTTTCATTGAATTCAGATATAAGGATCACAATATCTGGGGGATAACTTCTTATACTCCCAAGAGATAAAGAACTTCTTTTGGACCATACTCGAATGAAAACCAAAACCTTGGTATCCAAAACACCGATTCTCACTTCTAAACTCATTGTTCTAAATCCTTAAAACAGGCGTGACTTCTGAGAAGTATTCTAGGAAAAGGGTCTTCCTTTTTTAAACAGAAATTTTCTTTTATTTTAGAGAGGGAATAATTATAAGATCAGAAAGGAAGATTCTTACTCCAGTATACCTCGAAGGCTGGGGAGGAATCTTACATTCTACCCCACTTAAAAAGTGCGAGATGTCCTCATCTCGCAAGGTAGAGGACAGCTCTTTTTTCTTAAGATCCAATTTTATTCTGGATTCCTTATATTCTGGTCAACCCAACAGAACACTGGGATAAATATCCCTTATATAGAACTCATAATTAAATAACAATTCATTTAGATCTTATCATTCATATCTTTAACATGATAATGGTCCATTAGACCGAAAAATTTCCTTCTGAACATTCCTTCACGAGAATTTCAATTAAGCTAGTCCTCAATTTGACATCCCTTAACTTGATCTACCGGTCAAGTATTAACAGTAGCAATCTAACAGCACAACCCACTAACCTCATAGTGATTGGCTAAATTCATTATCATCATTCTAGTTATGAATATCATCACAGGGACTCGTCCCATTCCCCCTCATTGTGGTTTCATTATATTTCAACTAATTTTTAAAAATCAACATTTTTCAATCAGCATTTTCAATCAGAATCCAAATCAATTCATTCATTCTCAAACAGAATTAAAAATCATATCAATCACATTCGAAATCATCATCTAGATAGCATTAACGCTTATAATTTCAAGTCTTAGATTTACTCGTATATACTGTCAGTAAAGAGCTGCAGTATACTCTCGGTATATACGGGTAGTCACGGCCCTTGGAATTATAAGGTAAATACCATCATGTCTAGGCCTCAAGCAAGTCAGGGTTCTATATAATTGCAAAACTTCCAATTGAAGACCCAATTACCAAATTACGAATTTCAGTTTGAATATCAAATTGTATGAATTATCTCACACAATTATAACCTTTTTGTGTTTCTTGATAGATTTTTGATATATTTGTCTTCTCAGTTGATCTTTATTAACCAAATGCTCTGATACCAACTGTAAGATCCCTGTTCCCACCGAGCAACGGATTCGGGGTACTGGTAGCGGAAGTAGTGCTTCTCGCACGGGACAGGGGTCCCACACTCGGGGCCTCGCCCACGGATATCCGGATAAGAGACTAATCCGTCGGTTGTTCCAAAACCGAACCCGGAAAAACTTTCTTAACCGGAAGCACGGGCGATTCCACCAGGATAACTTTTTACTCTAACATAGTCAAGATCATTTCTGATCGAGATGATCCAATTACATCTATAAGATACTTAGTCAGTTCAAGGAAGAAACTTGCACTTGGATCATTGGGATCAACGCTTTTTTCCCCATTCAAGAGGCACAGCCGTTGATTCCTATCCATAGAACAGTTACTGTCCAGAATTTTTTTTTTCTATCGTAAAAAAACAAAAGTTTGAGTCTCGATTTACGGATCCATCAGTCCAACCTAACCCCATCCAATCCCATGGGTTAGCCAACCGCCCAACCACTGTAGTGATGGGATCTAATTAAAAATTTGGTTAGGTTTTGTCCCGGGTACCAAGGAAAAGAGTTCCAAGGCCCCCTAGCCGGATGTTCATGCAAAATAAAACAAGTCACACCACTCACACACCCAATATGAAATTACCTTTTTCAACCAGATTCAACAAGTTTAAAACAATCCTTTAATAAAACCATAGTATCATTGATCACCATCTTCCAATTTATCCAATTGATTCTTAATTTCCCATCATTCCTTCATCAGAGTATCTATGGCATCATTGGCAACTAGAACGCTCAGGAGCCGTTTCGATAGTTCCTAGCCCATAATACTTGGCAATATAATCACTTAACATGATGGACTCTCATTGAAGATCAGCAAGATCAACCAACAGATCCATATAAGGAGCCATGGACTCATCCATTGAAGACCAGCAAGGTCAATCAACCAGATCCATGCTCGATTTCAGAAAACAACTCCAACTCTGTTCCAATATCTTCCTCGACGCACGCGTGGGTATCCTAGGCGACCCAGAGCCCGAGCACCGTATGGTCAGCACCCTCTAGGATCCTTCGCAGGTAACCTAGCGCTTCACGCATAGGCCGCTTCCTTGGCCCCTCATCCACCGTACCGGAAGCTCACCATTTTAATCGCACCGAGGCTGGTCAAGACCTCGGCCGACCTTGCTACGCGAGACGTCCTTCATTGACTCCCCGTCAGCAGTTGCAACTTTCTCATCACGACCTTAATCACAAGACGGTCAAAATGCTCCCCCCAGCATTCTTGACATAAAACAATCATTTACAAACAGCATTTATAAACAGTTTACAATACAATTTCTACTTTAACTTTCATTTTTCCACATTATCCCTCCTCAATCTACATTACTTATTCCATATTCCATTTATATGTATACTCATCCCATCACATCATTTCCATCTCATCACTCAGATTCCCTCACATCACATATCGTATATTCACATCCATACATCCACATCTATATGCGTACATTCACATCTACATGCATACATCTACATCTCTATGCATACATCCACATCCACATTCACATTCACCTCCATACATCTACATCTATATGCATACATTCACCTCCACATTCACATCCACATCTATACATCTACATCTACATGCAAACATCCGCTTCTACATCCACAGCTACATCTATACACCTACATCTACATGCATACATCCACATCTCCATTCACATCTACATCTATACCTCTACATCTACATGTATACATCCACATCTCCATTCCCATCTACATCTATACATCTACATCTACATGTATACATCCACATCTCTATTCACATCTACATCTATACATCTACATCTACATATATACATCCACATCTCCATTCTCATCTACATCTATACATCTACATCTTCATGCATCCACCCACCTCCACATCCACATCTACATCTATACATCTACATCTACATGTATACATCCACATCTCTATTCACATCTACATCTATACATCTACATCTACATGTATACATCCACATCTCCATTCTCACCTACACCTATACATCTACATCTACATGCATCCACCCACCTCCACATCCACATCTACATCTATACATCTACACCTACATGCATACATCCACCTCCACATTCACACTCACATCCATACCTCTACATCTACATGCAAACATCCATATCTCCATGCATAATAATATTCTTTTAATTAATCTAGGATGATAGTTCCTAGGATATGGTAGGAAGTCCTCTTTTTATACTTTGAATGAATTTATTTTATGCGTGATTTCTATAAAAATTTTGCCATAGCTCCGCTACTATGACTGATAACTCTAAAAAAAAAAAAATTTTCTAAGGGATAAAGCTTATCATTAAGGAAATAATTAGAATGGTCTCTAATTGGGTCATCAATCCATAATGGATTGAATCATCAATGTGCATAAACTAAAAGCATAGCAAAAAGTCATTAATTTGGCCTCAAGCATAGCTTAATTTTGGATTAAGAAAAAGCTTTATGAAAAGCTTCATTTGGATTGGGAATGGGTCATGAGTATGGCTATTTCTTGAGTGAGAGAGAGTAATTACATAAAAACCATTAGAATTTAAACATAAATGGAAATTAACTTCAATAGCATTTATTAAATTATGTAACTCTTCACTACTTTTCACCAATTAACTTCAATAGCATTTAAAAAACCATACCAATTAAACTTCTCAAGCTTGAGAGGGGTTGAGAAGAGAGAATCATTGAGAAATTATAGAAAGATCAAAATTCAATATACTTACCTTATAATTTGCTTGATTCTTTATTCACGGTAGAGGCCCCCAACCAATCAATTGGTTTAGTTTGTTGATGGTTCCACCAATGGGGATTGAAGAAAGAGAGAAGTGTCAAAAACTAGTGAATTATTAAAGAATTCACAGTTCTTGGCTTAGGTGGAGTAGAGTAACAAGGCATAAGACTCTATATGCTTTGGCTTAGGTGGAGTAGAGTAACAAGGCATAAGACTCTATATGCTTTGGCTTAGGTGGAGTAGAGTAACAAGGCATAAGACTATATTTTTTTCAACAAGGGGAGGCTTCTATTTATAGGAAAATTTGAGCTCCTAACCAAACAAACTGATTCTAGAATTTTCTAAGTCAGTTTGGTCACTTTTTGACCATTTTTAGGTCAGTTAAGCTAACTTTCTGGACTAGACTTGAATGAGGAGAGAGGAGAGATGAAATATCTCAATTTTTATGAGTTTAAAACTCATTCAAGCATGTGAAATATGCACCTCCTTTAAAGAATTCCCCTTCCTTACATATGTGTCAAAATTGTATTGCTCATAGTTTTTTACTAATAAACCTTGTACATTTTCAACTCTTCATCTTATGTGAAATATGCACCTCCTTTAAAGAACTCCTCTTCCTTACATATGTGTCATAGTTTTTTTACTAATAAGCCTTGTACATTTTCAACTCTTCATCTTATGTGAAATATGCACCTCCTTTAAAGAACGGGAATCCCCTTCCTTACATATGTGTTTATTTACTAATAAACCTTGTACATTTTCAACTCTTCATCTTATGTGAAATATGCACCTCCTTTAAAGAACTCCTCTTCCTTACATATGAGTTTATTTACTAATAAACCTTGTACATTTTCAACTCTTCATCTTATGTGAGCATTTACTCATTTTTGGGTATCTTCTTTTACAATTTGGATTTATCTCCTCCTTACACATGGATTGATGCTATTGGCCCATAGGAACCTTAATTGGACCATAATCTAAAAATTTCTGAAAATCTAGACCCTTAGACTAAGGTTCTTTATACTTATTTCCAATTAATTCCAATTGCACATTGGAAAATTCTTTTTGAATTTCTATTTCAGGGGAACTTCTTTTAATAAGATGAGTTATTTTTCTATCCAAAAATATTCATAATCTGAATATTCTCTCTCTAGAATAATTTTCTCTCTCTAGGCTAAAACAATTAGAAACAAGGTCTTTATATTTCTGAAGAGGGATTGATTACAGGGGAAGATACTAGACATCAAAAAGGGGTTGGGGGAGGAATCTTACATTCTACCCCACTTAAAAAACGCGAGATGTCCTCATCTCGCAACTTGGAATAATTTCGCAAGATGCACAAATATGAGACTTAGAGAAAAATTTTAATCACGATTAACCACCAAGAAAAGTCTTAAAGAGAGCAAGATTCAAAATAAGAACAAGATTTAAACTTTATTCATTCTCAGAACTTATACAGTAAAGATAGAGAAACTCTTTACACTTCCATAAGCCCGTCCATCATATGGTCACAAAAGCAGTCCTCACAAGCTGCACAAGTATAGGGTAACTCATCTATGGGAATGATTCTGCTGGTTATTGCCGCACCTATCTCAGTGGTATGAGGTGATCTAACAAAAGGACCTCTGAGAGGCAAGCCAAAAACGAGGTAAAGGCATATCTTCTCATGAGGAAGAAAACACGCCAATAAGAAGACCCGCTCAGAAACCCAAGATGCCTTGATCTCATGACGCAGTAGTATCGGGGACCCAAACCCAAAGCTTCAATAACCATGGCCAAGCGGACATTGTTACGAAAGTGCTGCTGACCCCAGGGTGTTACCCTAGTTATGTTTTGATAGGTCCGCGATTTGGTCTGCGCTACAGAAGTTCCTAGGTGAGGAAAAAGTGAGCGCTCATACTGTTCTATAAAGTCTTTCTTCACAGACTCTCTTGCGTCTTGAAGGTGAGAAATCATCAGGGATAAAACTAATTCTTGTTGCCAAGCCATGAAGGAGATTAAGAAAGAAAGGAGATTGATGGGAGTAAGATTACTGTGAGCGACAAGTAAAAGTTACGACTTATATAAAGGAAGGAGCTAGCGTAACCTAGAAGCCAACGGTAACTTGCCACTGAAGTTTTACCGTCTTTCCATGATTTGTGTTTGACACATTTTTCTATAGAAGGCATTAAGAATTTTGAGATGAGGAGATAAAAGAAACTTGTAGGCTAAGTCACCTACTTTCATTGAATTCAGATATAAGGATCACAATATCTGGGGGATAACTTCTTATACTCCCAAGAGATAAAGAACTTCTTTTGGACCATACTCGAATGAAAACCAAAACCTTGGTATCCAAAACACCGATTCTCACTTCTAAACTCATTGTTCTAAATCCTTAAAACAGGCGTGACTTCTGAGAAGTATTCTAGGAAAAGGGTCTTCCTTTTTTAAACAGAAATTTTCTTTTATTTTAGAGAGGGAATAATTATAAGATCAGAAAGGAAGATTCTTACTCCAGTATACCTCGAAGGCTGGGGAGGAATCTTACATTCTACCCCACTTAAAAAGTGCGAGATGTCCTCATCTCGCAAGGTAGAGGACAGCTCTTTTTTCTTAAGATCCAATTTTATTCTGGATTCCTTATATTCTGGTCAACCCAACAGAACACTGGGATAAATATCCCTTATATAGAACTCATAATTAAATAACAATTCATTCAGATCTTATCATTCATATCTTTAACATGATAATGGTCCATTAGACCGAAAAATTTCCTTCTGAACATTCCTTCACGAGAATTTCAATTAAGCTAGTCCTCAATTTGACATCCCTTAACTTGATCTACCGGTCAAGTATTAACAGTAGCAATCTAACAGCACAACCCACTAACCTCATAGTGATTGGCTAAATTCATTATCATCATTCTAGTTATGAATATCATCACAGGGACTCGTCCCATTCCCCCTCATTGTGGTTTCATTATATTTCAACTAATTTTTAAAAATCAACATTTTTCAATCAGCATTTTCAATCAGAATCCAAATCAATTCATTCATTCTCAAACAGAATTAAAAATCATATCAATCACATTCGAAATCATCATCTAGATAGCATTAACGCTTATAATTTCAAGTCTTAGATTTACTCGTATATACTGTCAGTAAAGAGCTGCAGTATACTCTCGGTATATACGGGTAGTCACGGCCCTTGGAATTATAAGGTAAATACCATCATGTCTAGGC
Source organism: Cibotium barometz (assembly GCF_041138505.1). Classification (NCBI taxonomy): domain Eukaryota; kingdom Viridiplantae; phylum Streptophyta; class Polypodiopsida; order Cyatheales; family Cibotiaceae; genus Cibotium; species Cibotium barometz. The sequence continues at coordinate 9,798,739 of NC_141051.1, forward strand.
CTCAAGCAAGTCAGGGTTCTATATAATTGCAAAACTTCCAATTGAAGACCCAATTACCAAATTACGAATTTCAGTTTGAATATCAAATTGTATGAATTATCTCACACAATTATAACCTTTTTGTGTTTCTTGATAGATTTTTGATATATTTGTCTTCTCAGTTGATCTTTATTAACCAAATGCTCTGATACCAACTGTAAGATCCCTGTTCCCACCGAGCAACGGATTCGGGGTACTGGTAGCGGAAGTAGTGCTTCTCGCACGGGACAGGGGTCCCACACTCGGGGCCTCGCCCACGGATATCCGGATAAGAGACTAATCCGTCGGTTGTTCCAAAACCGAACCCGGAAAAACTTTCTTAACCGGAAGCACGGGCGATTCCACCAGGATAACTTTTTACTCTAACATAGTCAAGATCATTTCTGATCGAGATGATCCAATTACATCTATAAGATACTTAGTCAGTTCAAGGAAGAAACTTGCACTTGGATCATTGGGATCAACGCTTTTTTCCCCATTCAAGAGGCACAGCCGTTGATTCCTATCCATAGAACAGTTACTGTCCAGAATTTTTTTTTTCTATCGTAAAAAAACAAAAGTTTGAGTCTCGATTTACGGATCCATCAGTCCAACCTAACCCCATCCAATCCCATGGGTTAGCCAACCGCCCAACCACTGTAGTGATGGGATCTAATTAAAAATTTGGTTAGGTTTTGTCCCGGGTACCAAGGAAAAGAGTTCCAAGGCCCCCTAGCCGGATGTTCATGCAAAATAAAACAAGTCACACCACTCACACACCCAATATGAAATTACCTTTTTCAACCAGATTCAACCAGTTTAAAACAATCCTTTAATAAAACCATAGTATCATTGATCACCATCTTCCAATTTATCCAATTGATTCTTAATTTCCCATCATTCCTTCATCAGAGTATCTATGGCATCATTGGCAACTAGAACGCTCAGGAGCCGTTTCGATAGTTCCTAGCCCATAATACTTGGCAATATAATCACTTAACATGATGGACTCTCATTGAAGATCAGCAAGATCAACCAACAGATCCATATAAGGAGCCATGGACTCATCCATTGAAGACCAGCAAGGTCAATCAACCAGATCCATGCTCGATTTCAGAAAACAACTCCAACTCTGTTCCAATATCTTCCTCGACGCACGCGTGGGTATCCTAGGCGACCCAGAGCCCGAGCACCGTATGGTCAGCACCCTCTAGGATCCTTCGCAGGTAACCTAGCGCTTCACGCATAGGCCGCTTCCTTGGCCCCTCATCCACCGTACCGGAAGCTCACCATTTTAATCGCACCGAGGCTGGTCAAGACCTCGGCCGACCTTGCTACGCGAGACGTCCTTCATTGACTCCCCGTCAGCAGTTGCAACTTTCTCATCACGACCTTAATCACAAGACGGTCAAAATGCTCCCCCCAGCATTCTTGACATAAAACAATCATTTACAAACAGCATTTATAAACAGTTTACAATACAATTTCTACTTTAACTTTCATTTTTCCACATTATCCCTCCTCAATCTACATTACTTATTCCATATTCCATTTATATGTATACTCATCCCATCACATCATTTCCATCTCATCACTCAGATTCCCTCACATCACATATCGTATATTCACATCCATACATCCACATCTATATGCGTACATTCACATCTACATGCATACATCTACATCTCTATGCATACATCCACATCCACATTCACATTCACCTCCATACATCTACATCTATATGCATACATTCACCTCCACATTCACATCCACATCTATACATCTACATCTACATGCAAACATCCGCTTCTACATCCACAGCTACATCTATACACCTACATCTACATGCATACATCCACATCTCCATTCACATCTACATCTATACCTCTACATCTACATGTATACATCCACATCTCCATTCCCATCTACATCTATACATCTACATCTACATGTATACATCCACATCTCTATTCACATCTACATCTATACATCTACATCTACATATATACATCCACATCTCCATTCTCATCTACATCTATACATCTACATCTTCATGCATCCACCCACCTCCACATCCACATCTACATCTATACATCTACATCTACATGTATACATCCACATCTCTATTCACATCTACATCTATACATCTACATCTACATGTATACATCCACATCTCCATTCTCACCTACACCTATACATCTACATCTACATGCATCCACCCACCTCCACATCCACATCTACATCTATACATCTACACCTACATGCATACATCCACCTCCACATTCACACTCACATCCATACCTCTACATCTACATGCAAACATCCATATCTCCATGCATAATAATATTCTTTTAATTAATCTAGGATGATAGTTCCTAGGATATGGTAGGAAGTCCTCTTTTTATACTTTGAATGAATTTATTTTATGCGTGATTTCTATAAAAATTTTGCCATAGCTCCGCTACTATGACTGATAACTCTCAAAAAAAAAAAAATTTTCTAAGGGATAAAGCTTATCATTAAGGAAATAATTAGAATGGTCTCTAATTGGGTCATCAATCCATAATGGATTGAATCATCAATGTGCATAAACTAAAAGCATAGCAAAAAGCCATTAATTTGGCCTCAAGCATAGCTTAATTTTGGATTAAGAAAAAGCTTTATGAAAAGCTTCATTTGGATTGGGAATGGGTCATGAGTATGGCTATTTCTTGAGTGAGAGAGAGTAATTACATAAAAACCATTAGAATTTAAACATAAATGGAAATTAACTTCAATAGCATTTATTAAATTATGTAACTCTTCACTACTTTTCACCAATTAACTTCAATAGCATTTAAAAAACCATACCAATTAAACTTCTCAAGCTTGAGAGGGGTTGAGAAGAGAGAATCATTGAGAAATTATAGAAAGATCAAAATTCAATATACTTACCTTATAATTTGCTTGATTCTTTATTCACGGTAGAGGCCCCCAACCAATCAATTGGTTTAGTATGTTGATGGAGCCACCAATGGGGATTGAAGAAAGAGAGAAGTGTCAAAAACTAGTGAATTATTAAAGAATTCACAGTTCTTGGCTTAGGTGGAGTAGAGTAACAAGGCATAAGACTCTATATGCTTTGGCTTAGGTGGAGTAGAGTAACAAGGCATAAGACTCTATATGCTTTGGCTTAGGTGGAGTAGAGTAACAAGGCATAAGACTATATTTTTTTTCAACAAGGGGAGGCTTCTATTTATAGGAAAATTTGAGCTCCTAACCAAACAAACTGATTCTAGAATTTTCTAAGTCAGTTTGGTCACTTTTTGACCATTTTTAGGTCAGTTAAGCTAACTTTCTGGACTAGACTTGAATGAGGAGAGAGGAGAGATGAAATATCTCAATTTTTATGAGTTTAAAACTCATTCAAGCATGTGAAATATGCACCTCCTTTAAAGAATTCCCCTTCCTTACATATGTATCAAAATTGTATTGCTCATAGTTTTTTACTAATAAACCTTGTACATTTTCAACTCTTCATCTTATGTGAAATATGCACCTCCTTTAAAGAACTCCTCTTCCTTACATATGTGTCATAGTTTTTTTACTAATAAGCCTTGTACATTTTCAACTCTTCATCTTATGTGAAATATGCACCTCCTTTAAAGAACGGGAATCCCCTTCCTTACATATGTGTTTATTTACTAATAAACCTTGTACATTTTCAACTCTTCATCTTATGTGAAATATGCACCTCCTTTAAAGAACTCCTCTTCCTTACATATGAGTTTATTTACTAATAAACCTTGTACATTTTCAACTCTTCATCTTATGTGAGCATTTACTCATTTTTGGGTATCTTCTTTTACAATTTGGATTTATCTCCTCCTTACACATGGATTGATGCTATTGGCCCATAGGAACCTTAATTGGACCATAATCTAAAAATTTCTGAAAATCTAGACCCTTAGACTAAGGTTCTTTATACTTATTTCCAATTAATTCCAATTGCACATTGGAAAATTCTTTTTGAATTTCTATTTCAGGGGAACTTCTTTTAATAAGATGAGTTATTTTTCTATCCAAAAATATTCATAATCTGAATATTCTCTCTCTAGAATAATTTTCTCTCTCTAGGCTAAAACAATTAGAAACAAGGTCTTTATATTTCTGAAGAGGGATTGATTACAGGGGAAGATACTAGACATCAAAAAGGGGTTGGGGGAGGAATCTTACACCAGGGGTGGACTTGACATTTCTCTTGAATTAGGGGACCTCTTCCTGATGAACATGGAAGGACTCACATCCTTTTGGAGACTTCCCATATAAAAAACTTTATTATAGTCTCTGGCCTTAATTATGCCTTCTGAAATGGAGGATGGCTTGGTAATTCTTGACTAGGTTAGCCAAAGGCGGATAAAGCTTCCCCATGAATCGATGGAGAAGAGTTATCTCATCCATCTATAAAGAAAATTGGAGAAGTTTAACAAAAGTTTGGTGGTATTCCTCTAGGGTCTTCCTTTCATGGGTTAGCTCCAAAAATTCATTCAGTTTGAATCAAAATACTCGTCCATGGACTCTATCCAAGCCTCTACTTCTTCTCCCAAATTCCTTCGTTCACCTTTGAATACCTATATCAAAATTTCTAACTCAAACTCTCATTTATAATCTTATCATAATCTTTATAATACCTCCTAACATAATCCCTATGCTAATCTCTAGTATACTCCCTCTAAATATTCTTAATTAAACTTTAATTAAAGAATCAATGATCTCTAACTTAATTCAAAATAATCATAACTTGGCCAACCACTTCCGAGTTTGGATATCCTAGGCTCTTGGATTGATTTAGGTCCGCCCATTCTATTGGGTTTCCCCTTTCCATGATTGGGAAGAGAAGGGCCTGGGTCAGTTAGGGAAATCTTTTCCCATGTGTTCATGTTGTTTACACTTGAAGCATTTGTTCTCATGGAAAAGCTCATTGCGTTATCCTTATTATTGTTCATGTGTTCATGTTGTTTACATTTGAAGCATTTGTTCTCATGGAAAAGCTCATTGGGTTGTCTTTATTATTGATATATAGGTGAGGGAGAGCTTTTCTTTCTAATCTTGTTTTCTCAAAGATTGGTCTTCCCCTTCTGATCTAGTCAGGAATGATCTCGATAGGAAAGGGTATTTTTCCTATCGACGATGATCTTGTCATTGGCATCTAAAATGTCTTCCTTCTTTAAAGGTCCCGATGCGATGTCTACGAGTCGGAGATCTACTTTCTAACCTTGTTATCCCTATCTCTTGACCTTGATTTTGCTCTAGCTCACCATTCCTCTTAGCCGCGGGTAGGCTTGACATTTCTCTTGAATTAGGGGACCTCTTCCTAATCAACATGAAAGGACTCACATCCTTCTGGACATTCTATATTAAAAGAGAATCGTCACATGGCTTGGGAGGGATGTTGCATTCTCTCCCCCACTTAAAAGATTTGAGATGTCCTCATCTCGAGGTAATCTCTAAGTAAATCCTCCTCCTCCTCTCTCTCTCTCTCTCTCTCTCTCTCTCTCTCTCTCTCTCTCAAAGTGGTATCCCCACTTGGTAGAAACCTTCTTTTATCTAAACATTGTTGCTACTAAGAGTCCCTTCTTTCTTATATCTACTTCATTTTTTGAGCTTCCAGAATGTCATTATTCTAAATTTATTTGGCTTTATTATCCTAAGTTCATGCATCCGTATACACTTTTATATGATATGAACTGATTCTTTATTATCCTTGATCCTACCTTATGAATTCCTTATTCCATACTCCCATGTAATATGGTACTTCCCAAATTGCGATGGAAAAACGTAATGAGATCAATCCTTTATGCGATCTAACCTATGATAGCAAGATGCATAACCCTACTAGCATTGTCTCCTAGAATACCTCTATTCATCATGTACATTACTTCACATGAATCTTGCACCAAAAATCAACTTCTTTTTACTCATAGAAACACTTGTTAAATTTGGCTATTTTAACCCATCATATCTATAATCTATATCAAAATTTCTAACTCAATCTCTCATTTATAATCTTCTCATAATCTTTATAATACTTCCTAACATAATCCATATGCTAATCTCTAGTATACTCCCTCTAACATATTCTTAATTAAACTTTAATTAAAGAATCAATGATCTCTAGCTTAATTCAAAACAATCACAACTTGGCCAACCACTTCCTAGTTTGGATATCCTAGGCTCTTGGATTGATATAGGTCCGCCCATCCTATTGGGTTTCTCCTTTCCATGATTGGGAAGAGAAGGGTCCTGGGTCAGTTTTAAGGAAATCGTTTCTCATGTGTTCATCTTGTTTACACTTGAAGCATTTGTTCTCATGAAAAAGCTCATTGCGTTGTCTTTATTATTGTTCATGTGCTCTTGTTGTTTACACTTGAAGCATTTGTTCTCATGGAAAAGCTCATTGCGTTGTCTTTATTATTGATATATAGGTGAGGGAGAGCTCTTCTTTCTAATCTTGTTTTCTGAAAGATTGGTCTTTCCCTTCTGATCTAGCCAAGGATGATCTCGATAGGAAGGGGTAATTTTCCTTCTACTCTCTAACCTTGTTATCCCTATTTCTTGACCTTGATTTTGCTCTAGCTCACCATTCCTCTTAGCCGGGGGTGGGCTCGACATTCCTGATCAACATGGAAGGACTCACGTCCTTCTCTTGAATTAGGGGACCTCTTCCTGATCAACATGGAAGGACTCACGTCCTTCTGGACATTCTAAATTAAAAGGGAATCGTCACATGGCTTGGGAGGGATGTTACATTCTCTCCCCCACTTAAAAGATTCGAGATGTCCTCATCTCGAGGTAATCTATAAGTAAATCCTCCTCCTCCTCTCTCTCTCTCTCTCTCTCTCTCTCTCTCTCAAAGTGGTATCCCCACTCGATAGAAACCTTCTTTTATCTAATCATTGTTCCTACTAAGAGCCTTCTTTCATATATCTACCTCATTTTGTTGAGCTTCCAGAATGCCTTCATTATTCTAAAGTTAATTGGCTTTATTATCCTAAGTTCATGCATCCGTATGTACTTTTATATGATATGAACCGATTCTTTTATTATCCTTGATCCTACCTTATGAATTCCTTATTCCATACTCCCATGTAATATGGTACTTCCCAAGATGCATTACCCTACTAGCATTGTCTCCTAGAATACCTCTATTCATCATGTACATTACTTCACATGAATCTTGCACCAAAAATCAACTTCTAAGAAACACTTGTTAAATTTGGCTATTTTTAACCCATCATATCTATAATCTATATAAAAATTTCTAACTCAATCTCTCATTTATAATCTTATCATAATCTCTATAATACTTCCTAACATAATCCCTATGCTAATCTCTAGTATGCTCCCTCTAACATATTCTTAATTAAACTTCAATTAAAGAATCAATGATCTCTAGCTTAATTCAAAATAATCATAACTTGGCCAACCACTTCCTAGTTTGGATATCCTAGGCTCTTGGATTGATTTAGGTCCGCCCATCCTATTGGGTTTTCCCTTTCCATGATTGAGAAGAGAAGGGTCCTGGGTCAGTTAGGGAAATCTTTTCTCATGTGTTCATGTTGTTTACACTTGAAGCATTTGTTCTCATGGAAAATCTCATTGCGTTGTCTTTATTATTGTTCATGTGTTCATGTTGTTTACACTTGAAGCATTTGTTCTCATGGAAAAGCTCATTGCGTTGTCTTTATTATTGATATATAGGTGAGGGAGAGCTCTTCTTTCTAATCGTATTTTCTGAAAGATTGGTCTTCCCCTTCTGATCTAGCCAGGGATGATCTCGATAGGAAGGTAATTTTCCTATCGATGACCTTGTCATTGGCATCTAAAACATCTTCCTTCTTTAAAGGTCCCGATGCGATGTCTACGAGTCGAAGATTGACTCTCTAACCTTGCTATCCCTATTTCTTGACCTTGATTTTGCTCTAGCTCACCATTCCTCTTAGCCGGGGGTGCGCTTTACATTTCTCTTGAATTAGGGGACCTCTTCTTGATCAACATGGAAGAACTCACATCCTTCTGGATATTCTATATTAAAAGAGAATCGTCACATGGCTTGGGAGGGATGTTACATTCTCTCCCCCACTTAAAAGATTCGAGATGTCCTCATCTCGAGGTAATCTCTAAGTAAATCCCTCTCTCTCTCTCTCTCTCTCTCTCTCTCTCTCTCTCTCTCCCCCAAAGTGGTATCCCCACCAGGTAGAAACCTTCTTTTATCTAATCATTGTTCCTACTAAGAGCCTTCTTTCATATATCTACCTCATTTTGTTGAGCTTCCAGAATGCCTTCATTATTTTAAAGTTATTTGGCTTTATTATCCTAAGTTCATGCATCCGTATACACTTTTATATGATATGAACGGATTCTTTTATTATCCCTGATCCTACCTTATGAATTCCTTATTCCATACTCCCATGTAATATGGTACTTTCCAAATTGCCATGGAAAAACGTAAGGAGATCAATCCTTTATGCAATCTAACCTATGACAGTAAGATGCATAACCCTACTAGCATTGTCTCCTAGAATACCTCTATTCATCATGCACATTACTTCACATGAATCTTGCACCAACAATCAACTACTATTTACTCATAGAAACACTTGTTAAATTTGGCTATCTTTAACCCATCATATCTATAATCTATATCAAAATTTCTAACTCAATCTCTCATTTATAATCTTATTATAATCTCTATAATACTTCCTAACATAATCCCTATGCTAATCTCTAGTATGCTCCCTCTAACAAAGATCTCTAGCTTAATTCAAAACAATCATAACTTGGGCAACCACTTCCTAGTTTGGATATCCTAGGCTCTTGGATTGATATAGGTCCGCCCATCCTACTGGGTTTCCCCTTTCCATGATTGGGAAGAGAAGGTCCTGGGTTAGTTAGGGGAATTGTTTCTCATGTGTTCATGTTGTTGACACTTAATGCGTTTGTTCTCATGGAAAAGCTCATTGCGTTGTCTTTATTATTGATATATAGGTGAGGGAGAGCTGTTCTTTCTAATCTTGTTTTCTGAAAGATTGGTCTTCCTTCTGATCTAGCCGGGGATGATCTCAATAGGAAAGGGTAATTTTCCTATCGATGACCTTGTCGTTGGCATCTAAAATGTCTTCCTTCTTGAAAGGTCCCGATGCGATGTCTACGAGTCGAAGATCTACTCTCTAACCTTGTTATCCCTATTTCTTGACCTTGATTTTGCTCTAGCTCACAATTCCTCTTAGCCAGGGGTGGACTTGACATTTCTCTTGAATTAGGGGACCTCTTCTTGATCAACATGGAAGGACTCACGTCCTTCTGGGCACTTCCCATATAAAAAACTTTATCATAGTCTCTGGCCATAATTATGGCTTTCTAAAATTGAGGATGGCTTGGTAATTCTTGACTAGGTTAGTCAAAGGCGGATCAAGCTTCGCCATGAATCGATGAAGAAGAGTTATCTCATCCATCTCTGGAGAAAATTGGAGAAGTTTAACAAAAGTTTGGTGGTATTCCTCTAGGGTCTTCCTTTCATGGGTTAGCTCCAAAAATTCATTCATTTTGAATCAAAATACTCGTCCATGGACTCTATCCAAGCCTCTACTTCTTCTCCCAAATTCCTTCGTTCACCTTTGAATGGCTCCGGTTGTTGGGGGCTCCATGAAGGACTTCTTTAATGCCATTATCGAAGCTTTCTTGGGCGAGAAACTTTCTCTTGCCTAAAAAATATCTAAGAAGTATCTCAGACTCGAACTCTCTTTCTTAAAGGAAAGGTCTTTACTTAGTTTGCCTATATAAACTTCGTATTTCCTATATGATATAAAATCTACATGGTTAACTACTGGGACATAAAATCAGCTCCTCCATAAAATCTGACCTCATATATTAAAGGAAGAAGAATACTCTACTCAGATATTGATCTAATAGGGCGAAGCAACAATTATTCAATATTTTCGACGATAGCTGACTAACTTTACTTATATCCTTGGACATGGGCATGCTAATCTAGGATTTTCATCACAATAACATCATGAAAGGGTAAACTTTCAGGTTTCTCTTTGGTAATACAAGAGATTTTTGTTCGACTATGATTTTATTTTTGGTTCGTTGAGCCTCCTATTCTCATCGGATTAATAAAGATAAAAAGGAAATCATACAAACTTAAAAAAAGGATCGAGGTTCATCCATGTAGGACTTCTTTAATGCCATTATCGAAGCTTTCTTGGCGAGAAACTTTCTCTTGCCTAAAAAATATCTAAGAAGTATCTCAGACTCAAACTCTCTTTCTTAAAGGAAAGGTCTTTACTTAGTTCGCCTATATACACTTCGTGATATTTCCTATATGATATAATAAGTGCAACACTTTACATGGTTAACTATTGGGACATAAAATCAGCTCCTCCATAAATCTGACCTCATATATTATAGGAACATGAATACTCTACTCAGATATTGATCTAATAGACCGAAGCAACAATTATTTGATATTTTTGACGATAGCTGACTAACTTTACTTATATCCTTGGTCATGGGCATGCTAATCTAGGATTTTCATCGCAATAACATCATGAAATGGTAAACTTTCAGGTTTCTCTTTGGTAATACTAGAGATTTTTGTTCAAATATTATTTTATTTTTGGTTCGCTGAGCCTCCTATTCTCGTCGGATTAATAAAGATAAAAAGGAAATCATACAAACTTCAAAAAAGGACCGAGGTTCATCCAAAAAACAATTCAAAATTTGATCTTCCCCTACCATCTACCGTAAAGCTATCATCCACCATGAAAAGTTCAAAACTATCAAACACTTATCATAGCATCACATGTGAAGGCACTCAAGATTAATACGCATAAGAGTTTCCTTTTTTTTTTGGTAACATCCAAAGTTAGAACCATGTTTTTTCGAGATGGGGTCAAGAACCGGACGACCATCTTAGTGTAAAGCATCTAGTGATGGCATTCACACGTAGACTTCAATTGAACCTATGTTGGTACTTTACACAGGTCTCTCTTTAATGGAGTTATAATCCTAATAACTTACAATATACAAATTAATGAGATATATCCTAGTCATTTCTCTAATGTAAGATCCCTGTTCCCACCGAGCAACGGATTCGGGGTACTGGCAGCGGAAGTAGCGCTTCTCGCGTGGGACAGGGGTCCCACACTCGGGGCCCTCGCCCACGGATATCCGGATAAGAGACTAATCCGTCGGTTGTTCCAAAACCGAACCCGGAAAAACTTCCTTTACCGGAAAGCACGGGCGATTCCACCAAGATAACTTTTTACTCTAACGTAGTCAAGATCATTTCTGATCGAGATGATCCGATTACATCTATAAGATACTTAGTCAGTTCAAGGAAGAAACTTGCACTTGGATCATTGGGATCAACGCTTTTTTCCCCATTCAAGAGGCACAGCCGTTGATTCCTATCCATAGAACAGTTACTGTCCGGGATTTATTTATTTATTTTTTTCTATCGTAAAAACAAAAGTTTGAGTCTCGGTTTACGGATCCATCAGTCCAGCCTAACCCCATCCAATCCCATGGGTTAGCCAACCGCCCAACCACTGTAGTGATGGGATCCAATTAAAAATTTGGTTAGGTTTTGTCCCGGGTACCAAGGAAAAGAGTTCCAAGGCCCCCTAGCCGGATGTTCATGCAAAATAAAACTAGTCACACCACTCACACACCCAATATGAAATTGCCTTTTTTTCAACCAGATTCAACCAGTTTAAAACAATCCTTTAATAAAACCATAGTATCATTGATCACCATCTTCCAATTTATCCAATTGATTCTTAATTTCCCATCATTCCTTCATCAGAGTATCTATGGCATCATTGGTAACTAGAACGCTCAGGAGCCGTTTCGATAGTTCCTAGCCCATAATACTTGGCAATATAATCACTTAACAAGATGGACTCTCGTTGAAGATCAGCAAGATCAACCAACAGATCCATATAAGGAGCCATGGACTCATCCATTGAAGACCAGCAAGGTCAATCAACCAGATCCATGCTCGATTTCAGAAAACAACTCCAACTCTGTTCCAATATCTTCCTCGACGCACGCGTGGGTATCCTAGGCAACCCAGAGCCCGAGCACCGTATGGTCAGCACCCTCTAGGATCCTTCGCAGGTAACCTAGCGCTTCACGCATAGGCCGCTTCCTTGGCCCCTCATCCACCGTACCGGAAGCTCACCATTTTAATCGCACCGAGGCTGGTCAAGACCTCGGCCGACCTTGCTACGCGAGACGTCCTTCATTGACTCCCCGTCAGCAGTTGCAACTTTACCATCACGACTTTAATCACAAGACGGTTAAAATGCTCCCCCCAGCATTCTTGACATAAAACAATCATTTACAAACAGCATTTACAAACAGTTTACAACACAATTTCTATTTTAACTTTCATTTTTCCACATTATCCCTCATCAATCTACATTACTTATTCCATATTCCATTTATATGTATACTCATCCCATCACATCATTTCTATCTCATCACTTCAGATTCCCTCACATCGCATATCGTATATTCACATCCATACATCCACATCTATATGCGTACATTCACATCTACATGCATACATCTACATCTCTATGCATACATCCACATCCACATTCACATTCACCTCCATACATCTACATCTACATGCATACATCCACATCTCCATTCACATCTACATCTATACATCTACATCTACATGCATCCATCCACCTCCACATCCACATCTACATCTATACATCTACATCTACATGCATACATCCATATCTCCATTCCCATCTACATCTATACATCTACATCTACATGCATCCATCTACCTCCACATCCCCATCTACATCTATACATCTACATCTACATGTATACATCCACCTCCACATCCACATCCGTATCTATACATCTACATCTACATGTATACATCCACATCTCCATTCACATCTACATCTATACCTCTACATCTATATGCATCCATCCACATCTCCATTTACATCCTCATCTACACATCTATTTCTACATGCATACATCCACATCCCATGCATACATCCACCTCCACATTCACACTCACATCCATACATCTACATCTACATGCAACATCCACATCTCCATGCATAATAAAATTCTTTTAATTAATCTAGGATGATAGTTCCTAGAATATGGTAGGAATTCCTCTTTTTATGCTTTGAATGAATTTATTTTATGCGTAATTTCTATAAAAATTTTGCCATAGCTCCGCTACTATGACTGATAAATCTCAATTTTTTTCTAAGGGATAAAGCTCATTATTAAAGAAATAATTAGAATAGTCTCTAATTGGATCATCAATCCATAATGGTCTCTAATTGGATCATTAAGAAAACAATTAGAATGGTCTCTAATTGGATCATCAATCCATAATGGTCTCTAATTGGATCATTAAGAAAACAATTAGAATGGTCTCTAATTGGATCATCAATCCATAATGGTCTCTAATTGGATCATTAAGAAAACAATTAGAATGGTCTCTAATTGGGTCATCAATCCATAATGGATTGAATCATCAATGTGCATAAACTAAAAGCATAGCAAAAAGCCATTAATTTGGCCTCAAGCATAGCTTAATCTTGGATTAAGGAAAGGCTTTATGAAAATCTTCATTTGGATTGAGAATGGGTCATGAGTATGACCATTTCTTGAGGGAGAGAGAGAAATTATAAAAACCATTAGAATTTAAATATAAGTGGAAATTAACTTCTATAGCATTTATTAAATTATGTAACTCTTCACTACTATTCACCAATTAACTTCATTAGCATTTAAAAAAAACCATACCAATTAAACTTCTCAAGCTTGAGAGGGGTTGAGAAGAGAGAATCATTGAGTAATTATAGAAAAGATCAAAATTCAATATACTTACCTCATGATTTGCTTGATTCTTTATTCACGGTAGAGGCCCCCAACCAATCAATTGGTTTAGTGTGTTGATGGAGCCACCAATGGGGATTGAAGAAAGAGAGAAGTATCAAAAACTAGTGAATTATTAAAGAATTCACAGTTCTTGGCTTAGGTAGAGTAGAGTGACAATGCCTAAGACACTCTATATTTTGGCTTAGGTGGAGTAGAGTAATAAAGCATAAGAGACTATATATTTTGGCTTAGGTGGAGTAGAGTAACAAAGCATAAGAGACTATGTATTTTGGCTTAGATGGAGTAGAGTAGAGTAACAAAGCATAAGAGACTATGTATTTTGGCTTAGATGGAGTAGAGTAACAAAGCATAAGGGACCATGTATTTTGGCTTAGATGGAGTAGAGTAACAAGCATAAGGGACTATGTATTTTGGCTTAGATGGAGTAGAGTAACAAAGCATAAGAGACTATATTTCTTTCAACAAGGGGAGGCTTCTATTTATAGGAAAATTTGAGCTCCTAACCAAACCAACTGATTCTAGAATTTTCCAAGTCAGTTTGGTCACTTTTTGACCATTTTTAGGTCAATTAAGCTAACTTTTTGGAACTAGACTTGAATTAGGAGAGAGGAGAGATGAAATATCTCAATTTTTATGAGTTTAAAACTCATTCAAGCATGTGAAATATGCACCTCCTTTAAAGAATTCCCCTTCCTTACATATGTGTCAAAATTGTATTGCTCATAGTTTTTTACTAATAAACCTTGTACATTTTCAACTCTTCATCTTATGTGAAATATGCACCTCCTTTAAAGAACTCCTCTTCCTTACATATGTGTCATAGTTTTTTTTTACTAATAAGCCTTGTACATTTTCAACTCTTCATCTTATGTGAAATATGCACCTCCTTTAAAGAACTCCCCTTCCTTACATATGTGTTTATTTACTAATAAACCTTGTACATTTTCAACTCTTCATCTTATGTGAAATATGCACCTCCTTTAAAGAACTCCTCTTCCTTACATATGAGTTTATTTACTAATAAACCTTGTACATTTTCAACTCTTCATCTTATGTGAGCATTTACTCATTTTTGGGTATCTTCTTTTACAATTTGGATTTATCTCCTCCCTACACATGGATTGATGCTATTGGCCCATAGAAACCTTAATTGGACCATAGTCTAAAGATTTCTGAAAATCTAGGCCCTTAGACTAAGGTTCTTTATACCTATTTCCAATTAATTCCAATTGCACATTGGAAATTTCTTTTTTGAATTTCTGTTTCAGGGGAACTTATTTTAATAAGATGAGTTATTTTTCTATCCAAAAATATTCATAATCTGAATATTCTCTCTCTAGAATATTTTCTCTCTCTAGGTTAAAACAGTTAGAAACAAGGTCTTTATATTTCTGAAGAGGGATTGATTACGGGGGAAGATACTAGACATCAAAAAGGGGGGTTGGGGGAGGAATCTTACATTCTACCCCACTTAAAAAACGCGAGATGTCCTCATCTCGCAACTTGGGATAATTTCGCAAGATGCACGAATATGAGACTTAGAGAAAATTTTTAATCAAGATTAACCACCAAGAAAAGTCTTAAAGAGAGCAAGATTCAAAATAAGAACAAGATTTAAACTTTATTCATTCACGGGACTTATACAGTAAAGATAGAAGAACTCTTTACACTTCCATAAGCCCATCCATCATATGGTCACAAAAGCAGTCCTCACAAGCTGCACAAGTATAGGGTAACTCATCTATGGGAATGATTCTGCTGGTTATTGCCGCACCTATCTCAGTGGTATGAGGTGATCTAACAAAAGGACCTCTGAGAGGCAAGCCAAAAACGGGGTAAAGGCATATCTTCTCATGAGGAAGAAAACATGCCAGTAAAAAGACCCGCTCAGAAAACCCAAGATGCCTTGATCTCATGACACAGTAGTATCGGGGACCCAAACCCAAAGCTTCAATAACCATGGCCAAGCGGACATTGTTACGAAAGTGTTGCTGACCCCAGGGTGTTACCCTAGTTATGTTTTGATAGGTCCGCCATTTGGTCTGCGCTACAGAAGTTCCTAGGTGAGGAAAAAGTGAGCGCTCATACTGTTCTATAAAGTCTTTCTTCACAGACTCTCTTGCGTCTTGAAGGTGAGAAATCATCAGGGATAAAACTAATTCCTGTTGCCAAGCCATGAAGGAGATTAAGAAAGAAAGGAGATTGATGGGAGTAAGATTACTGTGAGCAACAAGTAAAAGTTACGACTTATATAAAGGAAGGAGCTAGCGTAACCTAGAAGCCAACGGTAACTTGCCACTGAAGTTTTACCGTCTTTCCATGATTTGTGTTTGACACATTTCTCTATAGAAGGCATTAAGAATTTTGAGATGAGGAGATAAAAGAAACTTGTAGGCTAAGTCACCTACTTTCATTGAATTCAGATATAAGGATCACAATATCTGGGGGATAACTTCTTATACTCCCCAAGAGATAAAGAACTTCTTTTGGGCCATACTCGAATGAAAACCAAAACCTTGGTATCCAAAACACCGATTCTCACTTCTAAACTCATTGTTCTAAATCCTTAAATTAGGCGTGACTCCTGAGAAGTATTTTAGGAAAAGGGTATTCCTTTTTTAAACAGAAACTTTCTTTTATTTTAGAGAGGGAATAATTATAAGATCCGAAAGGGAGATTCTTACTCCTATATACCTCGAAGGCTGGGGAGGAATCTTACATCCTACCCCACTTAAAAAGTGCGAGATGTCCTCATCTCGCAAGGTAGAGGACAGCTCTTATTCTTAAGATCCAATTTTATTCTGGGGTTCCTTATATTCTGGTCAACCCAATAGAACACTGGGATAATTATCCCTTATATAGAACTCATCATTAAATAACAATTCATTCAGATCATATCATTCATATCTTTAACATGATAAGGTCCATTAGACCGAAAAGTTTCCTTCGGAACATTCCTCCACGGAAATTTCAGTTAAGCAAGTTCTCAATTTGACATCCCTTAACTTGATCTACCGGTCAAGTATTAACAGTAGCAATCTGACAGCACAACCCACTAATCTCATAGTGATTTGCTGAATTCGTTATCATCATTCTAGTTATGAATATCATCACAAGGACTCGTCCCATTCCCCCTCATTGTGGTTTCATTATATTTCAACTAATTTTTAAAAATCAACATTTTTCAATCAGCATTTTCAATCAGAATCCAAATCAATTCATTCATTCTCAAACAGAATTAAAAATCATATCAATCACATTCGAAATCATCATCTAGATAGCATTAACGCTTATAATTTCAAGTCTTAGATTTACTCGTATATACTGTCAGTAAAGAGCTGCAGTATACTCTCGGTATATACGCGTAGTCACGGCCCTTGGAATTATAAGGTAAATAATATCATGTCTACGCCTCAAGCAAGTCAGGGATTCTATATAATCGCGGTACTTCTATCTGGAGAACCAATTACCAAATTATGAATTTCAGTTTGAATATCAAATTGTATGAATTATATCACACAATTATAACCTTTTTGTGTTTCTTGATAAATTTTTGACATATTTGTCTTCTCAGTTGATCTTTATTAACCAAATGCTCTGATACCAACTGTAAGATCCCTGTTCCCACCGAGCAACGGATTCGGGGTACTGGCAGCGGAAGTAGCACTTCTCGCGTGGGACAGGGGTCCCACACTCGGGGCCCTCGCCCACGGATATCCGGATAAGAGACTAATCCGTCGGTTGTTCCAAAACCGAACCCGGAAAAACTTCCTTTACCGGAAAGCACGGGCGATTCCACCAAGATAACTTTTTACTCTAACGTAGTCAAGATCATTTCTGATCGAGATGATCCGATTACATCTATAAGATACTTAGTCAGTTCAAGGAAGAAACTTGCACTTGGATCATTGGGATCAACGCTTTTTTCCCCATTCAAGAGGCACAGCCGTTGATTCCTATCCATAGAACAGTTACTGTCCGGGATTTATTTATTTATTTTTTTCTATCGTAAAAACAAAAGTTTGAGTCTCGGTTTACGGATCCATCAGTCCAGCCTAACCCCATCCAATCCCATGGGTTAGCCAACCGCCCAACCACTGTAGTGATGGGATCCAATTAAAAATTTGGTTAGGTTTTGTCCCGGGTACCAAGGAAAAGAGTTCCAAGGCCCCCTAGCCGGATGTTCATGCAAAATAAAACTAGTCACACCACTCACACACCCAATATGAAATTGCCTTTTTTTCAACCAGATTCAACCAGTTTAAAACAATCCTTTAATAAAACCATAGTATCATTGATCACCATCTTCCAATTTATCCAATTGATTCTTAATTTCCCATCATTCCTTCATCAGAGTATCTATGGCATCATTGGTAACTAGAACGCTCAGGAGCCGTTTCGATAGTTCCTAGCCCATAATACTTGGCAATATAATCACTTAACAAGATGGACTCTCGTTGAAGATCAGCAAGATCAACCAACAGATCCATATAAGGAGCCATGGACTCATCCATTGAAGACCAGCAAGGTCAATCAACCAGATCCATGCTCGATTTCAGAAAACAACTCCAACTCTGTTCCAATATCTTCCTCGACGCACGCGTGGGTATCCTAGGCAACCCAGAGCCCGAGCACCGTATGGTCAGCACCCTCTAGGATCCTTCGCAGGTAACCTAGCGCTTCACGCATAGGCCGCTTCCTTGGCCCCTCATCCACCGTACCGGAAGCTCACCATTTTAATCGCACCGAGGCTGGTCAAGACCTCGGCCGACCTTGCTACGCGAGACGTCCTTCATTGACTCCCCGTCAGCAGTTGCAACTTTACCATCACGACTTTAATCACAAGACGGTTAAAATGCTCCCCCCAGCATTCTTGACATAAAACAATCATTTACAAACAGCATTTACAAACAGTTTACAACACAATTTCTATTTTAACTTTCATTTTTCCACATTATCCCTCATCAATCTACATTACTTATTCCATATTCCATTTATATGTATACTCATCCCATCACATCATTTCTATCTCATCACTTCAGATTCCCTCACATCGCATATCGTATATTCACATCCATACATCCACATCTATATGCGTACATTCACATCTACATGCATACATCTACATCTCTATGCATACATCCACATCCACATTCACATTCACCTCCATACATCTACATCTACATGCATACATCCACATCTCCATTCACATCTACATCTATACATCTACATCTACATGCATCCATCCACCTCCACATCCACATCTACATCTATACATCTACATCTACATGCATACATCCATATCTCCATTCCCATCTACATCTATACATCTACATCTACATGCATCCATCTACCTCCACATCCCCATCTACATCTATACATCTACATCTACATGTATACATCCACCTCCACATCCACATCCGTATCTATACATCTACATCTACATGTATACATCCACATCTCCATTCACATCTACATCTATACCTCTACATCTATATGCATCCATCCACATCTCCATTTACATCCTCATCTACACATCTATTTCTACATGCATACATCCACATCCCATGCATACATCCACCTCCACATTCACACTCACATCCATACATCTACATCTACATGCAACATCCACATCTCCATGCATAATAAAATTCTTTTAATTAATCTAGGATGATAGTTCCTAGAATATGGTAGGAATTCCTCTTTTTATGCTTTGAATGAATTTATTTTATGCGTAATTTCTATAAAAATTTTGCCATAGCTCCGCTACTATGACTGATAAATCTCAATTTTTTTCTAAGGGATAAAGCTCATTATTAAAGAAATAATTAGAATAGTCTCTAATTGGATCATCAATCCATAATGGTCTCTAATTGGATCATTAAGAAAACAATTAGAATGGTCTCTAATTGGATCATCAATCCATAATGGTCTCTAATTGGATCATTAAGAAAACAATTAGAATGGTCTCTAATTGGATCATCAATCCATAATGGTCTCTAATTGGATCATTAAGAAAACAATTAGAATGGTCTCTAATTGGGTCATCAATCCATAATGGATTGAATCATCAATGTGCATAAACTAAAAGCATAGCAAAAAGCCATTAATTTGGCCTCAAGCATAGCTTAATCTTGGATTAAGGAAAGGCTTTATGAAAATCTTCATTTGGATTGAGAATGGGTCATGAGTATGACCATTTCTTGAGGGAGAGAGAGAAATTATAAAAACCATTAGAATTTAAATATAAGTGGAAATTAACTTCTATAGCATTTATTAAATTATGTAACTCTTCACTACTATTCACCAATTAACTTCATTAGCATTTAAAAAAAACCATACCAATTAAACTTCTCAAGCTTGAGAGGGGTTGAGAAGAGAGAATCATTGAGTAATTATAGAAAAGATCAAAATTCAATATACTTACCTCATGATTTGCTTGATTCTTTATTCACGGTAGAGGCCCCCAACCAATCAATTGGTTTAGTGTGTTGATGGAGCCACCAATGGGGATTGAAGAAAGAGAGAAGTATCAAAAACTAGTGAATTATTAAAGAATTCACAGTTCTTGGCTTAGGTAGAGTAGAGTGACAATGCCTAAGACACTCTATATTTTGGCTTAGGTGGAGTAGAGTAATAAAGCATAAGAGACTATATATTTTGGCTTAGGTGGAGTAGAGTAACAAAGCATAAGAGACTATGTATTTTGGCTTAGATGGAGTAGAGTAGAGTAACAAAGCATAAGAGACTATGTATTTTGGCTTAGATGGAGTAGAGTAACAAAGCATAAGGGACCATGTATTTTGGCTTAGATGGAGTAGAGTAACAAAGCATAAGAGACTATGTATTTTGGCTTAGATGGAGTAGAGTAACAAGCATAAGGGACTATGTATTTTGGCTTAGATGGAGTAGAGTAACAAAGCATAAGAGACTATATTTCTTTCAACAAGGGGAGGCTTCTATTTATAGGAAAATTTGAGCTCCTAACCAAACCAACTGATTCTAGAATTTTCCAAGTCAGTTTGGTCACTTTTTGACCATTTTTAGGTCAATTAAGCTAACTTTTTGGAACTAGACTTGAATTAGGAGAGAGGAGAGATGAAATATCTCAATTTTTATGAGTTTAAAACTCATTCAAGCATGTGAAATATGCACCTCCTTTAAAGAATTCCCCTTCCTTACATATGTGTCAAAATTGTATTGCTCATAGTTTTTTACTAATAAACCTTGTACATTTTCAACTCTTCATCTTATGTGAAATATGCACCTCCTTTAAAGAACTCCTCTTCCTTACATATGTGTCATAGTTTTTTTTTACTAATAAGCCTTGTACATTTTCAACTCTTCATCTTATGTGAAATATGCACCTCCTTTAAAGAACTCCCCTTCCTTACATATGTGTTTATTTACTAATAAACCTTGTACATTTTCAACTCTTCATCTTATGTGAAATATGCACCTCCTTTAAAGAACTCCTCTTCCTTACATATGAGTTTATTTACTAATAAACCTTGTACATTTTCAACTCTTCATCTTATGTGAGCATTTACTCATTTTTGGGTATCTTCTTTTACAATTTGGATTTATCTCCTCCCTACACATGGATTGATGCTATTGGCCCATAGAAACCTTAATTGGACCATAGTCTAAAGATTTCTGAAAATCTAGGCCCTTAGACTAAGGTTCTTTATACCTATTTCCAATTAATTCCAATTGCACATTGGAAATTTCTTTTTTGAATTTCTGTTTCAGGGGAACTTATTTTAATAAGATGAGTTATTTTTCTATCCAAAAATATTCATAATCTGAATATTCTCTCTCTAGAATATTTTCTCTCTCTAGGTTAAAACAGTTAGAAACAAGGTCTTTATATTTCTGAAGAGGGATTGATTACGGGGGAAGATACTAGACATCAAAAAGGGGGGTTGGGGGAGGAATCTTACATTCTACCCCACTTAAAAAACGCGAGATGTCCTCATCTCGCAACTTGGGATAATTTCGCAAGATGCACGAATATGAGACTTAGAGAAAATTTTTAATCAAGATTAACCACCAAGAAAAGTCTTAAAGAGAGCAAGATTCAAAATAAGAACAAGATTTAAACTTTATTCATTCACGGGACTTATACAGTAAAGATAGAAGAACTCTTTACACTTCCATAAGCCCATCCATCATATGGTCACAAAAGCAGTCCTCACAAGCTGCACAAGTATAGGGTAACTCATCTATGGGAATGATTCTGCTGGTTATTGCCGCACCTATCTCAGTGGTATGAGGTGATCTAACAAAAGGACCTCTGAGAGGCAAGCCAAAAACGGGGTAAAGGCATATCTTCTCATGAGGAAGAAAACATGCCAGTAAAAAGACCCGCTCAGAAAACCCAAGATGCCTTGATCTCATGACACAGTAGTATCGGGGACCCAAACCCAAAGCTTCAATAACCATGGCCAAGCGGACATTGTTACGAAAGTGTTGCTGACCCCAGGGTGTTACCCTAGTTATGTTTTGATAGGTCCGCCATTTGGTCTGCGCTACAGAAGTTCCTAGGTGAGGAAAAAGTGAGCGCTCATACTGTTCTATAAAGTCTTTCTTCACAGACTCTCTTGCGTCTTGAAGGTGAGAAATCATCAGGGATAAAACTAATTCCTGTTGCCAAGCCATGAAGGAGATTAAGAAAGAAAGGAGATTGATGGGAGTAAGATTACTGTGAGCAACAAGTAAAAGTTACGACTTATATAAAGGAAGGAGCTAGCGTAACCTAGAAGCCAACGGTAACTTGCCACTGAAGTTTTACCGTCTTTCCATGATTTGTGTTTGACACATTTCTCTATAGAAGGCATTAAGAATTTTGAGATGAGGAGATAAAAGAAACTTGTAGGCTAAGTCACCTACTTTCATTGAATTCAGATATAAGGATCACAATATCTGGGGGATAACTTCTTATACTCCCCAAGAGATAAAGAACTTCTTTTGGGCCATACTCGAATGAAAACCAAAACCTTGGTATCCAAAACACCGATTCTCACTTCTAAACTCATTGTTCTAAATCCTTAAATTAGGCGTGACTCCTGAGAAGTATTTTAGGAAAAGGGTATTCCTTTTTTAAACAGAAACTTTCTTTTATTTTAGAGAGGGAATAATTATAAGATCCGAAAGGGAGATTCTTACTCCTATATACCTCGAAGGCTGGGGAGGAATCTTACATCCTACCCCACTTAAAAAGTGCGAGATGTCCTCATCTCGCAAGGTAGAGGACAGCTCTTATTCTTAAGATCCAATTTTATTCTGGGGTTCCTTATATTCTGGTCAACCCAATAGAACACTGGGATAATTATCCCTTATATAGAACTCATCATTAAATAACAATTCATTCAGATCATATCATTCATATCTTTAACATGATAAGGTCCATTAGACCGAAAAGTTTCCTTCGGAACATTCCTCCACGGAAATTTCAGTTAAGCAAGTTCTCAATTTGACATCCCTTAACTTGATCTACCGGTCAAGTATTAACAGTAGCAATCTGACAGCACAACCCACTAATCTCATAGTGATTTGCTGAATTCGTTATCATCATTCTAGTTATGAATATCATCACAAGGACTCGTCCCATTCCCCCTCATTGTGGTTTCATTATATTTCAACTAATTTTTAAAAATCAACATTTTTCAATCAGCATTTTCAATCAGAATCCAAATCAATTCATTCATTCTCAAACAGAATTAAAAATCATATCAATCACATTCGAAATCATCATCTAGATAGCATTAACGCTTATAATTTCAAGTCTTAGATTTACTCGTATATACTGTCAGTAAAGAGCTGCAGTATACTCTCGGTATATACGCGTAGTCACGGCCCTTGGAATTATAAGGTAAATAATATCATGTCTACGCCTCAAGCAAGTCAGGGATTCTATATAATCGCGGTACTTCTATCTGGAGAACCAATTACCAAATTATGAATTTCAGTTTGAATATCAAATTGTATGAATTATATCACACAATTATAACCTTTTTGTGTTTCTTGATAAATTTTTGACATATTTGTCTTCTCAGTTGATCTTTATTAACCAAATGCTCTGATACCAACTGTAAGATCCCTGTTCCCACCGAGCAACGGATTCGGGGTACTGGCAGCGGAAGTAGCACTTCTCGCGTGGGACAGGGGTCCCACACTCGGGGCCCTCGCCCACGGATATCCGGATAAGAGACTAATCCGTCGGTTGTTCCAAAACCGAACCCGGAAAAACTTCCTTTACCGGAAAGCACGGGCGATTCCACCAAGATAACTTTTTACTCTAACGTAGTCAAGATCATTTCTGATCGAGATGATCCGATTACATCTATAAGATACTTAGTCAGTTCAAGGAAGAAACTTGCACTTGGATCATTGGGATCAACGCTTTTTTCCCCATTCAAGAGGCACAGCCGTTGATTCCTATCCATAGAACAGTTACTGTCCGGGATTTATTTATTTATTTTTTTCTATCGTAAAAACAAAAGTTTGAGTCTCGGTTTACGGATCCATCAGTCCAGCCTAACCCCATCCAATCCCATGGGTTAGCCAACCGCCCAACCACTGTAGTGATGGGATCCAATTAAAAATTTGGTTAGGTTTTGTCCCGGGTACCAAGGAAAAGAGTTCCAAGGCCCCCTAGCCGGATGTTCATGCAAAATAAAACTAGTCACACCACTCACACACCCAATATGAAATTGCCTTTTTTTCAACCAGATTCAACCAGTTTAAAACAATCCTTTAATAAAACCATAGTATCATTGATCACCATCTTCCAATTTATCCAATTGATTCTTAATTTCCCATCATTCCTTCATCAGAGTATCTATGGCATCATTGGTAACTAGAACGCTCAGGAGCCGTTTCGATAGTTCCTAGCCCATAATACTTGGCAATATAATCACTTAACAAGATGGACTCTCGTTGAAGATCAGCAAGATCAACCAACAGATCCATATAAGGAGCCATGGACTCATCCATTGAAGACCAGCAAGGTCAATCAACCAGATCCATGCTCGATTTCAGAAAACAACTCCAACTCTGTTCCAATATCTTCCTCGACGCACGCGTGGGTATCCTAGGCAACCCAGAGCCCGAGCACCGTATGGTCAGCACCCTCTAGGATCCTTCGCAGGTAACCTAGCGCTTCACGCATAGGCCGCTTCCTTGGCCCCTCATCCACCGTACCGGAAGCTCACCATTTTAATCGCACCGAGGCTGGTCAAGACCTCGGCCGACCTTGCTACGCGAGACGTCCTTCATTGACTCCCCGTCAGCAGTTGCAACTTTACCATCACGACTTTAATCACAAGACGGTCAAAATGCTCCCCCCAGCATTCTTGACATAAAACAATCATTTACAAACAGCATTTACAAACAGTATTTACAAACAGTTTACAACACAATTTCTATTTTAACTTTCATTTTTTCACATTATCCCTCATCAATCTACATTACTTATTCCATATTCCATTTATATGTATACTCATCCCATCACATCATTTCTATCTCATCACTTCAGATTCCCTCACATCGCATATCGTATATTCACATCCATACATCCACATCTATATGCGTACATTCACATCTACATGCATACATCTACATCTCTATGCATACATCCACATCCACATTCACATTCACCTCCATACATCTACATCTACATGCATACATCCACATCTCCATTCACATCTACATCTATACATCTACATCTACATGCATCCATCCACCTCCACATCCACATCTACATCTATACATCTACATCTACATGCATACATCCATATCTCCATTCCCATCTACATCTATACATCTACATCTACATGCATCCATCTACCTCCACATCCCCATCTACATCTATACATCTACATCTACATGTATACATCCACCTCCACATCCACATCCGTATCTATACATCTACATCTACATGTATACATCCACATCTCCATTCACATCTACATCTATACCTCTACATCTATATGCATCCATCCACATCTCCATTTACATCCTCATCTACACATCTATTTCTACATGCATACATCCACATCCCATGCATACATCCACCTCCACATTCACACTCACATCCATACATCTACATCTACATGCAACATCCACATCTCCATGCATAATAAAATTCTTTTAATTAATCTAGGATGATAGTTCCTAGAATATGGTAGGAATTCCTCTTTTTATGCTTTGAATGAATTTATTTTATGCGTAATTTCTATAAAAATTTTGCCATAGCTCCGCTACTATGACTGATAAATCTCAATTTTTTTCTAAGGGATAAAGCTCATTATTAAAGAAATAATTAGAATAGTCTCTAATTGGATCATCAATCCATAATGGTCTCTAATTGGATCATTAAGAAAACAATTAGAATGGTCTCTAATTGGATCATCAATCCATAATGGTCTCTAATTGGATCATTAAGAAAACAATTAGAATGGTCTCTAATTGGATCATCAATCCATAATGGTCTCTAATTGGATCATTAAGAAAACAATTAGAATGGTCTCTAATTGGGTCATCAATCCATAATGGATTGAATCATCAATGTGCATAAACTAAAAGCATAGCAAAAAGCCATTAATTTGGCCTCAAGCATAGCTTAATCTTGGATTAAGGAAAGGCTTTATGAAAATCTTCATTTGGATTGAGAATGGGTCATGAGTATGACCATTTCTTGAGGGAGAGAGAGAAATTATAAAAACCATTAGAATTTAAATATAAGTGGAAATTAACTTCTATAGCATTTATTAAATTATGTAACTCTTCACTACTATTCACCAATTAACTTCATTAGCATTTAAAAAAAACCATACCAATTAAACTTCTCAAGCTTGAGAGGGGTTGAGAAGAGAGAATCATTGAGTAATTATAGAAAAGATCAAAATTCAATATACTTACCTCATGATTTGCTTGATTCTTTATTCACGGTAGAGGCCCCCAACCAATCAATTGGTTTAGTGTGTTGATGGAGCCACCAATGGGGATTGAAGAAAGAGAGAAGTATCAAAAACTAGTGAATTATTAAAGAATTCACAGTTCTTGGCTTAGGTAGAGTAGAGTGACAATGCCTAAGACACTCTATATTTTGGCTTAGGTGGAGTAGAGTAATAAAGCATAAGAGACTATATATTTTGGCTTAGGTGGAGTAGAGTAACAAAGCATAAGAGACTATGTATTTTGGCTTAGATGGAGTAGAGTAGAGTAACAAAGCATAAGAGACTATGTATTTTGGCTTAGATGGAGTAGAGTAACAAAGCATAAGGGACCATGTATTTTGGCTTAGATGGAGTAGAGTAACAAAGCATAAGAGACTATGTATTTTGGCTTAGATGGAGTAGAGTAACAAGCATAAGGGACTATGTATTTTGGCTTAGATGGAGTAGAGTAACAAAGCATAAGAGACTATATTTCTTTCAACAAGGGGAGGCTTCTATTTATAGGAAAATTTGAGCTCCTAACCAAACCAACTGATTCTAGAATTTTCCAAGTCAGTTTGGTCACTTTTTGACCATTTTTAGGTCAATTAAGCTAACTTTTTGGAACTAGACTTGAATTAGGAGAGAGGAGAGATGAAATATCTCAATTTTTATGAGTTTAAAACTCATTCAAGCATGTGAAATATGCACCTCCTTTAAAGAATTCCCCTTCCTTACATATGTGTCAAAATTGTATTGCTCATAGTTTTTTACTAATAAACCTTGTACATTTTCAACTCTTCATCTTATGTGAAATATGCACCTCCTTTAAAGAACTCCTCTTCCTTACATATGTGTCATAGTTTTTTTTTACTAATAAGCCTTGTACATTTTCAACTCTTCATCTTATGTGAAATATGCACCTCCTTTAAAGAACTCCCCTTCCTTACATATGTGTTTATTTACTAATAAACCTTGTACATTTTCAACTCTTCATCTTATGTGAAATATGCACCTCCTTTAAAGAACTCCTCTTCCTTACATATGAGTTTATTTACTAATAAACCTTGTACATTTTCAACTCTTCATCTTATGTGAGCATTTACTCATTTTTGGGTATCTTCTTTTACAATTTGGATTTATCTCCTCCCTACACATGGATTGATGCTATTGGCCCATAGAAACCTTAATTGGACCATAGTCTAAAGATTTCTGAAAATCTAGGCCCTTAGACTAAGGTTCTTTATACCTATTTCCAATTAATTCCAATTGCACATTGGAAATTTCTTTTTTGAATTTCTGTTTCAGGGGAACTTATTTTAATAAGATGAGTTATTTTTCTATCCAAAAATATTCATAATCTGAATATTCTCTCTCTAGAATATTTTCTCTCTCTAGGTTAAAACAGTTAGAAACAAGGTCTTTATATTTCTGAAGAGGGATTGATTACGGGGGAAGATACTAGACATCAAAAAGGGGGGTTGGGGGAGGAATCTTACATTCTACCCCACTTAAAAAACGCGAGATGTCCTCATCTCGCAACTTGGGATAATTTCGCAAGATGCACGAATATGAGACTTAGAGAAAATTTTTAATCAAGATTAACCACCAAGAAAAGTCTTAAAGAGAGCAAGATTCAAAATAAGAACAAGATTTAAACTTTATTCATTCACGGGACTTATACAGTAAAGATAGAAGAACTCTTTACACTTCCATAAGCCCATCCATCATATGGTCACAAAAGCAGTCCTCACAAGCTGCACAAGTATAGGGTAACTCATCTATGGGAATGATTCTGCTGGTTATTGCCGCACCTATCTCAGTGGTATGAGGTGATCTAACAAAAGGACCTCTGAGAGGCAAGCCAAAAACGGGGTAAAGGCATATCTTCTCATGAGGAAGAAAACATGCCAGTAAAAAGACCCGCTCAGAAAACCCAAGATGCCTTGATCTCATGACACAGTAGTATCGGGGACCCAAACCCAAAGCTTCAATAACCATGGCCAAGCGGACATTGTTACGAAAGTGTTGCTGACCCCAGGGTGTTACCCTAGTTATGTTTTGATAGGTCCGCCATTTGGTCTGCGCTACAGAAGTTCCTAGGTGAGGAAAAAGTGAGCGCTCATACTGTTCTATAAAGTCTTTCTTCACAGACTCTCTTGCGTCTTGAAGGTGAGAAATCATCAGGGATAAAACTAATTCCTGTTGCCAAGCCATGAAGGAGATTAAGAAAGAAAGGAGATTGATGGGAGTAAGATTACTGTGAGCAACAAGTAAAAGTTACGACTTATATAAAGGAAGGAGCTAGCGTAACCTAGAAGCCAACGGTAACTTGCCACTGAAGTTTTACCGTCTTTCCATGATTTGTGTTTGACACATTTCTCTATAGAAGGCATTAAGAATTTTGAGATGAGGAGATAAAAGAAACTTGTAGGCTAAGTCACCTACTTTCATTGAATTCAGATATAAGGATCACAATATCTGGGGGATAACTTCTTATACTCCCCAAGAGATAAAGAACTTCTTTTGGGCCATACTCGAATGAAAACCAAAACCTTGGTATCCAAAACACCGATTCTCACTTCTAAACTCATTGTTCTAAATCCTTAAATTAGGCGTGACTCCTGAGAAGTATTTTAGGAAAAGGGTATTCCTTTTTTAAACAGAAACTTTCTTTTATTTTAGAGAGGGAATAATTATAAGATCCGAAAGGGAGATTCTTACTCCTATATACCTCGAAGGCTGGGGAGGAATCTTACATCTAAACAAAGTTTTGATCTATCCTTCTAGTCATTCAGTCACAATGGTTTCTTAATTAGATCACCCTATGTTTTTCCTCAAAAGATTTCCTCCCCAATCTTTTTTATTGTACAAATATTTTGCGTGTCCACCCCCAAGATACAAGCATAATTTCACATGATGATTGTCTCAACATGCGAGGATATTCGAATCACTTCTATGGCCAGTAGAGATGATTGATTCGTCCTCATACGATAAACAATCACTTGTTTTAATCCCTTAATAGTTAACCTTTGAATAACAAATCCTAGGAACTAAGATCGGCTCCTTTGATACCACTTGTAAGGTCCCCGCGCCCTAGCTGGCTCAAGGGGATCCTTTTGATTGGGGGCTAAGTCCCCTTTGTCTTCAATTGATAACACCTCGATCTCTTGGAAATACAAGGATATGAGCAAAGAAAGGGACCTAACTCTATTCGACAGTCAGGGGAACCGTAATTATTCTAATGGGAATCTATTTCTTTGATCAAACGGCACTCAATGTGCGTGATCGAGGACGGAACAAGTTCACACTTGGTTCATGGGAGCTAACGCCTTTATGATATTATGCGACACGGCCACTAACTCGTTCTCCGAAAATGGGCTTGTTTGGGTGTTATTCTATTACGGATTATAAAAAATAAATATTTTGGATAGTTACCTAGCTCATCGGGTCCACCCATCCATAGGATGGTGCCATCGGGGCATCCATCCACCCACTCACAAAATCATTTTGTTACCTGATTTGGTCCCGTCACACTGTGAAACATATAAAAATAGGTCCTTTAATTATTTCTCGTCACACTGATTTATTCAAACAGTTCTTCCAAAATAGTTGAAAACAAACACGGTCATAATGTTATCACTTGCTCATTACATTATTCACGTGCTTCCAAGCAACCCTTGCACACCAGCATGGGTGACATGGTTCCTGCGGTGGTAATTATTCTTGGAGGGGTCTAGAACTCCGAACATCACTCACTCGCTTGGTGAAGAATACTAAGTGGGTCCTCAGCTCCCTCATCCTCGATGTGGTGGTGATGTTTAAAATTTAGAGCCTCCATTGAGTCCCACATGCCCCCTCGAGGGGCATGTGCCCCTTAGCTGGCTTTTACTTAACCACTTATAAGTGCCCCTCGCACACACCCGGAAGCAAGCAGCTCATCCAGCTAGATATGGGTCCACCAACTCCGAGCATCTAGTGGGTTGCTCCCCCAAAGTGGTAGGATAGCTTTAGGGTAGACCGACGACAACTGATCGATTGGTGACAACCAATCAAACCTCATAAGATCGGAGAGACAACCGATCGATTGGTGGCAACCAATCAAGCAAGAGAAAATACTATTCCATCACATTCACAGTAAACAAGAGAAAACAGTCTTTTCAACTTGAGCAAGTTTTTGTGTAGGATTTCTCGATATTACTAGGTCGCGTGATGCAATGGTCTATGCAAAACTTAAAGAGCGTTTCTTACCTGGATGATATTGACGGGCGGTGGCAGTGCCTGCACAACGATGCTGCTTGGTCCGGGAGGGACATTGCTTGGTTTGGCGGAGATGTTGCTTGGTCCCGGGATGTTACCCACATCCTTAACTCCGCATAATTACAACAACTCTTTGCTAAAAATGATGTGTGTGAGGACTCCACCCAAGTGAGAATGAAGACATATATATAGATATACATCTCTCTCTCTCTCTCTCTCTCTCTCTCTCTCCCAAAGTGGTATCCCCACTGGGTAGAAACCTTCTTTTATCTAAAAATTGTTCCTACTAAGAGTCCCTTCTTTCATATATCTACCTCATTTTGTTGAGCTTCCAGAATGTCATTATTCTGAAGTTATTTGGCTTTATTATCCTAAGTTCATGCATCCGTATACACTTTTATATGATATGAACCGATTCTTTATTATCCATGATCCTACCTTATGAATTCCTTATTCCATACTCCCATGTAATATGGTACTTCCCAAATTACCATGGAAAAACATAAGAAGATCAATCCTTTATGATGCGATCTAACCTATGACAGCAAGATGCATAACCCTACTAGCATTGTCTCCTAGAATACCTCTATTCATCATGTACATTACTTCACATGAATCTTGCACCAACAATCTACTTCTATCTACTCATAGAAACACTTGTTAAATTTGGCTATTTTAACCCATCATATCTAAAATCTATATCAAAATTTCTAACTCAATCTCTCATTTATAATCTTATCATAATCTTTATAATACTTCCTAACATAATCCCTATGCTAATCTCTAGTATACTCCCTCTAACATATTCTTAATTAAACTTTAATTAAAGAATCAATGATCTCTAGCTTAATTCAAAACAATCATAACTTGGCCAACCACTTCCTAGTTTGGATATCCTAGGCTCTTGGATTGATATAGGTCCGCCCATCCTATTGGGTTTCCCCTTTCCATGATTGGGAAGAGAAGGGTCCTAGGTCAGTTAGGGAAATCTTTTCTCATGTGTTCATGTTGTTTACGCTTGAAGCCTTTGTGCTCATGGAAAAGCTCATTGCGTTGTCTTTATTATTGTTCATGTGTTCATGTTTTTTTGTTTACACTTGAAGCATTTGTTCTCATGGAAAAGCTCATTGCGTTGTCTTTATTATTGATATATAGGTGAGGGAGAGCTCTTCTTTCTAATCTTATTTTCTGAAAGATTGGTCTTTCCCTTCTGATATCTCGATAGGAAAGGGTAATTTTCCTATCGATGACCTTGTCATTGGCATTTAAAATGTCTTCCTTCTTTAAAGGTCTCGATGCGATGTCTACGAGTCGGAGATTCCTAGGATTTTGCATGTGCTTGTATCTTGGGGGTTCACACGCAAAATATTTGTACAGTAAAAAAGATTGGGGAGGAAACCTTTTGAGAAAAAACATAGGGTGATCTAATTAAGAAACCAATGTGACTGAATGAGTAGAAGGATAGATCAAAACTTTGTTTAGAGAAATGTCTAGGGTATATCTCATTAATTTGTATATTGTAAGTTATTAGGATTATAACTCCATTACAGAGAGACCTGTGTAAAGTACCAACATAGGTTTAATTTAATAGTATACGTGTGAATGCCATCACTAGATGCTTTACACTAAGACGGTCGTCCGGTTCCTGACCCCATCTAAGAAAAACGTTGGTCTAACTTTGGATGTTACCAAAAAAAAAGAAACTCTCATGCGTATTAATCTTGAGTGCCTTCAGATGTGATGCTATGATAAGTGTTTGATAGTTTTGAACTTTTCATGGTGGATGATGGCTTTACGATAGATGGTAGGGGAAGATTAAATTTTGAATTGTTTCCTGGATGAACCGCGGTCTTTTATTATCCGACAAGAATAGGAGGCTCAACGAACCAAAAATAAAATAAAATAAAATAATACTTGAACAAAAATCTCTAGTATTACCAAAGGGAAACCTGAAAGTTTACCCTTTCATGATGTTATTGTGATGGAAATCCTAGATTAGCATGCCCATGACCAAGGATATAAGTAAAGTTAGTCAACTATCGTCGAAAATATCGAATAATTGTTGCTTCGGCGTATTAGAGAAATATCTCAGTAGAGTATTTCTATTCCTATAATATATGAGGTCAGATTTCATGGAGGAGCTGATTTTATGTCCTAGTAGTTAACCATGTTAAGTGTTGCACTTATTATATCATATAGGAAATATCATGAAGTTTATATAGGTGAACTAAGTAAAGACCTTTCCTTTAAGAAAGAGAGTTCGAGTCTGAGATACTTCTTACATATTTTTTAGGCAAGAGAAAGTTTCTCACCAAGAAAGCTTCGATAATGGCATTAAAGAAGTCCTTCATGGAGCCCCCAACCGGAGCCATTCAAAGGTGCACGAAGGAATTTGGTAGAAGAAGTAGAGGCTTGGATAGAGTCCATGGATGAGTATTTTGATGTAGCTGGATATAGTGAAAGAAACAAGTTTGCCCTTGCTTGTTTAACAAGCATGAGAAATGCTAGGATTAGCTGGAAGAACTATTGTCAATCTAACCACTGGAACCACGATCGGTTGTCATGGGATGCCATGAAGGTACATCTTCACGTGAAAGGTTTTGTCCTCCAAGATTTTGGAAGGATAAAATAATTGAATTTTTGGAGCTAACCTATGAAAGGAAGACCCTAGAGGAATACCACCATGCTTTTGTTAAACTTCTCCAATTTTCTCTAGAGATGGATGAGGTAACTCTTCTCCATCGATTCATGGGGAAGCTTGATCCGCCTTTGACTAACCTAGTCAAGAATTACCAAGCCATCCTCCATTTCAGAAGCCATAATTATGGCCAGAGACTATGATAAAGTTTATATATGGGAAGTGTCCACAAGGACTCACACGTGAGTCCTTCCATGTTGATCAGGAAGAGGTTCCCTAATTCAAGAGAAATGTCAAGCCCTCCCCTGGCTAAGAGGAATCGTGAGCTAGAGCAAAATCAAGGTCAAGAAATAGGGATAACAAGGTTAGAGAGTAGATCTCCGACTCATAGGCATCGCATCGAGACCTTTCAAGAAGGAAGACATTTTAGATGCCAACGACAAGGTCATCGATAGGAAAATTACCCTTTCCTATTGAGATCATCCCCGGCTAGATCAGAAGGAAGACCAATCTTTCAAAAAACAAGATTAGAAAGAAGAGCTCTCCCTCACCTATATATCAACAATAAAGACAATGCAATGAGCTTTTCCATGAGAACAAACGCAAAGTGTAAACAACATGAACACATGAGAAAAGATTTCCCTAACTGGCCCAGGACCCTTCTCTTCCCAATCATGGAAAGGGTAGGGTTATGCATCTTGCTATCATAGGTTAGATCGCATAAAGGATTGTTCTCCCTATGTTTTTCCATGGCAATTTGGGAAGTACCATATTACATGGGAGTATGGAATAAGGAATTCATAAGGTAGGATCAGGGATAATAAAGAATCGGTTCATATTATATAAAAGTGTATACGGATGCATGAAGTTAGGATAATAAAGCCAAATAACTTTAGAATAATGAAGGCATTCTGGAAGCTCAACAAAATGAGGTAGATATATGAAAGAAGGGACTCTTATTAGTAGGAACAATGTTTAGATAAAAGAAGGTTTCTACCCAGTGGGGATACCACTTTAGAGAGAGAGAGAGAGAGAGAGAGAGAGAGAGAGAGAGAGAGGAGGATTTACTTAGAGATTACCTCGAGATGAGGACATCTCGAATCTTTTAAGTATGGGAGAGAATGTAACATCCCTCCCAACCCATGTAACGATTCTCTTTTGATATAGGTTTGAAGAAGAAAGAGAGTGCACATCGAGAGAGACTATAAGGCTAGAAACGTTTAGAAAGTGATAGAGTAAAAATATTAGTTTCAAAAATCTGAAAAGAAATGAGAAGATAAGAATAGATCCATTAAGAGAGAAACATCGCCAAAAATAAAATTTCGAATTAGGTGATAGTAGGTCATATTTAGAGTACTTTTACACATTTAGAGTCCATGCGCACTAAAAATATTGAAAAGCCAAGCATTTCTAAAGATGGCACGTTTGCGGCTATATACAGATGTTTTTACCTATTCTACCCCCACGCCACTGTCTTGTAGACCAGATGTTTTTTGGTTCTTTTGGCTAGCTACATGACTATATTTTGAGTTTTTATCAGAGAGTTATGGCCGAAATAATTTGCTGGTTCTCTACACTGGGAAACTGTAAGGAGGAGGCAAGTAGCCTCAAGGTGATTCTAGACCTTGAGATGTATATCTATATATATGTCTTCATTCTCACTTGGGTGGAGTCCTCAAACACATCATTTTGAGCAAAGAGTTGTAATTATGCGGAGTTAAGAATGTGGGTAACATTGCGGGACCAAGCAGCACCTCCGCCAAACCAAGCAACGTCTCTTGCGGACCAAGCAGCGCCGCCGTGCAAGCACTGCCACTGCCCGTCAATATCGTCTAGGTAAGAAATGCTCTTTAAGTTTTGCATAGACCATTGCATCACACGACCTAGTAAGATCGAGAAATCCTACACAAAAACTTGCCTAAAAAAAGAACCAGAAGGGCATATAACAATGGCAAATGCTCTAGTAAAGAATGTCTTATCGTAATCTCAAGTTGAAAAGACTGTTTTCTCTTGTTTACTGTGAATGTGATGGAATTGTATTTTCTCTTGCTTGACTGGTTGTTACCAATCGATCGGTTGTCTTGCCGATCTTATGAGTGGTGCAAGTAAAAGCTAGCTAAGGGGGCATGTGGGACTCAGTGGAGGCTGTGAGTTTTAAACATCACCGCCGCCACATCGAGGATAAGGGAGCTGGGGACCCACTTAGTATTCTTCACCAAGCGGGTGAGTGATGTTCGGAGTTCTAGATCCCTCCAAGAATAATTGCCACCGCAGGAACCATGTCGCCCATGCTGGTGTGTGAGGGTTGCCTGGGAGCACATGAATAATGTAATGAGCAAGTGATAACATTATGACCGTGTTTGAAGATCCATTTGTTTTCAACTGTTTTGGAAGAACTGGCTTAATGAATTAGTTTGACGGGAAATAATTAAAGGACCTATTTTTATATGTTTCACAGTGTGATGGGACCAAATCAGGTAACAAAATGATTGGTGGGCGAGTGGGTGGATGGATGCCCCAATGGCACCATCCTATGGATGGGTGGATCCGATGAGCCGGGTAACTATCCAAAATACTTATTATTTATAATCCGAAATAGAATAATGCCCAAACAAGCCCGTTTTAGGAGAACGAGCTAGTGGTCGTGCCGCATAATATCATAAAGGCGTTAGCTCCCATGAACCAAGCGTGAACTTGTTCCATCCTCGATCACGCACATTGAGTGCCATTTGATTAGAGAAATAGATTCCTATTAGAATAATTACGTTTCCCCTGACTGTCGAATAAAGTTAGGTCCCTTCGTTTGCTCGTATCCTCGTATCTCCAAGAGATCGAGGTGTCATTTTTAATCGGAGACAAAGGACTTAGCCGCCAATCAAAAGGATCCCCTTGAGCCAGCTAGGGTGAGGACCAAACAAGTGGTTTCAGAGGATCCAATATATAATATAAATAATACATAATATAATATAAATAATATATAATATATAATATAATAGAGACAAGTGATTGTTTATCATATGTGTTTATTTCTTATCACGTCTTTCACAAAACTTTAAAGAACTTCAGACTTTCTGATAAACTATTTGACAAACTAAATGACAGCACTGGTGACAAAAAGAGTGACAACTAGATTGACAAGTAGATTGACATAATAGATTAACAAAACTGCATCTTGCATTGAGAAATCCACCCATAAATACACAGAAAATCCACCTAGAAAACATCTTCATCTTCGTCTTCTCCCCTTCTAACTACCAAGAACTACTTCCCATATAAAGACTCCCACGACTTCTAACTTCCATCCAGATCCCAAAAGACACTCTTCATTACATCCGATTATGACAAACTTAAAGACAAAAAGTAGTCAAAAAGAGCATCTAATTTTTTGCCTTAAACACTTGGCACAGCTCGGTGGCTTGAGCCAAAGGCTGACTTCGGATCCACAATCCCTTGATCCAGATTATTTTCCACCTTATCCTTCTCAGTACTTGCATCTTGAACTGTCACTTCAACTTCCAACTTCTTTGTCTTCTCAGCTTCTGGCTCTGCCTCTAGAAGAACAACAGTATTCACCTGAAGCTCATCCTGTTTGTCTGCCTTTGCTTTAACTCCTGATCCTTCCCCCTCAAACTCCAACTGCACCACATTGACCTTTCGCTCCGCTTCCGACTGTTGCTGCAAATCTGCCCACAGTCCGCTTCAGCTCCTCATTTTCATTTCGAACACGCTTATCAACTGCAACTTCGAACCACATTCTGAATTTGTCAATTGGCTCCCCCAAATGTTCTTCAAACATGCGGCTAGCATGACTCCATAATTTTTGAGTATATTGCTGCATCTCTTTCTTCAACTCTTCCAAATCTGCCTCAGCCACCAACACTCCTGTAACAGATTGCCCCTCCAAGACTGCTTTCTCCATACTGATCAACG
Source organism: Cibotium barometz (assembly GCF_041138505.1). Classification (NCBI taxonomy): domain Eukaryota; kingdom Viridiplantae; phylum Streptophyta; class Polypodiopsida; order Cyatheales; family Cibotiaceae; genus Cibotium; species Cibotium barometz. The sequence continues at coordinate 9,836,461 of NC_141051.1, forward strand.
GAGTCAGTCTGTTTATCAGAAAATTCCGACATAAGCTCCACAATCCGATCTTCGAACTGCACATCAAAAGCCATTTTTAAGCCATCTGCCCAACTACCAAATTCCATAGCTGCTTGCAATACTTCCTCCATCTTCCCTTGCATCTGCTCATTTAATTTTGATAATTCTTGCTCAAGCTGAGCCTTTTCTTTTCCTGTTACTTCCAATTGATCCCTAAGAAACTGAATCTGCCTTTCTAATACTCCTAGCTGCTCTGAATTCACTTTCTGACCCTCCAAAGACATAAGCATTGCCTCTTGATTATTGATAAATCTTCCTAACTCCGCCAAGCTATTGATAGCCTCGTTTGCAGTAAATACCCTCGGCAAATTGACACTAGCCCAACTCTGTGACATCAGAGGCTTAGACACAGATTGAAATGGCTTCTGTTCTCCCGACTTTTTCCTCAACTTTTGCGGAATGAAAGTGAAAGTCTTGGCCTTTGGCCCTACATGAGGCACACTTGGCAAAGAAGAAAACAATGTAGACTTACTTGCTCCCCCTTGGGCTACTGCATCACTACACTCCCGAGTCACCCAAGTTATGCGATTTGCTGGCTTTTGCTCCATACTCCAGCTTCCGCTTCTTTGCCTCCTTCGATAGCGTTATCACCGGTCCCATAGGTACCTGCAACACATGACTGAGAATACCCCCCAAATATGGGACAAGCTTCATCAGGGATGGTGATCTCTTATCTTTGATCTCCGCAATCTGCAGTCTCTCAAAAAGAAATGAGGCCCAGTCAATGTGAACCCCATGCTCTGCATTCCATAACGGTGCAAACGCCTCTTTGGACATGTATGCTGTCTTTGCGAGCAAACAGATTTTATCCAAGTACCAAAATAGATGCTTGCTTCTCACTTTTTCTGCATTCCTCACCATATAATAACCCCTGGTGCCCTGTGGTGGCCCAAACTCCCCTTTCATGATAGACTCCGTAATCTTCTTCAGTTTTGCACCTTGTTGATTTGGCAACTTAAACACCTCAGCCACTAATTGCGGTGTCACCTCTTTATCATTAGTGATGTAGCCGTTGTGTTTCCCTCAAATGCTACATCTGCTGCTCTGCATAAGGATTTTGCTGCCATGCAGACCAAGGCAACTGTGCATACTCAAACAATCCAATCCGCTTTAGCCAAAAGTTTCATCTGCATGCAAATCGATACCTTCATCTGACTTCGTGTCGCGACTCTAAGCTTCTGATACATTGTCGGCTTCATCATCATCTTCAATCACCTACACAGCAACCCGCGGCGTCTTCAATTCCTCCAAAGCTACCTTCATCGAACGCATCTGCGGCATAAGATCACTTCCCTGCTTCTGGGGCTGCATGAAGACTTTCTTCCTCAAACTCTCAGAGAACATCTTGAACAAGACACAGAAAACCCTCAAAAACACCAAGCTTCCACACACTTTGATTTGGACTAGTCGGGCACGTCGGCCCTTTGCAGGTTTATCATGGTGCTCCTTCTCAAAAAACGCACCCCATGCAAATTTCTCAAAAGGTGTGCCTAAAATCTGTCTCACGTGGCACCATTCTTTTCTTAACTTGAGTGCAAAGATTCCCTCGAAATAATTTATTCCCCACATTTTGACTTCCATTTCAGCTATCCCTTTGACAAAATATCTGACACCCACATTCTCTATCCAAAAACTTCTTTCCCACAAACATTCTGATTCCGCTTCGGCCTGCCATCAAATTCCCCCGGAAACATGGTTGCCAACTTACTTTTCTCCTCACTAATTCTACTCCAATTTCTAATTCAACTCCAACATGCCTCACAGCAATGTCCTCAGCCTTATTAATCATCCATCTTGGAATTTTAGGAATCTTGCCATAAAACTTCTTCAGACGGAATCCATTTACTGGCTTAGGGATAGGAGTTCCAAACACATCTATCAATCTAAAAGTCCCTTGCCCCAATTCTTGCACAATCTAATATGGACCAAAATACCTAAGCTTCAACTTTCCCGGGTGTGGCCCTAGTTTCGAATTGTACATCATCACCCAATCACCTTTCTGAAAAATTTTGAATTTGACCTGTCTTGTCATCCATGCTTGCCTTCTGTTTTGACTTACTTCCACCACATAAGCACTGTAAATTCTATCTTCTTTCAACTTTAACAATTCCTGCTGCCTATGCATCACTGAATCTTCAGGGCTCAATCTATGCTGAACTGCAAGCCCCAAACTAATATCACATATTCCATAGGGACAACTACCTCAATCCCATAAACTAGCTTAAAAGGTGTCATGCCTGTTGCCACTTTGTATGCAGTCCCGAATGACCGTAATGCTGAATCTAATTTCTCATCCCAATCTGCCCTGTTTTCAGAAACAATCTTCTTCAAAATCCTCACTAGCACCTTATTTGTGCTTTCTGCCTGCCCATTAGCTTGCGGATGATACGGGGTAGATTTCTTATGCAGAATCATGTGCTTGGATGTCAACTCCTTAATGACTGAATTTAGAAAATGGACACCTTGATCAGACACCAATTCTATCGGACACCCAGATCTGGTCATCATTTTGTACAGGAACCTAGCCACACTGGCTGCCTTGTTATCCTTGAAAGCCACTGCCTTCCACCCATTTGGTGGCATAATTTGTTGCAACCAGGATGTACCTTGCTCCTGTTCTTCTGGATTTCGGCTTAATCGGCCCAATAAAATCAAGACCCCATTGTTGAAATGGTTCAAGGGGTAATATCGGATGATCCTGCATCCGATCCATGGATGTTGGTTGGCCCATCGTCTGGCATTGCACACATTCTCTTGCAAATGAATAAGCAAGCATCCCTCAGCAATAATGGCCACCAGAGTCCAGCTTGCATAATCTTCCTACCAGTAATCTCTCCCGAAAAATGACCTCCAGCTACACCAAAATGTGCTTCTTGTAAAACTGCCTTCTGTTCTTCATCTGGCACACATCACAGAATGATCTGATCTGCTCCCCTTCTATACAAAGATCCGGAAATTATCAAAAATGGTCTGCTCCTTAGAACAAACTTCTTCCTCTGATCAGCTGTCATGTTGGAAGGTAATACCCCATCGGTCAAAAACTGAACCATTTTGTCATACCACTTGACCTTGAACCTGAAACAATTCCACATCTAGTAATTCATCCGACACCCCTGATGTATCCGAGACATTTTTCAGCCTGCTCAAATAATCTGCGACTGCATGCTAATTTCCAGGAGTATGCACTACAGTGTAATCAAATTCCTGCAACAAAAGCATCCATCTGCAAAGCTTTCCTTCCAGCTTTGGTTTATTGACCAAAAACAACAGAGCTTGATGATCCACATGAAAAACAACTTTGTTTCCCAACAAATAATGCCTGAATTTTTCCAATGCAAAAATCATTCCCCTAGCTTCCCTCTCTATGACAGTGTAATTCCTTTCGGCTGGATTTAACATTCTACTTGCATAATACATTGGTCTAAACCATCCTAGAACCTTCTCCTGCATCAAAACAGCTCCGACTGCCATATCCGACGCATCCACATAAATATGGAAAGGTAACTCCCAATTTGGTGGTTGAAGGATAGGTGAAACTACCAACATTTTCTTGATAATTTGAAAGGCTTTTTCCTGTGCTTCACCCCACACAAAACTCACATCCTTTTTGGTCAAATGACTCAAAGGTGCACACACATCAGCCAAATATCTCAAATAACGGCTATGCCATTTAGTTTGACCAAGAAACCGCATAACTGCCTTCAAATTATTCGGTGCTATTGCCCTTTGAATTGCACTAATCTTGTCAGCATCAATTGACATCCCTTCCTTGGATATGATGTGACCCAGTAACTTTCCTTTTTGAATTGCAATAGCACATTTGTGCGGGTTTAAAGCCATTCTAAACATCCTGCACCTCTCCAAACATTTCCTTAAATGCTCCAAATGTTTAATCTTCTCCCCAAAAACTAAAAAATCATCCATGAAAATCCACATAAATTCTGTCAAATATGGTTCAAAAGTTTTAAAAGCTGCTTTTGAAAATGAAGGTGGCCCATTCTTCAACCCAAAGCTCATCACTGTATAAGCAAATGCTCCCCATTCAGTAATAAAAGCTGTCTTCTCAATGTCCTCTTCTGCCATTGGAATCTGATTATAGACAGAAAATCCATCAAGAAAGCTATACATCTCATGTCCTGCAACATCATCCAAAACTGAATCAATGAATGGTAATGGAAATAGATCTGCAATGGTTGCTGCATTCAACTTTCTGTAATCCACACAAACTTGGATTTTCCCTGACTTCTTTGGCACCACCACAACTGGGGACAACCATTCTGCTTTATCCACTGGGATGATAAATCCAACATTGAGAAGTTTATCCAACTCTTCCTTCACCTGTTTGGCGTAATTCGAATTCATTCGGTACCTTTACTGAATCACAGGCACCGCATCCTCCTTTAAATTTATCTGATGCCTATACACCTGGGGATCCATACACTTCAAATCAGAATAATCCCAAGCAAACACATCCATGAATTCTTGCAACAACACCTTTAAATTGGCCTTGAAATCATCATCTAGGTTGACATTCACTTTGACAACCTTCGAATTCTCCACAGATCCCAAATTTAAATCCTGCAAATCATCCTCCTTCACTCTGGAAACCTTCTTCATCAATTTATCATACAAGAACTCTGCTCTAATTATTGCCTCCTTAGGCGCGATCTCTGCAGCATCATCAACTTCTTCCACCTTGCCACCATCATCAGTTTTTTCTTCCTTTATCTGCGGAATCTGCTCGAAAGTACTGTCAACTGTTTGACAAAACGCATCCTCCTAAATCGGATAATCAACATATCTATCAAGAATCCGTTCCACATCCACTTCAAAAACAGGAACCACTGTTGGATTGGCTGCCAAAAAATTATCTTCCTCATCATCCTCAACTTCTTCTACCAAACTAATTGGTTGTGCCATCATTGGCTTCACTGCCCTTGAGACAGCTCCTGCTTAGACCCCATTGGTATTGTAATCACTTTCTTACCCTTCTTTAATGTGACCACATTCTTCTCCCAATGCTGCTTGAGCTTTGCTGTTCTAAACCACGGCCTTCCTAACAGCATTGAATATGCATTTGCATCATCCTTCATCCGCAAAACAACAATTTACTGGAAACTGCAAACCTTGTATGATAAGAGATTGTTTCCTCAGCATCCCAATAGGTTGAACCCGACTTTGATCCGCCATGCATACCTGAAATGGTGCTGGCTCAAGCTGAACATTCTTCATCTTCAAAAACTCCAATTCTGACAAAATATTGACTCCAGATCCGCCATCCAAAAAAACTGTTGAAAATCTCCGATCATCAAAATCCAATTGAACTGTAGGAATAGTGAAATCCACATCTTCAGGACTAATCTAATGACTGCCCACACTTTGATTCAACACAGCCCAGATTCCAGACACCTTCGACTTCCCCTCAATGCATCATAATCTGCAAAATGTCCTAGCACAAAATTGCTAAACCATTGTACATCTTTCCCCTCAAATGTTGCCTCAAACTGGTGCATCTTGGCTTGCGCATCATATACTCCGGCAAATCCTCTAGCCTGCCATTGAGTCTCAAATTGAGCTACATGACAATCAGGGTTTTCTTTTGACTTTCCTGAAAAGCTTCCGAATTTGATGCGCAAATCTGCTCTAGCCGCTGCTGCCATGTTAAAAGGTCTATTTGGGAGTACTTGCCTATTGGTTCTCCTATTCGGACGGATTGAATTGCAACCGTCTTCGAGGCAATAATGCCTGTTGTATTACTGCTGTTGCTAATACATGTGGAAATCCTCCTGCTAATCCTAGAGTTGCTACCCCTGACTTAACCACCGCATTCTCTGAATCCTCATCAGAACTATCTATTGACATTCCACTTTCATCTCCTTCCTGTGCGAGACCATCGTTGATGTTGGTCATCTCCCCGATGTTGCAAACCCAAACTCCTTGCTCTTGACCTTGTAAAATAGAAATGAGATGATTCCCCTGAATCCTCTAGAGCGAACTCAAACCCCCACCTCTATAGATGCATGAATGAAAAAAATCTAACCATTGCCTACATAAATCTCTTCATCTTCTAGCACTCACCATTAACAGAAGAATGTAAGCCCGCGCATGAAATTCATCACAAACACCGTGATCGCCAAGTGTTTATTGCTTATCACGTCTTTCACAAAACTTTAAAGAACTTCAAACTTTCTGACAAACTATTTGACAAACTAAATGATAGCACTGGTGACAAAAAGAGTGACAACTAGATTGACAAGTAGATTGACATAATAGATTAACAAAACTGCATCTTGCATTCAGAAATCCGCCCATAAATACACAGAAAATCCACCTAGAAAACATCTTCATCTTCGTCTTTCCCCCTTCTAACTACCAAGAACTACTTCCCATATAAAGACTCCCACGACTTCTAACTTCCATCCAGATCCCAAAAGACACTCTTCATTACATCCGATTATGACAAACTTAAAGACAAAAAGTAGTCAAAAAGAGCATCTAATTTTTTGCCTTAAACAATATGAGGACGAATCAATCATCTCTACTGGCCATAGAAGTGATTTGAATATCCTTGCATGTTGAGACAATCATCGTGTGAAATTGTGCTTGTATCTTGGGGGTGCACACGCAAAATATTTGTATAGTAAAAAAGATTGGGGAGGAAACTTTTTGGGAAAAAACATAGGGTGATCTAATTAAGAAACCAATGTGACACTGATTGACTAGAAGGATAGATCAAAACTTTGTTTAGAGAAATGTCTAGGGTATATCTCATTAATTTGTATATTGTAAGTTATTAGGATTATAACTCCATTAAAGAGAGACCTGTGTAAAGTACCAACATAGGTTTAATTAAATAGTCTACGTGTGAATGCCATCACTAGATGCTTTACACTAAGACGGTCGTCCGGTTCCTGACCCCATCTCGGAAAAACATGGGTCTAACTTCGGATGTTACCCAAAAAAAAAGAAACTCTCATCATGCGTATTAATCTTGAGTGCCTTCAGATGTGATGCTATGATAAGTGTTTGATAGTTTTGAACTTTTCGTGTGGTGGATGATAGCTTTACGGTAGATGGTAGGGAAAAATTAAATTTTGAATTGTTTTCTGGATGAACCTCGGTCCTTTTTTGAAGTTTGTATGATTTCTTTTTTATCTTTATTATCCGACCGACGAGAATAGGAGGCTCAGCGAACCAAAAATAAAATAATAGTTGAACGAAAATCTCTAGTATTACCAAGGGAAACCTTTCATGATGTTATTGTGATGGAAATCCTAGATTAGCATGCCCATGACCATGACCAAGGATATAAGTAAAGTTAGTCAACTATCGTAAAAAATATCGAATAATTGGTGCTTCGGCCTATTAGAGCAATATCTCAGCAGAGTATTCCTCTTCCTATAATATATGAGGTCAGGTTTTATGGAGGAGTAGATTTTATGTCCCAGTAGATAACCATGTTAAGTGTTGCACTTATTATATCATATAGGAAATAATATAAAGTTTATATAGGCAAACTAAGTAAAGACCTTTCCTTGAAGAAAGAGAGTTTGAGTCTGAGATACTTCTTAGATATTTTTTAGGCAAGAGAAAGTTTCTCTCCAAGAAAGCTTCGATAATGGCATTAAAGAAGTCCTTCATGGAGCCCCCAACCGGAGCCATTCAAAGGTGAACGAAGGAATCTGGGAGAAGAAGTAGAGGCTTGTATAGAGTCCATGGACGAGTATTTTGATGTAGCTGGATACAGTGAAAGAAACAAGTTCATCCTTGCTTGTTTAACAAGCACGAGAAATGCTGGGATTAGTTGGAAGAACTATTGTCAATCTAACCACTAGAACCAGGATTGGTTGACATGTGATGCCATGAAGGTACATCTTCATGTGAAAGGTTTCGGGAGGATAAAATGAATGAATTTTTGGAGCTAACCCATGAAAGGAAGACCCTAGAGAAATACCACCAAACTTTTGTTAAACTTCTCCAATTTTCTCCAGAGATGGATGAGGTAACTCTTCTCCATCGATTCATGGGGAAGCTTGATCCGCCTTTGACTAACCTAGTCAAGAATTACCAAGCCATCCTCCATTGCAAAAGCCATAATTATGGCCAAAGACTATGATAAAGTTTTTTATATGGGAAGTGTTCACAAGGACTCATACGTGAGTCCTTCCATGTTGATCAGGAAGAGAAATGTCAAGCCCTCCCCTCTTGGCTAAGAGGAATCGTGAGCTAGAGCAAAATCAAGGTCAAGAAATAGGGATAACAAGGTTAGAGAGTAGATCTCGGACTCGTAGACATCGCATCAGGACCTTTCAAGAAGGAAGACGTTTTAGATGCCAAACGACAAGGTCATCGATAGGAAAATTACCGTTTCCTATATATCAACAATAAAGTCAACGCAATGAGCTTTTTCATGAGAATAAACGCAAAGTGTAAACAACATGAACACATGACAAAAGATTTCCCTAACTGACCCAGGACCCTTCCCTTCCCAATCATGGAAAGGGGAAACCCAATAGGATGGGCGCCGGGCCTGATAAGACTATAAATGAGAGATTGAGTTAGAAATTTTGATATAGATTATAGATATGATGGGTTAAAGATAGTCAAATTTAACAAGTGTTTCTATGAGTAAGCAGAAACACTTGTTAAAGGTAGATTATAGATATGATGGGTTAAAGATAGCCAAATTTAACAAGTGTTTCTATGAGTAAATAGAAGTTGATTGTTGGTGCAAGATTCATGTGAAGTAATGTACATGATGAATAGAGGTATTCTAGGAGACAATGCAAGTAGGGTTATGCATCTCGCTATCAGAGGTTAGATCGCATAAAGGATTGATCTCCTTATGTTTTTCCATGGCAATTTGGGAAGTACCATATTACATGGGAGTATGGAATAAGGAATTCATAAGGTAGGATCAGGGATAATAAAGAATCGGTTCATATCATATAAAAGTGTATACGGATGCATGACCTTAGGATAATAAATCCAATTAACTTTAGAATAATGAAGGCATTCTGGAAGCTCAACAAAATGAGGTAGATATATGAAAGAAGGGACTCTTAGTAGGAACAATGTTTAGATAAAAGAGGGTTTTGACGACCCAGTGGGGATACCACTTTGGGAGAGAGAGAGAGAGAGAGGAGGATTTACTTAGAGATTACCTCAAGATGAGGACATCTCAAATCTTTTAAGTGGGGGAGAGAATGTAACATCCCTCCCAAGCCATGTAATGATTCTCTTTTAATATAGGTTTCAAGAAGAAAGAGAGTGCACATTGAGAGAGACTATAAGGCTAGAAACGTTGAGAAAGTGATAGAGTAAAAATATTAGTTCCCCCAAAAATCTGAAAAGAAATGAGAAGATAAGAATAGATCCATTAAGAGAGAAACATCGCCAAAAACAAAATTTCAAATTCAGGTGATAGCAGGTCAGTAGTGGTGCTATTCTCCCCTTCAAGATGATAGGAAGCCTTGAGAATGGTACCAATACCTTTCTTCCTTGAATGTAAAGCAGGATGGCAAGTGGTGCCACTTTGCCCTTTAAAAGTCAGGGGATGGGAGGCCTTGAGAATGGCACCACTTCCATTCTACCTTGAATGTAAGGAAGAATGGAAGTGGTGCCACTCTCCCATTCAAGGTGATGGGATGGGAGGCCTTGAGAATGGCACCACTATCATTCTTCCTTGAATGTAAGGAAAAATGAAAGTGGTGTAATTCTCCCCATGGTGCTGATGGGAGGCCTTGAGAATGGCACCACTGCCATTCTACCTTGAATGTAAGGGAGAATGGTTGTGGTGCCATTCCGTTCTCCCCTTTAATCACGTTAATGGTAGGCCTTGAGAATGGCATCATTGGCATTCTTCCTTGAATGTAAGGGAGAATGGTAGTGGTGCCATTCTCCCCTTTAAAGTTATGGGAGGTTTTGATAATGGCACCACTGCCATTCTCCCCTTTAAGGTTATGGGAGGCCCTAAGAATGGTAGTGGTGTCATTCTTCCCTTCAATCAAAATTTCACCACCGCTGCCATTCTATACATCCACATCTACATCCACATTCACATCTATGCATATACATCTTCATGCATACATCCATTTTCACATTCATACATCCACACTCCCATCTCCACATCCACACTCCCATCTCCACATCCACACATCCACATACATACATCCATCTCCACATTCCCATTCATATAGCCCCATATGCCTTCACATCTAATCTTTTACATCACATCCATTATCGCCCTATCACAACCCATATACATCTTATCCTATCACATACACTTCTTACCTCATCCCATACACATCTTATCACATCTTAATTCAATTTTCACCTCCTAACTTATTTCATAAGCATCTTATCACCTCTTATCACATCTTATACACCTCTTATCACATCCTATTACATCTCATATCTATTTATAGAGTACAAGAGAATTCTTATATTTGATATAAGATTTCTTTACACATTTATTTATGCATAAATTCTATTTAAGGAGATTAATACTTTCGAAGTAAAAATCAATCTTTTATGCATCTTCCTATGCATAAATTCATTTTAAATGGAAATGACACTTTTGAATTAAATTTCAATCTTTTATGCATTTTCCTATGCACAAATTCAATTTAGATGAGAATGACACTTTTAAATTTAAAATCAATCTTTTATGTATCTTCTTATGCATAAATTCAATTTGGTAGGAATTACACTTTTAGAATAAAAGAATTTCTCTTATGCATCTAAGTTATGCATAAAATCCATTTATGATGAAAATCACACTTTTAGTATAAAAAGAATATCTTTTATGCATACCTCTGCATGAAATCTAATATGATAAAAGTAACACTTTTACAATAAAATAATCAGCTTTTATGCATACCTCTATGCATGAAATTCAAATATGATAAAAGTAACACTTTTATAATAAAATAATCAACTTTTATGCATACCTCTATGCATGAAATCCAAATATGATAAAAGTAACACTTTTATATTATAATTCTAATGGTTTTTATGTAATTTCTCTCTCTCACTCAAGAAATGGTCATACTCATGACCCATTCTCAATCCAAATGAAGCTTTTCATAAATCTTTTCCTTAATTCAAGATTAATCTATGCTTGAGGCCAAATTAATGACTTTTTTCTATGCTTTTAGTTTATGTATTTCATGAATATTGATGATTCAATCCATTATGGATTAATGATCCAATTAGGAATCATTCTATTTATTTCCTTAATGATAAGCTTTATCCCTTAGAAAATTTGAGATTTATCAGTCATAGCAGCGGAGCTATGGCAAAATCTTTATAAAAATACGCATAAAATAATTTCATTCAAAGCATGAAAAGAGGACTTCCTACCATATTCTAGGAATTATCATCCTAGATTAATTGTGTGAGATCCCGGTCTCCACCGCGCAACGGATTCGGGGTACTAGCAGCAGAAGTAGCACTTCATGCGCGGGTCAGGGACCCACACTCGAGGCCTCGCCCACGGATATCCGGACAAGAGACTAATCCGTCGGTTTGTCCAAAACCGAAACCGGAAAACTTCCTTTACCCGGAAAGCATGGGCGATTCCACCAGGATAACTCTTAACTCTAACGTAGTCAAGATCATTACGGATCAACTGATCTGACTGCACCTTTAACGGTACTTGGTCAATTCAAGGAAGAAACTTGCACTTGGATCATTGGGATCAACGCTTTTTTCCCCATCAAGAGAGGCACAGCCGTTGATTCCTATCCATAGAACAATTTCTATCCGGGATTTACTTCATCTATCGTAATAATAGAATTTAAATCTCGATTTACGGATCCATCAGTCCAGCCTAACCCCATCCGATCCCATGGGTTAGCCAACCGCCCAACCACTGTAGTGATGGGATCCAATTTGAAATTTGGTTAGGTTTTGTCCCGGGTACCAAGGAAAAGAGTTCCAAGACCCCCTAACCGGAAGTTCATGCAAACATAAAACTAGCCACACCACTTACACACCCAATATGAAATTGCCTTTTTCTTAGCATCAACTAACTTTAAAACAATCCTTTAATGAAACCATAGTACCACTGATCACAATCTTCCAATTTATCCGGTTGATTCATAATTTCCCAGCATTCCTTCATCAAAGTATCTATGGCATCATTGGCAACTAGAACGCTCACCACCTGTCCACACAGGGGCCTTTTCAATAGTTCCTAGCCCATAATACTCGGCAAAATAATCACTTATAAAAATTCAAGATGGACTCTCGTTGAAGATCAGCAAGATCAACCAACAAATCCATATAAAGAGCCATGGACTCATCCATTGAAGACCAGCAAGGTCAATCAACCAGATCCATGCCCGGTTTCACAAAACAACTCTTACTCCTTGTTCCAATATCTTCCTCGACGCACGCGTGGGTATCCTGGGCGACCCAGAGCCCGAGCACCGTATGGTCAGCACCCTCTAGGATCCTTCGCAGGTGACCTAGCGCTTCACTCATAGGCCGCTTCCTTGGTCCCTCATCCACCGTACCGGAAGCTCACCATTTAAATCGAACCGAGGCTGGTCAAGACCTCGGTCGACCTTGCTACGCGAGACGTCCTCCATTGACTCTCCGTCAGCAGTTGCAACTTTAACAGTTAGGTCTTCATGACCTTAATCCACAAGATGGTCAAAATGCTTCCCCAGCATTCTTGACATAAAACAGTCATTTACAAACAGTCACAAAATACAGTTTCTAAATCAAACTCTCGTCTTTCCACATTATCCGTCCACATTACTTATTCCACATTCTATTCAATGTGTACTCATTCTCATCCATTTCCTCATATCGACGACACATTAATTCACATTCACATTCATACATCCACATTTACATGGATACATCCATTTTCACATCCTCATTTATACATCCACATCCCATATCCACATTCACATCCACATTCACATTCACATCCACATTCACATCCTCATTTATACCTCCACATCCACATCCATATTCACATCCATACATCCACATCTACATGCATACCTCCATTTTCACATCCACATCCCTTATCTACATTCATACATACACATCCATATCCACATCCATACATCCACATCCACATCCACATTCATATTCACATCCATATATCCACATCTACATGCATACATCCATTATCACGTCCTCATTCATACATCCACATCCACATACATACATACATCCACATCCACATACATACATACATCCACATCCACATTCCCATTCACATCTATACATCCACATCTACATCCACATACATACATACATCCACATCCACATTCCCATTCACATCTATACCTCCACATCTACATCCACATTCATATACATCCACATCCACATTCCCATTCACATCTATACATTCACATCTATATCCACATACATACATACATCCACATCCACATTCCCATTCACATCTATACATCCACATTCACATCCACATTCACATCTATGCATATACATCTTCATGCATACATCCATTTTCACATTCATACATCCACTTTCACATTCATACATCCATACTCCCATCTCCACATCCACACATCCACATACATACATCCATTTCCACATTCCCATTCATGTAACCCCATATGTCTTCACATCTAATCTTTTACATCACATCCATTCTCGCCCTATCACAACCCATATACATCCTATTCTATCACATACACTTCTTACCTCATCCCATACACATCTTATCACATCTTGATTCATCTTATCACCTCTTATCACCTCTTATACACCTCTTATCACATCCTATCACATCTCATATCTTATTTATAGAATACAAGAGAATTCTTATATTTGATATAAGATTTCTTTACACATTTACTTATGCATTAATTCCATTTAAGGAGATTAATACTTCCGAAGAAAAATCAATCTTTTATGCATCTTCCTATGCATAAATTCAATTTAGATGAGAATGACACTTTTGAATTAAAAATCTTTTTTTTTTTTATGCATCTTCTTATGCATAAAGTCAATTTGGTAGGAATTACACTTTTAGAATAAAAGAATTTCTCTTATGCATCTAAGTTATGCATAAAATCCATTTATGATGAAAATCACACTTTTAGTATAAAAAGAATATCTTTTATGCATACCTCCATGCATGAAATCTAATTATGATAAAAGTAACACTTTTGATATAAAAATTTTCCTTTATGCATACTTCTATGCATGAAAATTAAAAATGATAAAAGTAACACTTTTGATATAAAATTTTTTCTTTTATGCATACTTCTATGCATGAAAATTAAAAATGATAAAAGTAACACTTTTGATATAAAAATTTTTCTTTTATGCATACTTCTATGCATGATAAAAATGGTAAAAATAACACTTTTGATATAAAAACTTATCCTTTATGCATGATATTAAATTTTAATTTCTCCATGATTATAATGAAATTCTTTCAATTAATCTAGGATGATAATTCCTAGAATATGGTAGGAAGTCCTCTTTTTATACTTTGAATGAAATTATTTTATGCATAATTTTTATAAAAATTTTGCCATAGCTCCGCTGCTATGACTGATAAATCTCAATTTTTCTAAGGGATAAAGTTTCTCATTAAGAAAATAATTAAAATAATCTCTAATTGGATCCTTAATCCATAATGGATTGAATCATCAATATACATAAACTAAAAGCATAGAAAAAAGCCATTAATTTGGCCTCAAGCATAGCTTAATCTTGGGTTAAGGAAAAGCTTTATGAAAAGCTTGATTTGGATTGAGAATGGGTCATGAGTATGACCATTTCTTGAGTGAGAGAGAGAATTTACATAAAAATCATTAGAATTTAAACATAAATGAAAATTAACCTCAATAGCATTTATTAAATTATGTAACTCTTCACTACTATTCACTGTAAGATTCCTCCCCCAACCCCTTTTTGATGTCTAGTATCTTCCCCTGTAATCAATCCCTCTTCAGAAATATAAAGGCCTTGTTCTAACTGTTTTAACCTAGAGAGAGAAAATATGCTAGAGAGAGAATATTCAGATTATGAATATTTTTGGATAGAAAATTAACTCATCCTATTAAAATAAGTTCCCCTGAAATAGAAATTCAAAAAGAATTTTCCAATGTGCAATTGGAATTAAATGGAAATAAGTATAAAGAACCTTAGTCTAAGGGTCTAGATTTTCAGAAATTTTTAGATTATGGTCCAATTAAGGTTCCTATGGGCCAATAGCATCAATCCATGTGTAGGGAGGAGATAAATCCAATTTGTAAAAGAAGATACCCAAAAATGAGTAAATGCTCACATAAGATGAAGAGTTGAAAATGTACAAGATTTATTAGTAAAAAAACTATGAGCAATATTAAAAATATGAGATATTTTGGGTATCCAAAAATGAGTAAATGCTCACATAAGATGAAGAGTTGAAAATGTACAAGGTTTATTAGTAAATAAACACATATGTAAGGAAGGGGAGTTCTTTAAAGGAGGTGCATATTTCACATAAGATGAAGAGTTGAAAATGTACAAGGTTTATTAGTAAATAAACACATATGTAAGGAAGGGGAGTTCTTTAAAGGAGGTGCATATTTCACATAAGATGAAGAGTTGAAAATGTACAAGGCTTATTAGTAAAAAAACTATGACACATATGTAAGGAAGAGGAGTTCTTTAAAGGAGGTGCATATTTCACATAAGATGAAGAGTTGAAAATGTACAAGGTTTATTAGTAAAAAACTATGAGCAATAAAATTTTGACACATATGTAAGGAAGGGGAATTCTTTAAAGGAGGTGCATATTTCACATGCTTGAATGAGTTTTAAACTCAAAAATAATGTGATATTTTTATCTCTCATCTCTCTTGAACCAAACCAAATCAAAATGGAACCAAACCGAATCAAAAAGTAACCAAACTAGGTCCAAATCTAGTCCAAATTCAACCAAACTGACTTGGAAAATTCTAGAATCAGTTTGTTTGGTTAGGAGCTCAAATTTTCCTATAAATAGAAGCCTCCCCTTGTTGAAAAAAATATAGTGTCTTATGCTTTGTCACTCTACTCCACCTAAGCCAAATTAGATAGAGTCTTATGCTTTGTTACTCTACTCCACCTAAGCCAAATTAGATAGAGTCTTATGCTTTGTTACTCTACTCCACCTAAGCCAAATTAGATAGTGTCTTATGCTTTGTCACTCTACTCCACCTAAGCCAAATTAGATAGAGTCTTATGCTTTGTCACTCTACTCCACCTAAGCCAAATTAGATAGAGTCTTATGCTTTGTTACTCTACTCCACCTAAGCCAAATTAGATAGAGTCTTATGCTTGTTACTCTACTCCACCTAAGCCAAAATATAGAGTGTCTTATGCATTGTTACTCTACTCTACCTAAGCCAAGAGTTGTGAATTCTTTAATAATTCACTAGTTTTTGATACTTCTCTCTTTCTTCAATCCCCATTGGTGGCTCCATCAACATACTAAACCAATTGATTGGTTGGGGGCCTCTACCGTGAATAAAGAATCAAGCAAATTATAAGGTAAGTATATTGAATTTTGATCTTTCTATAATTTCTCAATGATTCTCTCTTCTCAACCCCTCTCAAGCTTGAGAAGTTTAATTGGTATGGTTTTTAAATGCTATTGAAGTTAATTGGTGAATAGTAGTGAAGAGTTACATAATTTAATAAATGCTATAGAAGTTAATTTTCATTTATGTTTAAATTCTAATGGTTTTTATGTAATTTCTCTCTCTCACTCAAGAAATGGTCATACTCATGAACCATTCTCAATCCAAATGAAGCTTTTCATAAAGCCTTTCCTTAATCCAAGATTAAGCTATGCTTGAGGCCAAATTAATGGCTTTTTGCTATGCTTTTAGTTTATGCACATTGATGATTCAATCCATTATGGATTGATGACCCAATTAGAGACCATTCTAATTGTTTTCTTAATGATCCAATTAGAGACCATTATGGATTGATGATCCAATTAGAGACCATTATGGATTGATGATCCAATTAGAGACCATTCTAATTATTTCTTTAATAATGAGCTTTATCCCTTAGAAAAAAATTGAGATTTATCAGTCATAGTAGCGGAGCTATGGCAAAATTTTTATAGAAATTACGCATAAAATAAATTCATTCAAAGTATAAAAAGAGGAATTCCTACCATATTCTAGGAACTATCATCCTAGATTAATTAAAAGAATTTTATTATGCATGGAGATGTGGATGTTGCATGTAGATGTAGATGTATGGATGTGAGTGTGAATGTGGAGGTGGATGTATGCATGGGACGTGGATGTATGCATGTAGAAATAGATGTGTAGATGAGGATGTAAATGGAGATGTGGATGGATGCATGTAGATGTAGAGGTATAGATGTAGATGTGAATGGAGATGTGGATGTATACATGTAGATGTAGATGTATAGATGTAGATGTGGATGTGGAGGTGGATGGATGCATGTAGATGTAGATGTATAGATGTAGATGGGAATGGAGATATGGATGTATGCATGTAGATGTAGTTGTGAATGGAGATGTATATGTATACATGTAGATGTAGATGTATAGATGTAGATGTGGATGTGGATGGGGATGTATGCATGTAGATGTAGGTGTATAGACGTAGATGTGGATGTAGAGGTGGATGTATGCATGTAGATGTAGATGTATAGATGTGGATGTGAATGTGGAGTGGATGTATGCATGTAGATGTAGATGTATAGAGGTGAATGTGAATGTGGATGTGGATGTATGCATAGAGATGTAGATGTATGCATGTAGATGTGAATGTACGCATATAGTTGTGGATGTATGGATGTGAATATACGATTGTGATGTGAGGGAATCTGAAGTGATGAGATGGAAATGATGTGATGGGATGAGTATACATATAAATGGAATATGGAATAAGTAATGTAGATTGAGGAGGGATAATGTGGAAAAATGAAAGTTAAAATAGAAATTGTATTGTAAACTGTTTGTAAATGCTGTTTGTAAATGCTGTCTGTAAATGATTGTTTTATGTCAAGAATGCTGGGGGGAGCATTTTGACCGTCTTGTGATTAAGGTCGTGATGAGAAAGTTGCAACTGCTGACGGGGAGTCAATGAAGGACGTCTCGCGTAGCAAGGTCGGCCGAGGTCTTGACCAGCCTCGGTGCGATTAAAATGGTGAGCTTTCGGTACGGTGGATGAGGGGCCAAGGAAGCGGCCTATGCGTGAAGCGCTAGGTTACCTGCGAAGGATCCTAGAGGGTGCTGACCATACGGTGCTCGGGCTCTGGGTCGCCTAGGATACCCACGCGTGCGTCGAGGAAGATATTGGAACAGAGTTGGAGTTGTTTTCTGAAATCGAGCATGGATCTGGTTGATTGACCTTGCTGGTCTTCAATGGATGAGTCCATGGCTCCTTATATGGATCTGTTGGTTGATCTTGCTGATCTTCAACGAGAGTCCATCATGTTAAGTGATTATATTGCCAAGTATTATGGGCTAGGAACTATCGAAACGGCTCCTGAGCGTTCTAGTTGCCAATGATGCCATAGATACTCTGATGAAGGAATGATGGGAAATTAAGAATCAATTGGATAAATTGGAAGATGGTGATCAATGATACTATGGTTTTATTAAAGGATTGTTTTAAACTGGTTGAATCTGGTTGAAAAAGGCAATTTCATATTGGGTGTGTGAGTGGTGTGACTAGTTTTATTTTGCATGAACATCCGGCTAGGGGGCCTTGGAACTCTTTTCCTTGGTACCCGGGACAAAACCTAACCAAATTTTTAATTGGATCCCATCACTACAGTGGTTGGGCGGTTGGCTAACCCATGGGATTGGATGGGGTTAGGCTGGACTGATGGATCCGTAAATCGAGACTCAAACTTTTGTTTTTACGATAGAAAAAAAAAATAAATCCCGGACAGAAACTGTTCTATGGATAGGAATCAACGGCTGTGCCTCTTGAATGGGGAAAAAAGCGTTGATCCCAATGATCCAAGTGCAAGTTTCTTCCTTGAACTGACTAAGTATCTTATAGATGTAATCGGATCATCTCGATCAGAAATGATCTTGACTACGTTAGAGTAAAAAGTTATCCTGGTGGAATCGCCCGTGCTTCCGGTAGAGGAAGTTTTTCCGGGTTCGGTTTTGGAACAACCGACGGATTAGTCTCTTATCCGGATATCCGTGGGCGAGGCCCCGAGTGTGGGACCCCTGTCCCGCGCGAGAAGCGCTACTTCCGCTGCCAGTACCCTGAATCCGTTGCTCGGTGGGAACAGGGATCCTACAGTTGGTATCAGAGCATTTGGTTAATAAAGATCAACTGAGAAGACAAATATGTCAAAAATTTATCAAGAAACACAAAAAGGTTATAATTATGTGAGATAATTCATACAATTCGTAATTTTGGTAATTGGGTCTTCAGATGGAAGTGCCGCAATTATATAGAATCCCTGACTTGCTTGAGGCCTAGACATGATAGTATTTACCTTAAAATTCCAAGGACCGTGACTACCCGTATATACCGAGAGTATACTGCAGCTCTTTACTGACAGTATATACGAGTAAATCTAAGACTTGAAATTATAAGCGTTAATGCTATCTAGATGATGATTTCGAATGTGATTGATATGATTTTTAATTCTGTTTGAGAATTGATGAATTGATTTGGATTCTGATTGAAAATGCTGATTGAAAAATGTTGATTTTTAAAAATTAGTTGAAATATAATGAAACCACAATGAGGGGGAATGGAACGAGTCCCTGTGATGATATTCATAACTAGAAAGATGATAACGAATTCAGCAAATCACTATGAGATTAGTGGGTTGTGCTGTCAGATTGCTACTGTTAATACTTGACCGGTAGATCAAGTTAAGGGATGTCAAATTGAGAACTTGCTTGACTGAAATTTTCGTGTGGAAGAATGTTCCGAAGGAAACTTTTCGGTCTAATGGACCATTATCATGTTAAAGATATGAATGATATAATCTGAATGAATTGTTATTTAATGATGAGTTCTATATAAGGGATATTTATCCCAGTGTTCTGTTGGGTTGACCAGAATATAAGGAACCCCAGAATAAAATTGGATCTTAAGAATAAGAGCTGTCCTCTACCTTGCGAGATGAGGACATCTCGCACTTTTTAAGTGGGGTAGGATGTAAGATTCCTCCCCAGCCTTCGAGGTATATAGGAGTAAGAATCTCCCTTTCGGATCTTATAATTATTCCCTCTCTAAAATAAAAGAAAGTTTCTGTTTAAAAAAGGAAGACCCTTTTCCTAAAATACTTCTCAGGAGTCACGCCTATTTTAAGGATTTAGAACAATGAGTTTAGAAGTGAGAATCGGTGTTTTGGATACCAAGGTTTTGGTTTTCATTCGAGTACGGCCCAAAAGAAGTTCTTTATCTCTTGGGGAGTATAAGAAGTTATCCCCCAGATATTGTGATCCTTATATCTGAATTCAATGAAAGTAGGTGACTTAGCCTACAAGTTTCTTTTATCTCCTCATCTCAAAATTCTTAATGCCTTCTATAGAAAAATGTGTCAAACACAAATCATGGAAAGACGGTAAAACTTCAGTGGCAAGTTACCGTTGGCTTCTAGGTTACGCTAGCTCCTTCCTTTATATAAGTCGTAACTTTTACTTGTCGCTCACAGTAATCTTACTCCCATCAATCTCCTTTCTTTCTTAATCTCCTTCATGGCTTGGCAACAGGAATTAGTTTTATCCCTGATGATTTCTCACCTTCAAGACGCAAGAGAGTCTGTGAAGAAAGACTTTATAGAACAGTATGAGCGCTCACTTTTTCCTCAACTAGGAACTTCAGTAGCGCAGACCAAATGGCGGACCTATCAAAACATAACTAGGGTAACACCCTGGGGTCAGCAACACTTTCGTAACAATGTCCGCTTGGCCATGGTTATTGAAGCCTTGGGTTTGGGTCCCCGATACTACTGTGTCATGAGATCAAGGCATCTTGGGTTTTCTGAGCGGGTCTTCTTACTGGCATGTTTTCTTCCTCATGAGAAGATATGCCTTTACCCCGTTTTTGGCTTGCCTCTCAGAGGTCCTTTTGTTAGATCACCTCATACCACTGAGATAGGTGCGGCAATAACCAGCAGAATCATTCCTATAGATGAGTTACCCTATACTTGTGCAGCTTGTGAAGACTGCTTTTGTGACCATATGATGGACGGGCTTATGGAAGTGTAAAGAGTTCTTCTATCTTACTGTATAAGTCCCATGAATGAATAAAGTTTAAATCTTGTTCTTATTTTGAATCTTGCTCTCTTTAAGACTTTTCTTGGTGGTTAATCGTGATTAAAATTTTTCTCTAAGTCTCATATTCGTGCATCTTGCGAAATTATTCCAAGTTGCGAGATGAGGACATCTCGCGTTTTTTAAGTGGGGTAGAATGTAAGATTCCTCCCCCAACCCCTTTTTGATGTCTAGTATCTTCCCCTGTAATCAATCCCTCTTCAGAAATATAAAGGCCTTGTTCTAACTGTTTTAACCTAGAGAGAGAAAATATGCTAGAGAGAGAATATTCAGATTATGAATATTTTTGGATAGAAAATTAACTCATCCTATTAAAATAAGTTCCCCTGAAATAGAAATTCAAAAAGAATTTTCCAATGTGCAATTGGAATTAAATGGAAATAAGTATAAAGAACCTTAGTCTAAGGGTCTAGATTTTCAGAAATTTTTAGATTATGGTCCAATTAAGGTTCCTATGGGCCAATAGCATCAATCCATGTGTAGGGAGGAGATAAATCCAATTTGTAAAAGAAGATACCCAAAAATGAGTAAATGCTCACATAAGATGAAGAGTTGAAAATGTACAAGATTTATTAGTAAAAAAACTATGAGCAATATTAAAAATATGAGATATTTTGGGTATCCAAAAATGAGTAAATGCTCACATAAGATGAAGAGTTGAAAATGTACAAGGTTTATTAGTAAATAAACACATATGTAAGGAAGGGGAGTTCTTTAAAGGAGGTGCATATTTCACATAAGATGAAGAGTTGAAAATGTACAAGGTTTATTAGTAAATAAACACATATGTAAGGAAGGGGAGTTCTTTAAAGGAGGTGCATATTTCACATAAGATGAAGAGTTGAAAATGTACAAGGCTTATTAGTAAAAAAACTATGACACATATGTAAGGAAGAGGAGTTCTTTAAAGGAGGTGCATATTTCACATAAGATGAAGAGTTGAAAATGTACAAGGTTTATTAGTAAAAAACTATGAGCAATAAAATTTTGACACATATGTAAGGAAGGGGAATTCTTTAAAGGAGGTGCATATTTCACATGCTTGAATGAGTTTTAAACTCAAAAATAATGTGATATTTTTATCTCTCATCTCTCTTGAACCAAACCAAATCAAAATGGAACCAAACCGAATCAAAAAGTAACCAAACTAGGTCCAAATCTAGTCCAAATTCAACCAAACTGACTTGGAAAATTCTAGAATCAGTTTGTTTGGTTAGGAGCTCAAATTTTCCTATAAATAGAAGCCTCCCCTTGTTGAAAAAAATATAGTGTCTTATGCTTTGTCACTCTACTCCACCTAAGCCAAATTAGATAGAGTCTTATGCTTTGTTACTCTACTCCACCTAAGCCAAATTAGATAGAGTCTTATGCTTTGTTACTCTACTCCACCTAAGCCAAATTAGATAGTGTCTTATGCTTTGTCACTCTACTCCACCTAAGCCAAATTAGATAGAGTCTTATGCTTTGTCACTCTACTCCACCTAAGCCAAATTAGATAGAGTCTTATGCTTTGTTACTCTACTCCACCTAAGCCAAATTAGATAGAGTCTTATGCTTGTTACTCTACTCCACCTAAGCCAAAATATAGAGTGTCTTATGCATTGTTACTCTACTCTACCTAAGCCAAGAGTTGTGAATTCTTTAATAATTCACTAGTTTTTGATACTTCTCTCTTTCTTCAATCCCCATTGGTGGCTCCATCAACATACTAAACCAATTGATTGGTTGGGGGCCTCTACCGTGAATAAAGAATCAAGCAAATTATAAGGTAAGTATATTGAATTTTGATCTTTCTATAATTTCTCAATGATTCTCTCTTCTCAACCCCTCTCAAGCTTGAGAAGTTTAATTGGTATGGTTTTTAAATGCTATTGAAGTTAATTGGTGAATAGTAGTGAAGAGTTACATAATTTAATAAATGCTATAGAAGTTAATTTTCATTTATGTTTAAATTCTAATGGTTTTTATGTAATTTCTCTCTCTCACTCAAGAAATGGTCATACTCATGAACCATTCTCAATCCAAATGAAGCTTTTCATAAAGCCTTTCCTTAATCCAAGATTAAGCTATGCTTGAGGCCAAATTAATGGCTTTTTGCTATGCTTTTAGTTTATGCACATTGATGATTCAATCCATTATGGATTGATGACCCAATTAGAGACCATTCTAATTGTTTTCTTAATGATCCAATTAGAGACCATTATGGATTGATGATCCAATTAGAGACCATTATGGATTGATGATCCAATTAGAGACCATTCTAATTATTTCTTTAATAATGAGCTTTATCCCTTAGAAAAAAATTGAGATTTATCAGTCATAGTAGCGGAGCTATGGCAAAATTTTTATAGAAATTACGCATAAAATAAATTCATTCAAAGTATAAAAAGAGGAATTCCTACCATATTCTAGGAACTATCATCCTAGATTAATTAAAAGAATTTTATTATGCATGGAGATGTGGATGTTGCATGTAGATGTAGATGTATGGATGTGAGTGTGAATGTGGAGGTGGATGTATGCATGGGACGTGGATGTATGCATGTAGAAATAGATGTGTAGATGAGGATGTAAATGGAGATGTGGATGGATGCATGTAGATGTAGAGGTATAGATGTAGATGTGAATGGAGATGTGGATGTATACATGTAGATGTAGATGTATAGATGTAGATGTGGATGTGGAGGTGGATGGATGCATGTAGATGTAGATGTATAGATGTAGATGGGAATGGAGATATGGATGTATGCATGTAGATGTAGTTGTGAATGGAGATGTATATGTATACATGTAGATGTAGATGTATAGATGTAGATGTGGATGTGGATGGGGATGTATGCATGTAGATGTAGGTGTATAGACGTAGATGTGGATGTAGAGGTGGATGTATGCATGTAGATGTAGATGTATAGATGTGGATGTGAATGTGGAGTGGATGTATGCATGTAGATGTAGATGTATAGAGGTGAATGTGAATGTGGATGTGGATGTATGCATAGAGATGTAGATGTATGCATGTAGATGTGAATGTACGCATATAGTTGTGGATGTATGGATGTGAATATACGATTGTGATGTGAGGGAATCTGAAGTGATGAGATGGAAATGATGTGATGGGATGAGTATACATATAAATGGAATATGGAATAAGTAATGTAGATTGAGGAGGGATAATGTGGAAAAATGAAAGTTAAAATAGAAATTGTATTGTAAACTGTTTGTAAATGCTGTTTGTAAATGCTGTCTGTAAATGATTGTTTTATGTCAAGAATGCTGGGGGGAGCATTTTGACCGTCTTGTGATTAAGGTCGTGATGAGAAAGTTGCAACTGCTGACGGGGAGTCAATGAAGGACGTCTCGCGTAGCAAGGTCGGCCGAGGTCTTGACCAGCCTCGGTGCGATTAAAATGGTGAGCTTCCGGTACGGTGGATGAGGGGCCAAGGAAGCGGCCTATGCGTGAAGCGCTAGGTTACCTGCGAAGGATCCTAGAGGGTGCTGACCATACGGTGCTCGGGCTCTGGGTCGCCTAGGATACCCACGCGTGCGTCGAGGAAGATATTGGAACAGAGTTGGAGTTGTTTTCTGAAATCGAGCATGGATCTGGTTGATTGACCTTGCTGGTCTTCAATGGATGAGTCCATGGCTCCTTATATGGATCTGTTGGTTGATCTTGCTGATCTTCAACGAGAGTCCATCATGTTAAGTGATTATATTGCCAAGTATTATGGGCTAGGAACTATCGAAACGGCTCCTGAGCGTTCTAGTTGCCAATGATGCCATAGATACTCTGATGAAGGAATGATGGGAAATTAAGAATCAATTGGATAAATTGGAAGATGGTGATCAACGATACTATGGTTTTATTAAAGGATTGTTTTAAACTGGTTGAATCTGGTTGAAAAAGGCAATTTCATATTGGGTGTGTGAGTGGTGTGACTAGTTTTATTTTGCATGAACATCCGGCTAGGGGGCCTTGGAACTCTTTTCCTTGGTACCCGGGACAAAACCTAACCAAATTTTTAATTGGATCCCATCACTACAGTGGTTGGGCGGTTGGCTAACCCATGGGATTGGATGGGGTTAGGCTGGACTGATGGATCCGTAAATCGAGACTCAAACTTTTGTTTTTACGATAGAAAAAAAAAATAAATCCCGGACAGAAACTGTTCTATGGATAGGAATCAACGGCTGTGCCTCTTGAATGGGGAAAAAAGCGTTGATCCCAATGATCCAAGTGCAAGTTTCTTCCTTGAACTGACTAAGTATCTTATAGATGTAATCGGATCATCTGGATCAGAAATGATCTTGACTACGTTAGAGTAAAAAGTTATCCTGGTGGAATCGCCCGTGCTTCCGGTAGAGGAAGTTTTTCCGGGTTCGGTTTTGGAACAACCGACGGATTAGTCTCTTATCCGGATATCCGTGGGCGAGGCCCCGAGTGTGGGACCCCTGTCCCGCGCGAGAAGCGCTACTTCCGCTGCCAGTACCCTGAATCCGTTGCTCGGTGGGAACAGGGATCTTACAGTCACCAATAAACTTCAATAGCATTTAAAAACAACATACCAATTAAGCTTCTCAAGCTTGACCAATAAACTTCAATAGCATTTAAAAACAACATACCAATTAAGCTTCTCAAGCTTGAGAGGGGTTGAGAAGAGAGAAACATTAAGAATTTATAGAAAGATCAATATTCACTAATTACCTTACAACTTGCTTGATTCTTTGTTCACGGTAGAGGCCCCCAACCAATCAATTGGTTAAGTATGTTGATGGAGCCACTAATGGGGATTGAAGAAAGAGGGAAGCTCCAAAAACTAGTGAATTATTAAATGAATTCACAGTTCTTGGCTTAGGTGGAGTAGAGTAACGATGCATAAACACTATATATTTTTCAACAAGGGGGAGGCTTCTATTTATAGGAAAAATTGAGCTCCTAACCAAACAAACTGATTCTAGAATTTTCTAAATCAGTTTGGTCAATATTTGACCATTTTTAGGTCAGTTAAGCTAACTTTTTGGAACTAGACTTGAATGAGGAGAGAGGAGAGATGAAATATCTCAATTTTTATGAGTTTAAAACTCATTCAAGCATGTGAAATATGCACCTCCTTTAAAGAACTCCCCTTCCTTACATATGTGTCATAATGGAATCATTTTAATATTGCTCATAGTTTTTTTACTAATAAACCTTGTACATTTTCAACTCTTCATCTTATGTGAAATATGCACCTCCTTTAAAGAATTCCCCTTCCTTACATATGTGTCATAATGGAATCATTTTAATATTGCTCATAGTTTTTTACTAATAAACCTTGTACATTTTCAACTCTTCATCTTATGTGAAATATGCACCTCCTTTAAAGAATTTCCCTTCCTTACATATGTGTCATAATGGCATCATTTTAATATTGCTCATAGTTTTTTACTAATAAACCTTGTACATTTTCAACTCTTCACCTTATGTGAGCATTTACTCATTTTTGGGTATCTTCTTTTTACAAATTTGGATTTATCTCTTCCCTACACATGGATTGATGCTATTGGCCCATAGGAACCTTAATTGGACCATAGTCTAAAGATTTCTGAAAATCTAGACCCTTAGACTAAGGTTCTTTATACCTATTTCCAATTAATTCCAATTGCACATTGGAAAATTCTTTTTGAATTTCTGTTTCAGGGGAACTCATCTGAATTATAAGAGATATTTTTCTATCCAAAAATATTCAAAATTTGAATATTCTCTCTCTAGAATATTTTCTCTCTCTAGGCTAAAATAGTTAGAAACAAGGTCTTTATATTTCTGAAGAGGGATTGATTACGGGGGAAGATACTAGACATCAAAAAGGGGTTGGGAGAGGAATCTTACATTCTACCCCACTTAAAAAACGCGAGATGCCCTCATCTTGCAAACTAGGGTTAATTTCGCAAGATTCACGAATATGAGACTTAGAGAAAAATTTTAATCAAGATTAACCACCAAGATAAGTCTTAAAGAGAGCAAGATTCAAAATACGAATAAGATTTAAACTTTATTCATTCTCGGAACTTATACAGTAAAGATAGAGGAACTCTTTACACTTCCATAAGCCCGTCCATCATGTAAGATTCCTCCCCCAACCCCTTTTTGATGTCTAGTATCTTCCCCTGTAATCAACCCTCTTCAGAAATATAAAGACCCTGTTGCTAACTATTTTAGCCTAGAGAGAGGAAAATTATTCTAGAGAGAGAGAATATTCAGATTTTGAATATTTTTGGATAGAAAAATATCTCTTATAATTCAGATGAGTTCCCCTGAAACAGAAATTCAAAAAGAATTTTCCAATGTGCAATTGGAATTAATTGGAAATAGGTATAAAGAACCTTAGTCTAAGGGTCTAGATTTTCAGAAATCTTTAGACTATGGTCCAATTAAGGTTCCTATGGGCCAATAGCATCAATCCATGTGTAGGGAAGAGATAAATCCAAATTTGAAAAAAGAAGATACCCAAAAATGAGTAAATGCTCACATAAGGTGAAGAGTTGAAAATGTACAAGGTTTATTAGTAAAAAACTATGAGCAATATTAAAATGATTCCATTATGACACATATGTAAGGAAGGGGAATTCTTTAAAGGAGGTGCATATTTCACATAAGATGAAGAGTTGAAAATGTACAAGATTTATTAGTAAAAAAAAAAAACTATGAGCAATATTAAAATGATTCCATTATGACACATATGTAAGGAAGGGGAATTCTTTAAAGGAGGTGCATATTTCACATAAGATGAAGAGTTGAAAATGTACAAGGTTTATTAGTAAAAAAACTATGAGCAATATTAAAATGATTCCATTATGACACATATGTAAGGAAGGGGAGTTCTTTAAAGGAGGTGCATATTTCACATGCTTGAATGAGTTTTAAACTCATAAAAATTGAGATATTTCATCTCTCCTCTCTCCTCATTCAAGTCTAGTTCCAAAAAGTTAGCTTAACTGACCTAAAAATGGTCAAATATTGACCAAACTGATTTAGAAAATTCTAGAATCAGTTTGTTTGGTTAGGAGCTCAATTTTTCCTATAAATAGAAGCCTCCCCCTTGTTGAAAAATAGATAGTGTTTATGCATCGTTACTCTACTCCACCTAAGCCAAGAACTGTGAATTCATTTAATAATTCACTAGTTTTTGGAGCTTCCCTCTTTCTTCAATCCCCATTAGTGGCTCCATCAACATACTTAACCAATTGATTGGTTGGGGGCCTCTACCGTGAACAAAGAATCAAGCAAGTTGTAAGGTAATTAGTGAATATTGATCTTTCTATAATTTCTCAATGTTTCTCTCTTCTCAACCCCTCTCAAGCTTGAGAAGTTTAATTGGTATGGTTTTTTTTAAATGATATTGAAGTTTGAATAGTAGTGAAGAGTTACATAATTTAATAAATGCTATTGAAGTTAATTTTCATTTATGTTTAAATTCTAATGATTCTTATGTAAATTCTCTCTCTCACTCAAGAAATGGTCATACTCATGACCCATTCTCAATCCAAATCAAGCTTTTCATAAAGCTTTTCCTTAACCCAAGATTAAGCTATGCTTGAGGCCAAATTAATGGCTTTTTCTTATGCTTTTAGTTAATGTATATTGATGATTCAATCCATTATGGATTAAGGATCCAATTAGAGAATCATTTTAATTATTTCCTTAATGATAAGCTTTATCCCTTAGAAAAATTGAGATTTATCAGTCATAGCAGCGGAGCTATGGCAAAATTTTTATAAAAATTATGCATAAAAAATTTTCATTCAAAGCATAAAAAGAGGACTTCCTACCATATTCTAGGAATCATCATCCTAGATTAATTGAAAGAATTTCATTATAATCATGGAGAAATTGAATTTTAATATTATGCATAAAGGATAAATTTTTATATCAAAAGTGTTATTTTTACCATTTTTATTTTCATGCATAGAAGTATG
Organism: Cibotium barometz; assembly: GCF_041138505.1. NCBI lineage: Eukaryota > Viridiplantae > Streptophyta > Polypodiopsida > Cyatheales > Cibotiaceae > Cibotium > Cibotium barometz. Next base: position 9,865,740 of record NC_141051.1, read on the forward strand.
CATAATGGATAAATTTTTATATCAAAAGTGTTACTTTTATCATTTTTACTTTCATGCATAGAAGTATGCATAAAGGATAAATTTTTATATCAAAAGTGTTATTTTTACCATTTTTATTTTCATGCATAGAAGTATGCATAATGGATAAATTTTTATATCAAAAGTGTTACTTTTATCATTTTTACTTTCATACATAGAAGTATGCATAAAGGATAAATTTTTATATCAAAAGTGTTATTTTTACCATTTTTATTTTCATGCATAGAAGTATGCATAATGGATAAATTTTTATATCAAAAGTGTTACTTTTATCATTTTTAATTTTCATGCATAGAAGTATGCATAAAGGAAAAATTTTTATATCAAAAGTGTTACTTTTATCATATTGGATTTCATGCATATAGGTATGCATAAAAGATATTCTTTTTATACTAAAAGTATGATTTTCCTCATAAATGGATTTTATGCTTAACTTAGATGCATAAGAGAAATTCTTTTATTCTAAAAGTATAATTCCCTACCAAATTGAAATCATGCATAAGAAGATGCATAAAAGATTAATTTTAATTTCGAAAGTGTTAGTCTCCTTAAATGGAATTTATGTATAAATAAATGTGTAGAGAAATCTTATATCAAATAAAAGAATTCTCTTTTTTTTAAAAAAAAGATATGAAATGTGATAAGATGTGATAAGAGGTGTATGAGATATGATAAGAATTGATAAGATGCATATGGAAAGTGATAGGATGTGATAAGAGGTGTGATAAGAGGTGATAAGATGCTTATGAAATAAGTTAGGATGTGATAAGATGAATTAAGATGTGTATGGGGGGATGAGGTAAGAAGTGTATGTGATAGGATAAGATGTATATGGGTTGAGATAGGGCGAGAATGGATGTGATGTAAAAGATTAGATGTGAAGGTATATGGGGTTATATAAATGGGAATGTGAAAATGGATGTATGTATGTGGATGTGTGGATATGGAGATGGGAGTGTGGATGTATGAACATGAAAATGGATATATGCATGAAGATGTATATGCATAGATGTAAATGTGGATGTAGATGTGGATGTATAGATGTGAATGGATGTGGATGTATAGATGTGAATGGAAATGTGGATGTGGATGTATGTGAATGTGGATGTAGATGTGGATGTATAGATGTGAATGTGGAATGTGGATGTGGATGTATGTATGTATGTGGATGTAGATGTGGATGTATAGATGTGAATGGGAATGGGGATGTGGATGTATGTGAATGTGAATGTAGATGTGGATGTATGTGAATGTGAATGTAGATGTGAATGTGGAATGTGGATGTATAGATGTGGATGTATGGGAATGTGGATGTGGATGTATGTGAATGTGAATGTAGATGTGGATGTATAGATGTGAATGTGGAATGTGGATGTGAATGTATGTATGTATGTGGATGTAGATGTGGATGTATGGATGTGTATGTATGAATGTGGATATGGGATGTGGATGTATAAATGAGGATGTGAAAATGGAGGTAAGCATGTAGATGTGGATGCATGGATGTGAATGTGGATGTGGATGTGGATGTGTATGTATGAATGTGGATATGGGATGTGGATGTATAAATGAGGATGTGAAAATGGAGATAAGCATGTAGATGTGGATGTATGGATGTGAATGTGGATGTGGATGTGGATGTATGGATGTGGATATGGATGTGAATATATGATATGTGATGTGAAGGAATCTGAAGTGAAGAGATGGAAAAGGAGGTGATTGGATGAGTACACATATACATGGAATGTGGAATAAGTAATGTGGATTAATGAGGGATAATGTGGAAAAATGAGAGTTAATATAGAAACTGTATTTGTAAACTGTTTGTAAATGCTGTTTGTAAATGGCTGTTTTATGTCAAGAATGCTGGGGAAGCATTTTGACCGTCTCGTGATTAAGGTCGTGGAGACCTAACTGATAAAGTTGCAACTGCTGACGGAGAGTCAATGGAGGACGTCTCGCGTAGCAAGGTCGACCGAGGTCTTGACCAGCCTCGGTTCGATTAAAATGGTGAGCTTCCGGTACGGTGGATGAGGGACCAAGGAAGCGGCCTATGAGTGAAGCGCTAGGTCACCTGCGAAGGATCCTAGAGGGTGCTGACCATACGGTGCTCGGGCTCTGGGTCGCCTAGGATACCCACGCGTGCGTCGAGGAAGATATTGGAACAAGGAGTAAGAGTTGTTTTGTGAAACCGGGCATGGATCTGGTTGACTGACCTTGCTGGTCCTCAACGGATGAGTCCATGGCTCTTTTATATGGATCTGTTGGTTGATCTTGCTGATCTTCAACGAGAGTCCATCTTGATAAGTGATTATATTGCCGAGTATTATGGGCTAGGAACTATGGAAACGGCCTCTGTGTGGACAGGTGGTGAGCGTTCTAGTTGCCAATGATGCCATAGATACTCTGATGAAGGAATGATGGGAAATTATGAATCAACTGGATAAATTGGGAGATTGTGATCAGTGGTACTATGGTTTCATTAAAGGATTGTTTTAAAGTTAGCTGATGCTAAGAAAAAGGCAATTTTCATATTGGGTGTGTAAGTGGTGTGGCTAGTTTTATGTTTGCATGAAATTCCGGCTAGGGGGCCTTGGAACTCTTTTCCTTGGTACCCGGGACAAAACCTAACCAAATTCCAAATTGGATCCCATCACTACAGTGGTTGGGCGGTTGGCTAACCCATGGGATCGGATGGGGTTAGGCTGGACTGATGGATCCGTAAACCGAGACTCAATTTCTGTTATTACGATAGATGAAGTAACTCCCGGATAGTAATTGTTCTATGGATAGGAATCAACGGCTGTGCCTCTTGATGGGGAAAAAAGCGTTGATCCCAATGATCCAAGTGCAAGTTTCTTCCTTGATCCGACCGAGTATCTTTATAGGTGCAGTTGGATCAGCGTGATCAGTAATGATCTTGACTACGTTAGAGTTAAAAAAAAATTATCCTGGTGGAATCGCCCGTGCTTTCCGGGTAAGGGGAGTTTTTTCGGGTTCGGTTTTGGAAAAACTGACGGATTAGTCTCTTGTCCGGATATCCGTGGACGAGGCCCCGAATGTGGGACCCCTGTCCCGTGCGAGAAGTACTACTTCCGCTGCTAGTACCCGAATCCGTTGCTCGGTGGGAACAGGGGGATCTCATAGTTGGTATCAGAGCATTTGGTTAATAAAGATCAACTGAGAAGACAAATAGGTCAGAAATTTATCAAGAAACACAAAAAGGTTGTAATTGTATGATATAATTCATACAATTTGATATTCAAATTGAAATTCGTAATTTGGAAATTGGGTCTTCAGATGGAAGTACCGCAATTATATAGAATCCTTGGCTTGCTTGAGGCCTAGACATGATGGTATTTACCTTATAATTCCAAGGACCGTGACTATCCGTATATACCGAGAGTATAACTGCAGCTCTTTACTGACAGTATATACGAGTAAATCTAAGACTTGAAATTATAAGCATTAATGCTATCCAGTTGATGAATTCAAATGTGGTTGATATGATTTTTAATTCTGTTTGGGAACTAATGAATTGATTGGGATTCTGATTGAAAAATGATGATTTTTGAAATTTAGTTGAAATATAATAACTTGAGCAAAACCGCAATGAGGATGAATGGGACGAGTCCCTGTAATGATAAATGATGATAATGATTTCAACAAATCACTATGAGATTAGTGGATTGTGCTGTCAAAGTACTACTGTTAACACTTGACTCGGTATATCAAGTTAAGGGATGACAAATTGAAAACTTGCTTGACTGAAATTTCCGTGGAGGAATGTTCAGAAAGAAAAAATTTCGATCTGATGGACCATTATCGTGTTAAAGATATGAATGATATGATCTGAAATGAATTTATTTAATGATGAGTTCTATATAAGGGATATTTATCCCCGTATTCTGTTGGGTTGACCAGAATATAAGGAACCCTAGAATAAATTGGATCTTAAGAAAAAGAGTTGTCCTCTACTTGGCGAGATGAAGACATCTCACACTTTTTTAAGTGGGGTAGAATGTAAGATTCCTCCCCAGCCTTCGAGGCATACAGGAGTAAGAATCTCCCTTTTTGATCTTAAAATTATTCCCTCTCAAAAATAAAAGAAAGATTCTGTATAAAAAAAGGAAGACCCTTTCCCTAGAATACTTCTTAGGAGTCACGCTGTTTTAAGGATTTAGAACAATGAGTTCAGAAGTGAAAATCGGTGTTTTGGATACCAAGGTTTTGGTCTTCATTCGAGTACGGCCCAAAAGAAGTTCTTTATCTCTTGGGGAGTATAAGAACTTATCCCCCAGATATTGTGAGCCTTATATCTGAATTCAATGAAAGTAGATGACTTAGCCTACAAGCTTCTTTTACCTCCTCATCTCAAAGTTCTTAATGTATTTCATAGAAATATGTGCCAAATCCAAATCATGGAAAGACGGTAAAGCTTCAGTGGCAAGATACCGTTGGCTTCTAAGTTACGCTAGCTCCTTCCTTTATATAAGTCCTAACTTTTACTTGTCGCTCACAGTAATCTTACTTCCATCGATCTCCTTTCTTTCTTAATCTCCTTCATGGCTTGGCAACAAGAACTAGTTTTATCCATAATGATTCCTCACCTTCAAGACGCAAGTGAGTCTGTGAAGAAGGATTTTATAAAACAGTATGAGCGCTCACTTTTTCCTCACTTGGGAACTTCTGTAGCGCAGACCAAATGGCGGACCTATCAAGACATAACTAGGGTAACACCCTGGGGTCAGCAACATTTTCATAATAATGTCCGCTTGGCCATGGTTATTGAAGCTTTGGGTTTGGGTCCCCGATACTACTGCGTCATGAGATCACGGCATCTTGGGTTTTCTGAGCGGGTCTTCTTACTGGCGTGTTTTCTTCCTCATGAGAAGATATGCCTTTACCCCGTTTTTGGCTTGCCTCTCAGAGGTCCTTTTGTTAGAACACCTCATACCACTGAGATAGGCGCAGCAATAACCCACAGAATTATTCCCATAGATGAGTTACCTTATACTTGTGCAGCTTGTGAGGACTGCTTTTGTAATCATATGATGGACGGGCTTATGGAAGTGTAAAGAGTTCTTCTATCTTTACTGTATAAGTTCCGAGAATGAATAAAGTTTAAATCTTGTTCGTATTTTGAATCTTGCTCTCTTTAAGACTTATCTTGGTGGTTAATCTTGATTAAAATTTTTCTCTAAGTCTCATATTCGTGAATCTTGCGAAATTATCACAAGTTGCGAGATGAGGACATCTCGCGTTTTTTAAGTGGGGTAGAATGTAAGATTCCTCCCCCAACCCCTTTTTGATGTCTAGTATCTTCCCCTGTAATCAACCCTCTTCAGAAATATAAAGACCCTGTTGCTAACTATTTTAGCCTAGAGAGAGGAAAATTATTCTAGAGAGAGAGAATATTCAGATTTTGAATATTTTTGGATAGAAAAATATCTCTTATAATTCAGATGAGTTCCCCTGAAACAGAAATTCAAAAAGAATTTTCCAATGTGCAATTGGAATTAATTGGAAATAGGTATAAAGAACCTTAGTCTAAGGGTCTAGATTTTCAGAAATCTTTAGACTATGGTCCAATTAAGGTTCCTATGGGCCAATAGCATCAATCCATGTGTAGGGAAGAGATAAATCCAAATTTGAAAAAAGAAGATACCCAAAAATGAGTAAATGCTCACATAAGGTGAAGAGTTGAAAATGTACAAGGTTTATTAGTAAAAAACTATGAGCAATATTAAAATGATTCCATTATGACACATATGTAAGGAAGGGGAATTCTTTAAAGGAGGTGCATATTTCACATAAGATGAAGAGTTGAAAATGTACAAGATTTATTAGTAAAAAAAAAACTATGAGCAATATTAAAATGATTCCATTATGACACATATGTAAGGAAGGGGAATTCTTTAAAGGAGGTGCATATTTCACATAAGATGAAGAGTTGAAAATGTACAAGGTTTATTAGTAAAAAAACTATGAGCAATATTAAAATGATTCCATTATGACACATATGTAAGGAAGGGGAGTTCTTTAAAGGAGGTGCATATTTCACATGCTTGAATGAGTTTTAAACTCATAAAAATTGAGATATTTCATCTCTCCTCTCTCCTCATTCAAGTCTAGTTCCAAAAAGTTAGCTTAACTGACCTAAAAATGGTCAAATATTGACCAAACTGATTTAGAAAATTCTAGAATCAGTTTGTTTGGTTAGGAGCTCAATTTTTCCTATAAATAGAAGCCTCCCCCTTGTTGAAAAATAGATAGTGTTTATGCATCGTTACTCTACTCCACCTAAGCCAAGAACTGTGAATTCATTTAATAATTCACTAGTTTTTGGAGCTTCCCTCTTTCTTCAATCCCCATTAGTGGCTCCATCAACATACTTAACCAATTGATTGGTTGGGGGCCTCTACCGTGAACAAAGAATCAAGCAAGTTGTAAGGTAATTAGTGAATATTGATCTTTCTATAATTTCTCAATGTTTCTCTCTTCTCAACCCCTCTCAAGCTTGAGAAGTTTAATTGGTATGGTTTTTTTTAAATGATATTGAAGTTTGAATAGTAGTGAAGAGTTACATAATTTAATAAATGCTATTGAAGTTAATTTTCATTTATGTTTAAATTCTAATGATTCTTATGTAAATTCTCTCTCTCACTCAAGAAATGGTCATACTCATGACCCATTCTCAATCCAAATCAAGCTTTTCATAAAGCTTTTCCTTAACCCAAGATTAAGCTATGCTTGAGGCCAAATTAATGGCTTTTTCTTATGCTTTTAGTTAATGTATATTGATGATTCAATCCATTATGGATTAAGGATCCAATTAGAGAATCATTTTAATTATTTCCTTAATGATAAGCTTTATCCCTTAGAAAAATTGAGATTTATCAGTCATAGCAGCGGAGCTATGGCAAAATTTTTATAAAAATTATGCATAAAAAATTTTCATTCAAAGCATAAAAAGAGGACTTCCTACCATATTCTAGGAATCATCATCCTAGATTAATTGAAAGAATTTCATTATAATCATGGAGAAATTGAATTTTAATATTATGCATAAAGGATAAATTTTTATATCAAAAGTGTTATTTTTACCATTTTTATTTTCATGCATAGAAGTATGCATAATGGATAAATTTTTATATCAAAAGTGTTACTTTTATCATTTTTACTTTCATGCATAGAAGTATGCATAAAGGATAAATTTTTATATCAAAAGTGTTATTTTTACCATTTTTATTTTCATGCATAGAAGTATGCATAATGGATAAATTTTTATATCAAAAGTGTTACTTTTATCATTTTTACTTTCATACATAGAAGTATGCATAAAGGATAAATTTTTATATCAAAAGTGTTATTTTTACCATTTTTATTTTCATGCATAGAAGTATGCATAATGGATAAATTTTTATATCAAAAGTGTTACTTTTATCATTTTTAATTTTCATGCATAGAAGTATGCATAAAGGAAAAATTTTTATATCAAAAGTGTTACTTTTATCATATTGGATTTCATGCATATAGGTATGCATAAAAGATATTCTTTTTATACTAAAAGTATGATTTTCCTCATAAATGGATTTTATGCTTAACTTAGATGCATAAGAGAAATTCTTTTATTCTAAAAGTATAATTCCCTACCAAATTGAAATCATGCATAAGAAGATGCATAAAAGATTAATTTTAATTTCGAAAGTGTTAGTCTCCTTAAATGGAATTTATGTATAAATAAATGTGTAGAGAAATCTTATATCAAATAAAAGAATTCTCTTTTTTTTAAAAAAAAGATATGAAATGTGATAAGATGTGATAAGAGGTGTATGAGATATGATAAGAATTGATAAGATGCATATGGAAAGTGATAGGATGTGATAAGAGGTGTGATAAGAGGTGATAAGATGCTTATGAAATAAGTTAGGATGTGATAAGATGAATTAAGATGTGTATGGGGGGATGAGGTAAGAAGTGTATGTGATAGGATAAGATGTATATGGGTTGAGATAGGGCGAGAATGGATGTGATGTAAAAGATTAGATGTGAAGGTATATGGGGTTATATAAATGGGAATGTGAAAATGGATGTATGTATGTGGATGTGTGGATATGGAGATGGGAGTGTGGATGTATGAACATGAAAATGGATATATGCATGAAGATGTATATGCATAGATGTAAATGTGGATGTAGATGTGGATGTATAGATGTGAATGGATGTGGATGTATAGATGTGAATGGAAATGTGGATGTGGATGTATGTGAATGTGGATGTAGATGTGGATGTATAGATGTGAATGTGGAATGTGGATGTGGATGTATGTATGTATGTGGATGTAGATGTGGATGTATAGATGTGAATGGGAATGGGGATGTGGATGTATGTGAATGTGAATGTAGATGTGGATGTATGTGAATGTGAATGTAGATGTGAATGTGGAATGTGGATGTATAGATGTGGATGTATGGGAATGTGGATGTGGATGTATGTGAATGTGAATGTAGATGTGGATGTATAGATGTGAATGTGGAATGTGGATGTGAATGTATGTATGTATGTGGATGTAGATGTGGATGTATGGATGTGTATGTATGAATGTGGATATGGGATGTGGATGTATAAATGAGGATGTGAAAATGGAGGTAAGCATGTAGATGTGGATGCATGGATGTGAATGTGGATGTGGATGTGGATGTGTATGTATGAATGTGGATATGGGATGTGGATGTATAAATGAGGATGTGAAAATGGAGATAAGCATGTAGATGTGGATGTATGGATGTGAATGTGGATGTGGATGTGGATGTATGGATGTGGATATGGATGTGAATATATGATATGTGATGTGAAGGAATCTGAAGTGAAGAGATGGAAAAGGAGGTGATTGGATGAGTACACATATACATGGAATGTGGAATAAGTAATGTGGATTAATGAGGGATAATGTGGAAAAATGAGAGTTAATATAGAAACTGTATTTGTAAACTGTTTGTAAATGCTGTTTGTAAATGGCTGTTTTATGTCAAGAATGCTGGGGAAGCATTTTGACCGTCTCGTGATTAAGGTCGTGGAGACCTAACTGATAAAGTTGCAACTGCTGACGGAGAGTCAATGGAGGACGTCTCGCGTAGCAAGGTCGACCGAGGTCTTGACCAGCCTCGGTTCGATTAAAATGGTGAGCTTCCGGTACGGTGGATGAGGGACCAAGGAAGCGGCCTATGAGTGAAGCGCTAGGTCACCTGCGAAGGATCCTAGAGGGTGCTGACCATACGGTGCTCGGGCTCTGGGTCGCCTAGGATACCCACGCGTGCGTCGAGGAAGATATTGGAACAAGGAGTAAGAGTTGTTTTGTGAAACCGGGCATGGATCTGGTTGACTGACCTTGCTGGTCCTCAACGGATGAGTCCATGGCTCTTTTATATGGATCTGTTGGTTGATCTTGCTGATCTTCAACGAGAGTCCATCTTGATAAGTGATTATATTGCCGAGTATTATGGGCTAGGAACTATGGAAACGGCCTCTGTGTGGACAGGTGGTGAGCGTTCTAGTTGCCAATGATGCCATAGATACTCTGATGAAGGAATGATGGGAAATTATGAATCAACTGGATAAATTGGGAGATTGTGATCAGTGGTACTATGGTTTCATTAAAGGATTGTTTTAAAGTTAGCTGATGCTAAGAAAAAGGCAATTTTCATATTGGGTGTGTAAGTGGTGTGGCTAGTTTTATGTTTGCATGAAATTCCGGCTAGGGGGCCTTGGAACTCTTTTCCTTGGTACCCGGGACAAAACCTAACCAAATTCCAAATTGGATCCCATCACTACAGTGGTTGGGCGGTTGGCTAACCCATGGGATCGGATGGGGTTAGGCTGGACTGATGGATCCGTAAACCGAGACTCAATTTCTGTTATTACGATAGATGAAGTAACTCCCGGATAGTAATTGTTCTATGGATAGGAATCAACGGCTGTGCCTCTTGATGGGGAAAAAAGCGTTGATCCCAATGATCCAAGTGCAAGTTTCTTCCTTGATCCGACCGAGTATCTTTATAGGTGCAGTTGGATCAGCGTGATCAGTAATGATCTTGACTACGTTAGAGTTAAAAAAAAATTATCCTGGTGGAATCGCCCGTGCTTTCCGGGTAAGGGGAGTTTTTTCGGGTTCGGTTTTGGAAAAACTGACGGATTAGTCTCTTGTCCGGATATCCGTGGACGAGGCCCCGAATGTGGGACCCCTGTCCCGTGCGAGAAGTACTACTTCCGCTGCTAGTACCCGAATCCGTTGCTCGGTGGGAACAGGGGGATCTCATACATCATATGGTCACAAAAGTAGTCCTCACAAGCTGCACAAGTATAAGGTAACTCATCTATGGGAATGATTCTGTGGGTTATTGCTGCGCCTATCTCAGTGGTTTGAGGTGTTCTAACAAAAGGACCTCTGAGAGGCAAGCCAAAAACGGGGTAAAGGCATATCTTCTCATGAGGAAGAAAACACGCCAGTAAGAAGACCCGCTCAGAAAACCCAAGATGTCTTGATCTCATGACGCAGTAGTATCGAGGACCCAAACCCAAGGCTTCGATAACCATGGCCAAGCGGACATTGTTACGAAAGTGCTGCTGACCCCAGGGTGTTACCCTAGTTATGTCTTGATAGGTCCGCCATTTGGTCTGCGCTACAGAAGTTCCTAGGTGAGGAAAAAGTGAGCGCTCATACTGTTCTATAAAATCCTTCTTCACAAACTCACTTGCGTCTTGAAGGTGAGGAATCATTATGGATAAAACTAATTCTTGTTGCCAAGCCATGAAGGAGATTAAGAAAGAAAGGAGATCGATGGGAGTAAGATCACTGTGAACGACAAGTAAAAGTTACGACTTATATAAAGGAAGGAGCTAGCGTAACTTAGAAGCCAACGGTAACTTGCCACTGAAGTTTTACCGTCTTTCCATGATTTGGGTTTGGCACATATTTCTATGAAATACATTAAGAACTTTGAGATGAGGAGGTAAAAGAAGCTTGTAGGCTAAGTCACCTACTTTTATTGAATTCAGATATAAGGCTCACAATATCTGGGGGATAAGTTCTTATACTCCCCAAGAGATAAAGAACTTCTTTTGGGCCGTACTCGAATGAAAACCAAAACCTTGGTATCCAAAACACCGATTTTCACTTCTGAACTCATTGTTCTGAATCCTTAAAACAGCGTGACTCCTGAGAAGTATTCAGGGAAAAGGTTCTTCCTTTTTTAAACAGAATCTTTCTTTTATTTTAGAGAGAGAATAATTATAAGATCAGAAAGGGAGATTCTTACTCCTGTATACCTCGAAGGCTGGGGGAGAATCTTACATTCTACCCCATTTGAAAAGTGCGAGATGTCCTCATCTCGCAAGGTAGAGGACAACTCTTTTTCTTAAGATCCAATTTTTTTCCTGGGTTCCTTATATTCTGGTCAACCCAACAGAATACTGGGATAATTATCCCTTAAATGGAACTCATCATTAAATGACAATTCATTCAAATCATATCATTCATATCTTTAACATGATAATGGTCCATTAGACCGAAGAATTCTCTTCTGAAGATTCCTCCACGGAAATTTCAGTTAAGCAAGTTCTCAATTTGTCATCCATTAACTTGATATACCGAGTCAAGTGTTAACAGTAGCACTTTGACAGCACAATCCACTAATCTCATAGTGATTTGCTGAAATCATTATTATCATTTATCATTACAGGGACTCGTCCCATTCATCCTCATTGCGGTTTTGCTCAGGTTATTATATTTCAACTAAATTTCAAAAATCATCATTTTTCAATCAGAATCCCAATCAATTCATCAGTTCCCAAACAGAATTAAAAATCATATCAACCACATTCAAATTCATCATCTGGATAGCATTAACGCTTATAATTTCAAGTCTTAGATTTACTCGTATATACTGTCAGTAAAGAGCTGCAGTTATACTCTCGGTATATACGGATAGTCACGGCCCTTGGAATTATAAGGTAAATACCATCATGTCTAGGCCTCAAGCAAGTCAGGGATTCTATATAATTGCGGTACTTCCATCTGAAGACCCAAATACCAAATTACGAATTTCAGTTTGAATATCAAATTGTATGAATTATATCACACAATTACAACTTTTTTGTGTTTCTTGATAAATTTCTGACCTATTTGTCTTCTCAGTTGATCTTTATTAACCAAATGCTCTGATACCAACTGTGAGATCCCGGTCTCCACCGCGCAACGGATTCGGGGTACTAGCAGCGGAAGTAGCACTTCATGCGCGGGTCAGGGACCCACACTCGAGGCCTCGCCCACGGATATCCGGACAAGAGACTAATCCGTCGGTTTGTCCAAAACCGAAACCGAAAAACTTCCTTTACCCGGAAAGCATGGGCGATTCCACCAGGATAACTCTTAACTCTAACGTAGTCAAGATCATTACGGATCAACTGATCTGACTGCACCTTTAACGGTACTTTTTTCAATTCAAGGAAGAAACTTGCACTTGGATCATTGGGATCAACGCTTTTTTCCCCATCAAGAGAGGCACAGCCGTTGATTCCTATCCATAGAACAATTTCTATCCGGGATTTACTTCATCTATCGTAATAATAGAATTTAAATCTCGATTTACGGATCCATCAGTCCAGCCTAACCCCATCCGATCCCATGGGTTAGCCAACCGCCCAACCACTGTAGTGATGGGATCCAATTTGAAATTTGGTTAGGTTTTGTCCCGGGTACCAAGGAAAAGAGTTCCAAGACCCCCTAACCGGAAGTTCATGCAAACATAAAACTAGCCACACCACTTACACACCCAATATGAAATTGCCTTTTTCTTAGCATCAACTAACTTTAAAACAATCCTTTAATGAAACCATAGTACCACTGATCACAATCTTCCAATTTATCCGGTTGATTCATAATTTCCCAGCATTCCTTCATCAAAGTATCTATGGCATCATTGGCAACTAGAACGCTCACCACCTGTCCACACAGGGGCCTTTTCAATAGTTCCTAGCCCATAATACTCGGCAAAATAATCACTTATAAAAATTCAAGATGGACTCTCGTTGAAGATCAGCAAGATCAACCAACAAATCCATATAAAGAGCCATGGACTCATCCATTGAAGACCAGCAAGGTCAATCAACCAGATCCATGCCCGGTTTCACAAAACAACTCTTACTCCTTGTTCCAATATCTTCCTCGACGCACGCGTGGGTATCCTGGGCGACCCAGAGCCCGAGCACCGTATGGTCAGCACCCTCTAGGATCCTTCGCAGGTGACCTAGCGCTTCACTCATAGGCCGCTTCCTTGGTCCCTCATCCACCGTACCGGAAGCTCACCATTTAAATCGAACCGAGGCTGGTCAAGACCTCGGTCGACCTTGCTACGCGAGACGTCCTCCATTGACTCTCCGTCAGCAGTTGCAACTTTAACAGTTAGGTCTTCATGACCTTAATCCACAAGATGGTCAAAATGCTTCCCCAGCATTCTTGACATAAAACAGTCATTTACAAACAGTCACAAAATACAGTTTCTAAATCAAACTCTCGTCTTTCCACATTATCCGTCCACATTACTTATTCCACATTCTATTCAATGTGTACTCATTCTCATCCATTTCCTCATATCGACGACACATTAATTCACATTCACATTCATACATCCACATTTACATGGATACATCCATTTTCACATCCTCATTTATACATCCACATCCCATATCCACATTCACATCCACATTCACATTCACATCCTCATTTATACATCCACATCCACATCCATATTCACATCCATACATCCACATCTACATGCATACCTCCATTTTCACATCCACATCCCTTATCTACATTCATACATACACATCCATATCCACATCCATACATCCACATCCACATCCACATTCATATTCACATCCATATATCCACATCTACATGCATACATCCATTATCACGTCCTCATTCATACATCCACATCCACATACATACATACATCCACATCCACATACATACATACATCCACATCCACATTCCCATTCACATCTATACATCCACATCTACATCCACATACATACATACATCCACATCCACATTCCCATTCACATCTATACCTCCACATCTACATCCACATTCATATACATCCACATCCACATTCCCATTCACATCTATACATTCACATCTATATCCACATACATACATACATCCACATCCACATTCCCATTCACATCTATACATCCACATTCACATCCACATTCACATCTATGCATATACATCTTCATGCATACATCCATTTTCACATTCATACATCCACTTTCACATTCATACATCCATACTCCCATCTCCACATCCACACATCCACATACATACATCCATTTCCACATTCCCATTCATGTAACCCCATATGTCTTCACATCTAATCTTTTACATCACATCCATTCTCGCCCTATCACAACCCATATACATCCTATTCTATCACATACACTTCTTACCTCATCCCATACACATCTTATCACATCTTGATTCATCTTATCACCTCTTATCACCTCTTATACACCTCTTATCACATCCTATCACATCTCATATCTTATTTATAGAATACAAGAGAATTCTTATATTTGATATAAGATTTCTTTACACATTTACTTATGCATTAATTCCATTTAAGGAGATTAATACTTCCGAAGAAAAATCAATCTTTTATGCATCTTCCTATGCATAAATTCAATTTAGATGAGAATGACACTTTTGAATTAAAAATCTTTTTTTTTTATGCATCTTCTTATGCATAAAGTCAATTTGGTAGGAATTACACTTTTAGAATAAAAGAATTTCTCTTATGCATCTAAGTTATGCATAAAATCCATTTATGATGAAAATCACACTTTTAGTATAAAAAGAATATCTTTTATGCATACCTCCATGCATGAAATCTAATTATGATAAAAGTAACACTTTTGATATAAAAATTTTCCTTTATGCATACTTCTATGCATGAAAATTAAAAATGATAAAAGTAACACTTTTGATATAAATTTTTTTCTTTTATGCATACTTCTATGCATGAAAATTAAAAATGATAAAAGTAACACTTTTGATATAAAAATTTTTCTTTTATGCATACTTCTATGCATGATAAAAATGGTAAAAATAACACTTTTGATATAAAAACTTATCCTTTATGCATGATATTAAATTTTAATTTCTCCATGATTATAATGAAATTCTTTCAATTAATCTAGGATGATAATTCCTAGAATATGGTAGGAAGTCCTCTTTTTATACTTTGAATGAAATTATTTTATGCATAATTTTTATAAAAATTTTGCCATAGCTCCGCTGCTATGACTGATAAATCTCAATTTTTCTAAGGGATAAAGCTTCTCATTAAGGAAATAATTAAAATAATCTCTAATTGGATCCTTAATCCATAATGGATTGAATCATCAATATACATAAACTAAAAGCATAGAAAAAAGCCATTAATTTGGCCTCAAGCATAGCTTAATCTTGGGTTAAGGAAAAGCTTTATGAAAAGCTTGATTTGGATTGAGAATGGGTCATGAGTATGACCATTTCTTGAGTGAGAGAGAGAATTTACATAAAAATCATTAGAATTTAAACATAAATGAAAATTAACCTCAATAGCATTTATTAAATTATGTAACTCTTCACTACTATTCACCAATAAACTTCAATAGCATTTAAAAACAACATACCAATTAAGCTTCTCAAGCTTGAGAGGGGTTGAGAAGAGAGAAACATTAAGAATTTATAGAAAGATCAATATTCACTAATTACCTTACAACTTGCTTGATTCTTTGTTCACGGTAGAGGCCCCCAACCAATCAATTGGTTAAGTATGTTGATGGAGCCACTAATGGGGATTGAAGAAAGAGGGAAGCTCCAAAAACTAGTGAATTATTAAATGAATTCACAGTTCTTGGCTTAGGTGGAGTAGAGTAACGATGCATAAACACTATATATTTTTCAACAAGGGGGAGGCTTCTATTTATAGGAAAAATTGAGCTCCTAACCAAACAAACTGATTCTAGAATTTTCTAAATCAGTTTGGTCAATATTTGACCATTTTTAGGTCAGTTAAGCTAACTTTTTGGAACTAGACTTGAATGAGGAGAGAGGAGAGATGAAATATCTCAATTTTTATGAGTTTAAAACTCATTCAAGCATGTGAAATATGCACCTCCTTTAAAGAACTCCCCTTCCTTACATATGTGTCATAATGGAATCATTTTAATATTGCTCATAGTTTTTTTACTAATAAACCTTGTACATTTTCAACTCTTCATCTTATGTGAAATATGCACCTCCTTTAAAGAATTCCCCTTCCTTACATATGTGTCATAATGGAATCATTTTAATATTGCTCATAGTTTTTTACTAATAAACCTTGTACATTTTCAACTCTTCATCTTATGTGAAATATGCACCTCCTTTAAAGAATTCCCCTTCCTTACATATGTGTCATAATGGCATCATTTTAATATTGCTCATAGTTTTTTACTAATAAACCTTGTACATTTTCAACTCTTCACCTTATGTGAGCATTTACTCATTTTTGGGTATCTTCTTTTTACAAATTTGGATTTATCTCTTCCCTACACATGGATTGATGCTATTGGCCCATAGGAACCTTAATTGGACCATAGTCTAAAGATTTCTGAAAATCTAGACCCTTAGACTAAGGTTCTTTATACCTATTTCCAATTAATTCCAATTGCACATTGGAAAATTCTTTTTGAATTTCTGTTTCAGGGGAACTCATCTGAATTATAAGAGATATTTTTCTATCCAAAAATATTCAAAATCTGAATATTCTCTCTCTAGAATATTTTCTCTCTCTAGGCTAAAATAGTTAGAAACAAGGTCTTTATATTTCTGAAGAGGGATTGATTACGGGGGAAGATACTAGACATCAAAAAGGGGTTGGGAGAGGAATCTTACAAATTGAAAGAGAAATTGATTTTTATATTATACATAATTGATTTTCATGCATAGAGGTATGCATAAAAGATTATTATTTTCACATAAAAGTGTTACTTTTATCATAATTAGATTTCATGCATAGAGGTATGCATAAAAGATTATTATTTTAACATAAAAGTATTACTTTTATCATAATTAGATTTCATGCATAGAGGTATGCATAAAAGATTATTATTTTAACATAAAAGTGTTACTTTTATCATAATTAGATTTCATGCATAGAGGTATTCATAAAAGATTATTATTTTAATGTAAAAGTGTTACTTTTATCATATTTGAATTTCATGCATAGAGGTATGCTTAAAAGATGATTATTTTATTACAAAAGTGTTACTTTTAGCATAATTGAACTTCATGCATAGAGGTATGCATAAAAGATGATTATTTTATTACAAAAGTGTTACTTTTAGCATAATTGGATTTCATGCATAGAGGTATGCATAAAAGATGATTATTTTATTGTAAAAGTGTTACTTTTATCATAATTGGATTTCATGCATAGAGGTATGCATAAAAGTTAATGCATAAATGGAAATTTATGTAATTCATAACTATCATTAATTAATTAACTTCAATAGCATTTATCAAATTATGTAAATCTTCACTACCATTCATTAATTAACTTCAATAGCATTCAAAAACCATTCCAATTAAGCTTCTCAAGCTTGAGAGGGGTTGAGAAGAGAGAAACATTGAGAAATTATAGAAAATGATCAAAATTCACTAATTACCTTACAAATTTCTTGATTATTTGTTCACGGTAGAGGCCCCCAACCAATCAATTGGTTAAGTATGTTGATGGAGCCACCAATGGGGATTGAAGAAAGAGGGAAGCTCCAAAAACTAGTGAATTATTAATGAATTCACAGTTCTTGGCTTAGGTGGAGTAGAGTAACGATGCATAAACACTATATATTTTTCAACAAGGGGGAGGCTTCTATTTATAGGAAAAATTGAGCTCCTAACCAAACAAACTAATTCTAGAATTTTCTAAATCAGTTTGGTCAATATTTGACCATTTTTAGGTCAGTTAAGCTAACTTTTTGGAATTAGACTTGAATGAGGAGAGAGGAGAGATGAAATATCTCAATTTTTATGAGTTTAAAACTCATTCAAGCATGTGAAATATGCACCTATTTTAAAGAACTCCCCTTCCTTACATATGTGTCAAAATGGAATCATTATATCCAAAATATCTCATATTTTTAATATTGCTCATAGTTTTTTACTAATATACCTTGTACATTTTCAACTCTTCATCTTATGTGAAATATGCACCTCCTTTAAAGAACTCGCCTTCCTTACATATGTGTCAAAATGGAATCATTATACCCAAAATATCTCATATTTTTAATATTGCTCATAGTTTTTTACTAATAAACCTTGTACATTTTCAACTCTTCATCTTATGTGAGCATTTACTCATTTTTGGATACCCAAAATATCTCATATTTTTAATATTGCTCATAGTTTTTTACTAATAAACCTTGTACATTTTCAACTCTTCATCTTATGTGAGCATTTACTCAATTTTGGGTATCTTCTTTTACAAATTGGATTTATCTCCTCCCTACACATGGATTGATGCTATTGGCCCATAGGAACCTTAATTGGACCATAATCCAAATTTTTTTGAAAATCTAGACCCTTAGGCTAAGGTCCTTTATACCCATTTCCAATTAATTCCAATTGCACATTGGAAAGTTCTTTTTGAATTTCTGTTTCAGGGGAACTTATTTTAATAAGATGAGATAATTTTCTATCCAAAAATATTAAAAATCTGAATATTCTCTCTCTAGAATATTTTCTCTCTCTAGGTTAAAACAGTTTAGAAACAAGTCTTTTATATTTCTGAAGAGGGATTGATTGCAGGGAAAGATGCTGGACATTTTGAGAGGATGGGGAGGAATCTTACATTCTCTCCCACTTGAAAAATGCGAGATGCCCTCATCTCACAAACTGGGGGTAATTTCGCAAGATGCACAAGTATGAGACTGAGAGAAAATTTTTAATTAAGATTAATCACCAATTAAAAAAGTCTCAAAGAGAGTAAGGGTCAAGACAAGAACAAGATTTGAACTTTATTCATTCTTGGAACATATACAGTAAAGATAGAAGAACTCTTTACACTTCCATAAGCCCGTCCATCATATGATCACAAAAGCAGCACTCACAAGCTGTGCACGTATAAGGTAACTCATCTATGGGAATAATTCTGTTGGTTATTGCCGCACCTATCTCAGTGGTATGAGGTGATCTAACAAAAGGACCTCTGAGAGGCAAGCCAAAAACGGTGTAAAGGCATATCTTTTGATGAGGAAGAAAAACACGCCAGTAAGAAGACCCGCTCAGAAAACCCAAGATGTCTTGATTTCATGATGCAGTAGTATCGGGGACCCAAACCCAAGGCTTCAATAACCATGGCCAAGCGGACATTGTTACAAAAGTGCTGCTGACCCAGGGTGTTACCCTAGTTATATCTTGATAGGTCCGCCATTTGGTCTGAGCTACAGAAGTTCCCAAGTGAGGAAAAAGTGAGCGCGCATACTGTTCTATAAAATCCTTCTTCATAGACTCGCTTGTGTCTTGAAGGTGAGAAATCATCCTGGATAAAACTAATTCCTGTTGCCAAGCCATGAAGGAGAATTAAGAAGAAGGGAGATCGATGGAAGTAAGATTACTGTGAGCGAGAAGTAAAAGTTACGACTTATATAAAGGAAGGAGCTAGCGTAACTTAGAAGCCAACGGTATCTTGCCACTGAAGTTTTACCGTCTTTCCATGATTTGGGTTTGGCACATTTTTCTATAGAAGGCATTAAGAACTTTGAGATAAAGAGATAAAAGAAGTTCGTAGGCTAAGTCACCTACTTTCTTTGGTCCACAATATCTGGGGGGTAACTACTTATACTCCCCTAGAGATAAAGACATTCTTTTGGTCCGTATTCAAATGAAGACTATAACTGTTTCTTTGAATTCTCTGATTGTCCTCTTCTTATCTGTATATTGTCTCTGTCGATCCTGGGTAGCACTTATATCTTTATGAATTGCCTGTATTTGTTGCTCTAAGTCGCCAAGCATTTGACTGGTCATCTCGACCCTAATCAATGGGTCGGACCTAGTTAATGGAGTTAAGCAATCTTGTTCGAGACGGACCCTGATTAGATTGGTATGAAGGAATTGGTCTTTGAATTTGGGTTCTAGACTTCCCTGTGCTCTTTTCATGGTAGGAGTCGAGCAATCTTTTAACTGATGGTCAAAACCTTGGCATCCAAAACACCGGTTCTCACTTTTGAACTCATCATTCTGAATCTTTAAAGCAAGTGGGATCCTAAGAAGGTATTCTGGGTAAAGTGTCTTCCCTTTTTAAACAGAATCTTTCTTTTATTTAGAGAGGGAATAATTATAAGATCAGAAAAGGAGATTCTTACTCCTGTATACCTCGAAGGCTGGGGGAGAATCTTACATTCTACCCCACTTAAAAAGTGCGAGATGTCCTTATCTCGCAAAGTAGAGGACAACTCTTTTTCTTAAGATCCAATTTATTTTGGGGTTCCTTATATTCTGGTCAACCCAACAGAATACAGGGATAATTATCCCTTAATTAGAACTCATCATTAAATAACAATTCTTTCAATCATATCATTCATATCTTTAACACGATTAGACCGAAAAATTTCTTTATGAACATTTCCCCACGAAAATTTCAGACAAGTAAGTTCTCAATTTGTCATTTCTTAACTTGATCTAACGAGTCAAGTGTTAACAGTAGCAATTTGATAGCACAATCCACTAATCTTATAGTGATTTACTGAAATCATTATCATCACAGGGACTCGCCCCAATCATCCATATTGTGGTTTCGCTCAGTTTATTACATTTCAACCCATTTTCAGGGATCATCATTTTTCAATCAGAATCCCAATCAATTCATCAGTTCCCAAACAGAATTAAAAATCATATCAACCACATTCGAATTCATCAACTGGATAGCATTAATGCTTATAATTTCAAGTCTTAGATTTACTCGTATATACTACCGGTAAAGAGCGCAGTTATACCCTCGGTAAATACGGATAGTCATGATACTCGAAACTATAAGGTAAATACCATCATGTCTAGGTCTCAAGCAAGTCAGGGTTCTATACAATTGCGGTACTTCCAATTGAAGTCCTAATTACTAATTTATGAATTTCAGTTTGAATAACAAATTGTATGAATTATATCACACAATTACGACCTTTTTGTGTGTCTTGATAAATTTTTGACATAATTGGCTCCTCAGTTGATCTTATTGGAGATCTATGACATAAGTCTGATAAACAGATTTTTTTTAATCCGATCGTCCGTAAACAATCACTTAAATAACAGGAAAAATATTTGTATATTTATATACAAGTTGCAATAAGTACATAGAGTGGCTCGGCTCCAAAATTCAAAATCTCCTCGAGAGACGCATAAGACGACGGTACTGGGCCATAGTCATGCCCTGTTACATAATTTCTCCAATTGCGAAGGGATCTATTATTTTCTCCTTAGGGATAAATCGACTGAAGAGTCTATAAAGTCGGCAAGCAAGTCTAAAATTTTGAGGCGTTGAAAGATATAGAATGACACCACGTGTCATTTTCAGCTTTATCAAAATTATGGCCAATGAGAGGTTCTGCCTCAGCATTGCACGCCGGTTGCAAGAGGCGTGGATATATAGCCCTGCAAACCACTTATGCTGTTGTCTCTCCACTAGGTTAGGAAAATATAATTCCTCGAAATGGAGTGCAAGTCTTGCTCGGCTTGTTCGTGTTGAAGCGGAAGAGATGAGATGCTCGAAGGCAAATGCAATCATATCTTGAGACTGGGTGAGGTTGGGAATACCAGATAAATGGGGAACTTCCATCTATAAAAACAATTTCTTTGATTAAAATTTCTTCATTAAAGAAGCTTACGGAATGAAAATACATTATGAAAATGCTGTTTCTGAATTCTTATTACCAATTCGGGGTACTAGCAGCGGAAGTAGCACTTCTTGCGCGGGACAGGGGTCCCACACTCGGGGCCTCACCCACAGATATCCGGACAAGAGACTAATCCGTCGATTTTTCCAAAACCGAACCCGAAAAAACTTCCTTCACCCGGAAAGTATGGGCGATTCCACCAGGATAACTCTTTACTCTAATGTAGTCAAGACCATTACTGAACAAGTTGATCCACCGACTGCACCTATAAAGATACTCGGTTAGATCAGGGAAGAAACTTGCACTTGGATCATTGGGATCAACGCTTTTTTCCCCATTAAGAGGCACAGCCGTTGATTCCTATCCATAGAACAAATACTATCCGGGATTTACTTTATCTATCGTAAACAAAAATTGAGTCTCGATTTATGGATCCATCAGTCCAGCCTAACCCCATCCAGTCCCATGGGTTAGCCAACCGCCCAACCACTGTAGTGATGGGATCCAATTAAGAATTTGGTTAGGTTTTGTCCCGGGTACCAAGGAAAAGAGTTCCAAGGTCCCCTAGCCGGAAGTTCATGCAAACATAAAACTAGTCACACCACTTACACACCCAATATGAAATTGCCTTTTTCTTAGCATCAGCTAACTTTAAAACAATCCTTTAATGAAACCATTATGTCACTGATGACAATCCTCATAGTCTCTGGTTGAATCCTTATTTCCAGTCATTCATTCATCGGTATACTTATGGCATCATTTTCAACCAGAACGCTCACCACTTGTTCACTCAGGGGCCTTTTCCATAGTTCCTAGCTCATAGTAACCGGCAATATATTCATATAACAGAATGGAATCTCCATGGAAGATCAGCAAGATCAACCCACAGATCCATATAAAAGAGCCATGGACTCATCCGTTGAGAACCAGCAAGGTCAATCAACCAGATCCATGCCCGGTTTCAGAAAACAATTCTTATTCTTTATTCCAATATCTTCCACAACGCACGTGTGGGTATCTTCGGCGACCCAGAGCCCGAGCACCGTATGGTCAGCACCCTCTAGGATCCTTCGCAGGTGACCTAGCGCTTCACTCATAGGCCGCTTCCTTGGTCCCTCATCCACCGTACCGGAAGCTCACCATTTAAATCGAACCGAGGCTGGTCAAGACCTCGGTCGACCTTGCTACGCGAGACGTCCTCCATTGACTCTCCGTCAGCAGTTGCAACTTTAACAGTTAGGTCTTCATGACCTTAATCCACAAGACGGTCAAAATGCTTCCCCAGCATTCTTGACATAAAACAGTCATTTACAAACAGTCACAAAATACAGTTTCTAAATCGAACTCTCGTCTTTCCACATTATCCCTCCTTAGTCCACATTACTTATTCCACATTCCATTCAATGTGTACTCATTCTCATCCATTTCCTCATATCGACGACACATTAATTCATATACACATTCACATTCCACATGCATATATCCACTATCACAACCTCATTCATACATCCACATCCACATACATACATACATCCATACATCCATACATACACATCCACATCCACATCCACATTCATACATACATCCACATCCACATACATGCATACATCCACATACATACATACATCCATATCCACATTCCCATTCACATCTATACATCCACATCTACATCCACATACATACATACATCCACATCCACATTCCACATTCACATCTATACATCCACATCTACATCCACATTCATATACATCCACATCCACATTCCCATTCACATCTATACATCCACATCTACATCCACATTCATATACATCCACATCCACATTCCCATTCACATCTATACATCCACATCTACATCCACATTCACATCTATTCATATACATCTTCATGCATACATCCATTTTCACATTCATACATCCACACTCCCATATCCACATCCACACATCCACATACATACATCCATTTTCACATTCCCATTCATATAGCCCCATATGCCTTCACATCTAATCTTTTACATCACATCCATTCTCGCCCTATCACAACCCATATACATCTTATCCTATCACATACACTTCTTACCTCATCCCATACACATCTTATCATATCTTAATTCATCTTATCACCTCCTAACTTATTTCATAAGCATCTTATCACCTCTTATCACATCTTATACACCTCTTATCACATCCTATTACATCTCATATCTATTTATGGAATACAAGAGAATTCTTATATTTGATATAAGATTTCTTTACACATTTATTTATGCATAAATTCTATTTAAGGAGATTAATACTTTCGAAGTAAAAATCAATCTTTTATGCATCTTCCTATGCATAAATTCATTTTAAATGAAAATGACACTTTTGAATTAAATTTCATTCTTTTATGCATTTTCCTATGCACAAATTCAATTTAGATGAGAATGACACTTTTAAATTTAAAATCAATCTTTTATGTATCTTCTTATGCATAAATTCAATTTGGTAGGAATTACACTTTTAGAATAAAAGAATTTCTCTTATGCATCTAAGTTATGCATAAAATCCATTTATGATGAAAATCACACTTTTAGTATAAAAAGAATATCTTTTATGCATACCTCTATGCATGAAATCTAATATGATAAAAGTAACACTTTTACAATAAAATAATCAACTTTTATGCATACCTTTATGCATGAAATTCAAATATGATAAAAGTAACACTTTTATAATAAAATAATCAACTTTTATGCATACCTCTATGCATGAAATCCAAATATGATAAAAGTAACACTTTTATAATAACATAATCAACTTTTATGCATACCTCTATGCATGAAATCTAATTATGATAAAAGTAACACTTTTTCAATAATAAATAATCATCTTTTATGCATACCTCTATGCATGAAATCCAATTATGCTAAAAGTAACACTTTTATAATAAAATAATCATCTTTTATGCATACCTCTATGCATGAAATTCAATTATGCTAAAAGTATCACTTTTGTAATAAAATAATCATCTTTTAAGCATACCTTTATGCATGAAATTCAAATATGATAAAAGTAACACTTTTATATTAAAATAATAATCTTTTATGAATACCTCTATGCATGAAATCTAATTATGATAAAAGTAACACTTTTATGTTAAAATAATAATCTTTTATGCATACCTCTATGCATGAAATCTAATTATGATAAAAGTAACACTTTTATGTTAAAATAATAATCTTTTATGCATACCTCTATGCATGAAATCTAATTATGATAAAAGTAACACTTTTATGTTAAAATAATAATCTTTTATGCATACCTCTATGGATGAAAATCAATTATGTATAATATAAAAATCAATTTTTCTATGATTACAATGAATATCTTTCAATTAATCTAGGATGATAATTCCTAGAATATGGTAGGAAGTCCTCTTTTCATGCTTTGAATGAAATTATTTTATGCGTATTTTTATAAAGATTTTGCCATAGCTCTGTTGCTATGACTGATAAATCTCAAATTTTCTAAGGGATAAAGCTTATCATTAAGGAAATAAATAGAATGATCCCTAATTGGATCATTAATCCATAATGGATTGAATCATCAATATTCATGAAATACATAAACTAAAAGCATAGAAAAAAGCCATTAATTTGGCCTCAAGCATAGATTAATCTTGAATTAAGGAAAAGATTTATGAAAAGCTTCATTTGGATTGAGAATGGGTCATGAGTATGACCATTTCTTGAGTGAGAGAGAGAAATTACATAAAAACCATTAGAATTAAGCATAAATGGAAATTTATGTAATTCTTCACTATCAATTAACTTCAGTAGCATTCATCAAATTATGTAACTCTTCACTACCATTCATTAATTAACTTCAATAGCATTCAAAAACCATTCCAATTAAGCTTCTCAAGCTTGAGAGGGGTTGAGAAGAGAGAAACATTGAGAAATTATAGAAAATGATCAAAATTCACTAATTACCTTACAAATTGCTTGATTCTTTGTTCACGGTAGAGGCCCCCAACCAATCAATTGGTTAAGTATGTTGATGGAGCCACCAATGGGGATTGAAGAAAGAGGGAAGCTCCAAAAACTAGTGAATTATTAATGAATTCACAGTTCTTAGCTTAGGTGGAGTAGAGTAACGATGCATAAACACTATATATTTTTCAACAAGGGGGAGGCTTCTATTTATAGGAAAAATTGAGCTCCTAACCAAACAAACTGATTCTAGAATTTTCTAAATTAGTTTGGTCAATATTTGACCATTTTTAGGTCAGTTAAGCTAACTTTTTGGAATTAGACTTGAATAAGGAGAGAGGAGAGATGAAATATCTCAATTTTTATGAGTTTAAAACTCATTCAAGCATGTGAAATATGCACCTCCTTTAAAGAACTCCCCTTCCTTACATGTGTCAAAATGGAATCATTATACCCAAGATATCTCATATTTTTAATATTTCTCATAGTTTTTTACTAATATACCTTGTACATTTTCAACTCTTCATCTTATGTGAAATATGCACCTCCTTTAAAGAACTCCCCTTCCTTACATATGTGTCAAAATGGAATCATTATACCCAAAATATCTCATATTTTTAATATTGCTCATAGTTTTTTACTAATAAACCTTGTACATTTTCAACTCTTCATCTTATGTGAGCATTTACTCATTTTTGGATACCCAAAATATCTCATATTTTTAATATTGCTCATAGTTTTTTACTAATAAACCTTGTACATTTTCAACTCTTCATCTTATGTGAGCATTTACTCATTTTTGGGTATCTTCTTTTACAAATTGGATTTATCTCCTCCCTACACATGGATTGATGCTATTGGCTTATAGGAACCTTAATTGGACCATAATCCAAAAATTTCTGAAAATCTAGACCCTTAGGCTAAGGTCCTTTATACCCATTTCCAATTAATTCCAATTGCACATTGGAAAGTTCTTTTTGAATTTTTGTTTCAAGGAAACTTATTTTAATAAGATGAGATAATTTTCTATCTAAAAATATTAAAAATCTGAATATTCTCTCTCTAGAATATTTTCTCTCTCTAGGTTAAAACAGTTTAGAAACAAGTCTTTTATATTTCTGAAGAGGGATTGATTGCAGGGGAAGATGCTGGACATTTTGAGAGGCTGGGGAGGAATCTTACAAAAAATATTGGGGAGGATATCTTTTAAGGAAAAACATAGGGTGATCTAATTAAGAAACCAATGTGACTGAATGACTAGAAGGATAGATCAAAACTTTTTTTAGAGAAATGTCTAGGATATATCTCATTAATTTGTATATTGTAAGTTATTAAGATTATAACTCCATTAAAGAGAGACTTGTGTAAAGTACCAACATAGGTTCAATTGAACAGTCTATGTGTGAATGCCATCACTAGATGCTTTACACTAAGACGGTCGTCCGGTTCCTGACCCCATCTCGAAAAAACGTGAGTCTAACTTCGGACGTTACCAAAAAAAAAAGAATCTCTCAGGCGTATTAATCTTGAGTGCCTTCTTCAGATGTGATGCTATGATAAGTGTTTGATAGTTTTGAACTTTTCGTGTGGTGGATGATAGCTTTACAGTACATGGTAGGGGAAGATTAAATTTTGAATTGTTTTCTGGATGAACCTCGGTCCTTTTTTTTAAGTTTGCATTTTTTCCTTTTTATCTTTATTATCCGACCGACGAGAAGAGGAGGCTCAGCGAACCAAAAATAAAATAATTGTTGAACGAAAATCTCTAGTATTACTAAGGGAAACCTGAAAGTTTACCCTTTCATGATTTTATTGTGATGAAAATCCTAGATTAGCATGCCCATGACTAAGGATATAAGTAAAGTTAGTCAGCTATCGTTGAAAATATCGAATAATTGTTACTTCGGCCTATTAGAGCAATATCTAAGTAGAGTCTTCCTCTTCCTATATTATATGAGGTCAGATTTTATGGAGGAGCTGATTTTATGTCCCAGTAGTTAACCATGTTAAGTGTTGCACTTATTATATCATATAGGAAATATTATGAAGTTTATATAGGCAAACTAAGTAAACAACTTTCCTTTAAGAAAGAGAGTTCGAGTCTGAGATACTTCTTAGATATTTTTTAGGCAAGAGAAAGTTTCTCATCGCCAAGAAAGCTTCGATAATGGCATTAAAGAAGTCCTTCATGGAGCCCCCAATTGGAGCCATTCAAAGGTGAACGAAGGAATTTGGGAGAAGAAGTAGAGGCTTGGATAGAGTCCATGGATGGATAAGTATTTTGATGTAGCTGGATACGATGAAAGAAACAAGTTTACCCTTGCTTGTTTAACAAGCGCGAGAAATGCTGGGATTAGTTGGAAGAACTATTATCAATCTAACCGGAGGATAAAATGAATGAATTTTTGGAGCTAACCCATGAAAGGAAGACCCTAGAGGAATACCACCACCAAACTTTTGTTAAACTTCTCCAATTTTCTCCAGAGATGGATGAGATAACTCTTCTCCATCTATGCATGGGAAAGCTTATCCGCCTTTGACTAACCTAGTCAAGAATTACCAAGCCATCTTCCATTTCAAAAGCCATAATTATGGCTAGAGACTATGATAAAGTTTTTTATATGGGAAGTGTCTAGAAGGACGTGAGTCCTTCCATGTTAATCAGGTAGAGGTCTTCTAATTCAAGAGAAATGTCAAGCTACCCATGGTACAAGAGGTTTCTCCCAAGGTAACACATGAGCATTCCACCAAGAATGTCACTTTTGGATTCATGGCGGATGCTAGGAGGCCTTCTATGCGTGAGATGAAGCGTACTACATTCCAAGCGGGTTCTTCTCGATTGGATGGAAAGCAACATGCACTTACATTTAGACATGAGGAGTCAAATTTTGGGGATCCGAGGAGAGTACCTTTGAAACCCAAAGCAAATCAGTTCTCCATGCTTGAAGAGGAGGTGTATGATATGGATGATGTGGTTGAGCTTGATTGGGAACATATGTCATTCATTGAGAGACAAAGAGAAGCTCATGATAGGTGGATGGAAATGCCAAATTTCATCAAGAGGGAGTACAAGGATTTTGCACAATTCCTTGGATCTTTTGTGCAAATGCAAAAGCACAAGCCCTCGCACCATCATGAGAATGCATCGTCAACCGTGTCAAAGGATGTAAAGGACAAGATTTCACTCTCTAAGTTCAAGGGTGATGGTTCAGCCCCACATGAGTTGGAAGAATGGATGAATAAGTTGGATACATACTTTCAGCTCTATCCAAAGAGTGAAAGGGACAAAGTGCATTTTGCATTCTTGCATTTGGAAGACTATGCACATCAATCGTGGAGACATATGCTCAAGGAAGGAGTTATGCCACATACTTGGGAAGAACTCAAGCATGAAATGAATATCACATTTGTGTCACCTTTGGTTCTTGACCGATACCATGAAGAATGGTATGAACTCACACAAAAGGGCATGTCGGTTAGGGAGTACATCAAGAGGTTCATGAAGCTCTCTATGTTCGTGGATAGACTCAATGAAGGCATGCGATTGAAGAAGTTTATGCATGGTCTAGATTCATGCATCAAAGCAGATGTCTCGGCACAAAGACCAAGCACTATCAAAGAGGCTATGAGGTTGGCGGAGTTATATGAGCCAAAGTATAAGAGGGTTCAGCCCAATGTACTTTTTCATAAGCCATTTCACACTTCTTCAAATGTGGGAAAAAGTCTACCTTCTTCTACATCCACTTACACTTCCAAGTTCCATACATCTTTTGGAAGTGGACAGTCCACAAGTGGAGTTCATAATGATGCTAAGAAGAGCAATGGGTTTGTCAAGAAGCCTCCTCAAACATTCAAGAAGACTTAATGGATGGATGATCCTAAGATTGAGGAATTGAGGAGCAAAGGCATAGGTTTTAAATGCAAAGAGAAGTGGTCACCCGGGCACATTTGCAAATCAAAGAAAGTGGTGGCTACTATGATCATTATGGATGCGGATTACGATTCTAAGTCATCTCATGATGTGGAAGAGTTTGAAGATTGCAGCGAGGAGACACATGAAGAAGACTTGGAGGGTCATTCTTTTGTCAAAGAAGAGAATGAGTTTCCATTCGACCCCGGTGGAAGGGATCATGCATGCATTTTGAGGGACAATATGCCAAAATAGAGTGCTGCCCATATTTACACAAAATTACAGCAAGGAGATGGTGTGAAATTTCCTCATTACAAGCTTCGGAATGGTCTACTATGGCACAAGGATAAGGTGTATTTGGTTCACCTCATCCTACATTCCCAAGGTGCTTCATGAGATGCATTCTTCACCGCTTTCGGGTCATCTTGGTGTTCTCAAGACATTTGACAAAGTGAGCAAAAGCTTCTATTGGAAAGGCATGTGGAGGGATGTCAAGAAGTTTGTTTTGGAATGTGTGTCATGCAAAAGGAATAAGGACAGTCTCCAATTGCCAAGTGGTTTACTTCATCCTTTGCCTATTCCGGATGGAAAATGGACTCACATTTCCATGGACTTCATCACGGGCTTGCCAAAGAGGAAGCATGGATGGGATCAAGTATTTGTAGTGGTGGATAGACTCACCAAATCAGCTCATTTTATTGCTTCCAAGACTACTTATGGGGCCTCTCACATTGCCAAGCAATTTATGGATCATGTATTCAAGATACATGGTTTGCCACTCAACATAGTTTGTGATAGAGATACCAAGTTCATGGGCATTTTTTGGAGGACATTGTATGAAAACTTGGGGACTCAAATCACTCCTTCTACAGCCTATCACCCTCAAAGGGATGGGCAAACAGAGTGCACAAACAAATGGCTCGAAGTGTATTTGAGACACTATTGTCATGACATGCAAGCATCATGGGATGAATGGCTTTACCTTGCTGAATTTTGTCAAATTCAAGCAAGCATTTGAGTATTGGGATGTCACCTTTCGAGGCTCTTTGCGGGTATCAAGTGCATGTGCCATCTATTGCCTTCCATGAGGATAAAATGGTTAATCCAAGGAAGAGTTGGAAAGGATGAGACAGCTTCTTCAATTATGCAAGGATAATATGAAGAAGGCACAAGAAGTCATGAAGGCAAATGCGGATGAGCATAGACGCAAAATGGAGTTCAAGGAAGGTGATTATGTGTTGCTCAAGCTTCCTAAGAGCCAGCATTTGAGTATTGGGATGTCACCTTTCGAGGCTCTTTGTGGGTATCAAGTGCATGTGCCATCTATTGCCTTCCATGAGGATAAAATGGTTAATCCAAGGAAGAGTTGGAAAGGATGAGAGCTTCTTCAATTATGCAAGGATAATATGAAGAAGGCACAAGAAGTCATGAAGGCAAATGCGGATGAGCATAGACGCAAAATGGAGTTCAAGGAAGGTGATTATGTGTTGCTCAAGCTTCCTAAGAGCCATCACAATATTCTCAAAGGGTCTTCCAATTACAAGTTGGCACATAGATACTATGGACCATATTTGGTAGTCAAGAAAGTGGGTGATTTGGCTTATAAGCTTGACCTACCTCCTTCTACAAGGATTCATAATGTGTTTCATGTATCCAACCTTAAGAGGTTTGTGGACTCTCTTCCTCAAGAGATTGAAGAGTTACCACCAATGGATGAAGAGGGAGAGATTATCTATGAGCCGGAGAGGATTGTGGACAAGAGGACAAGGGTTTTATGGAACCGGAACATTGATGAATTCCTTGTGAAATGGAAGCACTTGCCCATAGATGAGGCTACTTGGCAATCAATGGAGTATGTTCAACAACATGGTTTACTTGATGGAAGTATTCCTTGATCAAGTGGCATGATTATTATGTGAAGAATGGGCATATCATGAGGTTTTATATGTGCTGTAATTTGTGGACAGCTTTGGTTGGATCTATTGTTGGGGTTACCAATCTACTCCAACACACTTGGAAGATCATTTGGTTCGATGACAAATATGTGGGACTCTTTTGGGTGCGGCTACGCATTATTTGCAGCTCATTTTTATGGAGGTTTCATGAAGAATTTCAAGGGAAGCTTTATCGACAACATGGCTACCATAACAATCATCATGTGAAATTGTGCTTGTATCTTGGGGGTGCACACACAAAATATTTGTACAATAAAAAAGATTGGGGAGGAAACCTTTTGAGGAAAAACATAGGGTGATCTAATTAAGAAACCAATGTGACTGAATGACTAGAAGGATAGATCGAAACTTTGTTTAGAGAAATGTCTAGAATATATCTCATTAATTTGTATATTGTAAGTTATTATAACTCCATTAAAGAGAGACCTGTGTAAAGTACCAACATAGGTTCAATTGAATCGTCTACGTGTGAATGCCATCACTAGATGCTTTACACTAAGACGGTCGTCCGATTCCTGACCCCATCTTCGAAAAACGTGGGTCTAACTTCGGATGTTACCAAAGAAAAATGAAACTCTCATGCGTATTAATCTTGAGTGCCTTTAGATGTGATGCTATGATAAGTGTTTGATAGTTTTGAACTTTTCCTGGTGGATGATAGCTTTACGGTAGATGGTAGGGGAAGATTAAATTTTGAATTGTTTTCTGGATGAACCTCGGTCCTTTTTTGAAGTTTGTATGATTTCCTTTTTATCTTTATTATCCGACGAGAATATGAGGCTCAGCAAACCAAAAATAAAATAAATAAAATAATAGTTGAACGAAAATCTCTAGTATTACCAAGGGAAACCTGAAAGTTTACCCTTTCATGATGTTATTGTGATGGAAATCCTAGATTAGCATGCCCATGACCAAGGATGTAAGTAAAGCTAGTGAGCTATCGTCGAAAATATAAAATAATTTTTGCTTTGGCCTATTAGAGCAATATCTAAGTAGAGTATTCCTCTTCCTATAATATATGAGGTCAGATTTTATGGAGGAGCTGATTTTATGTCCCAGTAGTTAACCATGTTAAGTGTTGCACTTATTATATCATATAGGAAATATCATGAAGTTTATATAGGCGAACTAAGTAAAGACCTTTCCTTTAACAAAGAGAGTTCGAGTCTGAGATACTTCTTAGATATTTTTTAGGCAAGAGAAAGTTTCTTGCCAAGAAAGCTTTGATAACGGCATTAAAGAAGTCCTTCATGGAGCCCCCAACCGGAGCCATTCAAGGTGAACGAAGGAATTTAGGAGAAGAAGTAGAGGCTTGGATAGAGTCCATGGACGAGTATTTTGATGTAGCTAGATATAGTGAAAGAAACAAGTTCGCCCTTGCTTGTTTAACAAGTGCGAGAAATGCTGGGATTAGTTGGAAGAACTATTGTCAATCTAGCCACTAGAACCAGGATCGGTTGTCATGGGATGCCATGAAGGTACATCTTCGTGTGAAAGGTTTTGTCCTCCAGGATTTTGGGAGGATAAAATGAATGAATTTTCTCGAGAGATGGATGAGGTAACTCTTCTCCATCGATTCATGGGGAAGCTTGATCCGCCTTCGACTAACCTAGTCAAGAAATGCCAAGCCATCATCCCTTTCAGAAGCCATAATTATGGCCAGAGGCTATGATAAAGTTTTTTATATGGGAAGTGTCCAGAACGACGTGAGTCCTTCCATGTTAATCAAGAAGAGGTCCCCTAAGTCAAGAGAAATGTCAAGCCCACCCCTGCCTAAGAGGAATCATGAGCTAGAGCAAAATCAAGGTCAAGAAATAGGGATAACAAGGTTAGAGAGTAGATCTTCGACTCTCATAGACATCGCATCGGGACCTTTCAAGAAGGAAGACATTTTAGATGCCAATGACAAGGTCATTGGCATTTTAGATGCCAATGACAAGGTCATTGTCGCGATAGGAAAATTACCCTTTCCTATCGAGATCATCCTCGTCGGCTAGATCAAAAGGAAGACCAATCTTTCAGAAAACAAGATTAGAAAGAAGAGCTCTCCCTCACCTATATATCAAGAATAAAGACAATGCAATGAGCTTTTCCATGAGAACAAACGCTTCAAGTGTAAACCGCATGAGAAAAGATTTCCCTAACTGACCCAGGACCCTTCTCTTCCCAATCATGGAAAGGGGAAACCTAATAGGATGGGCGGGCCTATATCAATCCAAGGGCCTAGGATATCCAAACTAGGAAGTGGTTGCCCAAGTTATGATTGTTTTGAATTAAGCTAGAGATCATTGATTCTTTAATTAAAGTTTAATTAAGAATATGTTAGAGGGAGTATACTAGAGATTAGCATAGGGATTATGTTAGGAAGTATTATACAGATTATGAAATGAGAGATTGAGTTAGAAATTTTGATATAGATTATAGATATGATGGGTTAAAGATAGCCAAATTTAACAAGTGTTTCTATGAGTAAATAGAAGTTGATTGTTGTTTTGCAAGAATCATGTGAAGTAATGTACATGATGAATAGAGGTATTCTAGGAGACAATGCTAGTAGGTTTATGCGTCTTGCTATCATAGGTTAGATCGCATACAGGATTGTGATCTCCTTACGTTTTTCCATGGCAATTTGGGAAGTACCATATTACATGGGAGTATGGAATAAGGAATTCATAAGGTAGGATCAGGGATAATAAAGAATCGGTTCATATCATATAGAAGTGTACACGGATGCATGGACTTAGGATAATAAAGCCAATTAACTTTAGAATAAAAGGCATTCTGGAAGCTCAACAAAATGAGGTAGATATATGAAAGAAGGGACTCTTAGTAGGAACAATGTTTAGATAAAAGAAGGTTTCTACCTAGTGGGGATACCACTTTGGGAGAGAGAGAGAGAGAGAGAGAGAGAGAGAGAGAGAGAGAGGAGGATTTACTTAGAGATTACCTCGAGATGAGGACATCTCGAATCTTTTAAGTGGGGGAGAGAATGTAACATCCCTCCCAAGCCATGTAACGATTCTCTTTTAATATAGGTTTCAAGAGGAAAGAGAGTGCACATCAAGAGAGACTATAAGGCTAGAAACGTTAAGAAAGTGAGAGAGTAAAAATATTAGTTCCAAAAATCTGAAAAGAAATTAGAAGATAAGAATAGATCCATTAAGAGAGAAACATCGCCAAAAACAAAATTTCAACTTTAGGTGATAGCAAGTCATATTTAGAGTACTTTTACACATTTAGAGTCCATGCACACTAAAAATATGGAAAAGCAAAGCATTTCTAAAGATGGCATGTTTGCGGCTATATACAGACGTTTTTATCTATTCTACCCGCACGCCACTGTCTTGTAGACCAGATGCGTTCCGGTTCTTTTGGCTGGCTACATGACTATATTCTGAGTTTTTATCATAGAGTTATGGTTGCCGAAACAATTTGCTAGTTCTCTACATAGGGAAACTGTAAGGAGCACGCAAGTAGCCTCAAGGTGATTCTGGACCTTGAGATGTATATCTATATATATGTCTTCATTCTCACTTGGGTGGAGTCCTCACACAAATCATTTTTAGCAAAGAGTTGTTGTAATTATGGGGAGATAAGGATGTGGGTAACATCACAAGCCAAAACAACATCTCTGCCGAACCAAGCAACGTCTCTCACGGACCAAGTAGCGTCACTGTGCAGGCACTGCCACCGCCCCGTCAATATCGTCCAGGTAAGAAACGCTCTTTAAGTTTTGCATAGACCATTGCATCACACGACCTAGTAAGATCGGGAAATCCTACACAAAAACTTGCCCAAAAAAAGAACCAGAAGGGCATATAACAATGGCAAATGCTTTAATAAAGAATGTCTTATCGTAATCTCAAGTTGAAAAGACTGTTTTCTCTTGTTTATTGTGAATGTGATGGAATTGTATTTTCTCTTGCTTGAGTGGTTGTTACCAATCGATTGGTTGTCTCGCTGATCATATGAGGTTTGATTGGTTTTCACCAATCAATCGGTTGTCGTCGGTCTACCCTACAGCTATCCTCCCGCTTTGGGGGAACAACCCACTAGATGCTCAGAGTTGGTGGACCCATATCTAGGTGGATGAGCTGCTTGCTTCTGGTGGGTGTGTGCGAGGGGCACTTAAGTGGTGCAAGTAAAAGCGAGCTAAGGGGCACATGCCCCTCGAGGGGGCATGTGGGAGACTCAGTGTGGAGGCTCTGAGTTTTAAACATCACCGCCACATCGAGGATGAGGGAGTTGGGGACCCACTTAGTATTTATTCTTCACCAAGTGGGTGAGTGATGTTTGGAGTTCTATACCCCTCAAGGAATAATTGCCACTGCAGGAACCATGTCTGCCTGGGAGCACGTGAATAATGTAATGAGCAAGTGATAAAATTATGACCATGTTTGAAGATCCATTTGTTTTCAACTGTTTTGGAAGAACTATCTTAATGAATCAGTGAAGTGATGGCATTCACACGTAGACTATTCAGTTGAACCTATGCTAGTACTATACAGGTCTCTCTTTAATGGAGTTATAATCCTAATAACTTACAATATACAAATTAATGAGATATATCCTAGACATTTCTCTAAACAAAGCTTCGATCTATCCTTCTAGTCATTCAGTCACATTGGTTTCTTAATTAGATCACCCTATGTTTTTCCTCAAAAGGTTTCCTCCCCAATCTTTTTTATTGTACAAATATTTTGCGTGTGCACCCCCAGGTTGATTCATCCTCATATGATAAACAATCACTTGTTTAATCCCTGAATAGTTAACCTTTTAATAACAAATCCTAGGAACTAAAATCGGCTCCTCTGATACCACTTGTAAGGTCCCCACCCTAGCTGGCTCAAGGGGATCCTTTTGATTGGCAGCTAAGTCCCCTTTGTCTTCGATTGACGACACCTCGATCTCTTGGAAATACGAGGATACGTGCAAACGAAGGGACCTAACTCTATCCCCACAGTCAGGGGAAATGTAATTATTCTAATAGGAATCTATTTCTCCGATCAAACGGCACTCAATGTGCGTGATCGAGGATGGAACAAGTTCACGCTTGATTCATGGGAGCTAACGCCTTTATGATATTATGCAGCACGGCCACTAGCTCCTTCTCCTAAAACGGGCTTGTTTGGGCCTTACTCTATTACAGATCGTAAATAATAAGTATTTTGGATAGTTACCCGTCTCATCGGGTCCACCCATCCATAGGATGGTGCCATCAGGGCATCCATCCACCCACTCAGCCAATCATTTTGTTACCTGATTTGGTCCCATCGTCACACTGTGAAACATATAAAAACAGGTCCTTTAATTATTTTTCGTCATTGATTCATTAAGATAGTTCTTCCAAAACAGTCGAAAACAAATGGATCTTCAAACACGGTCATAATTTTATCACTTGCTCATTACATTATTCACGTGCTCCCAGGCACACATGGTTCCTGTGGTGGCAATTATTCTTGGAGGGGTCTAGAACTTTGAACATCACTCACCCGCTTGGTGAAGAATAAATACTAAGTGGGTCCCTAGCTCCCTCATCCTGTCGATGTGGCGGGGATGTTTTAAACTCAGAGCATCCACACCGAGTCTCCCACATGCCCGCTCGAGGGGCATGTGCCCCTTAGCTGGCTTTTACTTGCACCACTTAAGTGCCCCTCCCACACACCCGGAAGCAAGCAGATCATCCACCTAGATATGGGTCCACCAACTCTGAGCATCTAGTGGGTTATTCCCCCAAATCGGGAGGATAGCTTTAGGGTAGACCGACGACAACCGATTGATTGGTGAAAACCAATGAAACCTCATAAGATCGGCGAGACAACCGATCGATTGGTAACAACCAGTCAAGCAAGAGAAAATACAATTCCATCACATTCACAGTAAACAAGAGAAAACAGTCTTTTCAACTTGAGATTACGATAAGACATTCTTTATTAAAGCATTTGCCATTGTTATATGCCCTTCTGGTTCTTTTTTTGGGCAAGTTTTTGTGTAGGATTTCCCGATCTTACTAGGTCGTGTGATGCAATGGTCTATGCAAAACTTAAAGAGCGTTTCTTACCTGGGGACGATATTGACGGGGCGGTGGCAGTGCCTGCACAGTGACGCTGCTTGGTCCGTGAGAGACGTTGCTTGGTTCGGCAGAGATGTTGTTTTGGCTTGTGATGTTACCCACATCCTTAACTGCGCATAATTACAATTACTCTTTGCTAAAAATGATGTGTGTGAGGACTCCACCCAAGTGAAAATGAAGACATATATATAGATATACATCTCAAGGTCTAGAATCATCTTGAGGCTACTTGCTTGCTCCTTACAGTTTCCCTGTGTAGAGAACTTGCAAATTGTTTCGGCAGCCATAACTCTCTGATAAAAACTCAGAATATAGTCATGTAGCCAGCCAAAAGAACCGGAACGCATCTGGTCTACAAGACAGCAGTGTGGGGGTAGAATAGGTAAAAACGTCTGTATATAGCCGCAAACGTGCCATCTTTAGAAATGCTTTGCTTTTCCATATTTTTAGTGTGCATGGACTCTAAATGTGTAAAAGTACTCTAAATATGACTTGCTTTCACCTAAATTTGGAATTTTATTTTTGGCGATGTTTCTCTCTTAATGGATCTATTCTTATCTTCTCATTTCTTTTTAGATTTTTGGAACTAATATTTTTACTCTATCACCTTCTTAACGTTTCTAGCCTTATAGTCTCTCTCGATGTGCACTCTCTTTCCTATTAAAACCTATATTAAAAGAGAATCGTTACATGGCTTGGGAGGGATGTTACATTCTCTCCCCCACTTAAAAGATTCGAGATGTCCTCATCTCGAGGTAATCTCTAAGTAAATCCTCCTCTCTCTCTCTCTCTCTCTTTCTCTCTCTCTCCCAAAGTGGTATCCCCACTAGGTAGAAACCTTTTTTTATCTAAACATTGTTCCTACTAAGAGTCCCTTCTTTCATTTATCTACCTCATTTTGTTGAGCTTCCAGAATGCCTTCATTATTCTAAAGTTAATTGGCTTTATTATCCTAAGTTCATGCATCCGTATACACTTCTATATGATATGAACCGATTCTTTATCATCCCTGATCCTACCTTATGAATTCCTTATTCCATACTCCCATGTAATATGGTACTTCCCAAATTGCCATGGAAAAACATAAGGAGATCACAATCCTGTATGCAATCTAACCTATGATAGCAAGATGCATAACCCTACTAGCATTGTCTCCTAGAATACCTCTATTCATCATGTACATTACTTCACATGATTCTTGCAACAACAATCAACTTCTATTTACTCATAGAAACACTTGTTAAATTTGGCTATCTTTAACCCATCATATCTATAATCTATATCAAAATTTCTAACTCAATCTCTATTTA
Organism: Cibotium barometz; assembly: GCF_041138505.1. Taxonomy (NCBI): domain Eukaryota; kingdom Viridiplantae; phylum Streptophyta; class Polypodiopsida; order Cyatheales; family Cibotiaceae; genus Cibotium; species Cibotium barometz. The sequence continues at coordinate 9,904,972 of NC_141051.1, forward strand.
TAATCTTATCATAATCTCTATAATACTTCCTAACATAATCGCTATGCTAGTCTCTAGTATACTCCCTCTAACATCCCCAAGATACAAGCACAATTTCACATGATGATTGTCTCAACATGCGAGGATATTCGAATCACTTCTATGGCTAGTAGAGATGATTGATTCGTCCTCATATGATAAACAATCACTTGTTTTAATCCCTAAATAGTTAACCTTTGAATAACAAATCCTAGGAACTAAGATCGGCTCCTTTGATACCACTTGTAAGGTCCCCACCCTAGCTGGCTCAAGGGGATCCTTTTGATTGGCAGCTAAGTCCCCTTTGTCTTTGATTGGTAAAATCTCGATCTCTTGGAAATACGAGGATACGCGCAAACGAAGGGACCTAACTCTATCCCTGCAGTTAGGGAAAACGTAATTATTCTAATAAGAATCTATTTCTGTGATTAAACGGCACTCAATGTGCGTGATCGAGGATGGAACAAGTTCACGTTCATGCTTGATTCATGGGAGCTAACGCCTTTATGATATTATGCAGCACGGCCACTAGCTCCTTCTCCTAAAACGGGCTTGTTTGGGCATTACTCTATTACGGATCATAAATAATAAGTATTTTGGATAGTTACCCGTCTCATCAGGTCCACCCATCCATAGGATGGTGCCATCAAGGCATCCATCCACCCACTCAGCCAATCATTTTGTTGCTTGATTTGGTCCCGTCACACTGTGAAACATATAAAAATGGGTCCTTTAATTATTTTCCATTCACTGATTCATTAAGATAGCTCTTCCAAAACAGTTGAAAACAAATGGATCTTCAAACACGGTCATAATTTTATCACTTGCTCATTACATTATTCACGTGCTCCCAGGCACACATGGTTCCTGCGGTGGCAATTATTCCTGGAGGGGTCTAGAACTCCGAACATCACTCACCCACTTGGTGAAGAATAAATACTAAGTGGGTCCCCAGCTCCCTCATCCTCGATGTGGTGGGGTGATGTTAAAAACTGAGAGCCTCCACACTGAGTCTCCCACATGCCCCCTCGAGGGGCATGTGCCCCTTAGCTGGCTTATGCTTGCACCACTTAAGTGCCCCTCGCACACACCCGGAAGCAAGCACCTCATCCACCTAGATATGGGTCCACCAACTCTGAGCATCTAGTGGGTTGTTCCCCCAAAGCGGGAGGATAGCTTTAGGGTAGACCGGCGACAACCGATTGATTGGTGAAAACTAATCAAACCTCATAAGATCGACGAGACAACCGATCGATTGTTAACAACCAGTCAAGCAAGAGAAAATACAATTCCATCACATTCACAGTAAATAAGAGAAAACAATCTTTTCAACTTGAGATTATGATAAGACATTCTTTATTAAAGCATTTGCCATTGTTATATGCCCTTCTGGTTCTTTTTTTAGGTAAGTTTTTGTGTAGGATTTCTTGATCTTACTAGCTTGCGTGATGAAATGGTCTATGCAAAACTTAAAGAGCATTTCTTACCTGGACAATATTGACGGGCGGTGGCGGTGCCTGCACGGTGACGCTGCTTGGTCCGGGAGAGACGTTGCTTGGTTCAGCAGAGATGTTGTTTTGGCCTGTGATGTTACCCACATCCTTAACTGCGCATAATTACAACAACTCCTTGCTAAAAATGATGTGTGTGAGGACTCCACCCAAGTGAAAATGAAGACATATATATAGATATACATCTCAAGGTCCAGAATCACCTTGAGGCTACTTGCCTTCTCCTTACAGTTTCCTTGTGTAGAGAACTAGCAAATTGTTTCGGCAGCCCCCACCATAACTCTCTGATAAAAACTCAGAATATAGTCATGTAGCCAGCCAAAAGAACCGGAACGCATCTGGTCTACAAGACAGCGGCATGGGGGTAGAATAGGTAAAAACGTCTGTTTATAGTCGCAAACGTGCCATCTTTAGAAATGCTTTGCTTTTCCATATTTTTAGTGTGGATGGACTCTAAATGTGTAAAAGTACTCTAAATATGACTTGCTATCACCTAGATTCAAAATTTTGTTTTTGGCGATGTTTCTCTCTTAGTGGATCGATTCTTATCTGCTCATTTCTTTTCAGATTTTTGGAACTAATATTTTTACTCTATCACTTTCTTAACGTTTCTAGCCTTATAGTCTGTCTCGATGTGCACTCTCTTTCCTCTTGAAACCTATATTAAAAGAGAATCGTTACATGGCTTGGGAGGGATGTTGCATTCTCTCCCCCACTTAAAAGATTCGAGATGTCCTCATCTCGAGGTAATCTCTAAGTAAATCCTCCTCTGTCTCTCTCTCTCTCCCGAAGTGGTATCCCCACTATAGGTAGAAACCTTCTTTTATCTAAACATTGTTCCTACTAAGAGTCCCTTCTTTCATATATCTACCTCATTTTGTTGAGCTTCCAAAATGCCTTCATTATTCTAAAGTTAATTGGCTTTATTATCCTATTGAGTTTATGCATCCGTATACACTTCTATATGATATGAACAAATTCTTTTTTATCCCTGATCCTACCTTATGAATTCCTTATTCCATACTCCCATGTAATATGGTACTTCCCAAATTTCCATCAAAAAACGTAAGGAGATCACAATCCTGTATGCGATCTAACCTATGATAGCAAGATGCATAATGTAAGATCCCGGTCTCCACCGCGCAACGGATTCGGGGTACTAGTAGCGGAAGTAGCACATCGTGCGTGGGTAGGGGTCTCACACTCGGGGCCTTGCCCACGGATATCCGGACAAGAGACTAATCCGTCGGTTTGTCCAAAACCACCAAAACCGGAAAAACTTCCTTTACCCGGAAAGCACGGACGATTCCACCGGGATAACTCTTTACTCTAACGTAGTCAAGATCATTACTGATCAAACTGATCTGACTGCACCTTTAACGGTACTTGGTCAAATCAAGGAAGAAACTTGCACTTGGATCATTGGGATCAACGCTTTTTTCCCCATCAAGAGGCACTTCCTATCCATAGAACAATTTCTATCCGGGATTTACTTCATCTATCGTAATAATAGAAATTAAATCTCGATTTATGGATCCATCAGTCCATCATCCAGTCCCATGGGTTAGCCAACCGCCCAACCACTGTAGTGATGGGATCCAATTAAGAATTTGGTTAGGTTTTGTCCCGGGTACCAAGGAAAAGAGTTCCAAGGCCCCCTAGCCGGAAGTTCATGCAAACATAAAACTAGTCACAGCACTTACACACCCAATATGAAATTGCCTTTTTCTTAGCATCAGCTAACTTTAAAACAATCCTTTAATGAAACCATTATGTCACTGATGACAATCCTCAAAGTCTCTGGTTGAATCCTTATTTCTAGTCATTCATTCATCGGTGTACTTATGGCATCATTGGCAACCAGAACCCTCACCACCTGTTCTCTCAGGGGCCTTTTCCATAGTTCCTAGCTCATAGTAACCGGCAATATATTCATATAATAGAATGGAATCTCCGTGGAAGATCAGCAAGATCAACCCACAAATCCATATAAAAGAGCCATGGACTCATCCGTTGAGGACCAGCAAGGTCAATCAACCAGATCCATGCCCGGTTTCAGAAAACAACTCTTACTCCTTGTCCAATATCTTCCACGACGCACGTGTGGTATCTTCGGCGACCCAGAGCCCAAGCACCGTATGGTCAGCACCCTCTAGGATCCTTCGCAGGTGACCTAGCGCTTCACTCATAGGCCGCTTCCTTGGTCCCTCATCCACAGTACCGGAAGCTCACCATTTAAATCAAACCGAGGCTGGCCAAGACCTCGGTCGACCTTGCTACGCGAGACGTCCTCCATTGACTCTCCGTCAGCAGTTGCAACTTTAACAGTTAGGTCTCCATGACCTTAATCCATAAGATGGTCAAAATGCTTCCCCAGCATTCTTGACATAAAGCAATCATTTACAAACAGTCACAAAATACAACTTCTAAATCGAACTCTCGTCTTTCCACATTATCCCTCCTTAGTCCACATTACTTATTTCACATTCCATTCAATGTGTACTCATTCTCATCCATTTCCTCATATCGACGACACATTAATTCACATACACATTCACATTTACATCCATACATCCACATCTACATGCATACATCCATTTTCACATCCTCATTTATACATCCACATCCCATATCCACATTCATACATACACATCCATACATCCACATCCACATCCACATCCACATTCACATTCATACATCCACATCCACATTCCCATTCACATCTATACATCCACATACATACATACATCCACATCCGTATCTACATCCATACATCCACATCCACATCCACATCCACATCCACATTCACATTCACATCCATATATCCACATCTACATGCATACATCCATTATCACGTCCTCATTCATATATCCACATCCACATACATACATACATCCACATCTACATCCACATTCACATCTACGCATATACATCTTCATGCATACATCCATTTTCACATTCATACATCCACATACATACATCCATTTTCACATTCCTATTCATATAACCCCATATGCCTTCACATCTAATCTTTTACATCACATCCATTCTTGCCAGGTCACAACCCATATACATCTTATCCTATCACATACACTTCTTACCTCATCTTATACACATCTTATCACATCTTAATTCATCTTATCACCTGCTAACTTATTTCATAAGCATCTTATCACCTCTTATCACATCCTATCATATCTCATATCTATTTATAGAATACAAGAGAATTCTTATATTTGATATAAGATTTCTTTACACATTTATTTATGCATAAATTCCATTTAAGGAGATTAATACTTTCGAAGTAAAAATCAATCTTTTATGCATCTTCCTATGCATAAATTCATTTTAAATGACACTTTTGAATTAAAATTCAATCTTTTATGCATCTTCCTATGCATAAATTCGATGTAGATGAGAATGACACTTTTGAATCAATCTTTTATGCATCTTCCTATGCATAAATTCAATTTGGTAGGAATTACACTTTTAGAATAAAAGAATTTCTCTTATGCATCTAAGTTATGCATAAAATCCATTTATGATGAAAATCACACTTTTAGTATAAAAAGTCTCATCACACTTTTAAATCAATCTTTTATGCATCTTCCTATGCATAAATTCAATTTGGTAGGAATTACACTTTTAGAATAAAAGAATTTCTCTTATGCATCTAAGTTATGCATAAAATCCATTTATGATGAAAATCACACTTTTAGTATAAAAAGAATATCTTCTTCTTCTCTCTCTCTTTTTTTTTTTTTGCATACTTCTATGCATGAAATCCAATTATGATAAAAGTAACACTTTTATAATAAAATAATCAACTCTTATGCATACTTCTATGCATGAAATCCAATTATGATAAAAGTAATACTTTTATAATAAAATAATCAACTCTTATGCATACTTCTATGCATGAAATCCAATTATGATAAAAGTAACACTTTTATAATAAAATAATCAACTCTTATGCATACTTCTATGCATGAAATCCAATTATGATAAAAGTAACACTTTTATAATAAAATAATCAACTCTTATGCATACTTCTATGCATGAAATTCAATTGTGATAAAAGTAATACTTTTATAATAAAATAATCATCTTTTATGCATACCTCTATGCATGAAATTCAATTGTGATAAAAGTAACACTTTTATAATAAAATAATCAACTTTTATGCATACCTCTATGCATGAAATCCAAATATGATAAAAATAACACTTTTATAATAAAATAATCATCTTTTATGCATACATCTATGCATGAAATTCAATTATGCTAAAAGTAACACTTTTACATTAAAATAATAATCTTTTATGCATACCTCTATGCATGAAATCTAATTATGATAAAAGTAACACTTTTATGTTAAAATAATAATCTATTATGCATACCTCTATGCATGAAAATCAATTATGCATAATATAAAAATCAATTTCTCTATGATTACAATGAATATCTTCAATTAATCTAGGATGATAATTCCTAGAATATGGTAGGAAGTCCTCTTTTTATGCTTTGAATGAAATTATTTTATGCGTAATTTTTATAAAAATTTTGCCATAGCTCCGCTACTATGACTGATAAATCTCAATTTTTCTAAGGGATAAAGCTTATCATTAAGGAAATAATTAGAATGGTCTCTAATTGGATCATCAATCCATAATGGATTGAATCATCAATATACATAAACTAAAAGCATAGAAAAAAGCCATTAATTTGGCCTCAAGCATAGCTTAATCTTGGATTAAGGAAAAGCTTTATGAAAAGCTTCATTTGGATTGAGAATGGGTCATGAGTATGACCATTTCTTGAGTGAGAGAGAAATTACATAAAAACCATTAGAATTAAGCATCAATAGAAATTTATGTAATTCTTAACTATCATTAATCAATTAACTCCAATAACATTCATCAAATTATGTAACTCTTCACTACCATTCATCAATTAACTTCAATAGCATTCAAAAACCATTCCAATTAAGCTTCTCAAGCTTGAGAGGGGTTGAGAAGAGAGAAACATTGAGAAATTATAGAAAATGATCAAAATTCACTAATTACCTTACAAATTTCTTGATTCTTTGTTCACGGTAGAGGCCCCCAACCAATCAATTGGTTAAGTATGTTGATGGAGCCACCAATGGGGATTGAAGAAAGAGGGAAGCTCAAAAAACCAGTGAAATATTAATGAATTCACAGTTCTTGGCTTAGGTGGAGTAGAGTAACGATGCATAAACACTATATATTTTTCAACAAGGGGGAGGCTTCTATTTATAGGAAAAATTGAGCTCCTAACCAAACAAACTGATTCTAGAATTTTCTAAATCAGTTTGGTCAATATTTGACCATTTTTAGGTCAGTTAAGCTAACTTTTTGGAACTAGACTTGAATGAGGAGAGAGGAGAGATGAAATATCTCAATTTTTATGAGTTTAAAACTCATTCAAGCATGTGAAATATGCACCTCCTTTAAGAACTCCCCTTCCTTACATATGTGTCAAAATGGAATCATTATACCCAAAATATCTCATATTTTTAATATTGCTCATAGTTTTTTTTAACTAATAAACCTTGTACATTTTCAACTCTTCATCTTATGTGAACATTTACTCATTTTTGGATACCCAAAATATCTCATATTTTTAATATTGCTCATAGTTTTTTACTAATAAACCTTGTACATTTTCAACTCTTCATCTTATGTGAGCATTTACTCATTTTTGGGTATCTTCTTTTACAAATTGGATTTATCTCCTCCCTACACATGGATTGATGCTATTGGCCCATAGGAACCTTAATTGGACCATAATCCAAAAATTTCTGAAAATCTAGACCCTTAGGCTAAGGTCCTTTATACCCATTTCCAATTAATTCCAATTGCACATTGGAAAGTTCTTTTTGAATTTTTGTTTCAGGGAAACTTATTTTAATAAGATGAGATAATTTTCTATCCAAAAATATTAAAAATCTAAATATTCTCTCTCTAGAATATTTTCTCTCTCTAGGTTAAAACAGTTAGAAACAAGTCTTTTATATTTCTGAAGAGGGATTGATTACAGGGGAAGATGCTGGACATTTTGAGAGGCTGGGGAGGAATCTTACATTCTCTTCCACTTGAAAAATGCGAGATGCCCTCATCTCGCAAACTGATGGGGGTAATTTCGCAAGATACACAAGTATGAGACTGAGAGCAATTTTTAATTAAGATTAATCACCAATTAAAAAAGTCTCAAGGAGAGTAAGGGTCAAGACAAGAACAAGATTTAAACTTTATTCATTCTTGGAACATATACAGTAAAGATAGAAGAACTCTTTACACTTCCATAAGCCCGTCCATCATATGATCACAAAAGCAGCACTCACAAGCTGCGCACGTATAAGGTAACTCATCTATGGGAATGATTCTGTTGGTTATTGCCGCACCTATCTCAGTGGTATGAGGTGATCTAACAAAAGGACCTCTGAGAGGCAAGCCAAAAATGGGGTAAAGGCATATCTTTTGATGAGGAAGAAAACTCGCCAGTAAGAAGACCCGCTCAGAAAACCCAAGATGTCTTGATCTCATGACGCAGTAGTATCGGGGACCCAAACCCAAGGCTTCAATAACCATGGCCAAGCGGACATTATTACGAAAGTGCTACTGACCCCAGGGTGTTACCCTAGTTATGTCTTGATAGGTCCGCCATTTGGTCTGAGCTACAGATGTTCCCAAGTGAGGAAAAAGTGAGCGCTCATACTGTTCTATAAAATCTTTCTTCACAGACTCACTTGCGTCTTGAAGGTGAGAAATCATCCTGGATAAAACTAATTCCTGTTGTTGCCAAGCCATGAAGGAGATTAAGGAGAAGGGAGATCGATGGAAGTAAGATTACTGTGAGCGACAAGTAAAAGTTACGACTTATATAAAGGAAGGAGCTAGCGTAACTTAGAAGCCAACGGTATCTTGCCACTGAAGTTTTACCGTCTTTCCATGATTTGGGTTTGGCACATTTTTCTATAGAAGGCATTAAGAACTTTGAGATGAAGAGATAAAAGAAGTTCGTAGGCTAAGTCACCTACTTTCTTTGGTCCACAATATCTGGGGGATAACTACTTATACTCCCCTAGAGATAAAGAAATTCTTTTGGTCCGTATTCAAATGAAGACTATAACTGCTTCTTTGAATTCTCTAATTGTCCTCTTCTTATCTGTATATTGTCTCTGTCGATCCTGGGCAGCGTTTATATCTTTATGAATTGCCTGCATCTGTTGCTCTAAGTCACCAAGCATTTGACTGGTCATCTCGACCCTAATCAATGGGTCGGACCTAGTTAATGGAGTTAAGCAATCTCGTCCGAGATGGACCCTGATTAGATTGGTATGAAGGAATTGGTCTCTGAATTTGGGTTCTAGACTTCCCTGCGCCCTTTTCATGGTAGGAGTCGGGCAGTCTTTTTAACTGATGACCAAAACCTTGGTATCCAAAACATTGGTTCTCACTTCTGAACTCATCGTTCTGAATCTTTAAAACAGGTGGGCTCCTGAGAAGGTATTCTGGTAAAGTGTCTTCCCTTTTTAAACTGAATCTTTCTTTTATTTAGAGAGGGAATAATTATAAGATTCTTACTCCTGTATACCTCGAAGGCTGGGAGAGAAATCTTACATTCTACCCCATTTAAAAAGTGCGAGATGTCCTCATCTCGCAAGTAGAGGACAACTCTTTTGCTTAAGATCTAATTTATTCTGGGGTTCCTTATATTCTGGTCAACCCAATAAAATATGGGGATAAATGTCCCTTATATAGAACTCATCCCCAATAGAATATGGAGATAAATATCCTCTATATAGAACTCATCCTTAAATAACAATTCATTCAGATCATATCATTCATATCTTTAACACGATAATGGTCCATTAGACCGAAAAATTTCCTTCTGAACATTCCTCAACGGGAATTTTAGTTAAGCAAGTTCTCAATTTGTCATCGCTTAACTTGATCTACCATCTCAAGTATTAACAGTAGCAATTTGATAGCACAATCCACTAATCTCATAGTGATTTGCTGAAATCATTATCATCATTTATCATTACAGGGACTCGTTCCATTCATCCTCATTGTGGTTTTGCTCAGGTTATTATATTTCAACTAAATTTCAAAAATCATCATTTTTCAATCAGAATCCCAATCAATTCATCAGTTCCCAAACAGAATTAAAAATCATATCAACCACATTCGAATTCATCAACTGGATAGCATTAATGCTTATAATTTCAAGTCTTAGATTTACTCGTATATATTGCCGGTAAAGAGCTGCAGTTATACCCTCGGTATATACGGATAGTCATGAAACTCGAAACTATAAGGTAAATACCATCATGTCTAGGCCTCAAGCAAGTCAAGGTTCCATACAATTGCGGTACTTCCATCTGAAAACCCAATTACTAAATTACGAATTTTTCAGTTTGAATATCAAATTATATGAATTATATCACACAATTACAACCTTTTTGTGCGTCTTGATAAATTTTTGACATAATTGACTTCTCAGTTGATCTTATTGGAGATCTATGACATAAGTCTAATAAACAGATTTTTCTTTATCCGATCGTCCGTAAACAATCACTTAAACAACAAGAAAAACATTTGTATATTTATATACAAGTTGCAATAAGTACATAGAGTGGCTCGGCTCCAACATTCAAAATCTCCTCGAGAGACGCATAAGACGACGGTACTGGGCCATAGTCATGCCCTGTTACATAATTTTTCTAATTGCAAAGGGAGCTATTATTTTCTCCTTATTAGGGATAAATCGACTGAAGAGTCTATAAACTCGGCAAGCAAGTCTGAAATTTTGAGGCGTTGAAAGATATAGAATGACACCACGCGTCATTTTCAGCTTTATCAATATCATGGCCAATGAGAGGTTCTGCCTCAGCATTGCACGCCGGTTGCAAGAGGCGTGGATATATAGCCCTGCAAACCGCTTATGCTATTGTCTCTCCACTAGGTTAGGAAAATATAATTCCTCAAAATGGCGTGCGAGTTTGCTCGGCTTGTTTGTGTTGAAGTGGAAGAGATGAGATGCTCGAAGGCAAATGCAATCATATCTTGAGACTGGGTGAGGTCGAGAATACCAGATAAATGGGAAACTTCCATCTATAAAAATAATTTCTTTGATTAAAATTTCTTCATTAAAGAAGCTTACGGAATCAAAATACATTATGAAAATGCTATTTCTGAATTCTTATTACCAATTTCAGATAAGAATTTAATTATCTTTATTAGCTTTCAATTTCGCTCTGATACCAACTGTAAGATCCCGGTCTCCACCGCGCAACGGATTCGGGGTACTAGTAGCGGAAGTAGCACATCATGCACGAGTAGGGGTCTCACACTCGGGGCCTCGCCCATGGATATCCGGACAAGAGACTAATCCGTCGGTTTGTCCAAAACCGAAACCGGAAAAACTTCCTTAACCCAGAAAGCACGGACGATTCCACCGGGATAACTCTTTACTCTAACGTAGTCAAGATCATTACTAATCAAACTGATCTGACTGCACCTTTAACGGTACTTGGTCAAATCAAGGAAGAAACTTGCACTTGGATCATTGGGATCAACGCTTTTTTTCCCATCAAGAGGCACAGCCGTTGATTCCTATCCATAGAACAATTTCTATCCGAGATTTACTTCATCTCGTAATAATAGAAATTAAATCTCGATTTACGGATCCATTAGTCCAGCCTAACCCCATCCAGTCCCATGGGTTAGTCAACCGCCCAACCACTGTAGTGATGGGATCCAATTAAGAATTTGGTTAGGTTTTGTCCCGGGTATCAAGGAAAAGAGTTCCAAGGCCCCCTAGCCGAAAGTTCATGCAAACATAAAACTAGTCACAGCACTTACACACCCAATATGAAATTGCCTTTTCCTTAGCATCAGCTAACTTTAAAACAATCCTTTAATGAAACCATTATGTCACTGATGACAATCCTCAAAGTCTCTGGTTGAATCCTTATTTCGAGTCATTTATTCATCGGTGTACTTATGGCATCATTGGCAACCAGAACGCTCACCACCTGTTCTCTCAGGGGCCTTTTCCATAGTTCCTAGCTCATAGTAACCGGCAATATATTCATATAATAGAATGGAATCTCCGTGGAAGATCAGCAAGATCAACCCACAAATCCATATAAAAGAGCCATGGACTCATCCGTTGAGGACCAGCAAGGTCAATCAACCAGATCCATGCCCGGTTTCAGAAAACAACTCTTACTCCTTGTCCAATATCTTCCACGACGCACGTGTGGGTATCTTCGACGACCCATAGCCCGAGCACTGTATGGTCAGCACCCTCTAGGATCCTTCGCAGGTGACCTAGCGCTTCACTCATAGGCCGCTTCCTTGGTCCCTCATCCATAGTACCGGAAGCTCACCATTTAAATCGAACCGAGACTGGCCAAGACCTCGGTCGACCTTGCTACGCGAGACGTCCTCCATTGACTCTCCGTCAGCAGTTGCAACTTTAACAGTTAGGTCTCCATGACCTTAATCCATAAGATGGTCAAAATGCTTCCCCAGCATTCTTGACATAAAGCAATCATTTACAAACAGTCACAAAATACAATTTCTAAATCGAACTCTCGTCTTTCCACATTATCCCTCCTTAGTCCACATTACTTATTTCACATTCCATTCAATGTGTACTCATTCTCATCCATTTCCTCATATCGACGACACATTAATTCACATACACATTCACATTTACATCCATACATCCACATCTACATGCATACATCCATTTTCACATCCTCATTTATACATCCACATCCCATATCCACATTCATACATACACATCCATACATCCACATCCACATCCACATTCACATTCATACATCCACATCCACATTCCCATTCACATCTATACATCCACATCTACATCCACATACATACATACATACACATCCGTATCTACATCCATACATCCACATCCACATCCACATCCACATCCACATTCACATTCACATCCATATATCCACATCTACATGCATACATCCATTATCACGTCCTCATTCATATATCCACATCCACATACATACATACATCCACATCTACATCCACATCCACATCTACGCATATACATCTTCATGCATACATCCATTTTCACAATCATACATCCACATACATACATCCATTTCCACATTCCCATTCATATAACCCCATATGCCTTCACATCTAGTCTTTTACATCACATCCATTCTTGCCCTGTCACAACCCCTATACATCTTATCCTATCACATACACTTCTTACCTCATCTCATATACATCTTATCAGATCATCTTAATTCATCTTATCACCTGCTAACTTATTTCATAAGCATCTTATCACCTCTTATCACATCTTATACACCTCTTATCACATCCTATCATATCTCATATCTATTTATAGAATACAAGAGAATTCTTATATTTGATATAAGATTTCTTTACACATTTATTTATGCATAAATTCCATTTAAGGAGATTAATACTTTCGAAGTAAAAATCAATCTTTTATGCATCTTCCTATGCATAAATTCATTTTAAATGACACTTTTGAATTTAAATTCAATCTTTTATGCATCTTCCTATGCATAAATTCGATTTAGATGAGAATGACACTTCTGAATCAATCTTTTATGCATCTTCCTATGCATAAATTCAATTTGGTAGGAATTACACTTTTAGAATAAAAGAATTTCTCTTATGCATCTAAGTTATGCATAAAATCCATTTATGATGAAAATCACACTTTTAGTATAAAAAGTCTCATCATACTTTTAAATCAATCTTTTATGCATCTTGCTATGCATAAATTCAATTTGGTAGGAATTACACTTTTAGAATAAAAGAATTTCTCTTATGCATCTAAGTTATGCATAAAATCCATTTATGATGAAAATCACACTTTTAGTATAAAAAGAATATCTTCTTCTTCTCTCTCTCTCTTTTTTTTTTTGCATACTTCTATGCATGAAATCCAATTATGATAAAAGTAACACTTTTATAATAAAATAATCAACTCTTATGCATACTTCTATGCATGAAATCCAATTATGATAAAAGTAATACTTTTATAATAAAATAATCAACTTTTATGCATACTTCTATGCATGAAATCCAATTATGATAAAAGTAACACTTTTATAATAAAATAATCAACTCTTATGCATACTTCTATGCATGAAATTCAATTATGATAAAAGTAACACTTTTATAATAAAATAATCAACTCTTATGCATACTTCTATGCATGAAATTCAATTGTGATAAAAGTAACACTTTTATAATAAAATAATCATCTTTTATGCATACCTCTATGCATGAAATTCAATTGTGATAAAAGTAACACTTTTATAATAAAATAATCAACTTTTATGCATACCTCTATGCATGAAATCCAAATATGATAAAAATAACACTTTTATAATAAAATAATCATCTTTTATGCATACATCTATGCATGAAATTCAATTATGCTAAAAGTAACACTTTTACATTAAAATAATAATCTTTTATGCATACCTCTATGCATGAAATCTAATTATGATAAAAGTAACACTTTTATGTTAAAATAATAATCTATTATGCATACCTCTATGCATGAAAATCAATTATGCATAATATAAAAATCAATTTCTCTATGATTACAATGAATATATTCAATTAATCTAGGATGATAATTCCTAGAATATGGTAGGAAGTCCTCTTTTTATGCTTTGAATGAAATTATTTTATGCGTAATTTTTATAAAAATTTTGCCATAGCTCCGCTACTATGACTGATAAATCTCAATTTTTCTAAGGGATAAAGCTTATCATTAAGGAAATAATTAGAATGGTCTTTAATTGGATCATCAATCCATAATGGATTGAATCATCAATATACATAAACTAAAAGCATAGAAAAAAGCCATTAATTTGGCCTCAAGCATAGCTTAATCTTGGATTAAGGAAAAGCTTTATGAAAAGCTTCATTTGGATTGAGAATGGGTCATGAGTATGACCATTTCTTGAGTGAGAGAGAGAAATTACATAAAAACCATTAGAATTAAGCATCAATAGAAATTTATGTAATTCTTAACTATCATTAATCAATTAACTCCAATAACATTCATCAAATTATGTAACTCTTCACTACCATTCATCAATTAACTTCAATAGCATTCAAAAACCATTCCAATTAAGCTTCTCAAGCTTGAGAGGGGTTGAGAAGAGAGAAACATTGAGAAATTATAGAAAAGGATCAAAATTCACTAATTACCTTACAAATTTCTTGATTCTTTGTTCACGGTAGAGGCCCCCAACCAATCAATTGGTTAAGTATGTTGATGGAGCCACCAATGGGGATTGAAGAAAGAGGGAAGCTCCAAAAACCAGTGAATTATTAATGAATTCACAGTTCTTGGCTTAGGTGGAGTAGAGTAACGATGCATAAACACTATATATTTTTCAACAAGGGGGAGGCTTCTATTTATAGGAAAAATTGAGCTCCTAACCAAATAAACTGATTCCAGAATTTTCTAAATCAGTTTGGTCAATATTTGACCATTTTTAGGTCAGTTAAGCTAACTTTTTGGAATTAGACTTGAATGAGTAGAGAGGAGAGATGAAATATCTCAATTTTTATGAGTTTAAAACTCATTCAAGCATGTGAAATATGCACCTCCTTTAAGAACTCCCCTTCCTTACATATGTGTCAAAATGGAATCATTATACCCAAAATATCTCATATTTTTAATATTGCTCATAGTTTTTTTTTACTAATAAACCTTGTACATTTTCAACTCTTCATCTTATGTGAATATTTACTCATTTTTGGATACCCAAAATATCTCATATTTTTAATATTGCTCATAGTTTTTTACTAATAAACCTTGTACATTTTCAACTCTTCATCTTATGTGAGCATTTACTCATTTTTGGGTATCTTCTTTTACAAATTGGATTTATCTCCTCCCTACACATGGATTGATGCTATTGGCCCATAGGAACCTTAATTGGACCATAATGCAAAAATTTCTGAAAATCTAGACCCTTAGACTAAGGTCCTTTATACCCATTTCCAATTAATTCCAATTGCACATTGGAAAGTTCTTTTTGAATTTCTGTTTCAGGGGAACTTATTTTAATAAGATAAGATAATTTTCTATCCAAAAATATTAAAAATCTGAATATTCTCTCTCTAGAATATTTTCTCTCTCTAGGTTAAAACAGTTAGAAACAAGTCTTTTATATTTCTGAAGAGGGATTGATTACAGGGGAAGATGCTGGACATTTTGAGAGGCTGGGGAGGAATCTTACATTGTCTCCCACTTGAAAAACGCGAGATGCCCTCATCTCGCAAACTGGGGGTAATTTCGCAAGATGCACAAGTATGAGACTGAGAGCAATTTTTAATTAAGATTAATCACCAATTAAAAAAGTCTCAAGGAGAGTAAGGGTCAAGACAAGAACAAGATTTAAACTTTATTCATTCTTGGAATATATACAGTAAAGATAGAAGAACTCTTTACACTTCCATAAGCCCGTCCATCATATGATCACAAAAGCAGCACTCACAAGCTGCGCACGTATAAGGTAACTCATCTATGGGAATGATTCTGTTGGTTATTGCCGCACCTATCTCAGTGGTATGAGGTGATCTAACAAAAGGACCTCTGAGAGGCAAGCCAAAAATGGGGTAAAGGCATATCTTCTGATGAGGAAGAAAACTCGCCAGTAAGAAGACCCGCTCAGAAAACCCAAGATGTCTTGATCTCACGACGCAGTAGTATCGGGGACCCAAACCCAAGGCTTCAATAACCATGGCCAAGCGGACATTATTACGAAAGTGCTGCTGACCCCAGGGTGTTACCCTAGTTATGTCTTGATAGGTCCGCCATTTGGTCTGAGCTACAGACGTTCCCAAGTGAGGAAAACGTGAGCGCTCATACTGTTCTATAAAATCTTTCTTCACAGACTCACTTGCATCTTGAAGGTGAGAAATCATCATGGATAAAACTAATTCCTGTTGTTGCCAAGCCATGAAGGAGATTAAGAAGAAGGGAGATCGATGGAAGTAAGATTACTGTGAGCGACAAGTAAAAGTTACGACTTATATAAAGGAAGGAGCTAGCGTAACTTAGAAGCCAACGGTATCTTGCCACTGAAGTTTTACCGTCTTTCCATGATTTGGGTTTGGCACATTTTTCTATAGAAGGCATTAAGAACTTTGAGATGAAGAGATAAAAGAAGTTCGTAGGCTAAGTCACCTACTTTCTTTGGTCCACAATATCTGGGGGATAACTACTTATACTCCCCTAGAGATAAAGAAATTCTTTTGGTCCGTATTCAAATGAAGACTATAACTGCTTCTTTGAATTCTCTAATTGTCCTCTTCTTATCTGTATATTGTCTCTGTCGATCCTGGGCAGCGTTTATATCTTTATGAATTGCCTGCATCTGTTGCTCTAAGTCGCCAAGCATTTGACTGGTCATCTCGACCCTAATCAATGGGTCGGACCTAGTTAATGGAGTTAAGCAATCTCGTCCGAGACGGACCCTGATTAGATTGGTATGAAGGAATTGGTCTCTGAATTTGGGTTCTAGACTTCCCTGTGCCCTTTTCATGGTAGGAGTCGGGCAGTCTTTTTAACTGATGACCAAAACCTTGGTATCCAAAACATTGGTTCTCACTTTTGAACTCATCGTTCTGAATCTTTAAAACAGGTGGACTCCTAAGAAGGTATTCTCGTAAAGTGTCTTCCCTTTTTAAACAGAATCTTTCTTTTATTTAGAGAGGGAATAATTATAAGATTCTTACTCCTATATACCTCGAAGGCTGGGAGAGAAATCTTACATTCTACCCCATTTAAAAAGTGCGAGATGTCCTCATCTCGCAAGTAGAGGACAACTCTTTTGCTTAAGATCTAATTTATTCTGGGGTTCCTTATATTCTGGTCAACCCAATAGAATATGGGGATAAATATCCCTTATATAGAACTCATCCCCAATAGAATATGGAGATAAATATCCCTTATATAGAACTCATCCTTAAATAACAATTCATTCAGATCATATCATTCATATCTTTAACACGATAATGGTCCATTAGACCAAAAAATTTCCTTCTGACATGGGAATTTTAGTTAAGCAAGTTCTCAATTTGTCATCCCTTAACTTCATCTACCGTCTCAAGTATTAACAGTAGCAATTTGATAGCACAATCCACTAATCTCATAGTGATTTGCTGAAATCATTATCATCATTTATCATTACAGGGACTCGTCCCATTCATCCTCATTGTGGTTTTGCCCAGGTTATTATATTTCAACTAAATTTCAAAAATCATCATTTTTCAATCAGAATCCCAATCAATTCATCAGTTCTCAAACAGAATTAAAAATCATATCAACCACATTCGAATTCATCAACTGGATAGCATTAATGCTTATAATTTCAAGTCTTAGATTTAGTCGTATATATTGCCGGTAAAGAGCTGCAGTTATACCCTCGGTATATACGGATAGTCATGAAACTCGAAACCATCATGTCTAGGCCTCAAGCAAGTCAAGGTTCCATACAATTGCGGTACTTCCATCTGAAAACCCAATTACTAAATTACGAATTTTTCAGTTTGAATATCAAATTGTATGAATTATATCACACAATTACAACCTTTTTGTGCGTCTTGATAAATTTTTGACATAATTGACTCCTCAATTGATCTTATTGGAGATCTATGACATAAGTCTAATAAACAGATTTTTCTTTATCCGATCGTCCGTAAACAATCACTTAAAAAACAAGAAAAACATTTGTATATTTATATACAAGTTGCAATAAGTACATAGAGTGGCTCGGCTCCAACATTCAAAATCTCCTCGAGAGATGCATAAGACGACGGTACTGGGCCATAGTCATGCCCTATTACATAATTTCTCTAATTGCGAAGGGAGCTATTATTTTCTCCTTATTAGGGATAAATCGACTGAAGAGTCTATAAACTCGGCAAGCAAGTCTGAAATTTTGAGGCGTTGAAAGATATAGAATGACACCACGCGTCATTTTCAGCTTTATCAATATCGTGGCCAATGAGAGGTTCTGCCTCAGCATTGCACGCCGGTTGCAAGAGGCGTGGATATATAGCCCTGCAAACCACTTATGCTATTGTCTCTCCACTAGGTTAGGAAAATATAATTCCTCAAAATGGCGTGCGAGTCTTGCTCGGCTTGTTCGTGTTGAAGTGGAAGAGATGAGATGCTCGAAGGCAAATGCAATCATATCTTGAGACTGGGTGAGGTCGGGAATACCAGATAAATGGGGAACTTCCATCTATAAAAACAATTTCTTTGATTAAAATTTCTTCATTAAAGAAGCTTACGGAATGAAAATACATTATGAAAATGCTGTTTTTGAATTCTTATTACCAATTTCAGATAAGAATTTAATTATCTTTATTAGCTTTCAATTTCGCTCTAATACCAACTGTAAGATCCCGGTCTCCACCGCGCAATGGATTCGGGGTACTAGTAGCGGAAGTAGCACATCGTGCACGAGTAGGGGTCTCACACTCGGGGCCTCGCCCACGGATATCCAGACAAGAGACTAATCCGTCGGTTTGTCCAAAACCGAAACCGGAAAAACTTCCTTTACCCAGAAAGCACGGACGATTCCATCGGGATAACTCTTTACTCTAACGTAGTCAAGATCATTACTGATCAAACTGATCTGACTGCACCTTTAACGGTACTTGGTCAAATCAAGGAAGAAACTTGCACTTGGATTATTGGGATCAACGCTTTTTTTCCCATCAAGAGGCACAGCGGTTGATTCTTATCCATAGAACAATTTCTATCCGGGATTTACTTCATCTATCGTAATAATAGAAATTAAATCTCGATTTACGGATCCATCAGTCCAGCCTAACCCCATCCAGTCCCATGGGTTAGCCAACCGCCCAACCACTGTAGTGATGGGATCCAATTAAGAATTTGGTTAGGTTTTGTCCCGGGTACCAAGGAAAAGAGTTCCAAGGCCCCCTAGCCGAAAGTTCATGCAAACATAAAACTAGTCACAGCACTTACACACCCAATATGAAATTGCCTTTTTCTTAGCATCAGCTAACTTTAAAACAATCCTTTAATGAAACCATTATGTCACTGATGACAATCCTCAAAGTCTCTGGTTGAATCCTTATTTCCAGTCATTCATTCATCGGTGTACTTATGGCATCATTGGCAACCAGAACGCTCACCACCTGTTCTCTCAGGGGCCTTTTCCATAGTTCCTAGCTCATAGTAACCGGCAATATATTCATATAATAGAATGGAATCTCCGTGGAAGATCAGCAAGATCAACCCACAAATCCATATAAAAGAGCCATGGACTCATCCGTTGAGGACCAGCAAGGTCAATCAACCAGATCCTTGCCCGGTTTCAGAAAACAACTCTTACTCCTTGTCCAATATCTTCCACGACGCACGTGTGGGTATCTTCGGCGACCCAGAACCTGAGCACCGTATGGTCAGCACCCTCTAGGATCCTTCGCAGGTGACCTAGCGCTTCACTCATAGGCCGCTTCCTTGGTCCCTCATCCACAGTACCGGAAGCTCACCATTTAAATCGAACTGAGGCTGGCCAAGACCTCGATCGACCTTGCTACGCGAGACGTCCTCCATTGACTCTCCGTCAGCAGTTGCAACTTTAACAGTTAGGTCTCCATGACCTTAATCCATAAGATGGTCAAAATGCTTCCCCAGCATTCTTGACATAAAGCAATCATTTACAAACAGTCACAAAATACAATTTCTAAATCGAACTCTCGTCTTTCCACATTATCCCTCCTTAGTCCACATTACTTATTTCACATTCCATTCAATGTGTACTCATTCTCATCCATTTCCTCATATCGACGACACATTAATTCACATACACATTCACATTTACATCCATACATCCACATCTACATGCATACATCCATTTTCACATCCTCATTTATACATCCACATCCCATATCCACATTCATACATACACATCCATACATCCACATCCACATCCACATTCACATTCATACATCCACATCCACATTTCCATTCACATCTATACATCCACATCTACATTTACATACATACATACATCCACATCCGTATCTACATCCATACATCCACATCCACATCCACATCCACATCCACATTCACATTCACATCCATATATCCACATCTACATGCATACATCCATTATCACGTCCTCATTCATATATCCACATCCACATACATACATACATCCACATCTACATCCACATTCACATCTACGCATATACATCTTCATGCATACATCCATTTTCACATTCATACATCCACATACATACATCCATTTCCACATTCCCATTCATATAACCCCATATGCCTTCACATCTAATCTTTTACATCACATCCATTCTTGCCCTGTCACAACCCATATACATCTTATCCTATCACATACACTTCTTACCTCATCTCATACACATCTTATCACATCATCTTAATTCATCTTATCACCTGCTAACTTATTTCATAAGCATCTTATCACCTCTTATCACATCTTATACACCTCTTATCACATCCTATCATATCTCATATCTATTTATAGAATACAAGAGAATTCTTATATTTGATATAAGATTTCTTTACACATTTATTTATGCATAAATTTCATTTAAGGAGATTAATACTTTCGAAGTAAAAATCAATCTTTTATGCATCTTCTTATGCATAAATTCATTTTAAATGACACTTTTGAATTAAAATTCAATCTTTTATGCATCTTCCTATGCATAAATTCGATGTAGATGAGAATGACACTTTTGAATCAATCTTTTATGCATCTTCCTATGCATAAATTCAATTTGGTAGGAATTACACTTTTAGAATAAAAGAATTTCTCTTATGCATCTAAGTTATGCATAAAATCCATTTATGATGAAAATCACACTTTTAGTATAAAAAGTCTCATCACACTTTTAAATCAATCTTTTATGCATCTTCCTATGCATAAATTCAATTTGGTAGGAATTACACTTTTAAAATAAAAGAATTTCTCTTATGCATCTAAGTTATGCATAAAATCCATTTATGATGAAAATCACACTTTTAGTATAAAAAGAATATCTTCTTCTTCTCTCTCTCTCTTTTTTTTTGCATACTTCTATGCATGAAATCCAATTATGATAAAAGTAACACTTTTATAATAAAATAATAAACTCTTATGCATACTTCTATGCATGAAATCCAATTATGATAAAAGTAATACTTTTATAATAAAATAATCAACTCTTATGCATACTTCTATGCATGAAATTCAATTATGATAAAAGTAACACTTTTATAATAAAATAATCAACTCTTATGCATACTTCTATGCATGAAATTCAATTGTGATAAAAGTAACACTTTTATAATAAAATAATCATCTTTTATGCATACCTCTATGCATGAAATTCAATTGTGATAAAAGTAACACTTTTATAATAAAATAATCAACTTTTATGCATACCTCTATGCATGAAATCCAAATATGATAAAAATAACACTTTTATAATAAAATAATCATCTTTTATGCATACATCTATGCATGAAATTCAATTATGCTAAAAGTAACACTTTTACATTAAAATAATAATCTTTTATGCATACCTCTATGCATGAAATCTAATTATGATAAAAGTAACACTTTTATGTTAAAATAATAATCTATTATGCATACCTCTATGCATGAAAATCAATTATGCATAATATAAAAATCAATTTCTCTATGATTACAATGAATATATTCAATTAATCTAGGATGATAATTCCTAGAATATGGTAGGAAGTCCTCTTTTTATGCTTTGAATGAAATTATTTTATGCGTAATTTTTATAAAAATTTTACCGTAGCTCCGCTACTATGACTGATAAATCTCAATTTTTCTAAGGGATAAAGCTTATCATTAAGGAAATAATTAGAATGGTCTCTAATTGGATCATCAATCCATAATGGATTGAATCATCAATATACATAAACTAAAAGCATAGAAAAAAGCCATTAATTTGGCCTCAAGCATAGCTTAATCTTGGATTAAGGAAAAGCTTTATGAAAAGCTTCATTTGGATTGAGAATGGGTCATGAGTATGACCATTTCTTGAGTGAGAGAGAAATTACATAAAAACCATTAGAATTAAGCATAAATAGAAATTTATGTAATTCTTAACTATCATTAATCAATTAACTTCAATAGCATTCATCAAATTATGTAACTCTTCACTACCATTCATCAATTAACTTCAATAGCATTCAAAAACCATTCCAATTAAGCTTCTCAAGCTTGAGAGGGGTTGAGAAGAGAGAAACATTGAGAAATTATAGAAAATGATAAAAATTCACTAATTACCTTACAAATTTCTTGATTCTTTATTCACGGTAGAGGCCCCCAACCAATCAATTGGTTAAGTATGTTGATGGAGCCACCAATGGGGATTGAAGAAAGAGGGAAGCTCCAAAAACCAGTGAATTATTAATGAATTCACAGTTCTTGGCTTAGGTGGAGTAGAGTAACGATGCATAAACACTATATATTTTTCAACAAGGGGGAGGCTTCTATTTATAGGAAAAATTGAGCTCCTAACCAAACAAACTGATTCTACGTTCACCTTTGAATGGCTCCGATTGGGGGGGCTCCATGAAGGACTTCTTTAATGCCATTATCGAAGCTTTCTTGGCGAGAAACTTTCTCTTGCCTAAAAAATATCTAAGAAGTATCTCAGACTCGAACTCTCTTTCTTAAAGGAAAGGTCTTTACTTGGTTCGCCTATATAAACTTTATGATATTTCCTATATGATATAATATGTGCAACACTTAACATGGTTACTTACTGGGACAAAAAATCAGCTCCTCCAAGTGCAACACTTAACATGGTTACTTACTGGGATATAAAATCAGCTCCTCCATAAAATCTGACCTCATATATTATAGTAAGAGGAATACTCTACTTAGATATTGCTCTAATAGGCCAAAGCAAAAATTATTTAATATTTTCGATGATAGCTCACAAACTTTACTTACATCCTTGGTCCTGGGCATGCTAATCTGGGATTTCCATCACAATAACATCATGAAAGGGTAAACTTTCACATTTTCCTTGGTAATACTAGAGATTTTCGTTCAACTATTTTATTATTTCATTTTATTTTTGGTTTGCTGAGCCTCATATTCTCGTTGAATAATAAAGATAAAAAGGAAATCATACAAACTTCAAAAAAGGACCGAGGTTCATCCAGAAAATAATTCAAAATTTAATCTTCCCCTTCCATCTACCGTAAAGCTATCGTCCACCACCAGGAAAAGTCCAAAACTATAAAACACTTATCATAGCATCACATCTAAAGGCACTCAAGATTAATACGCATGAGAGTTTCATTTTTCTTTGGTAACATTTGAATTTAGGCCCACGTTTTTCCGAGATGGGGTCACGAACCAGACGACCGTCTTAGTGTAAAGCATCTAGTGATGGCATTCACACGTAGACTATTCAATTGAACCTATGTTGGTACTTTACACAGGTCTCTCTTATTGGAGTTATAATCCTAATAACTTACAATATACAAATTAATGAGATATATCCTAGACATTCCTCTAAACAAAGTTTCGATCTATCCTTCTAGTCATTCAGTCACATTGGTTTCTTAATTAGATCACCCTATGTTTTTCCTCAAAAGGTTTCCTCCCCAATCTTTTTTATTGTACAAATATTTTGCGTGTGCACCCCCAAGATACAAGCACAATTTCACATGATGATTGTCTCAACATGCGAGGATATTCGAATCACTTTTATGGCTAGTAGAGATGATTGATTCGTCCTTATATGATAAACAATCACTTGTTTTAATCTCTGTGAATAGTTAACCTTTGAATAACAAATCCTAGGAACTAAGATCGGCTCCTCTGATACCACTTGTAAGGTCCCCACCTAGCTGGCTCAAGGGGATCCTTTTGATTGGCAGCTAAGTCCCCTTTGTCTTCGATTGACAACACCTCGATCTCTTGGAAATACGAGGATACACGCAAACGAAGGGACCTAACTCTATCCCTGTAGTCAAGGGAAACGTAATTATTCTAATAGGAATCTATTTCTCCAATCAAACGGCACTCAATGTGCGTGATCGAGGACAGAACAAGTTCACGTTCACGCTTGATTCATGGGAGCTAATGCCTTTATGATATTATGTGGCAAGGCCACTAGCTCCTTCTCCTAAAACGGGCTTTTTGGGCGTTACTCTATTACGGATCGTAAATAATAAGTATTTTGGATAGTTACCCATCTCATCAGGTCCACCCATCCATAGGATGGTGCCATCAGGGCATCCATCCACCCACTCAGCCAATCATTTTGTTGCCTGATTTGGTCCCGTCACACTGTGAAACATATAAAAACGGGTCCTTTAATTATTTTCCGTTCACTGATTCATTAAGATAGTTCTTCCAAAAAAGTTTAAAACAAATGGATCCTTAAACACGGTCATAATTTTATCACTTGCGCATTACATTATTCACGTGCTCCCAGGCACACATGGTTCCTGCAGTGGCAATTATTCCTGGAGGGGTCTAGAACTCCAAACATCACTCATGCGCTTGGTGAAGAATAAATACTAAGTGGGTCCCCAGCTCCCTCATCCTCGATGTGGTGGTGATGTTAAAAACTCAGAGCCTCCACACTGAGTCTCCCACATGCCCCCTCGTCGAGGGGCATGTGCCCCTTAGCTGGCTTCTACTTGCACCACTTAAGTGCCCCTCGCACACACCCGGAAGCAAGAAGCTCATCCACCTAGATATAGGTCCACCAACTCTGAGCATCTAGTAGGTTGTTCCCCCAAAGCGGGAGGATAGCTTTAGGGTAGACTGGCGATAACCGATTGATTGGTGAAAACCAATCAAACCTCATAAGATTGGCGAGACAACCGATCGATTGGTAACAACCAGTCAAGCAAGAGAAAATAAAATTCCATCACATTCACAGTAAACAAGAGAAAATAGTCTTTTCAACTTGCGATTACGATAAGACATTTTTTATTAAAGCATTTGCCATTGTTATATGCCCTTCTGGTTCTTTTTTTAGGCAAGTTTTTGTGTAGGATTTCCCGATCTTACTAGGTCCCGTGATGCAATGGTCTATGCAAAACTTAAAGAGCGTTTCTTACGTGGACGATATTGACGGATGGTGGCAATGCCTACACGACGACGCTGCTTGGTCTGGGAGAGACGTTGCTTGGTTCGAAGGAGATGTTGTTTGGTCCCGTGATGTTACCCACATCCTTAACTCCGCATAATTACAAGAACTCTTTGCTAAAAATGATGTGTGTGAGGACTCCACCCAAGTGAAAATGAAGACATATATATAGATATACATCTCAAGGTCCAGAATCACCTTGAGGCTACTTGCCTGCTCCTTATAGTTCCCTGTGTAGAGAACTAGCAAATTGTTTCGGCAGCCATAACTCTCTGATAAAAACTCAGAATATAGTCATGTAGCCAGCCAAAAGAGCCGGAACGCATCTGGTCTACAAGACAGCGGCGTGGGGGTAGAATAGGTAAAAACGTCTGTATATAGCCGCAAACATGCCATCTTTAGAAATCCTTTGCTTTTCCATATTTTTAGTTTGCATGGTCTCTAAATGTGTAAAAGTACTCTAAATATGACTTGCTATCACCTAAATTCGGAATTTTGTTTTTGGCGATGTTTCTCTCTTAGTGGATCTATTCTTATCTTCTCATTTCTTTTCGAATTTTTGGAACTAATATTTTTACTCTATCACTTTCTTAACGTTTCTAGCCTTATATAGTCTCTCTCGATGTGCACTCTCTTTCCTCTTGAAACCTATATTAAAAGAGAATCTTTACATGGCTTGGGAGGGATGTTACATTCTCTCCCCCACTTAAAAGATTCGAGATGTCCTCATCTCGAGGTAATCTCTAAGTAAATCCTCCTCTCTCTCTCTCTCTCTCTCTCTCTCTCTCTCTCTCCCAAAGTGGTATCCCTACTAGGTAGAAACCTTCTTTTATCTAAACATTGTTTCTACTAAGAGTCCCTTCTTTCATATATCTACCTCATTTTGTTGAGCTTCCAGAATGCCTTCATTATTCTAAAGTTAATTGGCTTTATTATCCTAAGTTCATGCATCCGTATACACTTCTATATGATATGAACCGATTCTTTATTATCCCTGATCCTACCTTATGAATTCCTTATTCCATACTCCCATGTAATATGGTACTTCCCAAATTGCCATGGAAAAACGTAAGGAGATCACAATCCTGTATGCGATCTAACCTATGATAGCAAGATGCGTAACCCTACTAGCATTGTCTCCATCTTTAACCCATCATATCTGTAATCTATATCAAAATTTCTAACTCAATCTCTCATTTATAATCTTATCATAATCTCTATAATACTTCCTAACATAATCCCTATGCTAATCTCTAGTATACTCCCTCTAACATATTCTTAATTAAACTTTAATTAAAGAATCAATGATCTCTAGCTTAATTTAAAACAATCATAACTTGGGCAACCACTTCCTAGTTTGGATATCCTAGGCTCTTGGATTGATATAGACCCACCCATCCTATTGGGTTTCCCCTTTCCATGATTGGGAAGAGAAGGGTCCTGGGTCAGTTAGGGAAATCTTTTCTCATGTTGTTTACACTTGAAGCGTTTGTTCTCATGGAAAAGCTCATTGCATTGTCTTTATTCTCTTGATATATAGGTGAGGGAGAGCTCTTCTTTCTAATCTTGTTTTCTGAAAGATTGGTCTTCCTTTTGATCTAGCCGAGGATGATCTCGATAGGAAAGGGTAATTTTCCTATCGCGACAATGACCTTGTCATTGGCATCTAAAACGTCTTCCTTCTTGAAAGGTCCCAATGCGATGTCTATGAGAGTCGAAGATCTACTCTCTATCCTTGTTATCCCTATTTCTTGACCTTGATTTTGCTCTAGCTCTCACGATTCCGCTTTAGGCAGGGGTGGGCTTGACATTTCTCTTGAATTAGGGGACCTCTTCTTGATTAACATGGAAGGACTCACGTCGTTCTGGACACTTCCCATATAAAAAACTTTATCATAGTCTCTGGCCATAATTATGGCTTTTGAAAGGAAGGATGGCTTGGTAAATCTTGACTAGGTTAGTCAAAGGCGGATCAAGCTTCTCCATGAATCGATGGAGAAGAGTTACCTCATCCATCTCTGGAGAAAATTGAAGAAGTTTAACACAAGTTTGGTGGTATTCCTCTAGGGTCTTCCTTTCATGGGTTGGCTCTAAAAATTCATTCATTTTATCCTCCCAAAATCCTGGAGGACAAAACCTTTCACACGAAGATGTACCTTCATGGCATCCCATGACGATCGATCCTGGTTCTAGTGGTTAGATTGACAATAGTTCTTCCAACTAATCCCAGCATTTCTCGCGCTTGTTAAACAAGCAAGTGCGAACTTGTTTCTTTCACTGTATCTAGCTACATCAAAATACTCGTCCATGGACTCTATCCAAGCCTCTACTTCTTCTCCTAAATTCCTTCGTTCACCTTTGAATGGCTCCGGTTGGTGGGGGCTCCATGAAGGACTTCTTTAATGCCATTATCAAAGCTTTCTTGGGGAGAAACTTTCTCTTGCCTAAAAAATATCTAAGAAGTATCTCAGACTCAAACTCTCTTTCTTAAAGGAAAGGTCTTTACTTGGTTCGCCTATATAAACTTCATGATATTTCCTATATGATATAATAAGTGCAACACTTAACATGGTTACTTACTAGGACATAAAATCAGCTCCTCCATAAAATCTGACCTCATATATTATAGGAAGAGGAATACTCTACTTAGATATTGCTCTAATAGGCCAAAGCAAAAATTATTTTATATTTTTGACGATAGCTCACTAACTTTACTTACATCCTTGGTCATGGGCATGCTAATCTAGGATTTCCATCACAATGACATCATCAAAGGGTAAACTTTCAGGTTTCCCTTGGTAATACTAGAGATTTTCGTTCAACTATTATTTTATTTTATTTTATTTTTGGTTCGCTGAGCCTCATATTCTCGTCGGATAATAAAGATAAAAAGGAAATCATACAAACTTCAAAAAAGGACCGAGGTTCATCCAGAAAACAATTCAAAATTTAATCTTCCCCTACCATCTACCGTAAAGCTATCATCCACCACCAGGAAAAGTCCAAAACTATCAAACACTTATCATAGCATCACATCTAAAGGCACTCAAGATTAATACGCATGAGAGTTTCATTTTTCTTTGGTAACATCCGAAGTTAGACCCACGTTTTTTCGAGATGGGGTCACGAACCGGACGACTGTCTTACTGTAAAGCATCTAGTGATGGCATTCACACGTAGACTATTCAATTGAACCTATGTTGGTACTTTACACAGGTCTCTCTTTTATGGAGTTATAATCCTAATAACTTACAATATACAAATTACTGAGATATATCCTAGACATTTCTCTAAACAAAGTTTCGATCTATCCTTCTAGTCATTCAGTCACATTGGTTCCTTAATTAGATCACCCTATGTTTTTCCTCAAAAGGTTTCCTCCCCAATCTTTCTTATTGTACAAATATTTTGTGTGTGCACCCCCAAGATACAAGCACAATTTCACATGATGATTGTCTCAACATGCGAGGATATTCGAATCACTTCTATATGATATAATAAGTGCAACACTTAACATGGTTACTTACTAGGACATAAAATCAGCTCCTCCATAAAATCTGACCTCATATATTATAGGAAGAGGAATACTCTACTTAGATATTGCTCTAATAGGCCAAAGCAAAAATTATTTTATATTTTTGACGATAGCTCTCTAACTTTACTTACATCCTTGGTCATGGGCATGCTAATCTAGGATTTCCATCACAATGACATCATCAAAGGGTAAACTTTCAGGTTTCCCTTGGTAATACTAGAGATTTTCGTTCAACTATTATTTTATTTTATTTTATTTTTGGTTCGCTGAGCCTCATATTCTCGTCGGATAATAAAGATAAAAAGGAAATCATACAAACTTCAAAAAAGGACCGAGGTTCATCTAGAAAACAATTCAAAATTTAATCTTCCCCTACCATCTACCGTAAAGCTATCATCCACCACCAGGAAAAGTCCAAAACTATCAAACACTTATCATAGCATCACATCTAAAGGCACTCAAGATTAATACACATGAGAGTTTCATTTTTCTTTGGTAACATCCGAAGTTAGACCCACGTTTTTTCGAGATGGGGTCACGAACCGGACGACTGTCTTACTGTAAAGCATCTAGTGATGGCATTCACACGTAGACTATTCAATTGAACCTATGTTGGTACTTTACACAGGTCTCTCTTTTATGGAGTTATAATCCTAATAACTTACAATATACAAATTACTGAGATATATCCTAGACATTTCTCTAAACAAAGTTTCGATCTATCCTTCTAGTCATTTAGTCACATTGGTTTCTTAATTAGATCACCCTATGTTTTTCCTCAAAAGGTTTCCTCCCCAATCTTTTTTATTATACAAATATTTTGCGTAAATTACCCTTTCCTATCGAGATCATCCTCGGCTAGATCAAAAGGAAGACCGATCTTTTAGAAAACAAGATTAGAAAGAAGAGCTCTCCCTCACCTATATATCAAGAATAAAGACAATGCAATGAGCTTTTCCATGAGAACAAACGCTTCAAGTGTAAACAACATGAGAAAAGATTTCCCTAACTGACCGAGGACCCTTCTTTTCACAATTATGGAAAGGGGAAACCCAATAGGATGGGCGGGTGGGCCTATATCAATCCAAGAGCCTAGGATATCCAAACTAGGAAGTGGTTGCCCAAGTTATGATTGTTTTGAATTAAGCTAGAGATCATTGATTCTTTAATTAAAGTTTAATTAAGAATATGTTAGAGGGAGTATACTAGAGATTAGCATAGGGATTATGTTAGGAAGTATTATAGAGATTATGATAAGATTATAAATGAGAGATTGAGTTAGATTATAGATATGATGGGTTAAAGATAGCCAAATTTAACAAGTGTTTCTATGAGTAAATAGAAGTTGATTGTTGTTGCAAGAATCATGTGAAGTAATGTACATGATGAGTAGAGGTATTCTAGGAGACAATGCTAGTAGGGTTATGCATCTTGCTATCATAGGTTAGATCGCATACAGGATTGTGATCTCCTTACGTTTTTCCATGGCAATTTGGGAAGTACCATATTACATGGGAGTATGGAATAAGGAATTCGTAAGGTAGGATCAGGGATAATAAAGAATCGGTTCATATCATATAGAAGTGTTTACGGATGCATGAACTTAGGATAATAAAGCTAATTAACTTTAGAATAATGAAGGCATTCTGGAAGCTCAACAAAATGAGGTAGATATATGAAAGAAGGGACTCTTAGTAGGAACAATGTTTAGATAAAAGAAGGTTTCTACCTAGTGGGGATACCACTTTGGGAGAGAGAGAGAGAGAGAGAGAGAGAGAGAGGAGGAGGATTTACTCAGAGATTACCTCGAGATGAGGACATCTCAAATCTTTTAAGTGGGGGAGAGAATGTAACATCCCTCCCAAGCCATGTAACGATTCTCTTTTAATATAGGTTTCAAGAGGAAAGAGTGCACATCGAGAGAGACTATAAGACTAGAAACGTTAAGAAAGTGATAGAGTAAAAATATTAGTTCCAAAAATCTGTAAAGAAATGAGAAGATAAGAATAGATCCATTAAGAGAGAAACATCGCCAAAAACAAAATTCAGAATTTAGATGATAGGCAAGTCATATTTAGAGTGCTTTTACACATTTAGAGTCCATGCACACTAAAAATATGGAAAAGCAAAGCATTTCTAAAGATGGCACGTTTGTGGCTATATACAGATGTTTTTACCTATTCTACCCCCACGCCGCTGTCTTGTAGACCAGATGCGTTCCGGTTCTTTTGGCTGGCTACATGAATATATTCTGAGTTTTTATCAGAGAGTTATGGCTGTCGAAACAATTCGCTAGTTCTCTACATAGGGAAACTGTAAGGAGCAGGCAAGTAGCCTCAAGGTGATTCTGGACCTTGAGATGTATATCTATGTATATGTCTTCATTTTCACTTGGGTGGAGTCCTCACACACATCATTTTTAGTAAAGAGTTGTTGTAATTATGCGGAGTTAAGGATGTGGGTAACATAACGGGACCAAACAACATCTCCGCCGCCAAACCAAGCAACGTCTCTCCCGGACCAAGCAGCGTCGCTGTGCATGCATTACCACCCCCCGTCAATATCGTCCAGGTAAGAAATGCTCTTTAAGTTTCGCATAGACCATTGCATCACACGACCTAGTAAGATCGGGAAATCCTACACAAAAACTTGCCTGAAAAAAGAACCAAAAGGGCATATAACAATGGAAAATTCTTTAATAAAGAATGTCTTATCGTAACCTCAAGTTGAAAAGATTGTTTCCTCTTGTTTACTGGGAATGTGATGGAATTGTATTTTCTCTTTCTTGACTGGTTGTTACCAATCAATTAGTTGTCTCGCCAATCTTATGAGGTTTGATTGGTTTTCACCAATCAATCGATTGTCATCGATCTACCCTAAAGCTATCCTCCCGCTTTGGGGGAACAACCCACACTATACTCAGAGTTGGTGGACCCATATCTATGTGGATGAGCTGCTTGCTTCCGGGTGTGTGCGAGGGGCACTTAAGTGGTGCAAGTAAAAGCCAGCTAAGGGGCACATGCCCCTCGAGGGGGCATGTGGGAGACTCAGTGTGGAGGCTCTGAGTTTTAAACATCACCGCCACATGGAGGATGAGCGAGCTGGGGACCCACTTAGTATTTATTCTTCACCAAGCGGGTGAGTGATGTTCGGAGTTCTAGACCCCTCCAGGAATAATTGCCACTGCAGGAACCATGTCTTCCTGGGAGCATGTGAATAATGTAATGAGCAAGTGATAAAATTATGACCGTGTTTGAAGATCGATTTGTTTTCAATTATTTTGGAAGAACTATCTTAATGAAAAATAATTAAAGGACCTGTTTTTATATGTTTCATAGTGTGACGGGACCAAATGAGGTAACAAAATGATTGGCTGAGTTGGTGGATGGATGCCCTGATGGCACCATCCTATAGATGGGTGGACCCGATGAGACGGGTAACTATCCGAAATACTTATTATTTACGATCCGTAAATAATAATAGAGTAACGCCCAAACAAGCCCATTTTAGAGAAGGAGCTAGTGGCCGTGCCGCATAATATCATAAAGGCGTTAGCTCCCATAAATCAAACGTGAACTTGTTCTGTCCTCGATCACGTGCATTGAGTGTCTTTTGATCGGAGAAATAGATTCCTATTAGAATTATTACGTTTCCCTTGACTGCGGGGATAGAGTTAGGTCCCTTCGTTTGCGCGGATCCTCGTATTTCCAAGAGATCCAGGCGTCGTCAATCGAAGACAAAGGGGACTTAGCTGCCAATCAAAAGGATCCCCTTGAGCCAGCTAGGGTGGGGACCTTACAAGTGGTATCAGAGGAGCCGATCTTAGTTCCTAGGATTTGTTATTCAAAGGTTAACTATTTAGGGATTAAAACAAGTGATTGTTTATCATATGAGGACAAATCAATCATCTCTACTAGCCATAGAAGTGATTCAAATATCCTCGCATGTTGAGACAATCATCATGTGAAATTGTGCTTGTATCTTGGGGGTGCACATGCAAAATATTTGTACAATAAAAAAGATTGGGGAGGAAATCTTTTGAGGAAAAACATAGGGTTATCTAATTAAGAAACCAATGTGACTGAATGACTAGAAGGATAGATCGAAACTTTGTTTAGAGAAATGTCTAGGATATATCTCATTAATTTGTATATTGTAAGTTATTAGGATTATAACTCCATTAAAGAGAGACCTGTGTAAAGTACCAGCATAGGTTCAATTGAATAGTCTATGTGAGAATGCCATCACTAGATGCTTTACACTAAGATGGTCGTCCGGTTCCTGACCCCATCTCGGAAAAACGTGGGTCTAACTTCGGATGTTACCAAAGAAAAATGAAACTCTTACGCGTATTAATCTTGAGTGCCTTTAGATGTGATGCTATGATAAGTGTTTCATAGCTTTGAACTTTTCCTGGTGGATGATAGCTTTACGGTAGATGGTAGGGGAAGATTAAATTTTGAATTGTTTTCTGGATGAACCTCGGCCCTTTTTTGAAGTTTGTATGATTTCCTTTTTATCTTTATTATCCGACGAGAATATGAGGCTCAGCGAACCAAAAATAAAATAATAGTTGAACGAAAATCTCTAGTATTACCAAGGGAAACCTAAAAGTTTACCCTTTCATGATGTTATTGTGATGGAAATCCTAGATTAGCATGCCCATGACCAAGGATGTAAGTAAAGTTAGTGAGCCATCGTCGAAAATATAAAATAATTTTTGCTTTGGCCTATTAGAGCAATATCTAAGTAGAGTATTCCTCTTCCTATAATATATGAGGTCAGATTCTATGGAGGAGCTGATTTTATGTCCCAGTAGTTAACCATGTTAAGTGTTGCACTTATTATATCATATAGGAAATATCATGAAGTTTATATAGGCGAACTAAGTAAAGACCTTTCCTTTAACAAAGAGAGTTCGAGTCTGAGATACTTCTTAGATATTTTTTAGGCAAGAGAAAGTTTCTCCCCCCAAGAAAGCTTCGATAATGGCATTAAAGAAGTCCTTCATGGAGCCCCCAACCGGAGCCATTCAAAGGTGAACGAAGGAATTTAGGAGAAGAAGTAGAGGCTTGGATAGAGTCCATGGACAAGTATTTTGATGTAGCTAGATACAGTGAAAGAAACAAGTTTGCCCTTGCTTGTTTAACAAGTGCGAGAAATGCTGGGATTAGTTGGAAGAACTATTGTCAATCTAGCCACTAGAACCAGGATTCATTGTCATGGGATGCCATG
Organism: Cibotium barometz; assembly: GCF_041138505.1. Classification (NCBI taxonomy): domain Eukaryota; kingdom Viridiplantae; phylum Streptophyta; class Polypodiopsida; order Cyatheales; family Cibotiaceae; genus Cibotium; species Cibotium barometz. Next base: position 9,939,519 of record NC_141051.1, read on the forward strand.
AAGGTACATCTTCGTGTGAAAGGTTTTGTCCTCCAGGATTTTGGGAGGATAAAATGAATGAATTTTTGGAGTCAACCCATGAAAGGAAGACCCTAGAGGAATACCACCAAACTTTTGTTAAACTTCTTCAATTTTCTCCAGAGATGGATGAGGTAACTCTTCTCCATCGATTCATGGGGAAGCTTGATCTGCCTTTGACTAACCTAGTCAAGAATTACCAAGCCATCCTCCCTTTTAGAAGCCATAATTATGGCCATAGACTATGATAAAGTTTTTTATATGGGAAGTGTCCAGAACGATGTGAGTCCTTCCATATTGATAAGGAAGAGGTCCCCTAATTCAAGAGAAATGTCAAGCCCACCCCTGCCTAAGAGGAATCGTGAGCTAGAGCAAAATCAAGGTCAAGAAATAGGGATAACAAGGTTAGAGAGCAGATCTTCGACTCTCATAGACATCGCATCAGGACCTTTCAAGAAGGAACACGTTTTAGATGCCAATGACAAAAAGGTCAATGTTGTGATAGGAAAATTACCCTTTCCTATCGTGATCATCCTCGGCTCGATCAAAAGGAAGACCGATCTTTTAGAAAACAAGATTAGAAAGAAGAGATCTCCCTCACCTATATATCAAGAATAAAGACAATGCAATGAGCTTTTCCATGAGAACAAACGCTTCAAGTGTAAACAACATGAGAAAAGATTTCCCTAACTGACCCAGGACCCTTCTCTTCCCAATCATGGAAATGGGAAACCCAATAGGAAGGGTGGGCGGGCTATATCAATCCAAGAGCCTAGGATATCCAAACTAGGAAGTGGTTGCCCAAGTTATGATTGTTTTGAATTAAGCTAGAGATCATTGATTCTTTAATTAAAGTTTAATTAAGAATATGTTAGAGGGAGTATACTAGAGATTAGCATAGGGATTATGTTAGGAAGTATTATAGAGATTATGATAAGATTATAAATGAGAGATTGATATAGATTATAGATATGATGGGTTAAAGATAGCCAAATTTAACAAGTGTTTCTATGAGTAAATAGAAGTTGATTATTGTAGCAAGAATCATGTGAAGTAATGTACATGATGAATAGAGGTATTCTAGGAGACAATGCTAGTAGGGTTATGCATCTTGCTATCATAGGTTAGATTGCATACAGGATTGCGATCTCCTTACGTTTTTCCATGGCAATTTGGGAAGTACCATACTACATGATGGGAGTATGGAATAAGGAATTCATAAGGTAGGATCAGGGATAGTAAAGAATCGGTTCATATCATATAGAAGTGTATATGGATGCATGAACTTAGGATAATAAAGCCAATTCACTTTAGAATAATGAAGGCATTCTGGAAGCTCAACAAAATGAGGTAGATATATGAAAGAAGGGACTCTTAGTAGGAACAATGTTTAGATAAAAGAAGGTTTCTACCTAGTGGGGATACCACTTTGGGAGAGAGAGAGAGAGAGAGAGAGAGAGAGAGAGAGAGAGAGAGAGAGAGAGAGAGAGGAGGATTTACTCAGAGATTACCTCAAGATGGACATCTCGAATCTTTTAAGTGGGGGAGAGAATGTAACATCCCTCCCAAGCCATGTAACGATTCTCTTTTAATATAGGTTTCAAGAGGAAAGAGAGTGCACATCGAGAGAGACTATAAGGCTAGAAACGTTAAGAAAGTGATAGAGTAAAAATATTAGTTCCAAAAATTTGAAAAGAAATGAGAAGATAAGAATAGATCCATTAAGAGAGAAACATCGCCAAAAACGAAATTCGGAATTTAGGTGATAGCAAGTCATATTTAGAGTACTTTTACACATTTAGAGTCCATGCACACTAAAAATATGGAAAAGCAAAGCATTTCTAAAGATGGCACGTTTGTGGCTATATACAGACGTTTTTACCTATTCTACCTCCATGCCACTGTCTTGTAGACTAGATGCGTTCCGGTTCTTTTGGCTCGCTACATGACTATATTTTGAGTTTTTATCAGAGAGTTATGGCTGCCGAAACAATTTGCTAGTTCTCTACATAGGGAAACTGTAAGGAGCAGGCAAGTAGCCTCAAGGTGATTCTGGACCTTGAGATGTATATCTATGTATATGTCTTCATTTTCACTTGGGTGGAGTCCTCACACACATCATTTTTAGCAAAGAGTTGTTGTAATTATGCGGAGTTAAGGATGTGGATAACATAACGGGACCAAACAACATCTCCGCCGCCGAACCAAGCAACGTCTCTCCCGGACCAAGCAACGTCGCTGTGCAGGCACTGCCCCCACCGCCCGTCAATATCATCCAGGTAAGAAACGCTCTTTGAGTTTCGCATAGACCATTGCATCATGTGACCTAGTAAGATCGGGAAATCCTACACAAAAACTTGCCTGAAAAAAGAACCAGAAGGGCATATAACAATGGCAAATGCTTTAATAAAGAATGTCTTATCGTAATCTCAAGTTGAAAAGACTGTTTCCTCTTGTTTACTAGGAATGTTACCAATCGATCGGTTGTCTCGCCGATCTTATGAGGTTTGATTAGTTTTCACCAATCAATCGCTTGTCGTCGGTCTACCCTAAAGCTATCCTCCCGCTTTGGGGGAACAACCCACTAGATGCTCAGAGTTGGTGGATCCATATCTAGGTGAATGAGCTGCTTGCTTCCGGGTGTGTGCGAGGGGCACTTAAGTGGTGCAAGTAAAAGCCAGCTAAGGGACACATGCCCCTCGAGGGGGCATGTGGGAGACTCAGTGTGGAGGCTCTGAGTTTTAAACATCACCGCCACATGGAGGATGAGCGAGCTGGGGACCCGCTTAGTATTTATTCTTCACCAAGCGGGTGAGTGATGTTCAGAGTTCTAGACCCCTCCAGGAATAATTACCACCACAGGAACCATGTCTGCCTGGGAGCACGTGAATAATGTAATGAGCAAGTGATAAAATTATGACCGTATTTGAAGATCCATTTGTTTTCAACGATTTTGGAAGAACTATCTTAATGAATCAGTGACCTATTTTTATATGTTTCATAGTGTGACGAGACCAAATCAGGTAACAAAATGTATGGCTGAGTGGGTGGATGGATGCCTTGATGGCACCATCCTATGGATGGGTGGACCCGATGAGATGGGTAACTATCCAAAATACTTATTATTTACGATCCGTAATAGAGTAACGCCCAAACAAGCCCGTTTTAGAGAAGGAGCTAGTGGCCGTGCCGCATAATATCATAAAGGCGTTAGCTCCCATGAATCAAGCGTGAACTTGTTCCATCCTCGATCACGCACATTGAGTGTCGTTTGATCGGAGAAATAGATTCCTATTAGAATTATTACGTTTCCCCTGATTTCGGGGATAGAGTTAGGTCCCTTTGTTTGCGCGTATCCTCGTATTTCCAAGAGATCGAGGTGTCATCAATCGAAGACAAAGGGGACTTAGCTGCCAATCAAAAGGATCCCCTTGAGCCAGCTAGGGTGGGGACCTTACAAGTGGTTTCAAAGGAGCCGATCTTAGTTCCTAGGATTTGTTATTCAAAGATTAACTATTCAGGGATTAAAACAAGTGATTGTTTATCATATGAGGACGAATCAATCATCTCTACTAGCCATAGAAGTGATTCAAATATCCTCGCATGTTGAGACAATCATCATTTGAAATTGTGCTTGTATCTTGGGGGTGCACACGCAAAATATTTGTACAATTAAAAAGATTGGGGAGGAAACCTTTTGAGGAAAAACATAGGGTGATCTAATTAAGAAACCAATGTGACTGAATGACTAGAAGGATAGATCAAAACTTTGTTTAGAGAAATGTCTAGGATATATCTCATTAATTTGTATATTGTAAGTTATTAGGATTATAACTCCATTAAAGAGAGACCTGTGTAAAGTACCAGCATAGGTTCAATTAAATAGTCTACGTGTGAATGCCATCACTAGATGCTTTACACTAAGACGGTCGTCCGGTTCCTGACCACATCTCGGAAAAACGTGGGTCTAACTTCGGATGTTACCAAAGAAAAATGAAACTCTAATGCGTATTAATCTTGAGTGCCTTTAGATGTGATGCTATGATAAGTGTTTGATAGTTTTGAACTTTTCTAAATAGTCTACGTTGTCATGCCATGGCACGTCTATGGTGTGAAATCATGCATATGATGCCATTAAATGCAAATCCAGATGCATAGGATTAAGTGCCATGACTTGAGCCATTATATGATGCCCATGTACATATGTTCATATTGTGAATGAGGTTCAATAAGACGAGCAGAGGCTGAGTCAGGTCTCGAAGCTTCTGTACATGTGTTGCTTTGTTATGGAGTCCCCAGTGGACTATGCATCAACAGATTATGTAGAGGGTTTGAAAGAGCCTTGGATGTGCCCTTTTAATCCAGGTGGACGGATATACTGGAAGGATTACCAATGGGGAGAAGACAATTGGGAGTTTTTTGTTGGTCTACTTTTGACCCTGGGACAATAGTTTGGCGGGTGCTTAAGGCTTGTCACGTGTGTTTGAGCTCAAGTGTTGGTGTTTGCTAAGCTTATGAGAGATGTGTACATTTGCATTGTATCTTCTATAAAATCTATAGCATATAGATTTCTCGCATGCCCAAGGTTACTTGAGGTGGTAATGATAATGGCAACATGTATAGCCTTGATAGTTTTGACGGCAGCTTACGTGGGAAAAATCCGAATCTAAAGCTACATAAAAGGTGGCGCAGAGTATTGGCAAGAAAGGCAAATTCGTGAAAATAGCTACAAAAGGGCGTGCGCCCGATTTCCTTGCGGGGAAGGAGAGAAAAAACTAGAGAAGCGGCGGGCGCAGAGGGGAGTGTGCAGAAATGGAGAACCAGGGCGTCTTCGACCAAAGATTTTAATATCAAATTAGCAGCTGCTGTATTAAGCATGTTGGGGTTAGAATTAAAGAGGAAAATGAGCACTATCTAAGGAGATGGTTTTCAAATCATACCTACTCTCTGCCTTGTGCAGTCTGCAGCGAAGCGACCATATAGGGATTAGCAAAAATCAAGAAAAATTCGCCTTGTTTACTTTCAGATAAGTGATGTTTTTTTTAATTCACTATTACCTACGATTTGGAAAATCGTAAAGCTTATAAACCTTTAAAGGTTTTGGAAATTAAGAAGAACTTGGATTTGAAGAGTCGTGGAATCAAAGCATCAAAAATACAGTAAGGTTTCTGGAAATTGGATTTTGCTTTCTACTCAAATGGATTTTGGAATGCAAGTCATGGAGTTTCTTAGAATCACATGAGCATGTTATAGATATGCCATATGTCATCTTTTGTTTGTGAGTTGTTGGAATTTAAAAACAGGTTTTCAGGAGATAAAGAGACACCTTGAAATGATGGAATTGGTGTCACTTGATGTATGTAATGTAAATGGTCACATGTATGTGGGAAATTTTTGAAGATTATGTCATGCCTACATGTGATTGGTTTGAGGGATTTGGAAAAAGGAGCCAGTAAATCTATGCTTGGAACGGGACAAGCACTTGATACAGAATTTATGTGCAATCATCAGGCTAAATTCGGGGATGTAATGAGGTGAATTGGCACATGTTTATGCCATCAAAAATGGAGATGCCTTATGCTCCTTGGAGAGTTATGTGTGTGAGTTTCCTTGTGGGAATCAGAAGCTACTCTCACAGCTAGAAGTCTCGTACTTTCCTAGCGACACCGCCCACGTCACGAGAGCTTCTTTTGGTGAACCCGACGTGAAACTGCTGGGGTGAGAGTGTGGTGAAATATACAGGGAAGCTATGGCTGAGAATCCTGAGGGTTAGGGGGTTCATTTTGACCCCGGGGTTATGCAAATGTTTCAAATGTTTACTATGTATATGCAACAGCAGCAAGCTGCTGAGAGGGGTCAAATTTCCACGACCAAAGCACTACAATCAATTGTGAAAAAGGTGGATCAATTTGATGGTAAGGATATCACAAAGTACCTGCGCAATTACACAAAGGAAATGGAGCTAAACAGGGTGACTGAGGAGGATATGGTTCGAAGTTTTGAGCTGGTATGTGTTCCTGAAATAAGAGAGCGCATAAGAGGATTGCAGACAGCACATGGTGGCAGAAATTGGGAGGAGTTCAAGCTTGCTTTAAAGGATGAATATTTCATGGAGGATTCTGAGCGAGTGACCAAACGAACTTTCTTGGAATGGGTCACAAAACCCAAAATGGGAATTTCTGCCCCCACAGAGTTGCTAAGAGAGTTTGAGAAGCGCTATGCCCAGCTGTCAAGGATAGAGCGCACAACTTTGGACAGAGAAAAAATAGAGCTCTTCTTACAAGCAGCTAGGAAAGATCTCCAAGAGAAGCTGGAAATCCTCCTTGAGGATAAGGATACAGAGCAGGGACTAAAGAGTGATTGGAATGATGTCGAGGATGCGGTCACCATGCTAGCAAAGCGGCAGCGAAGGAGGGATAAAATGGTGATGAGCTCGGCAACTCCTATAACTGCTGTTATCCCTGAGAATCTACCAAAACCAGCTGCTACAATCCCAAAGGTAGAAGGGCCGATGGATGAGCTTATTAAAGGTATGCGAGACCTAAAATTGAAGATGTCCAGGATTGAGGAAAAAGGGCTACCATTAGGGCAGGCTTCTATGCAAAGACCTCAAAGCAAAGAAGGGTTTACATACAGATGCATATGGTGTGATGACCCAGAACATGCAAAGAAAGACTGTGTTAGCTATAAAGAAGCCCTGAGAAATCAACTTGTGTTTTTCAAAGATGGAAAAATCCACCTTACAGAGACTGGCCTTCCATTAAGCACAAACTTTGGGAAAGGAGGGATGAAAAAGCTGGTCGAGGATATGGCTGCTAGCCATGCTATCTCTATGGTTGAGGCAGCAACTTATGGGTTAAAGGCTGGTCAATCAAAGCAGGGATCTGAGAATGATGAAGATTATGAGAATGAAAATTTTTGGCCATCAAAAATGGAATTAATTGAGTCAAAGAAGGTGTCTAAACAAGCTTTGCATGAGGCAGGTGACTGTATACGTCTTGAGACTGGCTGGGAGGAGCCTGTGGATTCTTTATCTGTTCATGCCTACATTGCTAAATGCTAGAATAATGAGGCACAAGTAGAGGAGAAGCGTAAAAGGGAAAATGAGGAAGGAGGACCGTCAAAAAGGGTCACTCGTGGTAGTGAAAAGAAGGATCCTGGGCCATCACATATGTCTCCACCGCATAGCAGACCTCCACAGGAAGTATCAATGGAAGAAGTGCCAGCAAAAATGAAGCATGAGAAGGAGAAGGGTAAAGGGAAAAGTCCACTCTACAAGCTTCAATCTGATATTGAAGCCGCAACAGATCTCAAAAAGGTGCTTGAAGAGAGGATTCTAAACAGCAGAGTGGAATTTACACTAGGGGAGGTCTTGGGAATTGCAAAGAAAGAATTCCATGATGAGATAATTCATATTATACGAAGGAAAAGGCAGTCCATAATTGAATCTATTCCATCACAAGGGGAGGCAAGCACTTCCAAGACTCATGGAGTACAGGTACAGCAAAAGGAAGAGAGAGAAAATGTGGTGGAATGTAATCACTCTGCTGAAGGGGCACGACAAGTGCACTTTGTGGAAGAGGATGATGAAAAAGAAGTTCTTACAAAGAGTCATTACTCCAGGAGCCATTGGGCAAGAGCAACCACTGAAACCCTTGTCAAGATAGGTGACTTGGAAGAGCCATATGTCGCTCTAATTGATCATGGGTCTGAAATAAATCTTATGGCTAAAAATCTCTACAACAAATGTAAGTGGCCAATGGATGTAGATCATGGGTGGATGATTAAAGTAGCTAATAACTCATCTGGAGAGCTCTATGCAGCCTGTCCAAATGTAAAGGTAACTATAGGGGATGTGAAAGATGATCAGAACTTCTTTGTTCAGGAGATGTCATCGTATCCCCTCATCCTTGGGCAACCCTACATTACAGCTGTGAGGATGGAAACAAAGGTTTTGGATGATGGCTCGGCATATGCAAGAATAAGGAGTAAAGATGGCAAGAAAACTGTTCAGTTCTTGACAGTTTGCATTAACCATGAAAGGAACCGTGAATCTCTTCGAGCACAGTCACTCCCAAAGATAAATAGAGAATTCATGAACTACAGGGAGATGAGGGATTTTGGCCAGGTGCCATTGTAAAGCGGGATTCCAATGGTACAAGGGAAAATGAGTTCTCGCAGGACTCAATCAATGTAAATAACTTTTCAGCAAATTTTTAGGGATTTTCTAGCTATGGGTCACTGGTCTTTGTAAAAAGCAAGGATTTGAAGCGTGGCATGCGCGTAGACATGTACAAAATGAACAAAAAAGTCTTGAGCAGTGTGGTCTTTTGGAGAAGAATGAGTTTATTTCAGGGGTGCTTGATGAGGTGTCATTTATAGATACTATGGATGTGCTTTTTGATATGGGAAGAGCATGCTTACAGGGTGGAAATGAGATGATAGAGGTGTCATCTGTGGGAATGTATGATATAATTCAGGAATTTGAGGGGATGGAATGTAAAAACATGAATTGTGAGATGGATGCTCATGTTGATACAAAGTACAAAACAGTTGCAAAGAAGGTGAAACCAGTTGCCTTGCCTTTGCCACACCAGGAAGCAAGGAGAAGATAGATGAAGCCTCTATGCAACCAAATCTCAGAGATCCGAAGAAAATTGGGCATAAGTTTACACAGGAAACTCTAAAAGAGCTGAAGATTGGAAAAAGGGATTTTCTGTTGCCCGTTGAAAGGGAATGCTTTGAGGAGATGCTTGTAAAGCATGGGAAAGCCTTTGCTTTTCAGCCGCATGAGATAGGCTGTGTTGATCCAAGTGTAATAGCGCCAATGGTGATCTTCACTATACCACATGTGCCCTGGAACCTGCGCCCGATTCCAGTACCAAAGGCTCTCTTGCCAAAGCTGATGGAATTACTAAAAGAAAAGATCAAGATGGGAATTTTGGAGCCATCATGCGCTCCATATTCCAACAGATGGTTTACTGTGCTAAAGAAAAATGGAACATTGCGCTTCATTCAAGACATGCAACCTGTAAACAAAGTCACAATCAGGAATGTGGGAGTAAGTCCGATTGTGGATGAGTTTACAGAAGCATTTGCAGGGAGAGCTATATACTCTATGGGTGATCTGTATTCGGGATATGATCAATTCCAGCTGGATATACAAAGCAGGGACTTGACCACAATGAAAACTCCTTTGGGATTAGTAAGGATGTGTACCTTACCACACAGGGAGCCACCAACTCAGTGGCACATATGATGAATGGAATGAATAAAGTCTTGCGAGACTTCATACCACAAATAACTATGCCTTTTCTGGATGACGTGCCAATAAAAGGCTGTGATGAGAAAGACAAAGATGGGGATTTGGATTCAAAAGGGTGGCGCAAGTTTGTGGCAAATCATATAAAGGATTGTGATATGATTCTATCCAGGCTTGAAGAGGTGAATCTTACTTTATCTGGACTGAAATCAGTGTTTGGGGTTGGTGAAGTGCTAATAGTGGGACATCTTTGTAGTACTAATGGACGCCGACCTTGTCCAGCCAAGATAGATGCAATACAAAGAATAAAAGAGATATGCATTAATGTTATAGAGCTGAGGAGATTTCTTGGTGCATGTGTCCTTTATGTTATATGGATCCCGCATTATGCACATGTAGCAGATCCTCTTTATCAACTTTTGAGGAAAAATCAAAAATTTTTGTGGAGTGCAGCACATACTAAAGCTATGCGGAAGCTGAAATATCTGCTTCAATCATCACCTACTCTAAGGAAGGCAGATTATGAGTGTGGCAGGCTTGTGATTGTTACAGTTGATACTAGTCCTACTGGGATAGGATGGGCAGTAGGGCAAGATGATGAGGATGATCACAGGTATGTAATCAGATTTGGAGCAAAGGTATTAAGCATTCGACAACGAAAAATATCCGCAGATCAAGAGAGAGTTATGGGGAATAGTCACTGCTCTAAAATGTGAAAAAGAATATCTTATTGGGGCATCTGTACTTGTGGAAACTGATTGCTTGCCACTTCTTGGGATGATAGCAAGCTGTACCACTCCAGATATTGCTATGCTTAGGTGGATTGCCTATATCAAGTCACTAAATCCTGAGTTTGAGCATATTGCAGGAAAAGATAATCCAGTAGCAGATATGCTATCAAGAGCCAGGTATGAAGATGAAAAAGAGATGATTAGTGACATTGATGATGTGGGTACAAAGTTCTACACTACTGCATATGCAAAGGGGAACCATACTTGCCTATCAAATGCACTTGAGTCTTTTGCTGAGGAAATGTATGAAGGAGATTGGTTGCTTATTGGTCAATACTTGAGTACTCTAACAAGACAGGAAAATTGGTCTGACTCAGAATTTAAGAGGATCCACAAAAAAGCATATGGTTATTTTCTAAAGGATGGGTACCTCTGGAAGCATCCTAAGCAGAGGAATGCTATGCCACAGAGAGTCATATGTGATAAAAAGACTCAAGGGAAGCTTGTGAAAGAATTCCATGAGAGTCTCTGGGCTGGACATCGAAGTGTATGGGCCACCTTTACCAAAATAAAGGAACAATATTGGTGGAAAGGAATGTACAAGGATATTTCCCAATATGTGGAAACATGCATGGTATGTCAAATGTACTCAAATGTGCGACATCGTGATGGCTTGCAACCAACCTATCCACCTACGATGCACTACAAATGGGTAGTGGATCTAGTTACAATGCCTTTGGGAATTTGACAAATGCGGTACATAGCACTTGCAAGAGAAGATTTGACAAATCAGGTAGAGGGGCGTGCTCTTAGAACAAAGAGTACGGAAATAGCATGCAAATTTCTCTTGGAAGATGTGATTTGCCGGTATGGTTGTGTTGGGAAAATAACAGCTGATAGGGGTGAACTAGATGTTGAAGAAGCAAGGGAATTCTTCTCCAGAATTGGCATTAAACTGTCCCTAACATGTGCTTACAATCCTGAGGGCAATGGTAAAAGTGAGCGAGGACATCCTCCAATCATTAAAGCTTTGGCTAAGGCATGTAGAGAAAGAATGAGAGAGTGGCCAAGGCTGCTACCATATGCTTTGTGGGTTGACCGTACAACTCATAGCTCAGTGATAGGAAAAATGCCTGCAGAATTAATGTATGGTCAAAAGCCAGTAATGCCAGTTGAAGAAGTAGTTCCAACTTGGAATGTATTACCCTGGATGGAAGGATTGAACAGGGAAGACCTCCTTGCATTGCGAATAAGGCAGCTGGAGAGGAGACCTGAAGATGTAGAGCTTGCTAAAGCTCGTTTGAAAGATGCAAGGTTGAAAAATAAAGAAAGATTTGATAGAAGACACAGCCTCCGGCCAAAACCTATTGAAGAAGGTGATTGGGTCCTAATGTATGATAGTAGCCTTGACAACCAATTCACTGTTCAAAGAAAATTTGCAAAAAGATGGTTTGGCCCTTACATTGTCAAGCATGTGCATGGAAATGCCACGTATACCCTGTGTGAGCTTGATGGAACAGAGATAAAGAATCTTGTAGCAGGCAAGAGGATCAAGATGTTTAAAAGAAGGCTTGACAGTGATCCTTTTGATTCACAGGGAACTCAGGATGAGAGGCTTAATAGTGATAACATGGATATGGCTGAAGAGGAAGAGGATGATTTCCCTAATAATGTAGAAGATGAAGACGACATCCAGATATATGTGGATCTTGATGATGATTTGGCACATACCAGAGGATGTGCAGGTTTAGAGGGGGTGGATGTCGTGCCATGGCACGTCTATGGTGTGAAATCATGCATATGACGCCATTAAATGCAAATCCAAATGCATAGGATTAAGTGCCATGACTTGAGCCATTATATGATGCCCATGTACATATGTTCATATTGTGAATGAGGTTCAATAAGACGAGCTGAGGCTGAGTGTCTCGAAGCTTCTGTACATGTGTTGCTTTGTTATGGAGTCCCCAGTGGACTATGCATCAACAGATTATGTAGAGGGTTTGAAAGAGCCTTGGATGTGCCCTTTTAATCCAGGTGGACGGATATACTGGAAGGATTACCAATGGGGAGAAGACAATTGGGAGTTTTTTGTTGATCTACTTTTGACCCTAGGACAATAGTTTGGCGGGTGCTTAAGGCTTGTCACGTGTGTTTGAGCTCAAGTGTTGGTGTTTGCTAAGCTTATGAGAGATGTGTACATTTGCATTATATCTTCTATAAAATCTATAGCATATAGATTTCTCGCATGCCCAAGGTTACTTGAGGTGGTAATGATAATGGCAACATGTATAGCCTTGATAGTTTTGACGGCAGCTTACGTGGGAAAAATCCGAATCTAAAGCTACATAAAAGGTGGCGCAGAGTATTGGCAAGAAAGGAAAATTCATGAAAATAGCTGCAAAAGGGCATGCGCCCGATTTCCTTGCGAGGAAGGAGAGAAAAAACCAGAGAAGCGGCGGGCGTAGAGGGGAGTGTGCAGAAATGGAGAACCAGGGCGTCTTCGACCAAAGATTTTAATATCAAATTAGCAGCTGCTATATTAAGCATGTTGGGGTTAGAATTAAAGAGAAAAATGAGCACTATCTAAGGAGATGGTTTTCAAATCATACCTACTCTCTGCCTTGTGCAGTCTGCAGCGAAGCGACCATATAGGGATTAGCAAAAATCAAGAAGAATTTGCCTTGTTTACTTTCAGATAAGTGATGTTTTTTTTAATTCACTATTACCTACGATTTGGAAAATCGTAAAGCTTATAAACCTTTAAAGGTTTTGGAAATTAAGAAGAACTTGGATTTGAAGAGTCGTGGAATCAAAGCATCAAAAATACAGTAAGGTTTCTGGAAATTGGATTTTGCTTTCTACTCAAATGGATTTTGGAATGCAAGTCATGGAGTTTCTTAGAATCACATGAGCATGTTATAGATATGCCATATATCATCTTTTGTTTGTGAGTTGTTGGAATTTAAAAACAAGTTTTCAGGAGATAGACACCTTGAAATGATGGAATTGGTGTCACTTGATGTATGTAATGTAAATGGTCACATGTATGTGGGAAATTTTTGAAGATTATGTCATGCCTACATGTGATTGGTTTGAGGGATTTGGAAAAAGGAGCCAGTAAATCTATGCTTGGAAGGGGACAAGCACTTGTTGATACACAATTTATGTGCAATCATCAGGCTGAATTCGGGGATGTAATGAGGTGAATTGGCACATGTTTATGCCATCAAAAATGGAGATGCCTTATGCTCCTTGGAGAGTTATGTGTGTGAGTTTCCTTGTGGGAATCAGAAGCTACTCTCACAGCTAGAAGTCTCGTACTTTCCCAGCGACACCACCCATGTCACGACAACGTGTGAATGCCATCACTAGATGCTTTACACTAAGACGGTCATCCGGTTCCTGACCCCATCTCGGAAAAACGTGGGTCTAACTTTGGATGTTACCAAAGAAAAATGAAACTCTAATGCGTATTAATCTTGAGTGCCTTTAGATGTGATGCTATGATAAGTGTTTCATAGTTTTGAACTTTTCCTAGTGGATGATAGCTTTGCGGTAGATGGTAGGGGAAGATTAAATTTTGAATTGTTTTCTGGATGAACCTCGGCCCTTTTTTGAAGTTTGTATGATTTCCTTTTTATCTTTATTATCCGACGAGAATATGAGGCTCAGCGAACCAAAAATAAAATAATAGTTGAACGAAAATCTCTAGTATTACCAAGGGAAACCTAAAAGTTTACCCTTTCATGATGTTATTGTGATGGAAATCCTAGATTAGCATGCCCATGACCAAGGATGTAAGTAAAGTTAGTGAGCTATCGTCGAAAATATAAAATAATTTTTGCTTTGGCCTATTAGAGCAATATCTAAGTAGAGTATTCCTCTTCCTATAATATATGAGGTCAGATTTTATGGAGGAGATGATTTTATGTCCCAGTAGTTAACCATGTTAAGTGTTGTACTTATTATATCATATAGGAAATATCATGAAGTTTATATAGGCGAACTAAGTAAAGACCTTTCCTTTAACAAAGAGAGTTCGAGTATGAGATACTTCTTAGATATTTTTTAGGCAAGAGAAAGTTTCTCGCCCCAAGAAAGCTTCGATAATGGCATTAAAGAAGTCCTTCATGGAGCCCCCAACCGGAGCTATTCAAAGGTGAACGAAGGAATTTAGGAGAAGAAGTAGAGGCTTGGATAGAGTCCATGGACGAGTATTTTGATGTAGCTAGATACAGTGAAAGAAAGTTCGCCCTTGCTTGTTTAACAAGTGCGAGAAATGCTGGGATTAGTTGGAAGAACTATTCCACTAGAACCAGGATCGGTTGTCATGGGATGCCATGAAGGTACATCTTCGTGTGAAAGGTTTTGTCCTCCAGGATTTTGGGAGGATAAAATCAATGAATTTTTGGAGCCAACCCATGAAAGGAAGACCCTAGAGGAATACCACCAAACTTTTGTTAAACTTCTTCAATTTTCTCCAGAGATGGATGAGGTAACTCTTCTCCATCAATTCATGGGGAAGCTTGATCCACCTTTGACTAACCTAGTCAAGAATTACCAAGCCATCCTCCCTTTCAGAAGCCATAATTATGGCCATAGACTATGATAAAGTTTTTTATATGGGAAGTGTCCAGATCGACGTGAGTCCTTCCATGTTGATAAGGAAGAGGTCCCCTAATTCAAGAGAAATGTCAAGCCCACCCCTGCCTAAGAGGAATCGTGAGCTAGAGCAAAATCAAGGTCAAGAAATAGGGATAACAAGGTTAGAGAGCAGATCTTCGACTCTCATAGACATCGCATCGGGACCTTTTAAGAAGGAAGACATTTTAGATGCCAATGATAAAAGGTCATTGTCGCGATAGGAAAATTACCCTTTCCTATCGAGATCATCCTCGGTTAGATCAAAAGGAAGACCGATCTTTCAGAAAACAAGATTAGAAAGAAGAGCTCTCCCTCACCTATATATCAAGAATAAAGACAATGCAATGAGCTTTTCCATGAGAAGAAACGCTTCAAGTGTAAACAACATGAGAAAAAATTTTCCTAACTGACCCAGGACCGTTCTCTTCACAATCATGGAAAGGGGAAACCCAATAGGATGGGCGGGCAGGCCTATATCAATCCAAGAGCCTAGGATATCCAAACTAGGAAGTGGTTGCCCAAGTTATGATTGTTTTGAATTAAGCTAGAGATCATTGATTCTTTAATTAAAGTTTAATTAAGAATATGTTAGAGGGAGTATACTAGAGATTAGCATAGGGATTATGTTAGGAAGTATTATAGAGATTATGATAAGATTATAAATGAGAGATTGATATAGATAATAGATATGATGGGCTAAAGATAGCCAAATTTAACAAGTGTTTCTATGAGTAAATAGAAGTTGATTATTGTTGCAAGAATCGTGTGAAGTAATGTACATGATGAATAGAGGTATTCTAGGAGACAATGCTAGTAGGGTTATGCATCTTGCTATCATAGGTTAGATCGCATACAGGATTGTGATCTCCTTACGTTTTTCCATGGCAATTTTGGAAGTACCATATTACATGGGAGTATGGAATAAGGAATTCATAAGGTAGGATCAGGGATAATAAAGAATCGGTTCATATCATATAGAAGTGTATACGGATGCATGAACTTAGGATAATAAAGCCAATTAACTTTAGAATAATGAAGGCATTCTGGAAGCTCAACAAAATGAGGTAGATATATGAAAGAAGGGACTCTTAGTAGGAACAATGTTTAGATAAAAGAAGGTTTCTACCTAGTGGGGATACCACTTTGGGAGGGAGAGAGAGAGAGAGAGAGAGAGAGAGAGAGAGAAGGATTTACTTAGAGAATACCTCGAGATGAGGACATCTCGAATCTTTTAAGTGGGGGAGAGAATGTAACATCCCTCCCAAGCCATGTAACGATTCTCTTTTAATATAGGTTTCAAGAGGAAAGAGTGCACATCGAGAGAGACTATAAGGCTAGAAACGTTAAGAAAGTGATAGAGTAAAAATATTAGTTCCAAAAATCTGAAAAGAAATGAGAAGATAAGAATAGATCCATTAAGAGAGAAACATTGCCAAAAACAAAATTCGGAATTTAGGTGATAGCAAGTCATATTTAGAGTACTTTTACACATTTAGAGTCCATGCACACTAAAAATATGGAAAAGCAAAGCCTTTCTAAAGATGGCACGTTTGCGGCTATATACAGACATTTTTACCTATTCTACCCCCACGTCGCTGTCTTGTAGACCAGATGCGTTCCGGATCTTTTGGCTGGCTACATGACTATATTCTGAGTTTTTATTAGAGAGTTATGGCTGCCAAAACAATTTGCTGGTTCTCTACATAGGGAAACTGTAAGGAGCAGGCAAGTAGCCTCAAGGTGATTCTGGACCTTGAGATGTATATCTATATATATGTCTTCATTTTCACTTGGGTGGAGTCCTCACACACATCATTTTTAGCAAAGAGTTGTTGTAATTATGCGGAGTTTAGGATGTGGGTAACATAACGGGACCAAACAACATTTCCGCCGAACCAAGCAACGTCTCTCCCGGACCAAGCAGCGTCGCTGTGCAGGCACTACCACCGCCCGTCAATATCGTCCAGGTAAGAAACGCTCTTTAAGTTTCGCATAGACCATTGCATCACGCGACCTAGTAAGATCGGGAAATCCTACACAAAAACTTGCCTGAAAAAAGAACCAGAAGGGCATATAACAATGGCAAATGCTTTAATAAAGAATGTCTTATCGTAATCTCAAGTTGAAAAGACTGTTTCCTCTTGTTTACTGGGAATGTGATGGAATTGTATTTTCTCTTGCTTGACTGGTTGTTACCAATCGATCCGTTGTCTCGCCGATCTTATGAGGTTTGATTGGTTTTCACCAATCAATGGGTTGTCGTCGAACTACCCTAAAGCTATCCTCCCGCTTTGGGGGAACAACCCACTATACTCAGAGTTGGTGGACCCATATCTAGGTGGATGAGCTGCTTGCTTCTGGGTGTGTGCGAGGGGCACTTAAGTGGTGCAAGTAAAAGCCAGCTAAGGGGCACATGCCCCTCGAGGGGGCATGTGGGAGACTCAGTGTGGAGGCTCTGAGTTTTAAACATCACCGCCACATCGAGGATGAGCGATCTGGGGACCCACTTAGTATTTATTCTTCACCAAGAGGGTGAGTGAGGTTCGGAGTTCTAGACCCCTCGAGGAATAATTGCCACCGCAGGAACCATGTCTACCTGGGAGCACTTGAATAATGTAATGAGCAAGTGATAAAATTATGACTGTGTTTGAATATCCATTTGTTTTCTGAAACTGTTTTGGAAGAACTATCTTAATGAATTAGTGACGAAAAATAATTAAAGGACCTGTTTTTATATGTTTCACAGTGTGACGGGACCAAATTAGGTAACAAAATGATTGGCTGAGTGGGTGGATGGCACCATCCTATGGATGGGTGGACCTGATGAGACGGGTAACTATCCAAATACTTATTATTTACAATCCGTAATAGAGTAACGCCCAAACAAGCCCGTTTTAGGAGAAGGAGCTAGTGGCCATGCCGCATAATATCATAAAGGCATTAGCTCCCATGAATCAAGCGTGAACTTACTCCGTCCTCGATCACGCACATTGAGTGCTGTTTGATCGGAGAAATAGATTCCTATTAGAATAGTTACGTTTCCCCTGACTGCGTGGATAGAGTTAGGTCCCTTCGTTTGCATGTATCCTCATATTTCCAAGAGATTGAGGTGTCATCAATCAAAGACAAAGGGAACTTAGCTGCCAATCAAAAGGATCCCCTTGAGCCAGCTAGGGTGGGGACCTTACAAGTGGTATCAGAGGAGCCGATCTTAGTTCCTAGGATTTGTTATTAAAAAGTTAACTATTCAGGGATTAAAACAAGTGATTGTTTATCATATGAGGACGAATTAATCATCTCTACTAGCCATAGAAGTGATTCAAATATCCTCGCATGTTGAGACAATCATCATGTGAAATTTGTGCTTGTATCTTAGGGGTGCACACACAAAATATTTGTACAATAAAAAAGATTGGTGTAAGATTCCTCCCCAGCCTCTCAAGATGTCCAGCATCTTTCATTCTAATCAATCCCCTCTTCAGAAATATAAAAGATCTTGTCTCTGCCTATTTTGACATAGAGAGAGAAAATATTCTAGAGAGAGAATATTAAGATTTTGAATATTTCTAGATAGAAAAATTTCTCATATTATTAAAATGAATTGCCCTGAAATAGAAATTCAAAAAGAACTTTCCAATGTGCAATTGGAATTTATTGGAAATGGGTATGAAGGACCTTAGCCTAAGGGTTTAGATTTTAAGAAATTTTTGGATTATGGTCCAATTAAGGTTTCTATGGGCCATAGCATCAATCCATGTGTAGGGAGGAGATAAATCCGATTTGTAAAAGAAGATACCCAAAAATGAGTAAATGCTCACATAAGATGAAGAGTTGACTGACTATGTACAAAGTTTATTAGTAAGAAACAATGAGTAATTTTAATAGTATGAGATATTTGGGTATAATGATTTCATTTTGACACATATGTAAGGAAGGGGAGTCCCTTCAATACTCACATAAGATGAAGAGTTGAAAATGTACAAGGTTTATTAGTAAGAAACTATGAGCAATATTAAAAATATGAGATATTTTGGGTATCCAAAAATGAGTAAATGCTCACATAAGATGAAGAGTTAAAAATGTACAAGGTTTATTAGTAGAAAACTATGAGCAATATTAAAAATATGAGATATTTTGGGTATCCAAAATGAGTAAATGCTCACATAAGATGAAGAGTTGAAAATGTACAAGGTTTATTAGTAAAAAACTATGAACAATATTAAAAATATGAGATATTTTGGGTATCCAAAAATGAGTAAATGCTCACATAAGATGAAGAGTTAAAAATGTACAAGGTTTATTAGTAAAAAACTATGAGCAATATTAAAAATATGAGATATTTTGGGTATAATGATTCCATTTTGACACATATGTAAGGAAGGGGAGTCCATTAAAGGAGGTGCATATTTCACATGCTTGAATGAATTTTCAACTCATAAAAATTGAGATATTTTATCTCTCCTCCCTCCTAATTCAAGTCTAGTTGCAAAAAGTTAGCTCAACTGACCTAAAAATGGTCAAAAATTGACCAAACTGAGTTGGAAAATTCTAGAATCAGTTTGTTTGGTTAGGAGCTCACTTTTTCCTATAAATAGAGGCCTTCCCCTTTGTTGAAACTCAACAATGTTTAATGCATTGTTACTCTACTCCACCTAAGCCAAGAACTGTGAATTCAATAATAATTCACTAGTTTTTGACACTTCCCTCTTTCTTCAATCCCCATTGATGGCTCCATCAACATACTAAACCAATTGATTGGTTGGGGGCCTCTACCGTGAACAAAGAATCAAGCAATTTGTAAGGTAAATGGTGAATTTTGATCTTTTCTATAATTTCTCAATGCTTCTCTCTTCGCAACCCCTCTCAAGCTTGAGAAGCTTAATTGGAATGGTTTTTGAATGCTATTGAAGTTAATTGATGAATGGTAGTGAAGAGTTACATAATTTGATGAATGTTATTGAAGTTAATTGATTAATGATAGTCAAGAATTACATAAATTTCTATTTATGCTTAATTCAAATGGTTTTTATGTAATTTCTCTCTCTCACTCAAGAAATGGTCATACTCATGACCCATTCTCAATCCAAATGAAGCTTTTCATAAAGCCCTTCCTTAATCCAAGATTAATCTATGCTTGAGGCCAAATTAATGGCTTTTTTCTATGCTTTTAGTTTATGTATTTCATGAATATTGATGATTCAATCCATTATGGATTAATGATCCAATTAGGGATCATTCTATTTATTTTCTTAATGATAAGCTTTATCCCTTAGAAAATTTGATATTTATCAATCATAGCAGCGGAGCTATGGCAAAATTTTTATAAAAATTATGCATAAAATAGATTCATTCAAAGCATGAAAAGAGGACTTCCTACCATATTCTAGGAATTATCATCCTAGATTAATTGAAAGATATTCATTGTAATCATAGAGAAATTGATTTTTATATTATGCATAATTGATTTTCATGCGTAGAGGTATGCATAAAAGATTATTATTTTAACATAAAAGTGTTACTTTTATCATATTTGAATTTCATGCATGGAGGTATGCATAAAAGATTATTATTTTAACATAAAAGTATTACTTTTATCATATTTGAATTTCATGCATAGAGGTATACAAAAAAGATTATTACTTTAATGTAAAAGTGTTACTTTTATCATATTTGAGTTTCATGCATAGAGGTATGCATAAAAGAAAATTTTTATACTAAAAGTGTGATTTTCATCATAAATGGATTTTATGCATAAGTTAGATGCATAAGAGAAATTCTTTTATTCTAAAAGAGTA
Organism: Cibotium barometz; assembly: GCF_041138505.1. Taxonomy (NCBI): domain Eukaryota; kingdom Viridiplantae; phylum Streptophyta; class Polypodiopsida; order Cyatheales; family Cibotiaceae; genus Cibotium; species Cibotium barometz. The sequence continues at coordinate 9,959,972 of NC_141051.1, forward strand.
ATTCCTACTAAATTGAATTTACGCATAGGAAGATGCATAAAAGATTGATTTTAATGCAAAAGTGTCATTCTCATTTAAAATGAATTTATGCATAGGAAGATGCATAAAAGATAGATTTTAATCCGAGAGTGTGTCTCCTTAAATGGAATTTATGCATAAATAGATGTGTAAAGGAATCTTATATCAAATATAAGAACTCTCTTGTATTCTATAAATAGGTATGAGATGTGATAGGAAGTGATAAGAGGTGTATGAGGTGTGATAAGATGTGATAAGATGCACATGAGATGAGTTAGGTTGTGATAAGATGAGTTAAGAAGTGATAGGATGTGTATGGGATGAGGTAAGAAGTGTATGTGATGGGATAAGATGTATATGGGTTGTGATAGGGTGAGAATATGGAAGTGAATGTAGATGTATGGATGTGGATGAGAATGTAGATGTGGATGTATACATGGAAATGTGGATGTATGCATGTAGATGTATGGATGTGAATGAGAATGTAGATGTGGATGTATACATGGAGATGTGGATGTATGCATGTAGATGTAGATGTATGGAAGTGGATGAGAATGTAGATGTGGATGTATACATGGAGATGTGGATGTATGCATGTAGATGTGGATGTATACATGGAAATGTGGATGTATGCATGTAGATGTAGATGTATAGATGTGGATGTGAATGTGGAGGTGGATGTATGCATGTAGATGTGGATGTATGGATAAGGATGCATTAATGTGTATGTAGATATGGATGTATGAAGGTGGATGTGGATGTATGCATGTAGATGTGAAGGTATGCATATAGATGTGGATGTATGGATGTGAATGTGCATGTATGGATGAGGATGCATGAATGTGCATGTAGATGTGGATGTGAAAATGGGTGCATGGATGTAGATGTGGGTGTATGGATGTGAATGTGGATGTGGATGTGGATATATGTATGGATGTGAATATATGATATGTGATGTGAAGGAATTTGAAGTGACGAGATGAAAAATGATGTGATTGGATGAGTACACACATAAATGGAATGTGGAATAAGTAAAATGGATTGATGAGGGATATTGTGGAAAAATGAGAGTTAATATAGAAATTGTATTTGTAAACTGTCTGTAAATGGCTGTTTTATGTCAAGAATGCTGGGGAAGCATTTTGACCGTCTTGTGATTAAGGTTGTGGAGACCTGACTGATAAAGTTGAAACTGCTGACGGAGAGTTGATGGAGGACGTCTCGCGTAGCAAAGTCGGCCGAGGTCGTGACGACCAGCCTCGGTTCGATTAAAATGGTGAGCTTCCGGTACAGTGGATGAGGGACCAAGGATGTGAGATCCCTCCGCCCCCTCCGCGCGCCTGACTCTCGGTAGCTGAACAACGGAAGCAGCCCCCTCATGTGCGGGGCGGGGTTTCTCACTCGGGCTCTCGCTCTCGAATGTCCGGGCACGAGACTAAGCTGGTGGTCACTCCAAAAACCGAAACCGGGAAAAATTCCCATGCCCGGAAAGAGGGGGCGATTCCGCCATTATGAAATTTTTTTTTAAACGAATTTTTCTAACGTGATCAATTCTAAGCTATCCTTCAACTGGATAAACCAGATAGAAGGAAACTATCACTGATATAATTCGATCATTTTAGTAAATTCAACGCTTTTTTCCTGATCTAGGTCAGGCACAGCCGTTGATCTACTTATTAAAAAATTTATCAGGAGATTATCTAACTATTCGAATCTTAGCATAATCCTAAGATTTTGCAATTTGATTATTAAAACTCCACTGATTCCAGCCTAACCCCATCCGGCCCATGGGTTAGCCACCACCCTACCACTGGAATCGGTGGAACCAATTAAGTACTCACCCACCCATAATTGAATTGCCTTTCTTAACTTTAGCTTTAGAAAACAGATACGCACGCACTCCTCTTTATTAAAACTTTAATAAAAACAATCCTTGATAAACAATTTACGATTTATACATGTCATACTTCAAAATTTTCATTGAGTCCTTGTTTCTCAACAAAACAAAATCACTCTAGACTCTCCGTTGAGACCAGCAAGTCAACAACGAGATCCAGTGATAGATTATAAAAAAAAAACATAGGTCCATCATATAATATCTTCCTCGACATACGCATGGATGTCCTCGGCACCGCGAGCCCGTGCATCGCCTGGTCAGAACCCTCCAGGATCCTCCTTAGGTGTCCTGGCACTTCACTCAGGGACCGCTTCGTCGGCCCTCGTCCATCATACCGGAAGCGCACCATTTTAACCATACCGAGGCTGGTCAAGACCTTGGCAAGCCTTGCCGCGTGAGCTGTCCCTCGAACACTCCCCGCCAGCTGTTGCAACCGAACTTCCCTTAGATAAACATATATGCCAAATGCTCCCTCCAGCATTCTGGCATAAGACAGTCTTTTAAGAAGGCAGGGTTTCTATGCAAGTTTACAGTTTTGATTTTTGATTGAATACCATGAGTATATCATAAATCCCTAGATCCAATTTTCAATTCCAAACAGAATTCTTCAAATTCTGTTAACTTGATTCTTAGATCAAAGTCACAAGTCTTAACTTAGTTTTTGATTCGATGTGATTGAATACATTTTCCCTGAACTGGGCACATCGTCATTGATTGAAACTCACGAAGGAATTAGGTCTTGATCAATAATCTGAGTCCGAGTTTAGGTCTGAAAGGTTCTCTCTAAATTTATCTTCTCGAAAGGTACTATCTCAGTTTCTCTTTTTCTAAAATTTCCTACGATGAATATCTGTTTACAATTTCAAAACATGGATCTCTCGAGGAATATTCATTTACGTCGATCTCTGATTAAAATTTATCTTTTTTTTTATACCTCTATACATTAAAATCAATTTTTATAAAAGTAACACTTTTATAATAAAAATATATCTTTATACATACTCTTATGCATAAAAATGATAAAAGTAACACTTTTGATATAAAAATTTAACCATTATGCATACTTCTATGCATGAAATAAAAATGATAAAAGTAACACTTTTGATATAAAAATTTATCCTTTATGCATACTTCTATGCTTGAAAATAAAAATGATAAAAATAACACTTTTGATATAAAAATTTATCCTTTATGCATACTTCTATGCATGAAAATAAAAATTGATAAAAATAACACTTTTGATATAAAAATTTATCCTTTATGCATATTTCTATGCATGAAAATAAAAATGGTAAAAGTAACACTTTTGATATAAAAATTTAACCATTATGCATACTTCTATGCATGAAATAAAAATGGTAAAAATAACACTTTTGATATAAAAATTTATCCTTTATGCATACTTCTATGCATGAAAATAAAAATTGATAAAAATAACACTTTTGATATAAAAATTTATCCTTTATGCATGAAAATAAAAATGGTAAAAGTAACACTTTTGATATAAAAATTTAACCATTATGCATACTTCTATGCATGAAATAAAAATGGTAAAAATAACACTTTTGATATAAAAATTTATCCTTTATGCATACTTCTATGCATGAAAATAAAAATTGATAAAAATAACACTTTTGATATAAAAATTTATCCTTTATGCATACTTCTATGCATGAAAATAAAAATGGTAAAAGTAACACTTTTGATATAAAAATTTAACCATTATGCATACTTCTATGCATGAAATAAAAATGGTAAAAATAACACTTTTGATATAAAAATTTATCCTTTATGCATACTTCTATGCATGAAAATAAAAATTGATAAAAATAACACTTTTGATATAAAAATTTATCCTTTATACATATTTCTATGCATGAAAATAAAAATGGTAAAAGTAACACTTTTGATATAAAAATTTAACCATTATGCATACTTCTATGCATGAAATAAAAATGGTAAAAATAACACTTTTGATATAAAAATTTATCCTTTATGCATACTTCTATGCATGAAAATAAAAATTGATAAAAATAACACTTTTGATATAAAAAATTATCCTTTATGCATACTTCTATGCATGAAAATAAAAATGGTAAAAGTAACACTTTTGATATAAAAATTTAACCATTATGCATACTTCTATGCATGAAATAAAAATGGTAAAAATAACACTTTTGATATAAAAAATTATCCTTTATGCATACTTCTAAGCATGAAAATAAAAATTGATAAAAATAACACTTTTGATATAAAAATTTATCCTTTATGCATACTTCTATGCATGAAAATAAAAATTGATAAAAATAACACTTTTGATATAAAAATTTATCCTTTATGCATGATATTAAAATTCAATATCTCCATGATTATAATGAAATTCTTTCAATTAATCTAGGATGATAATTCCTAGAATATGGTAGGAAGTCCTCTTTTTATGCTTTGAATGATATTATTTTATGCATAATTTTTATAAAAATTTTACCATAGCTCCGCTACTATGACTGATAAATCTCAAATTTTTTTAAGGGATAAAGCTTATCATTAAGGAAATAATTAAAATGATCTCTAATTGGATCATAAATCCATAATGGATTGAATCATCAATATACATAAACTAAAAGCATAGAAAAAAGCCATTAATTTGGTCTCAAGCATAGCTTAATCTTGGGTTAAGGAAAAGCTTTATGAAAAGCTTGATTTGGATTGAGAATGGGTCATGAGTATGACCATTTCTTGAGTGAGAGAGAGAAATTACATAAAAATCATTAGAATTTAAACATAAATGGAAATTAACTTCAATAGCATTTAATAAATTATGTAACTCTTCACTAATATTCACCAATTAACTTCAATAGCATTTAAAAAAAAACATACCAACTAAGATTCTCAAGCTTGAGAGGGGTTGAGAAGAGAGAAACATTGAGAAATTATAGAAAAAATCAATATTCACTAATTACCTTACAAATTGCTTGATTCTTTGTTCACGGTAGAGGCCCCCAACCAATCAATTGGTTAAGTATGTTGATGGAGCCACTAATGGGGATTGAAGAAAGAGGGAAGCTCCAAAACTAGTGAATTATTAAATGAATTCATAGTTCTTGGCTTAGGTGGAGTAGAGTAACGATGCATAAACACTATATATTTTTCAACAAGGGGGAGGCTTCTATTTATAGGAAAAATTGAGCTCCTAACCAAACAAACTGATTCTAGAATTTTCCAAATCAGTTTGGTCAATTTTTGACCATTTTTAGGTCAGTTAAGCTAACTTTTTGGAACTAGACTTGAATTAGGAGAGAGGAGAGATGAAATATCTCAATTTTTATGAGTTTAAAACTCATTCAAGCATGTGAAATATGCACCTCCTTTAAAGAACTCCCCTTCCTTACATATGTGTCATAATGGAATCATTTTAATATTGCTCATAGTTTTTTTACTAATAAACCTTGTACATTTTCAACTCTTCATCTTATGTGAAATATGCACCTCCTTTAAAGAACTCCCCTTCCTTACATATGTGTCATAATGGAATCATTTTAATATTGCTCATAGTTTTTTTACTAATAAACCTTGTACATTTTCAACTCTTCATCTTATGTGAAATATGCACCTCCTTTAAAGAACTCCCCTTCCTTACATATGTGTCATAATGGAATCATTTTAATATTGCTCATAGTTTTTTACTAATAAACCTTGTACATTTTCAACTCTTCATCTTATGTGAGCATTTACTCATTTTTGGATACCCAAAATATCTCATATTTTTAATATTGCTCATAGTTTTTTTACTAATAGACCTTGTACATTTTTAACTCTTCATCTTATGTGAGCATTTACTCATTTTTGGGTATCTTCTTTTACAAATTGGATTTATCTCCTCCGTACACATGGATTGATGCTATTGGCCCATAGGAACCTTAATTGGACCATAATCCAAAAATTTCTGAAAATCTAGACCCTTAGGCTAAGGTCCTTTATAGCCATTTCCAATTAATTCCAATTGCACATTGAAAAATTCTTTTTGAATTTCTATTTCAGGGGAACTTATTTTAATAGGATGAGTTATTTTTTTATCCAAAAATATTCATAATCTGAATATTCTCTCTCTAGAATAATTTTCTCTCTCTAGGCTAAAACACTTAGAAATAAGATCTTTTATATTTCTGAAGAGGGATTTGATTACATGGGAAGATGCTGGACATCTTGAGAGGCTGGGGAGGAATCTTACATTTTCTCCCACTTGAAAAACGCGAGATGTCCTCATCTCGCAAACTGGGGATAATCCCTGAACAGATCGGCTTCATTCTCCCAGGTGGCATCTTCAAAAGGATAGAACTTCCAGTTTACTAATAATTCTCTGAGAATTCTGTTCCTGAGAATCTTTTCTCGAATATCGAGAATTTTTTCAGGTTGGAGTTCTATCTGTCCTTGGGTTGAAGAGGTTAGGATTTCATCATCAAGCATATGATTTGAGTTTGGCACATATTCCTTTAGAAGGCTTACATGAAATACATTATGAATTTTGAGATGAGGAGGCAGAAGAAGCTCGTAGGCTAAGTCACCTACTTTCTTTGTAATCAGATATGGCCCACAATATCTGGGTGATAACTTCTTGTACTTCCCAAGAGATAAGGAACTTCTTTTGGGCCGTACTCGAATGAAGACCATATCTGCTTCTTTGAATTCTCTATTTGTCCTCTTCTTATCCGCATATTGCTTCTGTCTATCCTGGGCAGCTTTAATATCTTTACGAATTGACTGCATCTGTTGCTCCATGTCGTCAAGCATTTGTCTGGACATCTCGACCTTAATCAATGGGTCAGACCAAGTTAATGGAGTTAAGCAATCTTGTCCATACAGAGCTTTAAAAGGGCTCATCCCGATACTTCGGTGATAAGAAGCATTGTAGGCAAACTCGACTAGATGCAGATAGCTTAGCCAGTTCTTGGGTTCCCTGCCACAGCATGTCCGAAGTATATCTTCAATTACTTGGTTTACCCTTTCAGTTTGACCATCGGTCTCAGGGTGATAAGCTGTGCTGAGATCCAAGAAAGTTCCCACTGCTTCAAAAAATGCAGTCCAAAACCTTGAAGTAAATTTGGGATCTCGGTCACTTACTATTCTCCTCGGTAGGCCATGCAATCTGAAGATTTCTTTGAGGAACACTCTGGCCACATCCACTGCAGTGTAGGTTTCTTTTACTGGAATCAGATGGGCAACTTTGGTTAGTCTGTCGACTACCACGAAGATGGAGTTGTAACCTGATTGCACTGAAGGTAATCCAGTAATGAAGTCCATACTGATACATTCCCACTTCATCTGGGGATGTAACTTCCCAGGCATTTTTACCCTCTCAGCTTTGACTTTTTGGCATGTCAGACATTGACGTACATGATTCAGCACATCCTTTTTCAAACCAGGCCAAAAGAAACTTTTCTTTACGGACATGTAAGTCTTGATGAAACCTGGATGTCCTGCAATAAGGCTGTCATGGGCTTCATTCAAAATTTGGTCCTTGGTTCCCTCATCATTGGGAATGCATAACCTGCTGTTATAATACATAATGCCATCATCCAGGCTGTACCCTTGAACTCTGTTCAACTCCTGCGGAGTTTTGCTTTCCTGCATAAGTAGGGTAGCAATAGGGCCAAAGAATCTATCTTGCATGATCTTCTCACTTGCTTGAGTAATCAAAGGATTTGATATTACAGTAATTGCAAGCAAGGAGGTTTTTCTGCTGAGAGCATCTGCTACCACATTCTCTTTGCCTGGGCGGTACTTGATTTCAAAATCAAATTCCTGCAAGGTTTGCATCCACCTTCTTTGGCGCATGTTGAGGTCCTTCTGAGTAAAGATCCACTTTAAGCTCTGATGATCTGTCATCAAAGTAAACTTTTTACCCAGTAGGTAATGTCTCCACAACTTTAAGGCATAGACTACTGAAAGCAATTCCAAGTCGTGGACAGCATAATTCCTCTCATGCGTTCTGAGCTTTTGGGATTCATAGGCCACTGCATGACCTTCCTGCATGAGTGCACCTCCCAGGGCAAAACCACTTGCATCAGTTACTACCTCAAAGGGTAGAGAGAAATCTGGTAGTTTCAGAATGGGACTGGTTACCAAGGCGGTCTTCAGCTTATCAAAAGCACTTTCGCACTTGGCAGACCATTGAAATGGGATATTCTTTTTGAGAAGGTTAGTCAGGGGGGAAGCTATGAGAGCATATTTTGGTATAAAAATTCTATACCAACCAGTCAATCCCAAGAATCCTCTGACTTCTTTCACTGTCTTTGGTTCGGGCCAATCTATGACAGCTTGGATTTTTACAGAATCTGGAGAAATTCCATCTTTGGATACCAGGAAACCCAAGTATTCAACGTGGTCGGCAGAGAAAGTGCATTTGCTCCTTTTGGTAAAGAGTTGATGCTTCCTTAGAATCTCAAGAACTTTTCGGACATGAGTCTCATGGTCGGCTGCATTTCTTGAGTAAATCAAAATGTCATCAAAGAAAACTAGAACAAAGTCATCCAAGTATTCTCTGAGGATGTCCTGCATTAGGCGATTGAAAGTAGCTGGGGCATTAGTTAATCCGAATGGCATGATAGTAAATTCATAATGCCCATAGCGAGTATTGATGGCTGTTTTTGGTATATCTGGATCATTGATCCTGATCTGGTAATACCCGGATTTGAGATCTATTTTTGTGAAGATCTGGGCTCCATTTAGCCTGTTCAAAAGCTCATCAATCCTTGGGATAGGATACTTATTCTTAACTGTCAGTTGATTTAGACCTCTGTAGTCCACACAGAGTCTAAGTGTTCCATCTTTCTTTTTCTGAAAGAGAACTGGCGCACCCGAAGGTGAAACACTAGGTCTTACAAACCCTTGTTCTAATAGCTGCCTAAGCTGTTCCTTGAGTTTGATGGCTTCAGGAACTGGCATTTTGTAAGAGCATAGGGCTACTGGTTGAGCTCCGGGGGTCAATTCAATCACATGATCTATTTCTCGAATTGGAGGCATTTCAGTTAGCTCTGCTGGGAATAGATCATCAAATTCTCTTAACCATTTTGGTTCTTTAGCTTTAAGCTTTGAGTCTACAGGGTTCATTTTGACAACATAAATTTGCTGCTTCTTCCTAAGTCCTTTCAGTAACCTGGAAGCTTTTACTAACTGAAGGTCTGGGGATCCGAAAACTCCAGTTCCATGGACTTTGTTCCCGTGAAGGTCATGGAAGGAAATGGTTCCATTGTGACAGTGTATGTCAGCTTGATTTTTGTGGAGCCAATCCATTCCAAGGATTCCATCAAAAACTCCTAGAGGTAAGACTTTGAACTGACAGTCGGTTACATTACCATCTAGATTGAACTGGATAAGATCTGTCTCATGGTGAGTGAAAAGAGTCTTTCCACTAGCCAATTCAACTTGCATAGGTTTCCCTGATTTCTGTTCTAAGACTAGCTTACGCAAGCATCCAGGGGAAATGAATGAATGAGAACTGCCTGAATCAATCAAAAGCTTAAAAGGCTTACCCTGATACTCTGCTGGAGTATGGATGACGGAGAACTGCTGGTTAGGCCCTTGATTTTCAATTGCAGCATAGATCTGCCCTTTTTCCTCTTCTACTACATCTGAAATTGTGACTGCTTTGGCTGCTGCAGTCTGAGGTAGAACTCTTTCTCTTTTGTTGTTCCAATTCTGGGAAGAAGTTCTGAGATTACTCTGGATAGAGGCAGATGGCTGGGCTGGAATTCTTCTGGGGTTTCCCTGGCTTGGGCGAGACGGACCCTGATTAGACTGGAGTGAAGGGGTTGGTCTTTGAATTCGGAGTTCTTGACTTCCCTGTCCCCTTGACATGGCAGGAGTCGGACAGTCTTTTAACTGGTGACCAAAACCCTGGCATCCCCAAAACATCGGTTTTCAGTTCTGAGCTCATCCTTTTGATTTTTTGAAAGTGGTGAGGTTCCTGAGAAAGTACTCTGGGGGAAGGGTCTTCCTTCACTTCTGAATCTTCCTGCATCCAGATTCTGATTCAGGCCTTGCTGTCTCTTTGGGGGTGGAAAGTTGGAAGTATTTCCCTGGGCTTGGAATCTCTTAAAGTTAGAGGGTGCAGGTTTTGGTGGGACCTTTACTACAAAAGCTTTGGCAAAATCTTTTGCCATTCTTACTGCTTCAGCCATGGACATTGGCTTGGCATTTTTGACCAGTGTGTCCAAGGGTTCGTTCATTCCTCAAATGAACCTGGCCATGAGTTGCTCTTCATCAAGAGGTGGTGAATATTTGAGTAGAAGGGCAAAGGCCTGGTGATATTCCTCGATGGTTTTGCTCTCCTGCTTTAGTTCTAAGAATTCGTTCATTTTGGTTTCTAAAAATCCAGGAGGGCAAAATCTCTTTCTTAGATAGGTTTTTAGATCATTCTAGGATTGAGTATTTCTGTCCAGACGATTGGTGTCACAGTGGTTCCTCCATGCTACCCTGGCTGTTTCCACTATTTTCAGCCGGCCAAGAGCCATTTTGCTCCGCTGATTGTATCCTGTGACGTCAAAATACTCTTCCATGGCTTCCACCCATTTCTCCACAGCCTCGCCTAGGTTTTCCCCTTCTCCTTTGAAGGGTCCTGGTTGAGTCCTATGAAGAGCCTTGCGAACATCAAGATCAAGCTCGTCATCTTCAGAGACAGGGTCTGGTTGACGACCACGGTTTCCTCGTCTCATGATTCTGCCAAAATTTATATATTAATAAATTTTTATTTTGATATTATTCATGAGATCCTAAGACTTAAGAGTTCGAAAAAAACAATTTCTTAAACAAGATAAGATCTTATTGGAGATCTATGACATATGTCTGATAACAGATTTTTCTTTATCAGCAGATCGTCCGCCCGTAAACAATCATTTATACAACGAGAATTTTTTTTTCGGAAAATATTTTTTTATTTATATAAAAGTTGCATTATATACATAGAGTAGCTCGGCTCTAGAATTCAAAATCTCCTCGGAAAACGCATATGACGACGGTATTGGGCCATAGCCATGCCCTGATACAAACGTCCACTTACTGACAAGGGAGCTATTATATTCCATTTAGGAATAAAACAACTAAGAAGTCTGTAGACTTGGCATGCAAGCCTAAAATTTCGAGGCGTTGAATGATATAAAATGACGCCACGTACGATTTTCAGCTTTAACAAAATCATAGCCAATGAGAGGTTCTCCCACAGCATTGCACGGCGGTCGCAAGAGGCATGGACATATTGCCCTGCAAACCACTTATGCTGAATTCTCTCCGCTGGGTTAGGAAAATATAAATCCTCGAAATGGCGTGCGAGTCTTCTTCGGCTTATTCGAGTTGAAGCGGAAGAGATGAGATGCTCGAAGGCAAACGCAATCATATCTTGAGACTGGGTGAGGTCGGGAATACCAGATAAATGGGGAACTTCCATCTATAAAAACAATTTTTTTTAAATTAAAATTTCTTCATTAAAGAAGCTTATGGAATGAAAATACATTATGAAAATGCTATTTCTGAATTCTTTTTACCAATTTCAGATAAGAATTTAATTATCTTTATTAGCGTTCAATTTCGCTCTGATACCAGCTGTGAGATCCCTCCGCCCCCTCCGCGCGCCTGACTCTCGGTAGCCGAACAACGGAAGCAGCCCCCTCATGTGCGGGGCGGGGTTTCTCACTCGGGGTCTCGCTCTCGAATGTCCGGGCAGGAGACTAAGCTAGTGGTCACTCCAAAAACCGAAATCGGGAAAAATTCCCATGCCCGGAAAGCGGGGGCGATTCCGCCATTATGAATTTTTTTTTAAACGAATTTTTCTAACGTGATCAATTCTAAGCTATCCTTCAACTGGATAAACCAGATAGAAGGAAACTATCACTGATATAATTCGATCATTTTAGTAAATTCAATGCTTTTTTCCTGATCTAGGTCAGGCACAGCCGTTGATCTACTTATTAAAAAATTTATCAGGAGATTATCTAACTATTCGAATCTTAGCATAATCCTAAGATTTTGCAATTTGATTATTAAAACTCCACTGATTCCAGCCTAACCCCATCCGGCCCATGGGTTAGCCACCACCCTACCACTGGAATCGGTGGAACCAATTAAGTACTCACCCACCCATAATTGAATTGCCTTTCTTAACTTTAGCTTTAGAAAACAGATACACACGCACTCCTCTTTATTAAAACTTTAATAAAAACAATCCTTGATAAACAATTTACGATTTATACATGTCATACTTTAAAATTTTCATTGAGTCCTTGTTTCTCAACAAAACAGAATCACTCTAGACTCTCCGTTGAGACCAGCAAGTCAACAACGACATCCAGTGATAGATTATAAAAAAAAACATAGGTCCATCATATAATATCTTCCTCGACATACGCATGGATGTCCTCGGCACCGCGAGCCCGTGCATCGCCTGGTCAGAACCCTCCAGGATCCTCCTTAGGTGTCCTGGCACTTCACTCATCAGGGACCGCTTCGTCGGCCCTCGTCCATCGTACCGGAAGCGCACCATTTTAACCATACCGAGGCTGGTCAAGACCTCGGCAAGCCTTGCCGCGTGAGCTGTCCCTCGAACACTCCCCGCCAGCTGTTGCAACCGAACTTCCCTTAGATAAACATATATGCCAAATGCTCCCTCCAGCATTCTGGCGTAAGACAGTCTTTTAAGAAGGCAGGGTTTCTATGCAAGTTTATAGTTTTGATTTTTGATTGAATACCATGAGTATATCATAAATCCCTAGATCCAATTTTCAATTCCAAACAGAATTCTTCAAATTCTGTTAACTTGATTCTTAGATCAAAGTCACAAGTCTTAACTTAGTTTTTGATTCGATGTGATTGAATACATTTTCCCTGAACTGGGCACATCGTCATTGATTGAAACTCACGAAGGAATTAGGTCTTGATCAATAATCTGAGTCCGAGTTTAGGTCTGAAAGGTTCTCTCTAAATTTATCTTCTCGAAAGGTACTATCTCAGTTTCTCTTTTTCTAAAATTTCCTACGATGAATATCTGTTTACAATTTCAAAACATGGATCTCTCGAGGAATATTCATTTACGTCGATCTCCGATTAAAATTTATCTTTTTTTTTATACCTCTATACATTAAAATCAATTTTTATAAAAGTAACACTTTTATAATAAAAATATATCTTTATACATACTCTTATGCATAAAAATGATAAAAGTAACACTTTTGATATAAAAATTTAACCATTATGCATACTTCTATGCATGAAATAAAAATGATAAAAGTAACACTTTTGATATAAAAATTTATCCTTTATGCATACTTCTATGCATGAAAATAAAAATGATAAAAATAACACTTTTGATATAAAAATTTATCCTTTATGCATACTTCTATGCATGAAAATAAAAATTGATAAAAATAACACTTTTGATATAAAAATTTATCCTTTATGCATATTTCTATGCATGAAAATAAAAATGGTAAAAGTAACACTTTTGATATAAAAATTTAACCATTATGCATACTTCTATGCATGAAATAAAAATGGTAAAAATAACACTTTTGATATAAAAATTTATCCTTTATGCATACTTCTATGCATGAAAATAAAAATTGATAAAAATAACACTTTTGATATAAAAATTTATCCTTTATGCATGAAAATAAAAATGGTAAAAGTAACACTTTTGATATAAAAATTTAACCATTATGCATACTTCTATGCATGAAATAAAAATGGTAAAAATAACACTTTTGATATAAAAATTTATCCTTTATGCATACTTCTATGCATGAAAATAAAAATTGATAAAAATAACACTTTTGATATAAAAATTTATCCTTAATGAAAATAAAAATGGTAAAAGTAACACTTTTGATATAAAAATTTAACCATTATGCATACTTCTATGCATGAAATAAAAATGGTAAAAATAACACTTTTGATATAAAAAATTATCCTTTATGCATACTTCTATGCATGAAAATAAAAATTGATAAAAATAACACTTTTGATATAAAAATTTATCCTTTATGCATACTTCTATGCATGAAAATAAAAATTGATAAAAATAACACTTTTGATATAAAAATTTATCCTTTATGCATGATATTAAAATTCAATATCTCCATGATTATAATGAAATTCTTTCAATTAATCTAGGATGATAATTCCTAGAATATGGTAGGAAGTCCTCTTTTTATGCTTTGAATGAAATTATTTTATGCATAATTTTTATAAAAATTTTGCCATAGCTCCGCTACTATGACTGATAAATCTCAAATTTTTTTAAGGGATAAAGCTTATCATTAAGAAAATAATTAAAATGATCTCTAATTGGATCATAAATCCATAATGGATTGAATCATCAATATACATAAACTAAAAGCATAGAAAAAAGCCATTAATTTGGCCTCAAGCATAGCTTAATCTTGGGTTAAGGAAAAGCTTTATGAAAAGCTTGATTTGGATTGAGAATGGGTCATGAGTATGACCATTTCTTGAGTGAGAGAGAGAAATTACATAAAAATCATTAGAATTTAAACATAAATGGAAATTAACTTCAATAGCATTTATTAAAGTATGTAACTCTTCACCAATTAACTTCAATAGCATTTAAAAAAAACATACCAATTAAGCTTCTCAAGCTTGAGAGGGGTTGAGAAGAGAGAAACATTGAGAAATTATAGAAAAAATCAATATTCACTAATTACCTTACAAATTGCTTGATTCTTTGTTCACGATAGAGACCCCCAACCAATCAATTGGTTAAGTATGTTGATGGAGCCACTAATGGGGATTGAAGAAAGAGGGAAGCTCCAAAACTAGTGAATTATTAAATGAATTCACAGTTCTTGGCTTAGGTGGAGTAGAGTAACGATGCATAAACACTATATATTTTTCAACAAGGGGGAGGCTTCTATTTATAGGAAAAATTGAGCTCCTAACCAAACAAACTGATTCTAGAATTTTCCAAATCAGTTTGGTCAATTTTTGACCATTTTTAGGTCAGTTAAGCTAACTTTTTGGAACTAGACTTTATTTAGGAGAGAGGAGAGATGAAATATCTCAATTTTTATGAGTTTAAAACTCATTCAAGCATGTGAAATATGCACCTCCTTTAAAGAACTCCCCTTCCTTACATATGTGTCATAATGGAATCATTTTAATATTGCTCATAGTTTTTTTACTAATAAACCTTGTACATTTTCAACTCTTCATCTTATGTGAAATATGCACCTCCTTTAAAGAACTCCCCTTCCTTACATATGTGTCATAATGGAATCATTTTAATATTGCTCATAGTTTTTTTACTAATAAACCTTGTACATTTTCAACTCTTCATCTTATGTGAAATATGCACCTCCTTTAAAGAACTCCCCTTCCTTACATATGTGTCATAATGGAATCATTTTAATATTGCTCATAGTTTTTTACTAATAAACCTTGTACATTTTCAACTCTTCATCTTATGTGAGCATTTACTCATTTTTGGATACCCAAAATATCTCATATTTTTAATATTGCTCATAGTTTTTTTACTAATAAACCTTGTATATTTTCAACTCTTCATCTTATGTGAGCATTTACTCATTTTTGGGTATCTTCTTTTACAAATTGGATTTATCTCCTCCCTACACATGGATTGATGCTATTGGCCCATAGGAAACTTAATTGGACCATAATCCAAAAATTTCTGAAAATCTAGACCCTTAGGCTAAGGTCCTTTATAGCCATTTCCAATTAATTCCAATTGCACATTGGAAAATTCTTTTTGAATTTCTGTTTCAGGGGAACTTATTTTAATAGGATGAGTTATTTTTCTATCCAAAAATATTCATAATCTAAGTATTCTCTCTCTAGAATAATTTTCTCTCTCTAGGCTAAAACACTTAGAAATAAGATCTTTTATATTTCTGAAGAGGGATTTGATTACATGGGAAGATGCTGGACATCTTGAGAGGTTGGGGAGGAATCTTACAAAGGAAGCGGCCTATGAGTGAAGCGCTAGGTCACCTGCGAAGGATCCTAGAGGGTGATGACCATACGGTGCTCGGGCTCTGGGTCGCCTAGGATACCCACGCGTGCATCCAGGAAGATATTGAAACAAGGAGTAAGAGTTGTTTTCTGAAACCGGGCATGGATCTGGTTGATTGACCTTGCTGGTCTTCAATGGATGAGTCCATGGCTCTTTATATGGATCTGTTAGTTAATCTTGCTGATCTTCAATGGATGAGTCCATGGCTCTTTATATGGATGAGTCCATGGCTCTTTATATGGATGTGTTAGTTAATCTTGCTAATCTTCAACGAGAGTCCATCTTGATTTTTATAAGTCATTATATTGCTGAGTATTATGGGCTAGGAACTATTCAAAAGGCCCCTGAGTGGACAGGTGGTGAGCGTTCTGGTTGCCAATGAGTATTATGGGCTAGGAACTATTCAAAAGGCCCCTGAGTGGACAGGTGGTGAGCGTTCTGGTTGCCAATGATGCCATAGATACTCTGATGAAGGAATGATGGGAAGTTAAGAATCAACCGGATGATTTGGAAGATTGTGATCAATGATACTATTATTCATTAAAGGATTGTTTTAAAACTGGTTGAATCTGTGAAAAAGGCAATTCATATTGGGTGTGTAAGTGGTGTGACTAGTTTTATTTTTGCATGAACATCCGGCTAGGGGGCCTGGAAACTCTTTTCCCTGGTACCCGGGACAAAAATCAAATTCTAAATTGGATCCCATCACTACAGTGGTTGGGCGGTTGGCTAATCCATGGAACTGGATGGGGTTAGGCTAGACTGATGGATCCGTAAATCGAGACTCAATTTCTGTTACTATGATAGATAAAGTAAATCTCGAATAGTAATTGTTCTATGGATAGGAATCAACGACTGTGCCTCTTGATGGAAAAAAAAGCTTTGATCCCAATGATCCAAGTGCAAGTTTCTTCCTTGATCTGACCAAGTATCTTTATAGATACAGTCGGATCAGTTTGATCAGAAATGGTCTTGACTACGTTAGAGTAAAAGTTATCCTGGTGGAATCGCTCGTGCTTTTCGGGTAAAGGAAGTTTTTTTGGGTTTCGTTTTGGTTAAACCGACGGATTAGTCTCTTGTTCGGATATCCGTGGGGCGAGGCCCCGAGTGTGGGACCCTGCCCCTCGCAAGATGTGCTACTTCCGCTGCTAGCATCCGAATCCTTTGTGCGGTGGGAATAGGGATCTCACAGTTGGTATCAGAGCGAATTGGTTAATAAGATCAACTGAGAAGCCAAATATGTCAAAAAATTTATCAAGAAGCACAAAAAGGTTGTAATTATGTGATATAATTCATACAATTTGATATTCAAACTAAAAATTCGTAAATTAGTAATTGGGTCTTCAAATGGAAGTACCGCAATTATATGGAACCCTGACTTGCTTGAGGCCTAGACATGATGATATTTACCTTATAGTTCCAAATAGCATGACTACCCG
Organism: Cibotium barometz; assembly: GCF_041138505.1. Classification (NCBI taxonomy): domain Eukaryota; kingdom Viridiplantae; phylum Streptophyta; class Polypodiopsida; order Cyatheales; family Cibotiaceae; genus Cibotium; species Cibotium barometz. Next base: position 9,977,358 of record NC_141051.1, read on the forward strand.
TATATACCGAGGGTATAACTGCAGCTCTTTACCGGCAATATATACGAGTAAATCTAAGACTTGAAATTATAAGCATTAATGCTATCCAGATGATGATTTCGAATGTGGTTGATATGATTTTTAATTCTATTTGAGAACTGATGAGTTGATTTGGATTCTGATTGAAAAATGTTGATCCCTGAAATTTGGTTGAAATGTAATAAGCTGAACGAATCCTCAATGAGGATGAATGGGACGAGTCCCTGTGATGATATTCATAACTAGAATGATGATAATGATTTCAGCAAATCACTATAAGATTAGTAGATTGTGCTGTCAAATTGCTACTGTTAACTCTTATCATGGTAGATCAAGTTAAGGGATGACAATTTGAGAAATTGCTTAACTTAAATTTCCGTGAGTGAAGGAATGTTCATCAAAAAGAAATTTTTCGGTCTAATGGACCATTATCGTGTTAAAAATATGGATGATATGATTTGAATGAATTGTTATTGATGAGTTCTATGTAAGGGATACTTATCCTCGTATTCTGTTGGGTTGACCAGAATATAGGGAACCCCAGAATAAATTGGATCTTAAGAAAAAAGAGTTGTCCTCTACTTTGCGAGATGAGGACATCTCGTGCCTTTTTAAGCGGGGTAGAATGTAAGATTCCTCCCCCAGCCTTCGAGGTATACAGGAGTAAGAACCTCCCTTTCTGATCTTATAATTATTCCCTCTCTAAAATAAAAGAAAGATGAAGAGTTGAAAATGTACAAGGTTTATTAGTGAAAAACTATGAGCAATATTAAAAATATGAGATATTTTGGGTATCCAAAAATGAGTAAATGCTCACATAAGATGAAGAGTTAAAAATGTACAAGGTTTATTAGTAAAAAAACTATGAGCAATATTAAAAATATGAGATATTTTGGGTATCCAAAAATGAGTAAATGCTCACATAAGATGAAGAGTTGAAAATGTACAAGGTTTATTAGTAAAAAACTATGAGCAATATTAAAAATATGAGATATTTTGGGTATAATGATTCCATTTTGACACATATGTAAGGAAGGGGAGTCCATTAAAGGAGGTGCATATTTCACATGCTTGAATGAATTTCAAACTCATAAAAATTGAGATATTTCATCTCTCCTCTCTCCTAATTCAAGTCTAGTTGCAAAAATTTAGCTCAGCTGACCTAAAAATGGTCAAAAATTGACCAAACTGAGTTGGAAAATTCTAGAATCAGTTTGTTTGGTTAGGAGCTCACTTTTTCCTATAAATAGAGGCCTTTCTCTTTGTTGAAACTCAACAATGTTTAATGCATTGTTACTCTACTCCACCTAAGCCAAGAACTGTGAATTCAATAATAATTCACTAGTTTTTGACACTTCCCTCTTTCTTCAATCCCCATTGGTGGCTCCATCAACATACTAAACCAATTGATTGGTTGGGGGCCTCTACCATGAACAAAGAATGATAGCTTTACGGTAGATGGTAGGGGAAGATTAAATTTTGAATTGTTTTTTGGATGAACCTCCGCCCTTTTTTGAAGTTTGTATGATTTCCTTTTTATCTTTATTATCCGACGAGAATATGAGGCTCAGCGAACCAAAAATAAAATAAAAATCTCTAGTATTACCAAGGGAAACCTAAAAGTTTACCCTTTCATGATGTTATTGTGATGGAAATCCTAGATTAGCATGCCCATGACCAAGGATGTAAGTAAAGTTAGTGAACTATCATCGAAAATATAAAACAGTTTTTCCTTTGGCCTGTTAGAGCAATATCTAAGTAGAGTATTCCTCTTCCTATAATATATGAGGTCAGATTTTATGGAGGAGCTGATTTTATGTCCCAGTAGTTAATCATGTTAAGTGTTGCACTTATTATATCATATAGGAAATATCATGAAGTTTATATAGGCGAACTAAGTAAAAACCTTTCCTTGAAGTTTATATAGGTTTTGTCCTCCAGGATTTTGGGAGGATAAAATGAATGAATTTTCGAAGCCAACCCATGAAAGGAAGATCCTAGAGGAATACCACCAAACTTTTGTTAAACTTCTTCAATTTTCTCCAGAGATGGATGAGGTAACTCTTCTCCATCAATTCATGGGGAAGCTTGATCCGCCTTTGACTAACCTAGTCAAGAATTACCACGCCATCCTCCCTTTCAGAAGCCATAATTATGGCCAGAGACTATGATAAAGTTTTTTACATGGGAAGTGTCCAGAACGACGTGAGTCCTTCCATGTTAATCAGGAAGAGGTCCCCTAATTCAAGAGAAATGTCAAGCCCACCCCTGCCTAAGAGGAAATGTGAGCTAGAGCAAAATCAAGGTCAAGAAATAGGGATAACAAGGTTAGAGAGTAGATCTTCGACTCTCATAGACATTGCATCGGGACCTTTCAAGAAGGAAGACGTTTTAGATGCCAATGACAAAAGGTCATTGTCGCGATAGGAAAATTACCCTTTCCTATCGAGATCATCCTCGGCTAGATCAAAAGGAAGACCGATCTTTCAGAAAACAAGATTAGAAAGAAGAGCTCTCCCTCACCTATATATCAAGAATAAAGACAATGCAATGAGCTTTTCCATGAGAACAAACGCTTCAAGTGTAAACAACATGAGAAAAGATTTCCCTAACTGACCAGGACCCTTCTCTTCCCAATCATGGAAAGGGGAAACCCAATAGGATGGGCGGGCGGGCCTATATCAATCCAAGAGCCTAGGATATCCAAACTAGGAAGTGGTTGCCCAAGTTATGATTGTTTTGAATTAAGCTAGAGATCATTGATTCTTTAATTAAAGTTTAATTAAGAATATGTTAGAGGGAGTATACTAAAGATTAGCATAGGGATTATGTTAGGAAGTATTATAGAGATTATGATAAGATTATAAATGAGAGATTGAGTTAGAAATTTTGATATAGATTATAGATATGATGGGTTAAAGATAGCCAAATTTAACAAGTGTTTCTATGAGTAAATAGAAGTTGATTGTTGTTGCAAAAATCATGTGAAGTAATGTACATGATGAATAGAGGTATTCTAGGAGACAATGCTAGTAGGGTTATGCATCTTGCTATCATAGGTTAGATCGCATACAGGATTGTGATCTCCTTACGTTTTTCCATGGCAATTTGGGAAGTACCATATTACATGGGAGTATGGAACAAGGAATTCATAAGGTAGAATCACGGATAATAAAGAATTGGTTCATATCATATAGAAGTGTATATGGATGCATGAACTTAGGATAATAAAGCCAATTAAATTTAGAATAATGTAGGCATTCTCGAAGCTCAACAAAATGAGGTAGATATATGAAAGAAGGGACTCTTAGTAGGAACAATGTTTAGATAAAAGAAGGTCTCTACCTAGTGGGGATACCACTTTGGGAGAGAGAGAGAGAGAGAGAGAGAGAGAGAGAGAGAGAGAGGAGGAGGATTTACTTAGAGATTACCTCGAGATGAGGACATCTCGAATCTTTTAAGTAGGGGAGAGAATGTAACATCCCTCCCAAGCCATGTAACGATTCTCTTTTAATATAGGTTTCAAGAGAAAAGAGAGTGCACATCGAGAGAGACTATAAGGCTACAAACGTTAAGAAAGTGATAGAGTAAAAATATTAGTTCCAAAAATCTAAAAAGAAATGAGAAGATAAGAATAGATCCATTAAGAGAGAAACATCGCCAAAAACAAAATTCGGAATTTAGGTGATAGCAAGTCATATTTAGAGTACTTTTACACATTTAGAGTCCATGTACACTAAAAATATGGAAAAGCAAAGCATTTCTAAAGATGGCACGTTTGCGGCTATATACAGACGTTTTTACCTATTCTACCCCCACGCCGCTGTCTTGTAGACCAGATGCGTTCCAATTCTTTTGGCTGGCTACATGACTATATTCTGAGTTTTTATTAGAGAGTTATGGCTGCCGAAACAATTTGCTAGTTCTCTACATAGGGAAACTGTAAGGAGCAGGCAAGTAGCCTCAAGGTGATTCTAGACCTTGAGATGTATGTCTATATATATGTCTTCATTTTCACTTGGGTGGAGTCCTCACACACATCATTTTTAGCAAAGAGTTGTTGAAATTATGCGGAGTTAAGGATATGGGTAACATAACGGGACCAAACAACATCTCCGTCGAACCAAGCAACGTCTCTCCCGGACCAAGCAACGTTGTCGTGCAGGCTGTGCCACCGCCCGTCAATATCATCCAGGTAAGAAATGCTCATGCGACCTAGTAAGATCGGGAAATCCTACAAAAAAACTTACCTAAAAAAAGAACCAGAAGGGCATATAACAATAGCAAATGCTTTAATAAAGAATGTCTTATCGTAATCTCAAGTTGAAAAGACCGTTTCCTCTTGTTTACTGGGAATGTGATGGAATTGTATTTTCTCTTGCTTGACTGGTTGTTACCAATCGATCGGTTGTCTCGCCGATCTTATGAGGTTTGATTGGTTTTCACCAATCAATCGGTTGTCGTCGAAGTAATGTACATGATGAATAGAGGTATTCTAGGAGACAATGCTAGTAGGGTTGTGCATCTTGCTATCATAGGTTATATCGCATACAGGATTGTGATCTCCTTACATTTTTTCATCGCAATTTGGGAAGTACCATATTACATGGGAGTATGGAATAAGGAATTCATAAGGTAGGATCAGGGATACTAAAGAATCGGTTCATATCATATAGAAGTGTATACGGATGCATGAACTTAGGATAATAAAGCCAATTAACTTTAGAATAATGAAGGCATTCTGGAAGCTCAACAAAATGAGGTAGATATATGAAAGAAGGGACTCTTAGTAGGAACAATGTTTAGATAAAAGAAGGTTTCTACCTAGTGGGGATACCACTTTGGGAGAGAGAGAGAGAGAGAGGAGGATTTACTTAGAGATTACCTCAAGATGAGGACATCTCGAATCTTTTAAGTGGGGGAGAGAATGTAACATCCCTCCCAAGCCATGTAACGATTCTCTTTTAATATATGTTTCAAGAGGAAAGAGAGTGCACATCGAGAGAGACTATAAGGCTAGAAACATTAAGAAAGTGATGGAGTAAAAATTTTAGCTCCAAAAATTTGAAAAGAAATGAGAGACTATAAGGCTAGAAACATTAAGAAAGTGATGGAGTAAAAATTTTAGCTCCAAAGATGAGAAGATAAGAATAGATCCATTAAGAGAGAAACATCGCCAAAAATAAAATTTCGAATTTAGGTGATAGCAAGTCATATTTAGAGTACTTTTACACATTTAGAGTCCATGCACACTAAAAATATGGAAAAGCAAAGCATTTCTAAAGATGGCACATTTGCGGCTATATACAGACGTTTTTACCTATTCTACCCCCATGCCGCTGTCTTGTAGACCAGATGCGTTCCGGTTCTTTTGGCTAGCTACATGACTATATTCTAAGTTTTTATCAGAGAGTTATGGCTGCCGAAATAATTTGCTAGTTCTCTACACATGGAAACTGTAAGGAGCAGGCAAGTAGCCTCAAGGTGATTCTGGACCTTGAGATGTATATCTATATATATGTCTTCATTTTCACTTGGGTGAAGTCCTCACACACATCATTTTTAGCAAAGAGTTATTGTAATTATGCGGAGTTAAGGATGTGGGTAACATCATGGGACCAAACAACATCTCTGCCGAACCAAGCAACATCTCTCCCAGACCAAGCAGCGTTGCCATGCAGGCACTGCCACCGTCCGTCAATATCGTCCAGGTAAGAAACACTCTTTAAGTTTCGCATAGACCATGGCATCACGCGACCTAGTAAGATCGGGAAATCCTACACAGAAACTTGCCTAAAAAAAGAACCAGAAGGGCATATAACAATGGCAAATGCTTTAATAAAGAATGTCTTATCGTAATCTCAAGTTAAAAAGACTGTTTCCTCTTGCTTACTGGGAATGTGATGGAATTGTATTTTCTTTTGCTTGATTTGTTGTTACCAATCGATCGGTTGTCTCGCCGATCTTATGAGGTTTGATTGGTTTTCACCAATCAATCGGTTGTCGTCGGTCTACCCTAAAGCTATCCTCCCGCTTTGGGGGAACAACCCACTAGATGCTCAGAGTTGGTGGACCATATCTAGGTGGATGAGTTGCTTGCTTCCGGGTGTGTGCAAGGGGCACTTAAGTGGTGCAAGTAAAAGCCAGCTAAGGGGCACATGCCCCTCGAGGGGGCATGTGGGAGACTCAGTGTGGAGGCTCTGAGTTTTAAACATCGGCGCCACATCGAGGATGAGAGAGCTGCGGACCCACTTAGTATTTATTCTTCACCAAGCGGGTGAGTGATGTTCGGAGTTCTAGATCCCTCCAAGAATAATTGCCACCGCAGGAACCATGTCTTCCTGGGAGTTGAATAATGTAATGAGCAAGTGATAAAATTATGACCGTGTTTGAAGATCCATTTGTTTTCAACTGTTTTGGAAGAACTATCTTAATGAATCAGTGACGAAAAATAATTAAAGGACCTGTTTTTATATGTTTCATAGTGTGACGGGACCAAATCAGGTAACAAAATGATTGGCTGAGTGGGTGGATGGATGCCCTGATGGTACCATCCTATGGATGGGTGGACCCGATGAGACGGGTAACTATTCTAAATACTTATTATTTATGATCCGTAATAGAGTAATGCCCAAACAAGCCCGTTTTAGAAGAAGGAGCTAGTGGCCATGCCGCATAATATCATAAAGGCGTTAGCTCCCATGAATCAAGCGTGAACTTGTTCCGTCCTCGATCACGCACATTGAGTGTCGTTTGATCGGAGAAATAGATTCCTATTAGAATTATTACGTTTCCCCTGACTGCGGGGATAGAGTTAGGTCCCTTCGTTTGCGCGTATCCTCGTATTTCCAAGAGATCGAGGTGTCGTCAATCAAAGACAAAGGGAACTTAGCTGCCAATCAAAAGGATCCCCTTGAGCCAGCTAGGGTGGGGACCTTACAAGTGGTCTCAGAGGAGCCGATCTTAGTTCCTAGGATTTGTTATTCAAAGGTTAACTATTCAAGGATTAAAACAAGTGATTGTTTATCATATGAGAATGAATCAATCATCTCTACTAGCCATAGAAGTGATTCAAATATCCTCGCATGTTGAGACAATCATCATGTGAAATTGTGCTTATATCTTGGGGGTGCACACACAAAATATTTGTACAGTAAAAAAGATTGGAGAGGAAACCTTTTGAGGAAAAACATAGGGTGATCTAATTAACAAACCAATGTGACAGAATGACTAGAAGGATAGATCGAAACTTTGTTTAGAGAAATGTCTACGATATATCTCATTAATTTGTATATTGTAAGTTATTAGGATTATAACTCCATTAAAGAGAGATCTGTGTAAAGTACCAGCATAGGTTCAATTGAATAGTCTACGTGTGAATGCCATCACTAGATGCTTTACACTAAGACAGTCATCCGGTTCCTGACCCCATCTCAGAAAAACGTGGGTCTAACTTCGGATGTTACCAAAAAAAAATGAAACTCTCATGCGTATTAAATCCTGAGTGCCTTTAGATGTGATGCTATGATAAGTGTTTGATAGTTTTGAACTTTTCCTGGTGGATGATAGCTTTACAGTAGATGGTAGGGGAAGATTAAATTTTGAATTATTTTCTGGATGAACCTCGGTCCTTTTTTGAAGTTTGTATAATTTCCTTTTAATATTTATTATACGACGAGAATATGAGACTCAGCGAGCCAAAAATAAAATAAAATAAAATAATAGTTGAACGAAAATCTCTAGTATTACCAAGGGAAACTTGAAAGTTTACCCTTTCATGATGTTATTGTGATGGAAATCCTAGATTAGCATGCCCATGACCAAGGACGTAAGTAAAGTTAGTGAGCTATCGTCGAAAATATAAAATAATTTTTGCTTTGGCCTATTAGAGCAATATCTAAGTAGAGTATTCCTCTTCCTATAATATATGAGGTCAGATTTTATGGAGGAGCTGATTTTATGTCCCAGTAGTTAACCATGTTAAGTGTTGCACTTATTATATCATATAGGAAATATCATGAAGTTTATATAGGCGAACTAAGTAAAGACCTTTCCTTTAAGAAAGAGAGTTCGAGTCTAAGATACTTCTTAGATATTTTTTAGGCAAGAGAAAGTTTCTCGCCAAGAAAGCTTCGATGATGGCATTAAAGAAGTCCTTCATGGAGCCCCCAACCGGAGCCATTCAAAGGTGAACGAAGGAATTTAGGAGAAGAAGTAGAGGCTTGGATAGGGTCCATGGATGAGTATTTTGATGTAGCTAGATACAGTGAAAGAAACAAGTTTGCCCTTGCTTGTTTAACAAGTGCGAGAAACGCTGGGATTAGTTGGAAGAACTATTGTCAATCTAGCCACTAGAACCAGGATCGGTTGTCATGGGATGCCATGAAGGTACATCTTCGTGTGAAAGGTTTTGTCCTCCAGGATTTTGGGAGGATAAAATGAATGAATTTTCGGAGCCAACCCATGAAAGGAAGACCCTAGAGGAATACCACCAAACTTTTGTTAAACTTTTTCAATTTTCTCCAGAGATGGATGAGGTAACTCTTCTCCATCGATTCATGGGGAAGCTTGATCCGCCTTTGACTAACCTAGTCAAGAATTACCAAGCCATCCTCCCTTTCCGAAGCCATAATTATGGCCAGAGACTGATAAAGTTTTTTATATGGGAAGTGTCCAGAACGACATGAGTCCTTCCATGTTAATCAGGAAGAGGTCCCCTAGTTCAAGAGAAATGTCAAGTCCACCCCTACCTAAGAGGAATCGTGAGCTAGAGCAAAATCAAGGTCAAGAAATAGGGATAACGAGGTTAGAGAGTGGATCTTTGACTCTCATAGACATCGCATCGGGACCTTTTAAGAAGGAAGACGTTTTAGATGCCAATGAAAAGGTCATTGTTGCGATAGGAAAATTACCCTTTCTTATCGAGATCATCCTCGGCTAGATCAAAAGGAAAATTACCCTTTCTTATAGATATGATGGGTTAAAGATAGCCAAATTTAACAAGTGTTTCTATAAGTAAATAGAAGTTGATTGTTGTTACAAGAATCATGTGAAGTAATGTACATGATGAATAGAGGTATTCTAGGAGACAATGCTAGTAGGGTTATGCATCTTGCTATCATAGGTTAGATCGCATATAGGATTGTGATCTCCTTACGTTTTTCCATGGCAATTTGGGAAGTACCATATTACATGGGAGTATGGAATAAGGAATTCATAAGGTAGGATCAAGGATAATAAAGAATCGGTTCATATCGTATAGAAGTGTATACGGATGCATGAACTTAGGATAATAAAGCCAATTAACTTCAGAATAATGAAGGCATTCTGGAAGTTTAACAAAATGAGGTAGATATATAAAAGAAGGGACTCTTAGTAGGAACAATTTTTAGATAAAAGAAGGTCTCTACCTAGTGGGGATACCACTTTGGGAGAGAGAGAGAGAGAGGGGGGGGAGGATTTACTTAGAGATTACCTCGAGATGAGGACATCTCGAATCTTTTAAGTGGGGGAGAGAATGTAACATCCCTCCCAAGCCATGTAACGATTCTCTTTTAATATAGGTTTCAAGAGGAAAGAGAGTGCACATCGAGAGAGACTATAAGGCTAGAAACGTTAAGAAAGTGATAGAGTAAAAATATTAGTTCCAAAAATCTGAAAAGAAACGAGAAGATAAGAATAGATCCATTAAGAGAGAAACATCGCCAAAAACAAAATTTCGAATTTAGATGATAGCAAGTCATATTTAGAGTACTTTTACACATTTAGAGTCCATGCACACTAAAAATATGGAAAAGCAAAGCATTTCTAAAGATGGCACATTTGCGGCTATATATAGACGTTTTTACCTATTCTACCCCCACGCGGCTGTCTTGTAGACCAGATGCATTTTGGTTCTTTTGGCTGGCCAAATGACTATATTCTGAGTTTTTATTAGAGAGTTATGGCTGCCAAAACAATTTGCTAGTTCTCTACACAGGGAAACTGTAAGGAGCAGGCAAGTAGCCTCAAGGTGATTCTGGACTTTGAGATGTATATCTATATATATGTCTTCATTTTCACTTGGGTGGAGTCCTCACACACATCATTTTTATCAAAGAGTTATTGTAATTATGCGGAGTTAAGGATGTGGGTAACATCACGAGACCAAACAACATCTCTACCGAACCAAGCAACATCTCTCCCGGACCAAGCAGCATCGCCGTGCAGGCACTGCCACCGCCCGTCAATATCGTCCAGGTAAGAAACGCTCTTTAAGTTTCGCATAGACCATTGCATCACGCGACCTAGTAAGATCGGCAAATCCTACACAAAAACTTGCCTAAAAAAAGAACCAGAAGGGCATATAACAATGGCAAATGCTTTAATAAAGAATGTCTTATCGTAATCTCAAGTTAAAAAGATTGTTTCCTCTTGTTTACTGGAAATGTGATGGAATTGTATTTTCTCTTGCTTGACTGGTTGTTACCAATTGATCGGTTGTCTCGCCGATATTATGAGGTTTGATTAGTTTTCACCAATTAATCGGTTGTCGTCGGTCTACCCTAAAGCTATCCTCCCGCTTTGGGGGAACAACCCACTAGATGCTCAGAGTTGGTGGACCCATATCTAGGTGGATAAGCTGCTTGCTTCCGGCGGGTGTGTGCGAGGGGCACTTAAGTGGTGCAAGTAAAAGCTAGCTAAGGGGCACATGCCCCTCAAGGGGGCATGTGGGAGACTCAATGTGGAGGCTCTGAGTTTTAAACATCACTGCCACATCGAGGATGAGGAAGCTGGGGATCCACTTAGTATTTATTCTTCACCAAGCGGGTGAGATGTTCTGAGTTCTAGACCCCTCCAGGAATAATTGCCACCGTAGGAACCATGTCAGCTTGGGAGCACGTGAATAATGTAATGAGCAAGTGATAAAATTATGACCGTGTTTGAAGATCCATTTGTTTTCAACTGTTTTGGAAGAACTATCTTAATGAATCAGTGACGGAAAATAATTAAAGGACCTATTTTTATATGTTTCACAATGTGACGGGACCAAATCAGGTAACAAAATGATTGGCTGAGTGGGTGGATGGATGCCCTGATGGCACCATCCTATGGATGGGTGGACCCGATGAGACAGGTAACTATCCAAAATACTTATTATTTACGATCCGTAATAGAGTAACGCCCAAACAAGCCCGTTTTAGGAGAAGGATCTAGTGGCCATGCCGCATAATATCATAAAGGCGTTAGCTCCCATGAATCAAGCGTGAACGTGAACTTGTTCCGTCCTCGATCATGCACATTGAGTGCCGTTTGATCGGAGAAATAGATTCCTATTAGAATAATTACGTTTCCCTTGACTGTGGGGATAGAGTTAGGTCCCTTCGTTTGCGCATATCCTCGTATTTCCAAGAGATCGAGGTGTCGTCAATCGAAGACAAAGGGGACTTAGCTGCCATTCAAAAGGATCCCCTTGAGCCAGCTAGGGTTGGGACCTTACAAGTGGTAGCAGAGGAGCCGATCTTAGTTCCTAGGATTTGTTATTCAAAGGTTAACTATTCAGGGATTAAAACAAGTGATTGTTTATCATATGAGGACGAATCAATCATCTCTACTAGCCATAGAAGTGATTCGAATATCCTCGCATGTTGAGACAATCATCATGTGAAATTGTGCTTGTATCTTGGGGGTGCACACGCAAAATATTTGTACAGTAAAAAAGATTGGGGAGGAAACCTTTTGAGGAAAAACATAGGGTGATCTAATTAAGAAACCAATGTGACTGAATGACTAGAAGGATAGATCGAAACTTTGTTTAGAGAAATGTCTAGGATATATGTCATTGATTTGTATATTGTAAGTTATTAGGATTATAACTCCATTAAAGAGAGACCTGTGTAAAGTACCAACATAGGTCCAATTGAATAGTCTACGTGTGAATGCCATCACTAGATGCTTTACACTAAGACGGTCGTCCGGTTCCTGACCCCATCTCGAAAAAACGTGGGTCTAACTTCGGATGTTACCAAAAAAAATTAAACTCTCATGCGTATTAATCTTGAGTGCCTTTAGATGTGATGCTATGATAAGTGTTTGTTGATAGTTTTGAACTTTTCCTGGTGGATGATAGCTTTACGGTAGATGGTAGGGGAAGATTAAATTTTGAATTGTTTTCTGGATGAACCTCGGTCCTTTTTTGAAGTTTGTATGATTTCCTTTTTATCTTTATTATCCGACGACAATATGAGGCTCAGCGAACCAAAAATAAAATAAAATAAAATAATAGTTGAACGAAAATCTCTAGTATTACCAAGGGAAACTTGAAAGTTTACCCTTTCATGATGTTATTGTGATGGAAATCCTAGATTAGCATGTCCATGACCAAGGATGTAAGTAAAGTTAGTGAGCTATCGTCGAAAATATAAAATAATTTTTGCTTTGGCCTATTAGAGCAATATCTAAGTAGAGTATTCCTCTTCCTATAATATATGAGGTCAGATTTTATGGAGGAGCTGATTTTATGTCCCAGTAGTTAACCATGTTAAGTGTTGCACTTATTATATCATATAGGAAATATCATGAAGTTTATATAGGCGAACTAAGTAAAGACCTTTCCTTTAAGAAAGAGAGTTCGAGTCTGAGATACTTCTTAGATATTTTTTAGGCAAGAGAAAGTTTCTCGCCAAGAAAGCTTTGATAATGGCATTAAAGAAGTCCTTCATGGTGGAGCCCCCAACCGGAGCCATTCAAAGGTGAACGAAGGAATTTAGGAGAAAAAGTAGAGGCTTGGATAGAGTCCATGGACGAGTATTTTGATGTAGCTAGATACAGTGAAAGAAACAAGTTCGCCCTTGCTTGTTTAACAAGCACGAGAAATGCTGGGATTAGTTGGAAGAACTATTGTCAATCTAGCCACTAGAACCAGGATCGGTTGTCATGGGATGCCATGAAGGTACATCTTCACGTGAAAGGTTTTGTTCTCTAGAATTTTGGGAGGATAAAATGAATGAATTTTCGCATGAAAGGAAGACCCTAGAGGAATACCACCAAACTTTTGTTAAACTTCTTCAATTTTCTCCAGAGATGGATGAGGTAACTCTTCTCCATCGATTCATGGGGAAGCTTGATCCGCCTTTGACTAACCTAGTCAGAGAATTACCACCCTTTCAGAAGCCATAATTATGGCCAGAGACTATGATAAAATTTTTTATATGGGAAGTGTCTAGAACGATGTGAGTCCTTCGATGTTAATCAGGAAGAGGTTCCCTAATTCAAGAGAAATGTCAAGCCCACCCCTGCCTAAGAGGAATCGTGAGCTAGAGCAAAATCAAGGTCAAGAAATAGGGATAACAAGGTTAGAGAGTAGATCTTTGACTCTCATAGACATCGCATCGGGACCTTTCAAGAAGGAAGACGTTTTAGATGCCAATGACAAGGTCATTAGCACGATAGGAAAATTACCCTTTCCTATCGAGATCATCCTCGGCTAGATCAAAAGGAAGACCAATCTTTCAGAAAACAAGATTCGAAAGAAGAGCTCTCCCTCACCTATATATCAAGAATAAAGACAATGCAATGAGATTTTCCATGAGAACAAATGCTTCAAGTGTAAACAACATGAGAAAAGATTTCCCTAAACTGACCAGGACCCTTCTCTTCCCAATCATGGAAAGGGGACACCCAATAGGATGGGCAGGCGGGCCTATATCAATCCAAGAGCCTAGGATATCCAAACTAGGAAGTGGTTGCCCAAGTTATGATTGTTTTGAATTAAGCTTTGAATTAAGCTAGAGATCATTGATTCTTTAATTAAAGTTTAATTAAGAATATGTTAGAGGGAGTATACTAGAGATTAGCATAGGGATTATGTTAGGAAGTATTATAGAGATTATGATAAGATTATATATGAGAGATTGAGTTAGAAATTTTGATATAGATTATAGATATGATGGGTTAAAGATAGCCAAATTTAACAAGTGTTTCTACTATGAGTAAATAGAAGTTGATTGTTGTTGCAAGAATCATGTGAAGTAATGTACATGATGAATAGAGGTATTCTAGGAGACAATGCTAGTAGGGTTATGCATCTTACTATCATAGGTTAGATCACATATAGGATTGTGATGTCCTTACGTTTTTCCATGGCAATTTGGGAAGTACCATATTACATGGGAGTATGGAATAAGGAATTCATAAGGTAGGATCAAGGATAATAAAGAATCGGTTCATATCATATAGAAGTGTATACGGATGCACGAACTTAGGATAATAAAGCTGTAAGATTTCTCCCCAGCCTCTCAAAATGTCCAGCATCTTCCCTTGTAATCAATCCCTCTTCAGAAATATAAAAGACTTGTTTCTAACTATTTTAATCTAGAGAGAGAAAATATTCTAGAGAGAGAATATTCAAATTTTTAATACTTTTGGATAGAAAATTATCTCATCTTATTAAAATAAGTTCCCCTAAAACAGAAATTCAAAAAGAACTTTCCAATGTGCAATTGGAATTAATTGGAAATGGGTATTAAGGACCTTAGCCTAAGGGTCTAGATTTTCAGAAATTTTTGGATTATGGTCCAATTAAGGTTCCTATGGGCCAATAGCATCAATCCATGTGTAGGGAGGAGATAAATCCAATTTAAAAAAGAAGATACCCAAAAATGAGTAAATGCTCACATAAGATGAAGAGTTGAAAATGTACAAGGTTTATTAGTAAAAAACTATGAGCAATATTAAAAATATGAGATATTTTGGGTATAATGATTCTATTTTGACACATATGTAAGGAAGGGGAGTTCTTTAAAGGAGGTGCATATTTCACATAAGATGAAGAGTTGAAAATGTATAAGGTTTATTAGTAAAAAACTATGAGCAATATTAAAAATATAAGATATTTTGGGTATAATGATTCCATTTTGACACATATGTAAGGAAGGGGAGTTCTTTAAAGGAGGTGCATATTTCACATGCTTGAATGAGTTTTAAACTCATAAAAATTGAGATATTTCATCTCTCCTCTCTCCTCATTCAAGTCTAGTTCCAAAAAGTTAGCTTAACTAACCTAAAAATGGTCAAATATTGACCAAACTGATTTAGAAAATTCTAGAATCAGTTTGTTTGGTTAGGAGCTCAATTTTTCCTATAAATAGAAGCCTCCCCCTTGTTGAAAGATATATAGTGTTTATGCATCGTTACTCTACTCCACCTAAGCCAAGAACTGTGAATTCATTAATAATTCACTAGTTTTTGGAGCTTCCCTCTTTCTTCAATCCCCATTGGTGGCTCCATCAACATACTTAACCAATTGATTGGTTGGGGGCCTCTACCATGAACAAAATCAAGCAATTTGTAAGGTAATTAGTGAATTTTGATCATTTTCTATAATTTCTCAATGTTTCTCTCTTCTCAACCCCTCTCAAGCTTGAGAAGCTTAATTGGAATGGTTTTTGAATGCTATTGAAGTTATTTGATGAATGGTAGTGAAGACTTACATAATTTGATGAAAGCTATTGAAGTTAATTGATTAATGATAGTTAAGAATTACATAAATTTTTATTTATGCTTAATTCTAATGGTTTTTATGTAATTTCTCTCTCTCACTCAAGAAATGGTCATACTCATGACCCATTCTCAATCCAAATGAAGCTTTTCATAAAGCTTTTCCTTAATCCAAGATTAATCTATGCTTGAGGTCAAATTAATGGCTTTTTTCTATGCTTTTAGTTTATGTATTTCATGAATATTGATGATTCAACCCATTATTGGGTTAATGATCCAATTAGGGATCATTCTAATCATTTATTTAATGATAAGCTTTATTCTTCAAAATAAATTAAGATTTATCAGTCATAGTAGCAGAGCTATGGCAAAATTTTTATAAAAATTACACCTAAACTAATTTTATTCAAAGCATGAAAAGGGAACTTCCTACCATATTCTAGGAATTATCATCCTAGATTAATTGAAAGATTTTTATTGTAATCATAGAGAAATTGATTTTTATGTTATGCATAATTGATGATTATTTTATTGTAAAAGTGTTTCTTTTATCATATTTGAATTTCATGCATAGAGGTATGCATAAAAGAATTATTATTTTATTATAAAAGTGTTACTTTTATCATATTTAGATTTCATGCATAGAGGTATGCATAAAAGTTGATTATTTTATTATAAAAGTGTGACTTTTATCATATTTGGATTTCATGCATAGAGGTATGCATAAAAGTTGATTATTTTATTATAAAAGTGTGACTTTTATCATATTTGGATTTCATGCATAGAGGTATGCATAAAAGTTGATTATTTTATTACAAAAGTGTGGCTTTTATCATATTTGAATTTCATGCATGTAAGATTCCTCCCCAGTCTCTCAAAATGTCCAGCATCTTCCCCTGTAATCAATCCCTCTTCAGAAATATAAAAGACTTGTTTCTAACTGTTTTAACTTAGAGAGAGAAAATATTCTAGAGAGATAATATTCAGATTTTTAATATTTTTGGATATAAAATTATCTCATCTTATTAAAATAAGTTCCCCCGAAACAGAAATTCAAAAAGAACTTTCCAATGTGCAATTGGAATTAATTGGAAATGGGTATAAAGGACCTTAGCCTAAGGGTCTAGATTTTCAGAAATTTTTGGATTATGGTCCAATTAAGGTTCCTATGGGCCAATAGCATCAATCCATGTGTAGGGAGGAGATAAATCCAATTTAAAAAAGAAGATACCCAAAAATGAGTAAATGCTCACATAAGATGAAGAGTTGAAAATGTACAAGGTTTATTAGTAAAAAACTATGAGCATTATTAAAAATATGAGATATTTTGGATATCAAAAAATGAGTAAATGCTCACATAAGATGAAGAGTTGAAAATGTACAAGGTTTATTAGTAAAAAACTATGAGCAATATTAAAAATATGAGATATTTTGGGTATAATGATTCCATTTTGACACATATGTAAGGAAGGGGAGTTCTTTAAAGGAGGTGCATATTTCACATAAGATGAAGAGTTGACAATGTACAAGGTTTATTAGTAAAAAACTATGAGCAATATTAAAAATATGAGATATTTTGAGTATAATGATTCCATTTTGACACATATGTAAGGAAGGGGAGTTCTTTAAAGGAGGTGCATATTTCACATGCTTGAATGAGTTTTAAACTCATAAAAATTGAGATATTTCATCTCTCCTCTCTCCTCATTCAAGTCTAGTTCCAAAAAGTTAGCTTAACTGACCTAAAAATGGTCAAATATTGACCAAACTGATTTAGAAAATTCTAGAATTAGTTTGTTTGGTTAGGAGCTCAATTTTTCCTATAAATAGAAGCCTCCCCCTTGTTGAAAAATATATAGTGTTTATGCATCGTTACTCTACTCCACCTAAGCCAAGAACTGTGAATTCATTAATAATTCACTAGTTTTTGGAGCTTCCCTCTTTCTTCAATCCCCATTGGTGGCTCCATCAACATACTTAACCAATTGATTGGTTGGGGGCCTCTACCGTGAACAAAGAATCAAGCAATTTGTAAGGTAATTAGTGAATTTTGATCATTTTCTATGATTTCTCAATGTTTCTCTCTTCTCAACCCCTCTCAAGCTTGAGAAGCTTAATTGGAATGATTTTTGAATGTTATTGATAGTTAATTGATGAATGGTAGTAAAGAATTACATAATTTGATGAATGCTATTGAAGTTAATTGATTAATGATAGTTAAGAATTACATAAATTTTCATTTATGCTTAATTCAAATGGTTTTTATGTAATTTCTCTCTCTCACTCAAGAAATGGTCATACTCATGACCCATTCTCAATCCAAATGAAGCTTTTCATAAAGCTTTTCCTTAATCCAAGATTAATCTATACTTGAGGCCAAATTAATGGCTTTTTTCTATGCTTTTAGTTTATATATTTCATGAATATTGATGATTCAATCTATTATGGATTATTGATTCTATTAGGGATTATTCTAATTATTTCTTAATGATAAGCTTTATCCCTTAGAAAAATTGAGATTTATCAGTCATAGCAGCGGAGCTATGGCAAAAATTTTATAAAAATTACGCATAAAATAATTTCATTCAAAGCATGAAAAGAGGACTTCCTACCATATTCTAGGAATTATCATCCTAGATTAATTGAAGATATTCATTTTAATCATAGAGAAATTGATTTTTATATTATGCATAATTGATTTTCATGCATAGAGGTATGCAAAAAAGATTATTATTTTAACATAAAAGTGTTACTTTTATCATAATTAGAATTCATGCATAGAGGTATGCATAAAAGATTATTATTTTAATGTAAAAGTGTTACTTTTATCATATTTGAATTTCATGCATAGAGGTATGCATAAAAGATGATTATTTTATTATAAAAGTGTTACTTTTAGCATAATTGAATTTCATGCATAGAGGTATACATAAGAGTTGATTATTTTATTATAAAAGTGTTACTTTTATCATATTTGGATTTCATGCATAGAGGTATGCATAAAAATTGATTATTTTATTATAAAAGTGTGACTTTTATCATATTTGAATTTCATGCATAGAGGTATGTATAAAAGTTGATTATTTTATTATAAAAGTGTGACTTTTATCATATTTGGATTTCATGCATAGAGGTATGCATAAAAGTTGATTATTTTATTATAAAAGTGTGACTTTTATCATATTTGCATAGAGGTATGCATAAAAGTTGATTATTTTATTGTAAAAGTGTTACTTTTATCATATTGGATTTCATGTATAGAGGTATGCATAAAAGATATTCTTTTTATACTAAAAGTGTGATTTTCATCATAAATGGATTTTATGCATAACTTAGATGCATAAGAGAAATTCTTTTATTTTAAAAGTGTAATTTCTACCAAATTAAGTTTATGCATAAGAAGATGCATAAAAGATTGATTTTTAAATTCAAAGTGTCATTCTTATCTAAATTGAATTTATGCATAGGAAGATGCATAAAAGAATGGAATTTCAATTCAAAAGTGTTATTCTCATCCAAATTGAGTTTATGCATAGGAAGATGCATAAGAGATGGAATTTTAATTCAAAAGTGTCATTTTCATTTAAAATAAATTTATGCATAGGAAGATGCATAAAAGATTGATTTTTATTTCGAAAATGTTAGTCTCCTTAAATGGAATTTATGCATAAATAAATGTGTAGAGAAATCTTATATCAAATATAAGAATTCTCTTGTATTCTCCTTAAATGGAATTTATGCATAAATAAATGTGTAGAGAAATCTTTTATCAAATATAAGAATTCTCTTGTATTCTATAAAAAGATATGAAATGTGATAAGATGCGTATGGGAAGTGATAGGATGTGATAAGAGGTGTATGTATGTGGATGTGGATGTATGAATGAGGATGTGAAAATAGATGTATGCATGTAGATGCGTATGTATGAATGAGAAATTAGATGTATGTATAATGTGGATGTATGAATGAGGATGTGAAAATAGATGTATGCATGTAGATGCATATGTATGAATGTGAAATCGGATGTATGATGAGGACGTACGAACATGAATATGTATGTAGAATAATGAATGTGAATGTGTATGTGAAATAATGTGCAGCCTATATGAGTGAATGGATGAGAATGAGTACACATTGAATGGAATAGAGAATAAGTAATGTGGTCCGAGAGTGGATAATGTGGAAAGACGAGAGTTCGTTATAGAAACTGTATTTTGTGATTGTTTGTAAATGACTGTTTTATGTCAAGAATGCTGGGGAAGCATTTTGACCGTCTTGAGGATTAAGGTCATGAAGACCGAACTAATAAAGTTGCAACTGCTACTGACGGAGAGTCAATGGAGGACGTCTCGCGTAGCAAGGTCGACCGAGGTCTTAACCAGCCTCGGTTCGATTTAAATGGTGAGCTTCCGGTACGGTGGATGAGGGACCAAGGAAGCGGCCTATGAGTGAAGCGCTAGGTCACCTGCGCGAAGGATCCTAGAGGGTGCTGACCATACCGTGCTCGTGCTTTGGGTTGCCGAAGATACCCACACGTGTGTCGTGGAAGATATTGGAATAAAGAATAAGAATTGTTTTTTGAAACCGGGCATGGATCTGGTTGATTGACCTTGCTGGTCCTCCAACGAATGAGTCCATGGCCCTTTTATATGGATCTATGGGTTGATCTTGCTGATCTTCCACGGAGATTCCATTCTATTATATATTACCGATTACTATGAGCTAGGAACTATGGAAAAGGCCCCTGAGTGAACAGGTGGTGAGCGTTCTGGTTACCAATGATGCCATAAGTATATCGATGAATGAATAACTAGAAATAAGGATTTAACCAGAGACTTTGAGGATTGTCATCAGTGATATAATGGTTTCATTAAAGGATTGTTTTAAAGTTAGTTGATGCTAAGAAAAAGGGCAATTTCATATTGGGTGTGTAAGTGGTGTGACTAGTTTTATGTTTGCATGAACTTCTGGCTAGGGGGCCTTGGAACTCTTTTCCCTAGTACCCGGGACAAAACCTAACCAAATTCTTAATTGGATCCCATCACTACAGTGGTTGGGCGGTTGGCTAACCCATGGGACTGGATGGGGTTAGGCTGGACTGATGGATCCGTAAATCGAGACTCAATTTCTGTTTACGATAGATAAGGTAAATCCCGGATAGTAATTGTTCTATGGATAGGAATCAACGGCTGTGCCTCTTAATGGGGAAAAAAGCATTGATCCCAATGATCCAAGTGCAAGTATCTTCCTTGATTTGACCGAATATCTTTATAGGTGCAGTCGGCGGATCATCTTGATCAGTAATGGTCTTGACTACGTTGGAGTAAAGAGTTATCCTGGTGGAATCACCCGTACTTTCCGGGTGAAGGAAGTTTTTTCGGGTTCGGTTTTGGAAAAACCGATGGATTAGTCTCTTGTCCGGATATCCGTGGGGCGAGGCCCGAGTGTGGGACCCCTGTCCCGCGCGAGAAGTGCTACTTCCGCTGCTAGTATCCCAATCCATTGCTCGATGGGAATAGGGATCTTACAGTTGGTATCAGAGCAAAATTGAAAGCTAATAAAGATAATTAAATTCTTATCTGAAACTAGTAATAAGAATTCAGAAACAGCATTTTTATAATGTATTCTCATTCCGTAAGCTTCTTTAATGAAGAAATTTTAATCAAAGAAATTGTTTTTTATAGATGGAAGTTCCCCATTTATCTGGTATTCCCGACCTCACCCAGTCTCAAGATATGATTGCATTTGCCTTTGAGCATCTCATCTCTTCCGCTTCAACTCGAACAAGCCGAGCAAGACTCGCACGCCATTTCGAGGAATTATATTTTCCTAACCTAGTGGAGAGACAACAGCATAAGTGGTTTGCAGGGCTATATATCCATGCCTCTTGCAACCGGCATGCAATGCTGAGACAGAACCTCTCATTGGCCATGATTTTGATAAAGCTAAAAATGACGCGTGGTGTCATTCTATATCTTTCAACGTCTCAAAATTTTAGACTTGCTTGCCGAGCTTATAGACTCTTTAGTCGCAATTAGAGAAATTATGTAACAGGGCATGACTATGGCCCAGTATCGCCATCTTATGCCTCTCGAGGAGATTTTGAATTTTGGAGCTGAGCCACTCTATGTACTTATTGCAACTTGTATATAAATATACAAATGTTTTTTTTACGGACAATCGGATAAAGAAAAATCTGTTTATCAAACTTATGTCATAGATCTCCAATAAGATCAAATGAGGAGCCAATTATGTCAAAAGTTATCAAGACGCACAAAAAGGTTGTAATTGTGTGATATAATTCATACAAATTGTTAATTCAAATTGAAATTCGTAAATTAGTAATTGGGTCTTCAATTGGAAGTACCGCAATTGTATGGAACCCTGACTTGCTTGAGGCCTAGACATGATGGTATTTACCTTATAGTTTCGAGTATCATGACTATTCGTATATACCGAGGGTATAACTGCAGCTCTTTATCGGTAGTATATACGAGTAAATCCAAGACTTGAAATTATAAGCATTAATGCTATCCAGATGATGAATTCGAATGTGGTTGATATGATTTTTAATTCTGTTTGAGAACTGATGAGTTGATTTGGATTCTGATTGAAAAATGATGATCCCTGATAATGGATTGAAATGTAATAAACTGAGCGAAACCACAATGTGGATGATTGGGACGAGTCCCTGTGATGATATTCATAACTAGAATGATGATAATGAATTCAGCAAATCACTATGAGATTAGTGGATTGTGCTGTCAAATTGCTACTGTTAACACTTATCACGGTAGATCAAGTTAAGGGATGACAAATTGATAACTTAACTGAAATTTCCATGGAGGAATGTTCAGAAAGAAAATTTTCGGTCTAATGGACCATTATCGTAGGAATGATATGATCTAAATGAAATTGTTATGTAATGATGAGTTCTATTTAAGGGATAATTATCCCCGTATTCTGTTGGGTTGACCAGAATATAAGGAACCCCAAAATAAATTGGATCTTAAGAAAAAGTGTTGTCCTCTACTTTGCGAGATAAGGACATCTCGCACTTTTTAAGTGGGATAGAATGTAAGATTTCTCCTCCAAAGCCTTCGAGGTATACAGGAGTAAGAATATCCCTTTTTGATCTTATAATTTTTCCCTCTCTAAAATAAAAGAAAGATTCTGTTTAAAAAAGGAAGACCCTTTCCCTAGAATACTTCTCAGGAGTCACACATGTTTTAAGGATTCAGAACAATGAGTTCAGAAATGAAAATCGGTGTTTTGGATACCAAGGTTTTGGTTTTCATTTGAGTACGGCCCAAAAGAATTCCTTTATCTCTTGGGAAGTATAAGAAGTTATTCCCCAGATATTGTGAGCCTTATATCTGAATTCAATGAAAGTAGGTGACTTAGCCTACAAGCTTCTTTTACCTCCTCATCTCAAAGTTCTTAATATATTTCATAGAAATATGTGCCAAACCCAAATCATGGAAAGACGGTAAAACTTCAGTGACAAGATACCGTTGGCTTCTAAGTTACGCTAACTCCTTCCTTTATATAAGTTGTAACTTTTACTTGTCGCTCACAGTAATCTTACTTCCATCGATCTCCCTTCTTCTTAATCTCCTTCATGGCTTGGCAACAGGAATTAGTTTTATCCATGATGATTTCTCACCTTCAAGACGCAAGCGAGTCTGTGAAGAAAGATTTTATAGAACAGTATGAGCGCTCACTTTTTCCTCACTTGGGAACTTCTGTAGCTCAGAACAAATGGCGAACCTATCAAGACATAACTAGGGTAACACCCTGGGATCAACAGCACTTTCGTAACAATGTCCGCTTGGCCATGGTTATTGAAGCCTTGGGTTTGGGTCCCCGATACTACTGCGTCATGAGATCTGTAAGATCCCTGTTCCCACCGAGTAACAGATTCGGGATACTAGCAGCGGAAGTAGCACTTCTCGCGCGGGACAAGGGTCCCACATTCGGGGCCTCGCCCACGGATATCCGGATAAGAGACTAATCCGTCGGTTGTTCCAAAACCGAACCCGGAAAAACTTCCTTTACCGGAAAGCACGGGCGATTCCACCAGGATAACTTTTTACTCTAACGTAGTCAAGATCATTTCTGATCGAGCTGATCTAATTACATCTATAAGATACTTGGTCAGGTCAAGGAAGAAACTTGCACTTGGATCACTGGGATCAACGCTTTTTTCCCCATTCAAGAGGCACAGCCGTTGATTCCTATCCATAGAATAGTTACTGTCCGGGATTTATTTTATCTATCGTAAAAACAAAAGTTTGAGTCTCGATTTACGGATCCATCAGTCCAGCCTAACCCCATCCAATCCCATGGGTTAGCCAACCGCCCAACCACTGTAGTGATGGGATCCAATTAAAAATTTGGTTAGGTTTTGTCCCGGGTACCAAGGAAAAGAGTTCCAAGGCCCCCTAGCCGGATGTTCATGCAAAATAAAACTAGTCACACCACTCACACACCCAATATGAAATTGCCTTTTTCAACCAGATTCAACCAGTTTAAAACAATCCTTGAATAAAACCATAGTATCATTGATCACCATCTTCCAATTTATCCAATTGATTCTTAATTTCCCATCATTCCTTCATCAGAGTATCTATGGCATCATTGGCAACTAGAACGCTCAGGAGCCGTTTCGATAGTTCCTAGCCCATAATACTTGGCAATATAATCACTTAACATGATGGACTCTCGTTGAAGATCAGCAAGATCAACCAACAGATCCATATAAGGAGCCATGGACTCATCCATTGAAGATCAGCAAGGTCAATCAACCAGATCCATGCTCGATTTCAGAAAACAACTCCAACTCTGTTCCAATATCTTCCTCGACGCACGCGTGGGTATCCTAGGCGACCCAGAGCCCGAGCACCGTATGGTCAGCACCCTCTAGGATCCTTCGCAGGTAACCTAGCGCTTCACGCATAGGCCGCTTCCTTGGCCCCTCATCCACCGTACCGGAAGCTGACCATTTTAATCGCACCGAGGCTGGTCAAGACCTCGGCCGACCTTGCTACGCGAGACGTCCTTCATTGACTCCCCGTCAGCAGTTGCGACTTTCTCATCACGACCTTAATCACAAGACGGTCAAAATGCTCCCCCCAGCATTCTTGACATAAAACAATCATTTACAGATAGCATTTACAAACAGCATTTACAAACAGTTTACAATACAATTTCTATTTTAACTTTCATTTTTCCACATTATCCCTCCTCAATCTACATTACTTATTCCATATTCCATTTATATGTATACTCATCCCATCACATCATTTCCATCTCATCACTTCAGATTCCCTCACATCACAATCGTATATTCACATCCATACATCCACAACTATATGCGTACATTCACATCTACATGCATACATCTACATCCCTATGCATACATCCACATCCACATCCACATTCACCTCTATACATCTACATCTACATGCATACATCCACCTCTACATCCACATCTACGTCTATACACCTACATCTACATGCATACATCCCCATCCACATCCACATCTACATCTATACATCTACATCTACATGTATACATATACATCTCCATTCACAACTACATCTACATGCATACATCCATATCTCCATTCCCATCTACATCTATACATCTACATCTACATGCATCCATCCACCTCCACATCCACATCTACATCTATACATCTACATCTATATGTATACATCCACATCTCCATTCACATCTACATCTATACCTCTACATCTACATGCATCCATCCACATCTCCATTTACATCCTCATCTACACATCTATTTCTACATGCATACATCCACGTCCCATGCATACATCCACCTCCACATTCACACTCACATCCATACATCTACATCTACATGCAACATCCACATCTCCATGCATAATAAAATTCTTTTAACTAATCTAGGATGATAGTTCCTAGAATATGGTAGGAATTCCTCTTTTTATACTTTGAATGAATTTATTTTATGCGTAATTTCTATAAAAATTTTGCCATAGCTCCGCTACTATGACTGATAAATCTCAATTTTTTTCTAAGGGATAAAGCTCATTATTAAAGAAATAATTAGAATGGTCTCTAATTGGATCATCAATCCATAATGGTCTCTAATTGGATCATCAATCCATAATGGTCTCTAATTGGATCATTAAGAAAACAATTAGAATGGTCTCTAATTGGGTCATCAATCCATAATGGATTGAATCATCAATGTGCATAAACTAAAAGCATAGCAAAAAGCCATTAATTTAGCCTCAAGCATAGCTTAATCTTAGATTAAGGAAAGGCTTTATGAAAAGCTTCATTTGGATTGAGAATGGTTCATGAGTATGACCATTTCTTGAGTGAGAGAGAGAAATTACATAAAAACCATTAGAATTTAAACATAAATGGAAATTAACTTCTATAGCATTTATTAAATTATGTAACTCTTCACTACTCTTCACCAATTAACTTCAATAGCATTTAAAAAACCATACCAATTAAACTTCTCAAGCTTGAGAGGGGTTGAAAAGAGAGAATCATTGAGAAATTATAGAAAGATCAAAATTCAATATACTTACCTTATAATTTGCTTGATTCTTTATTCATGGTAGAGGCCCCCAACCAATCAATTGGTTTAGTATGTTGATGGAGCCACCAATGGGGATTGAAGAAAGAGAGAAGTATCAAAAACTAGTGAATTATTAAAGAATTCACAGTTCTTGGCTTAGGTAGAGTAGAGTAACAATGCCTAAGACACTCTATATTTTGGCTTAGGTGGAGTAGAGTAATAAAGCATAAGACACTATCTATTTTGGCTTAGGAGGAGTAGAGTAACAAAGCATAAGACACTATCTATTTTGGCTTAGGAGGAGTAGAGTAACAAAGCATAAGACACTATCTAATTTGGCTTAGGTGGAGTAGAGTAACAAGGCATAAGACTCTATGTTTTTTTTCAACAAGGGGAGGCTTCTATTTATAGGAAAATTTGAGCTCCTAACCAAACAAACTGATTCTAGAATTTTCCAAGTCAGTTTGGTTGAATTTGGACTAGATTTGGACCTAGTTTGGTTACTTTTTGATTCGGTTTGGTTCCATTTTGATTTGGTTTGGTTCAAGAGAGATGAGAGATAAAAATATCACATTATTTTTGAGTTCAAAACTCATTCAAGCATGTGAAATATGCACCTCCTTTAAAGAATTCCCCTTCCTTACATATGTGTCAAAATTTTATTGCTCATAGTTTTTTACTAATAAACCTTGTACATTTTCAACTCTTCATCTTATGTGAAATATGCACCTCCTTTAAAGAACTCCTCTTCCTTACATATGTGTCATAGTTTTTTTACTAATAAACCTTGTACATTTTCAACTCTTCATCTTATGTGAAATATGCACCTCCTTTAAAGAACTCCCCTTCCTTGCATATGTGTTTATTTACTAATAAACCTTGTACATTTTCAACTCTTCATCTTATGTGAAATATGCACCTCCTTTAAAGAACTCCCCTTCCTTACATATGTGTTTATTTACTAATAAACCTTGTACATTTTCAACTCTTCATCTTATGTGAGCATTTACTCATTTTTGGGTATCTTCTTTTACAAATTGGATTTATCTCCTCCCTACACATGGATTGATGCTATTGGCCCATAGAAACCTTAATTGGACCATAGTCTAAAGTTTTCTAAAAATCTAGACCCTTAGGCTAAGGTTCTTTATACCTATTTCCAATTAATTCCAATTGCACATTGGAAAATTCTTTTTAAATTTCTGTTTCAGGGGAACTCATCTGAATTATAAGAGATATTTTTCTATCCAAAAATATTCAAAATCTGAATATTCTCTCTCTAGAATATTTTTCTCTCTCTAAGCTAAAACAGTTAGAAACAAGGTCTTTATATTTCTGAAGAGGGATTGATTACAGGGGAAGATACTAGACATCAAAAAGGGGTTGGGGGAGGAATCTTACATTCTACCCCACTTAAAAAACGCGAGATGTCCTCATCTCGCAACTTGGGATAATTTCGTAAGGTGAACGAATATGAGACTTAGAGGAAAATTTTAATCAAGATTAACCACCAAGAAAAGTCTTAAAGAGAGAAAGATTCAAAATAAGAACAAGATTTAAACTTTATTCATTCTCGGAACTTATACAGTAAAGATAGAAGAACTCTTTACACTTCCATAAGCCCGTCCATCATATGGTCACAAAAGCAGTCCTCACAAGCTGCACAAGTATAGGGTAACTCATCTATGGGAATGATTCTGCTGGTTATTGCCACACCTATCTCAGTGGTATGAGGTGATCTATCAAAAGGACCTCTGAGAGGCAAGCCAAAAACGGGATAAAGGCATATCTTCTCATGAGGAAGAAAACACGCCAGTAAGAAGACCCGCTCAGAAAACCCAAGATGCCTTGATCTCATGACGCAGTAGTATCGGGGACCCAAACCCAAAGCTTCAATAACCATGGCCAAGCGGACATTGTTACGAAAGTGCTGCTGACCCCAGGGTGTTACCCTAGTTATGTTTTGATAGGTCCGCCATTTGGTCTGTGCTACAGAAGTTCCTAGGTGAGGAAAAAGTGAGCGCTCATACTGTTCTATAAAGTCTTTCTTCACAGACTCTCTTGCATCTTGAAGGTGAGAAATCATCATGGATAAAACTAGTTCTTGTTGCCAAGCCATGAAGGAGATTAAGAAAGAAAGGAGATTGATGGGAGTAAGATTACTGTGAGCGACAAGTAAAAGTTACGACTTATATAAAGGAAGGAGCTAGCGTAACCTAGAAGCCAACGGTAACTTGCCACTGAAGTTTTACCGTCTTTCCATGATTTGTGTTTGACACAATTTTCTATAGAAGGCATTAAGAATTTTGAGATGAGGAGATAAAAGAAGCTTATAAGCTAAGTCACCTACTTTCATTGAATTTAGATATAAGGGTCACAATATCTGGGGGATAACTTCTTATACTCCCCAAGAGATAAAGAACTTCTTTTGGGCCGTACTCGAATGAAAACCAAAACCTTGGTATCCAAAACACCGATTCTCACTTCTGAACTCATTGTTCTAAATCTTTAAAAGAGGTGGGACTCCTGAGAAAGTATTCTAGGGAAAGGGTCTTCCTTTTTTAAACAAAAACTTTCTTTTATTTTAGAGAGGAAATAATTATAAGATCAGAAAGGGAGATTCTTACTCCTGTATACCTCAAAGGCTGGGGAGGAATCTTACATTCTACCCCACTTAAAAAATGCGAGATGTCCTCATCTCGCAAGGTAAAGGACAGCTCTTTTTCTTAAGATCCAATTTTATTCTGGGGTTCCTTATATTCTGGTCAACCCAACAGAACACTGGGATAAATATCCCTTATATAGAACTCATCATTAAATAACAATTCATTCAGATCATATCATTCATATCTTTAACATGATAATGGTCCATTAGACCGAAAAGTTTCCTTCGGAACATTCCTCCACGAAAATTTCAGTCAAGCAAGTTCTCAATTTGACATCCCTTAACTTGATCTACCGGTCAAGTATTAATAGTAGTAATCTGACAGTACACCCACTAACCTCATAGTGATTTGCTGAATTCATTATCATCATTCTAGTTATGAATATCATCACAAGGACTCGTCCCATTCCCCCTCATTGTGGTTTCATTATATTTCAACTAATTTTTAAAAATCAACATTTTTTTTTCAATCAGCATTTTCAATCAGAATCCAAATCAATTCATCAATTCTCAAACAGAATTAAAAATCATATCAATCACATTCGAAATCATCATCTGGATAGCATTAATGCTTATAATTTCAAGTCTTAGATTTACTCGTATATACTGTCAGTAAAGAGCTGCAGTATACTCTCGGTATATACGGGTAGTCACGGCCCTTGGGATTATAAGGTAACTACTATCATGTCTAGGCCTCAAGCAGGTCAAGGATTCTCTATAATTGCGGTACTTCCATCTGAAGACCCAACTACCAAATTACGAATTTCAGTTTGAATATCAAATTGTATGAAATTATCTCACACAATTATAACCTTTTGGTGTTTCTTGATAATTTTTTGACATATTTGTCTTCTCAGTTGATCTTTATTAACCAAATGCTCTGATACCAACTGTAAGATCCCTGTTTCCACCGAGTAACAGATTCGGGATACTAGCAGCGGAAGTAGCACTTCTCGCGCGGGACAGGGGTCCCACATTCGGGGCCTCGCCCACGGATATCCGGATAAGAGACTAATCCGTCGGTTGTTCCAAAACCGAACCCGAAAAAACTTCCTTTACCGGAAAGCACGGGCGATTCCACCAGGATAACTTTTTACTCTAACGTAGTCAAGATCATTTCTGATCGAGCTGATCTAATTACATCTATAAGATACTTGGTCAGGTCAAGGAAGAAACTTGCACTTGGATCACTGGGATCAACGCTTTTTTCCCCATTCAAGAGGCACAGCCGTTGATTCCTATCCATAGAACAGTTACTGTCCGGGATTTATTTTATCTATCGTAAAAACAAAAGTTTGAGTCTCGATTTACGGATCCATCAGTCCAGCCTAACCCCATCCAATCCCATGGGTTAGCCAACCGCCCAACCACTGTAGTGATGGGATCCAATTAAAAATTTGGTTAGGTTTTGTCCCGGGTACCAAGGAAAAGAGTTCCAAGGCCCCCTAGCCGGATGTTCATGCAAAATAAAACTAGTCACACCACTCACACACCCAATATGAAATTGCCTTTTTCAACCAGATTCAACCAGTTTAAAACAATCCTTTAATAAAACCATAGTATCATTGATCACCATCTTCCAATTTATCCAATTGATTCTTAATTTCCCATCATTCCTTCATCAGAGTATCTATGGCATCATTGGCAACTAGAACGCTCAAGAGCCGTTTCGATAGTTCCTAGCCCATAATACTTGGCAATATAATCACTTAACATGATGGACTCTCGTTGAAGATCAGCAAGATCAACCAACAGATCCATATAAGGAGCCATGGACTCATCCATTGAAGACCAGCAAGGTCAATCAACCAGATCCATGCTCGATTTCAGAAAACAACTCCAACTCTGTTCCAATATCTTCCTCGACGCACGCGTGGGTATCCTAGGCGACCCAGAGCCCGAGCACCGTATGGTCAGCACCCTCTAGGATCCTTCGCAGGTAACCTAGCGCTTCACGCATAGGCCGCTTCCTTGGCCCCTCATCCACCGTACTGGAAGCTCACCATTTTAATCGCACCGAGGCTGGTCAAGACCTCGGCCGACCTTGCTACGCGAGACGTCCTTCATTGACTCCCCGTCAGCAGTTGCAACTTTCTCATCACGACCTTAATCACAAGACGGTCAAAATGCTCCCCCCAGCATTCTTGACATAAAACAATCATTTACAGATAGCATTTACAAACAGCATTTACAAACAGTTTACAATACAATTTCTATTTTAACTTTCATTTTTCCACATTATCCCTCCTCAATCTACATTACTTATTCCATATTCCATTTATATGTATACTCATCCCATCACATCATTTCCATCTCATCACTTCAGATTCCCTCACATCACAATCGTATATTCACATCCATACATCCACAACTATATGCGTACATTCACATCTACATGCATACATCTACATCCCTATGCATACATCCACATCCACATCCACATTCACCTCTATACATCTACATCTACATGCATACATCCACCTCTACATCCACATCTACGTCTATACACCTACATCTACATGCATACATCCCCATCCACATCCACATCTACATCTATACATCTACATCTACATGTATACATATACATCTCCATTCAAAACTACATCTACATGCATACATCCATATCTCCATTCCCATCTACATCTATACATCTACATCTACATGCATCCATCCACCTCCACATCCACATCTACATCTATACATCTACATCTATATGTATACATCCACATCTCCATTCACATCTACATCTATACCTCTACATCTACATGCATCCATCCACATCTCCATTTACATCCTCATCTACACATCTATTTCTACATGCATACATCCACGTCCCATGCATACATCCACCTCCACATTCACACTCACATCCATACATCTACATCTACATGCAACATCCACATCTCCATGCATAATAAAATTCTTTTAATTAATCTAGGATGATAGTTCCTAGAATATGGTAGGAATTCCTCTTTTTATACTTTGAATGAATTTATTTTATGCGTAATTTCTATAAAAATTTTGCCATAGCTCCGCTACTATGACTGATAAATCTCAATTTTTTTCTAAGGGATAAAGCTCATTATTAAAGAAATAATTAGAATGGTCTCTAATTGGATCATCAATCCATAATGGTCTCTAATTGGATCATCAATCCATAATGGTCTCTAATTGGATCATTAAGAAAACAATTAGAATGGTCTCTAATTGGGTCATCAATCCATAATGGATTGAATCATCAATGTGCATAAACTAAAAGCATAGCAAAAAGCCATTAATTTAGCCTCAAGCATAGCTTAATCTTGGATTAAGGAAAGGCTTTATGAAAAGCTTCATTTGGATTGAGAATGGTTCATGAGTATGACCATTTCTTGAGTGAGAGAGAGAAATTACATAAAAACCATTAGAATTTAAACATAAATGGAAATTAACTTCTATAGCATTTATTAAATTATGTAACTCTTCACTATTATTCACCAATTAACTTCAATAGCATTTAAAAAACCATACCAATTAAACTTCTCAAGCTTGAGAGGGGTTGAAAAGAGAGAATCATTGAGAAATTATAGAAAGATCAAAATTCAATATACTTACCTTATAATTTGCTTGATTCTTTATTCACCGTAGAGGCCCCCAACCAATCAATTGGTTTAGTATGTTGATGGAGCCACCAATGGGGATTGAAGAAAGAGAGAAGTATCAAAAACTAGTGAATTATTAAAGAATTCACAGTTCTTGGCTTAGGTAGAGTAGAGTAACAATGCCTAAGACACTCTATATTTTGGCTTAGGTGGAGTAGAGTAATAAAGCATAAGACACTATCTATTTTGGCTTAGGAGGAGTAGAGTAACAAAGCATAAGACACTATCTATTTTGGCTTAGGAGGAGTAGAGTAACAAAGCATAAGACACTATCTAATTTGGCTTAGGTGGAGTAGAGTAACAAGGCATAAGACTCTATGTTTTTTTTCAACAAGGGGAGGCTTCTATTTATAGGAAAATTTGAGCTCCTAACCAAACAAACTGATTCTAGAATTTTCCAAGTCAGTTTGGTTGAATTTGGACTAGATTTGGACCTAGTTTGGTTACTTTTTGATTCGGTTTGGTTCCATTTTGATTTGGTTTGGTTTAAGAGAGATGAGAGATAAAAATATCACATTATTTTTGAGTTTAAAACTCATTCAAGCATGTGAAATATGCACCTCCTTTAAAGAATTCCCCTTCCTTACATATGTGTCAAAATTTTATTGCTCATAGTTTTTTACTAATAAACCTTGTACATTTTCAACTCTTCATCTTATGTGAAATATGCACCTCCTTTAAAGAACTCCTCTTCCTTACATATGTGTCATAGCTTTTTTACTAATAAACCTTGTACATTTTCAACTCTTCATCTTATGTGAAATATGCACCTCCTTTAAAGAACTCCCCTTCCTTACATATGTGTTTATTTACTAATAAACCTTGTACATTTTCAACTCTTCATCTTATGTGAAATATGCACCTCCTTTAAAGAACTCCCCTTCCTTACATATGTGTTTATTTACTAATAAACCTTGTACATTTTCAACTCTTCATCTTATGTGAGCATTTACTCATTTTTGGGTATCTTCTTTTACAAATTGGATTTATCTCCTCCCTACACATGGATTGATGCTATTGGCCCATAGAAACCTTAATTGGACCATAGTCTAAAGTTTTCTAAAAATCTAGACCCTTAGGCTAAGGTTCTTTATACCTATTTCCAATTAATTCCAATTGCACATTGGAAAATTCTTTTTAAATTTCTGTTTCAGGGGAACTCATCTGAATTATAAGAGATATTTTTCTATCCAAAAATATTCAAAATCTGAATATTCTCTCTCTAGAATATTTTTCTCTCTCTAAGCTAAAACAGTTAGAAACAAGGTCTTTATATTTCTGAAGAGGGATTGATTACAGGGGAAGATACTAGACATCAAAAAGGGGTTGGGGGAGGAATCTTACAAGATCAAGACATCTTGGGTTTTCTGAGCGGGTCTTCTTACTGGCGTGTTTTCTTCCTCATCAGAAGATATGCCTTTACCCAGTTTTTGGCTTGCCTCTCAGAGGTCCTTTTATTAGATCACCTCATACCACTGAGATAGGTGTGGCAATAACCAACAGAATTATTCCCATAGATGAGTTACCTTATACGTGCGTAGCTTCTGAGTGCTGCTTTTGTGATCATATGATGGATGGGCTTATGGAAGTGTAAAGAGTTCTTCTATCTTTACTGTATATGTTCCAAGAATGAATAAAGTTTAAATCTTGTTCTTGTCTTGACTCTTACTCTCTTTGAGACTTTTGTAATTGGTGGTTAATCTTAATTAAAAATCTTCTCTTAGTCTCATACTTGTGCATCTTGCGAAATTACCCCCAGTTTGCGAGATGAGGGCATCTCGCATTTTTCAAGTGGGAGAGAATGTAAGATTCCTCCCCAGCCTCTCAAAATGTTCAGCATCTTCCCCTGTAATCAATCCCTCTTCAGAAATATAAAAGACTTGTTTCTAACTATTTTAACTTAGAGAGAGAAAATATTCTAGAGAGAGAATATTCAGATTTTTAATATTTTCAGATAGAAAATTATCTCATCTTATTAAAATAAGTTCCCCTAAAATAGAAATTCAAAAAGAACTTTCCAATGTGCAATTGGAATTAATTGGAAATGGGTATAAAGGACCTTAGCCTAAGGGTCTAGATTTTCAAAAATTTTTGGATTATGGTCCAATTAGGTTCCTATGGGCCAATAGCATCAATCCATGTGTAGGGAGGAGATAAATCCAATTTGTAAAAGAAGATACCCAAAAATGAGTAAATGCTCACATAAGATGTAAGATTCCTCCCCCACCCCCTTTTTGATGTCTAGTATCTTTCCCTGTAATCAATCCCTCTTCAGAAATATAAAGACCTTGTTTCTATCTGTTTTAGCCTAGAGAGAGAAAAATATTCTAGAGAGAGAATATTCAGATTTTGAATATTTTTGGATAGAAAAATATCTCTTCTAATTCAGATGAGTTCCCCTGAAACAGAAATTCAAAAAAGAATTTTCCAATGTGCAATTGGAATTAATTGAAAATAGGTATAAAGAACCTTAGCCTAAGGGTCTAGATTTTCAGAAATCTTTAGACTATGGTCCAATTAAGGTTCCTATGGACCAATAGCATCAATCCATGTGTAGGGAGGAGATAAATCCAACTTGTAAAAAGAAAATACCCAAAAATGAGTAAATGCTCACATGAGGTGAAGAGTTGAAAATGTACAAGGTTCATTAGTAAAAAACTATGTGCAATATTAAAAATATGAGATATTTTGGGTATAATGATTTTATTATGACACATATGTAAGGAAGGGGAGTCCCTTAAATGCTCACATAAGATGAAGAGTTGAAAATGTACAAGGTTTATTAGTAAAA
Organism: Cibotium barometz; assembly: GCF_041138505.1. NCBI lineage: Eukaryota > Viridiplantae > Streptophyta > Polypodiopsida > Cyatheales > Cibotiaceae > Cibotium > Cibotium barometz. The sequence goes on from NC_141051.1 coordinate 10,012,533, forward strand.
AACTATGAGCAATATTAAAATGATTCCATTATGACACATATGTAAGGAAGGGGAGTTCTTTAAAGGAGGTGCATATTTCACATAAGATGAAGAGTTGAAAATGTACAAGGTTTATTAGTAAAAAACTATGAGCAATATTAAAATGATTCCATTATGACACATATGTAAGGAAGGGGAGTTCTTTAAAGGAGGTGCATATTTCACATAAGATGAAGAGTTGAAAATATACAAGGTTTATTAGTAAAAAAACTATGAGCAATATTAAAATGATTCCATTATGACACATATGTAAGGAAGGGGAGTTCTTTAAAGGAGGTGCATATTTCACATGCTTGAATGAGTTTTAAACTCATAAAAATTGAGATATTTCATCTCTCCTCTCTCCTCATTCAAGTCTAGTTCGAAAAAGTTAGCTTAACTGACCTAAAAATGGTCAATTATTGACCAAACTGATTTAGAAAATTCTAGAATCAGTTTGTTTGGTTAGGAGCTCAATTTTTCCTATAAATAGAAGCCTCCCCCTTGTTGAAAAATATATAGTGTTTATGCATCGTTACTCTACTCCACCTAAGCCAAGAACTGTGAATTCATTTAATAATTCACTAGTTTTTGGAGCTTCCCTCTTTCTTCAATTCCCATTAGTGGCTCCATCAACATACTTAACCAATTGATTGGTTGGGGGCCTCTACCGTGAACAAAGAATCAAGCAAGTTGTAAGGTAATTAGTGAATATTGATCTTTCTATAATTTCTCAATGTTTCTCTCTTCTCAACCCCTCTCAAGCTTGAGAAGTTTAATTGGTATGGTTTTTTTTAAATGCTATTGAAGTTTGAATAGTAGTGAAGAGTCACATAATTTAATAAATTCTATTGAAGTTAATTTTCATTTATGTTTAAATTCTAATGATTTTTATGTAAATTCTCTCTCTCACTCAAGAAATGGTCATACTCATGACCCGTTCTCAATCCAAATCAAGCTTTTCATAAAGCTTTTCCTTAACCCAAGATTAAGCTATGCTTGAGGCCAAATTAATGGCTTTTTTCTATGCTTTTAGTTTATGTATATTGATGATTCAATCCATTATGGATTAATAATCCAATTAGAGATCATTTTAAGTATTTCCTTAATGATAAGCATTATCCCTTAGAAAAATTGAGATTTATCAGTCATAGCAGCGGAGCTATGGCAAAATTTTTATAAAAATTATGCATAAAATAATCTCATTCAAAGCATAAAAAGAGGACTTCCTACCATATTCTAGGAATTATCATCCTAGATTAATTGAAAGAATTTCATTACAATCATGGAGAAATTGAATTTTAATATCATGCATAAAGGATAAGTTTTTATATCAAAAGTGTTATTTTTACCATTTTTATTTCATGCATAGAAGTATGCATAATGGATAAATTTTTATATCAAAAGTGTTATTTTTACCATTTTTATTTTCATGCATAGAAGTATGCATAATGGATAAATTTTTATATCAAAAGTGTTATTTTTATCATTTTTATTTTCATGCATAGAAGTATGCATAAAGGATAAATTTTTATATCAAAAGTGTTATTTTTATCATTTTTATTTTCATGCATAGAAGTATGCATAAAGGATAAAATTTTATATTAAAAGTGTTACTTTTATCATTTTTAATTTTCATGCATAGAAGTATGCATAAAGGAAAATTTTTTTATATCAAAAGTGTTACTTTTATCATATTGGATTTCATGCATAGAGGTATGCATAAAAGTTGATTATTTTATTATAAAAGTGTGACTTTTATCATAATTGAATTTCATGCATAGAGGTATGCATAAAAGTTGATTATTTTATTGTAAGAGTGTTACTTTTATCATATTGGATTTCATGCATATAGGTATGCATAAAAGATATTCTTTTTATACTAAAAGTGTGATTTTCCTCATAAATGGATTTTATGCTTAACTTAGATGCATAAGAGAAATTCTTTTATTCTAAAAGTGTAATTCCTACCAAATTGACTTTATGCATAAGAAGATGCATAAAAATAAAAAATAAAAAAATAAATTGATTTTTAATTCAAAAGTGTCATTCTCATCTAAATTGAATTTATGCATAGGAAGATGCATAAAAGATTGAATTTTTAATTCAAAAGTGTCATTCTCATCTAAATTAAATTTATGCATAGGAAGATGCATAAAAGATTGAATTTTAATTCAAAAGTGTCATTTTCATTTAAAATGAATTTATGCATAGGAAGATGCATAAAAGATTGATTTTTCTTCGGAAGTATTAATCTCCTTAAATGGAATTTATGCATAAGTAAATGTGTAAAGAAATCTTATATCAAATATAAGAATTCTCTTGTATTCTATAAATAGATATGAGATGTGATAGGATGTGATAAGAGGTGTATAAGAGGTGATAAGAGGAGATAAGATGAATTAAGATGTGATAAGATGTGTATGGGATGAGGTAAGAAGTGTATGTGATAGGATAAGATGTATATGGGTTGTGATAGGGCGAGAATGGATGTGATGTAAAAGATTAGTTGTGAAGGCATATGGGGTTATATGAATGGGAATGTGGAAATGGATGTATGTATGTGGATGTGTGGATGTGGAGATGAGAGTGTGGATGTATGAATGTGAAAATGGATGTATGTATGAAGATGTATAATGTGGATGTATAGATGTGAATGTGGAATGTGGATGTGGATGTGGATGTATAGATGTGAATGTGGAATGTGGATGTGGATGTATGTATGTATGTGGATGTAGATGTGGATGTATGTATGTATGTGGATGTAGATATGGATGTATAGATGTGAATGGAAATGTGGATGTGGATGTATGTGAATGTGGATGTGGATGTGGATGTATGTGAATGTGGATGTAGATGTGGATGTATAGATGTGAATGTGGAATGTGGATGTGGATGTATGTATGTATGTGGATGTAGATGTGGATGTATAGATGTGAATGGGAATGTGGATGTGGATGTGGATGTATGTATGTATATGGATGTGGATGTATGAATGAAGACGTGATAATGGATGTATGCATGTGGATGTGGATGTATAGATGTGGATATGGATGTGTATGTATGAATGTGGATATGGGATGTGGATGTATAAATGAGAATGTGAAAATGGAGGTAAGCATGTAGATGTGGATGTATGGATGTGAATGTGGATGTGGATGTGGATATGGATGTGAATATATGATATGTGATGTGAAAGAATCTGAAGTGAAGAGATGGAAAATGATGTGATTGGATGAGTACACATATAAATGGAATGTGGAATAAGTAATGTGGATTAATGAGGGATAATGTGGAAAAATGAGAGTTCGATTTAGAAACTGTATTTTGTGACTGTTTGTAAATGACTGTTTTATGTCAAGAATGCTGGGGAAGCATTTTGACCATCTTGTGGATTAAGGTCATGAAGACCTAACTGTTAAAGTTGCAACTGCTGACGGAGAGTCAATGGAGGACGTCTCGCGTAGCAAAGTCGGCCGAGGTCTTGACCAGCCCTCGGTTCGATTAAAATGGTGAGCTTCCGGTACGGTGGATGAGGGACCAAGGAAGCGGCCTATGAGTAAAGCGCTAGGTCACCTGCGAAGGATCCTAGAGGGTGCTGACCATACGGTGCTCGGGCTCTGGGTCGCCCAGGATACCCACACGTGCGTCGAGGAAGATATTGGAACAAGGAGTAAGAGTTGTTTTCTGGAACCGGGCATGGATCTGGTTGACTGACCTTGCTGGTCCTCAACGGATGAGTCCATGGCTCTTTTATATGGATCTGTTGGTTGATCTTGCTGATCTTCAACGAGAGTCCATCTTGATAAGTGATTATATTGTTGAGTATTATGGGCTAGGAACTATTGAAACGGCCCCTGTGTGGACAGGTGCTGAGCGTTCTAGTTGCCAATGATGCCATAGATACTCTGATGAAGGAATGATGGGAAATTATGAATCAACTGGATAATTTGGGAGATTGTGATCAGTGGTACTATGGTTTCATTAAAGGATTGTTTTAAAGTTAGCTGATGCTAAGAAAAAGGCAATTTTCATTAAAGGATTGTTTTCTTAGCTGATGCTAAGAAAAAGGCAATTTTCATTAAAGGATTGTTTTCTTAGCTGATGCTAAGAAAAGGCAATTTTCATATTGGGTGTGTAAGTGGTGTGGCTAGTTTTATGTTTGCATGAAATTCTGGCTAGGGGGCCTTGGAACTCTTTTCCTTGGTACGCGGGACAAAACCTAACCAAATTCCAAATTGGATCCCATCACTACAGTGGTTGGGCGGTTGGCTAACCCATGGGATCGGATGGGGTTAGGCTGGACTGATGGATCCGTAAATCGAGACTCAATTTCTGTTATTACGATAGATAAAGTAAATCCCGGATAGTAATTGTTCTATGGATAGGAATCAACGGCTGTGCCTCCTTGGTGGGGAAAAAAGCGTTGATCCCAATGATCCAAGTGCAAGTTTCTTCCTTGATCTGACCAAGTATCTTTATAGATGCAGTCGGATCTGTTTGATCAGTAAGAGTTTTGACTACGCTAGAGTAAAAATTATCCTGGTGGAATCGCCCGTGCTTTCCGGATAAGGGAAGTTTTTCCGGGTCTGGTTTTGGAAAAACCGACGGATTAGTCTTTTGTCCGGATATCCGTGGACGAGGCCCCGAGTGTGGGACCCTGCCTCGCGCAAGAAGTGCTACTTCCGCTGCTAGTACCCCGAATCCGTTGCGCGGTGGGAACAGGGATCTCATAGTTGGTATCAGAGCATTTGGTTAATAAAGATCAACTGAGAAGACAAATATGTCAAAAATTTATCAAGAAGCACAAAAAGGTTGTAATTGTGTGATATAATTCATACAATTTGATATTCAAACTGAAATTCGTAATTTGGTAATTGGGTCTTCAAATGGAAGTACCGCAATTATATAGAATCCCTGACTTGCTTGAAGCCTAGACATGATGGTATTTACCTTATAATTCCAAGAGCCACGACTACCCGTATATACCGAGAGTATACTGCAGCTCTTTACTGACAGTATATACGAGTAAATCTAAGACTTGAAATTATAAGCGTTAATGCTATCCAGATGATGAATTCGAATGTGGTTGATATGATTTTTAATTCTGTTTGAGAATTGATGAATTGAATTGGATTCTGATTGAAAATTCTGATTGAAAAATGATGATTTCTGAAATTAGTTGAAATATAAAAATCTGAACAAAACCACAATGAGGATGAATGGGACGAGTCCCAATGATGATATTCATAACTGGAATGATGATAATGAATTCAGCAAATCACTATGAGATTAGTGGGTTGTGCTGTCAAATTGTTACTGTTAACACTTGATCAGTAGATCAAGTTAAGGGATGACAAATTGAGAACTTGCTTGACTGAAATTCCCGTGGAGGAATCTTCAGAAGGAAATTTTTCGGTCTAATGGACCATTATCATGTTAAAGATATGAATGATATGATCTGAATATTAATGATGAGTTCTATATAAGGGATATTTATCCCAGTGTTCTGCTGGGTTGACCAGAATATAAGGAACCCCAAAATAAAATTGGATGTTAAGAAAAAGAGTTGTCCTCTACCTTGCGAGATGAGGACATCTCGCACTTTTTAAGTGGGGTAGAATGTAAGATTCCTCCCCAACCTTCGAGGTATACAGGAGTAAGAATCTCCCTTTCTGATCTTATAATTATTCCCTCTCTAAAATAAAAGAAAGTTTTGTTTAACAAAGGAAGACCCTTTTCCTAGAATACTTCTCAAGAGTCCCACCTGTTTTAAGGATTCAGAACAATGAGTTCAGAAGTGAGAATCGATGTTCTGGATATCAAGGTTTTGGTCTTCATTCGAGTACGGCCCAAAAGAAGTTCTTTATCTCTTGGGGAGTATATGAAGTTATCCCCCAGATATTGTGAGCCTTATATCTGAATTCAATGAAAGTAGGTGACTTAGCCTACAAGCTTCTTTTATCTCTTCATCTCAAAATTCTTAATGCCTTCTATAGAAAAATGTGTCAAACCCAAATCATGGAAAGACGGTAAAACTTCAGTGGCAAGTTACCGTTGGCTTCTAAGTTACGCTAGCTCCTTCCTTTATATAAGTCGTAACTTTTACTTGTCGCTCACAGTAATCTTACTTCCATCGATCTCCTTTCTTTCTTAATCTCTTTCATGGCTTGGCAACAAGAACTAGTTTTATCCCTAATGATTTCTCACCTTCAAGATGCAAGGGAGTCTGTGAAGAAAGATTTTATAGAGCAGTATGAGCGCTCACTTTTCCCTCACTTGGGAACTTCTGTAGCGCAGACAAAATGGCGGACCTATCAAGACATAACTAGGGTAACACCCTGGGGTCAGCAGCACTTTCGTAACAATGTCCGCTTGGCCATGGTTATTGAAGCTTTGGGTTTGGGTCCCCGATACTACTGCGTCATGAGATCAAGGCATCCTGGGTTTTCTGAGCGGGTCTTCTTACTGGCGTGTTTTCTTCCTCATGAGAAGATATGCCTTTACCCCATTTTTGGCTTGCCTCTCAGAGGTCCTTTTGTTAGATCACCTCATACCTCTGAGATAGGTGCAGCAATAACCAACAAAATTATTCCCATAGATGAGTTACCTTATACTTGTGCAGCTTGTGAGGACTGCTTTTGTGATCATATGATGGACAGGCTTATGGAAGTGTAAAGAGTTCTTCTATCTTTACTGTATAAGTTCCGAGAATGAATAAAGTTTAAATCTTGTTCTTATTTTGAATCTTGCTCTCTTTAAGACGTTTCTTGGTGGTTAATCTTGATTAAAATTTTTCTTTAAGTCTCATATTCGTGCATCTTGCGAAATTATCCCAGTTTGCGAGATGAGGACATCTCGCATTTTTTAAGTGGGGTAGAATGTAAGATTCCTCCCCCACCCCCTTTTTGATGTCTAGTATCTTTCCCTGTAATCAATCCCTCTTCAGAAATATAAAGACCTTGTTTCTATCTGTTTAAGCCTAGAGAGAGAAAAATATTCTAGAGAGAGAATATTCAGATTTTGAATATTTTTGGATAGAAAAATATCTCTTCTAATTCAGATGAGTTCCCCTGAAACAGAAATTCAAAAAAGAATTTTCCAATGTGCAATTGGAATTAATTGAAAATAGGTATAAAGAACCTTAGCCTAAGGGTCTAGATTTTCAGAAATCTTTAGACTATGGTCCAATTAAGGTTCCTATGGACCAATAACATCAATCCATGTGTAGGGAGGAGATAAATCCAACTTGTAAAAAGAAAATACCCAAAAATGAGTAAATGCTCACATGAGGTGAAGAGTTGAAAATGTACAAGGTTTATTAGTAAAAAACTATGTGCAATATTAAAAATATGAGATATTTTGGGTATAATGATTTTATTATGACACATATGTAAGGAAGGGGAGTCCCTTAAATGCTCACATAAGATGAAGAGTTGAAAATATACAAGGTTTATTAGTAAAAAACTATGAGCAATATTAAAATGATTCCATTATGACACATATGTAAGGAAGGGGAGTTCTTTAAAGGAGGTGCATATTTCACATAAGATGAAGAGTTGAAAATGTACAAGGTTTATTAGTAAAAAACTATGAGCAATATTAAAATGATTCCATTATGACACATATGTAAGGAAGGGGAGTTCTTTAAAGGAGGTGCATATTTCACATAGATGAAGAGTTGAAAATATACAAGGTTTATTAGTAAAAAAACTATGAGCAATATTAAAATGATTCCATTATGACACATATGTAAGGAAGGGGAGTTCTTTAAAGGAGGTGCATATTTCACATGCTTGAATGAGTTTTAAACTCATAAAAATTGAGATATTTCATCTCTCCTCTCTCCTCATTCAAGTCTAGTTCCAAAAAGTTAGCTTAACTGACCTAAAAATGGTCAATTATTGACCAAACTGATTTAGAAAATTCTAGAATCAGTTTGTTTGGTTAGGAGCTCAATTTTTCCTATAAATAGAAGCCTCCCCCTTGTTGAAAAATATATAGTGTTTATGCATCGTTACTCTACTCCACCTAAGCCAAGAACTGTGAATTCATTTAATAATTCACTAGTTTTTGGAGCTTCCCTCTTTCTTCAATTCCCATTAGTGGCTCCATCAACATACTTAACCAATTGATTGGTTGGGGGCCTCTACCGTGAACAAAGAATCAAGCAAGTTGTAAGGTAATTAGTGAATATTGATCTTTCTATAATTTCTCAATGTTTCTCTCTTCTCAACCTCTCTCAAGCTTGAGAAGTTTAATTGGTATGGTTTTTTTTAAATGCTATTGAAGTTTGAATAGTAGTGAAGAGTCACATAATTTAATAAATGCTATTGAAGTTAATTTTCATTTATGTTTAAATTCTAATGATTTTTATGTAAATTCTCTCTCTCACTCAAGAAATGGTCATACTCATGACCCGTTCTCAATCCAAATCAAGCTTTTCATAAAGCTTTTCCTTAACCCAAGATTAAGCTATGCTTGAGGCCAAATTAATGGCTTTTTTCTATGCTTTTAGTTTATGTATATTGATGATTCAATCCATTATGGATTAATAATCCAATTAGAGATCATTTTAAGTATTTCCTTAATGATAAGCATTATCCCTTAGAAAAATTGAGATTTATCAGTCATAGCAGCGGAGCTATGGCAAAATTTTTATAAAAATTATGCATAAAATAATCTCATTCAAAGCATAAAAAGAGGACTTCCTACCATATTCTAGGAATTATCATCCTAGATTAATTGAAAGAATTTCATTACAATCATGGAGAAATTGAATTTTAATATCATGCATAAAGGATAAGTTTTTATATCAAAAGTGTTATTTTTACCATTTTTATTTCATGCATAGAAGTATGCATAATGGATAAATTTTTATATCAAAAGTGTTATTTTTACCATTTTTATTTTCATGCATAGAAGTATGCATAATGGATAAATTTTTATATCAAAAGTGTTATTTTTATCATTTTTATTTTCATGCATAGAAGTATGCATAAAGGATAAATTTTTATATCAAAAGTGTTATTTTTATCATTTTTATTTTCATGCATAGAAGTATGCATAAAGGATAAAATTTTATATTAAAAGTGTTACTTTTATCATTTTTAATTTTCATGCATAGAAGTATGCATAAAGAAAAATTTTTTTATATCAAAAGTGTTACTTTTATCATATTGGATTTCATGCATAGAGGTATGCATAAAAGTTGATTATTTTATTATAAAAGTGTGACTTTTATCATAATTGAATTTCATGCATAGAGGTATGCATAAAAGTTGATTATTTTATTGTAAGAGTGTTACTTTTATCATATTGGATTTCATGCATATAGGTATGCATAAAAGATATTCTTTTTATACTAAAAGTGTGATTTTCCTCATAAATGGATTTTATGCTTAACTTAGATGCATAAGAGAAATTCTTTTATTCTAAAAGTGTAATTCCTACCAAATTGACTTTATGCATAAGAAGATGCATAAAAATAAAAAATAAAAAAATAAATTGATTTTTAATTCAAAAGTGTCATTCTCATCTAAATTGAATTTATGCATAGGAAGATGCATAAAAGATTGAATTTTTAATTCAAAAGTGTCATTCTCATCTAAATTAAATTTATGCATAGGAAGATGCATAAAAGATTGAATTTTAATTCAAAAGTGTCATTTTCATTTAAAATGAATTTATGCATAGGAAGATGCATAAAAGATTGATTTTTCTTCGGAAGTATTAATCTCCTTAAATGGAATTTATGCATAAGTAAATGTGTAAAGAAATCTTATATCAAATATAAGAATTCTCTCGTATTCTATAAATAGATATGAGATGTGATAGGATGTGATAAGAGGTGTATAAGAGGTGATAAGAGGAGATAAGATGAATTAAGATGTGATAAGATGTGTATGGGATGAGGTAAGAAGTGTATGTGATAGGATAAGATGTATATGGGTTGTGATAGGGCGAGAATGGATGTGATGTAAAAGATTAGTTGTGAAGGCATATGGGGTTATATGAATGGGAATGTGGAAATGGATGTATGTATGTGGATGTGTGGATGTGGAGATGAGAGTGTGGATGTATGAATGTGAAAATGGATGTATGTATGAAGATGTATAATGTGGATGTATAGATGTGAATGTGGAATGTGGATGTGGATGTGGATGTATAGATGTGAATGTGGAATGTGGATGTGGATGTATGTATGTATGTGGATGTAGATGTGGATGTATGTATGTATGTGGATGTAGATATGGATGTATAGATGTGAATGGAAATGTGGATGTGGATGTATGTGAATGTGGATGTGGATGTGGATGTATGTGAATGTGGATGTAGATGTGGATGTATAGATGTGAATGTGGAATGTGGATGTGGATGTATATATGTATGTGGATGTAGATGTGGATGTATAGATGTGAATGGGAATGTGGATGTGGATGTGGATGTATGTATGTATATGGATGTGGATGTATGAATGAAGACGTGATAATGGATGTATGCATGTGGATGTGGATGTATAGATGTGGATATGGATGTGTATGTATGAATGTGGATATGGGATGTGGATGTATAAATGAGAATGTGAAAATGGAGGTAAGCATGTAGATGTGGATGTATGGATGTGAATGTGGATGTGGATGTGGATGTATGGATGTGGATATGGATGTGAATATATGATATGTGATGTGAAAGAATCTGAAGTGAAGAGATGGAAAATGATGTGATTGGATGAGTACACATATAAATGGAATGTGGAATAAGTAATGTGGATTAATGAGGGATAATGTGGAAAAATGAGAGTTCGATTTAGAAACTGTATTTTGTGACTGTTTGTAAATGACTGTTTTATGTCAAGAATGCTGGGGAAGCATTTTGACCATCTTGTGGATTAAGGTCATGAAGACCTAACTGTTAAAGTTGCAACTGCTGACGGAGAGTCAATGGAGGACGTCTCGCAAAGCAAAGTCGGCCGAGGTCTTGACCAGCCCTCGGTTCGATTAAAATGGTGAGCTTCCGGTACGGTGGATGAGGGACCAAGGAAGCGGCCTATGAGTGAAGCGCTAGGTCACCTGCGAAGGATCCTAGAGGGTGCTGACCATACGGTGCTCGGGCTCTGGGTCGCCCAGGATACCCACGCGTGCGTCGAGGAAGATATTGGAACAAGGAGTAAGAGTTGTTTTCTGGAACCGTGCATGGATCTGGTTGACTAACCTTGCTGGTCCTCAACGGATGAGTCCATGGCTCTTTTATATGGATCTGTTGGTTGATCTTGCTGATCTTCAACGAGAGTCCATCTTGATAAGTGATTATATTGTTGAGTATTATGGGCTAGGAACTATTGAAACGGCCCCTGTGTGGACAGGTGCTGAGCGTTCTAGTTGCCAATGATGCCATAGATACTCTGATGAAGGAATGATGGGAAATTATGAATCAACTGGATAATTTGGGAGATTGTGATCAGTGGTACTATGGTTTCATTAAAGGATTGTTTTAAAGTTAGCTGATGCTAAGAAAAAGGCAATTTTCATATTGGGTGTGTAAGTGGTGTGGCTAGTTTTATGTTTGCATGAAATTCCGGCTAGGGGGCCTTGGAACTCTTTTCCTTGGTACCCGGGACAAAACCTAACCAAATTCCAAATTGGATCCCATCACTACAGTGGTTGGACGGTTGGCTAACCCATGGGATCGGATGGGGTTAGGCTGGACTGATGGATCCGTAAATCGAGACTCAATTTCTGTTATTACGATAGATAAAGTAAATCCCGGATAGTAATTGTTCTATGGATAGGAATCAACGGCTGTGCCTCCTTGGTGGGGAAAAAAGCGTTGATCCCAATGATCCAAGTGCAAGTTTCTTCCTTGATCTGACCAAGTATCTTTATAGATGCAGTCGGATTTGTTTGATCAGTAAGAGTTTTGACTACGTTAGAGTAAAAATTATCCTGGTGGAATCGCCCGTGCTTTCCGGATAAGGGAAGTTTTTCCGGGTCTGGTTTTGGAAAAACCGACGGATTAGTCTTTTGTCTGGATATCCGTGGACGAGGCCCCGAGTGTGGGACCCTGCCTCGCGCAAGAAGTGCTACTTCCGCTGCTAGTACCCCGAATCCGTTGCGCGGTGGGAACAGGGATCTCACATAAGATGAAGAGTTGAAAATGTACAAGGTTTATTAGTAAAAAACTATGAGCAATATTAAAAATATGAGATATTTTGGATATCAAAAAATGAGTAAATGCTCACATAAGATGAAGAGTTGAAAATGTACAAGGTTTATTAGTAAAAAACTATGAGCATTATTTAAATTATGAGATATTTTAGGTATAATGATTCCATTTTGACACATATGTAAGGAAGGGGAGTTCTTTAAAGGAGGTGCATATTTCACATAAGATGAAGAGTTGAAAATGTACAAGGTTTATTAGTAAAAAACTATGAGCAATATTAAAAATATGAGATATTTTGAGTATAATGATTCCATTTTGACACATATGTAAGGAAGGGGAGTTCTTTAAAGGAGGTGCATATTTCACATGCTTGAATGAGTTTTAAACTCATAAAAATTGAGATATTTCATCTCTCCTCTCTCCTCATTCAAGTCTAGTTCCAAAAAGTTAGCTTAACTGACCTAAAAATGGTCAAATATTGACCAAACTGATTTAGAAAATTCTAGAATAAGTTTGTTTGGTTAGGAGCTCAATTTTTGCTATGAATAGAAGCCTCCCCCTTGTTGAAAAATATATAGTGTTTATGCATCGTTACTCTACTCCACCTAAGCCAAGAACAGTGAATTCATTAATAATTCACTAGTTTTTGGAGCTTCCCTCTTTCTTCAATCCCCATTGGTGGCTCCATCAACATACTTAACCAATTGATTGGTTGGGGGCCTCTACCGTGAACAAAGAATCAAGCAATTTGTAAGGTAATTAGTGAATTTTGATCATTTTCTATAATTTCTCAATGTTTCTCTCTTCTCAACCCCTCTCAAGCTTGAGAAGCTTAATTGGAATGATTTTTGAATGTTATTGATAGTTAATTGATGAATGGTAGTGAAGAATTACATAATTTGATGAATGCTATTGAAGTTAATTGATTAATGATAGTTAAGAATTACATAAATTTTCATTTATGCTTAATTCAAATGGTTTTTATGTAATTTCTCTCTCTCACTCAAGAAACGGTCATACTCATGACCCATTCTCAATCCAAATGAAGCTTTTCATAAAGCTTTTCCTTAATCCAAGATTAATCTATACTTGAGGCCAAATTAATGGCTTTTTTCTATGCTTTTAGTTTATGTATTTCATGAATATTGATGATTCAATCCATTATGGATTATTGATCCAATTAGGGATCATTCTAATTATTTCTTAATGATAAGCTTTATCCCTTAGAAAAATTGAGATTTATCAGTCATAGCAGCGGAGCTATGGCAAAAATTTTATAAAAATTACGCATCAAATAATTTCATTCAAAGCATGAAAAGAGGACTTCCTACCATATTCTAGGAATTATCATCCTAGATTAATTGAAGATATTCATTGTAATCATAGAGAAATTGATTTTTATGTTATGCATAATTGATTTTCATGCATAGATGTATGCATAAAAGATTATTATTTTAACATAAAAGTGTTACTTTTATCATAATTAGAACTCATGCATAGAGATATGCATAAAAGATTATTATTTTAATGTAAAAGTGTTACTTTTATCATATTTGAATTTCATGCATAGAGGTATGCATAAAAGATGATTATTTTATTATAAAAGTGTTACTTTTAACATAATTGAATTTCATGCATAGAGGTATACATAAGAGTTGATTATTTTATTATAAAAGTGTTACTTTTATCATATTGGGATTTCATGCATAGAGGTATGCATAAAAATTGAATATTTTATTATAAAAGTGTGACTTTTATCATATTTGAATTTCATGCATAGAGGTATGTATAAAAGTTGATTATTTTATTATAAAAGTGTGACTTTTATCATATTTGGATTTCATGCATAGAGGTATGCATAAAAGTTGATTATTTTATTATAAAAGTGTGACTTTTATCATATTTGAATTTCATGCATAGAGGTATGCATAAAAGTTGATTATTTTATTGTAAAAGTGTTACTTTTATCATATTGGATTTCATGTATAAAGGTATGCATAAAAGATATTCTTTTTATACTAAAAGTGTGATTTTCATCATAAATGGATTTTATGCATAACTTAGATGCATAAGAGAAATTCTTTTATTTTAAAAGTGTAATTTCTACCAAATTAAATTTATGCATAAGAAGATGCATAAAAGATTGATTTTTAAATTCAAAGTGTCATTCTCATCTAAATTGAATTTATGCATAGGAAGATGCATAAAAGAATGGAATTTCAATTCAAAAGTGTTATTCTCATCCAAATTGAGTTTATGCATAGGAAGATGCATAAGAGATGGAATTTTAATTCAAAAGTGTCATTTTCATTTAAAATAAATTTATGCATAGGAAGATGCATAAAAGATTGATTTTTATTTCGAAAAAGTTAGTCTCCTTAAATGGAATTTATGCATAAATAAATGTGTAGAGAAATCTTATATCAAATATAAGAATTCTCTTGTATTCTATAAAAAGATATGAAATGTGATAAGATGCGTATGGGAAGTGATAGGATGTGATAAGAGGTGTATGTATGTGGATGTGGATGTATGAATGAGGATGTGAAAATAGATGTATGCATGTAGATGCGTATGTATGAATGAGAAGTTAGAGATGTATGTATAATGTGGATGTATGAATGAGGATGTGAAAATAGATGTATGCATGTAGATGCGTATGTATGAATGTGAAATCGGATGTATGATGAGGACGTACGAACATGGATATGTATGTAGAATAATGAATGTGAATGTGTATGTGAAATAATGTGTAGCCTATATGAGCAGGGATTTTATATTCACGTGATCACAAAATTTTTCTTGTTAATAACATGTGTGAACATGTTATTAACATGTTCACATGTTAACATGTTCACAAAAAAGCCGGTGGCAAGCGACCTGGTAACCGGAAAAAATCCCGCCGGGCTTTTTATATACCCCGGCGGGCCCGCCGGGCTTCTACCTTTACCCGGCGGGTCCCGCGGGGTCGTCACATATCCCGGCGGGGTACATTTTTCTATATATATGGGCCCGGGGGGCCCTTTGGGATTTCATTGCTGACAGCATACACAGGTAATAAAAACTTGTGTGTGTGTGTGTGTGTGTTTGTGTATGTGGGTGTGTTCGTGCGGGCAGCCGCTCACTGTCGCAATGCGCGGCAAGATGTGGGTGGTCCGCCACACGAGGGATGTATGTGTGGGTGAGTTCGTGCGGGCAGCCGCCCATTGTCGCAATGCGCGGCAGGATTTGGGTGGCCCGCCACACGACTGGTGTGTGTGTGTGTGTAAGGCCATTCTTCGGAATGGTGCTTACCCTGGGGCACTTAGTCGGTAACGCGGCTAGTTTGTGTCCTATGGTAAGTATGGCACGCCGTAGCGGTACTAGTCGGTAACGCGGCAAGCATAGTATCGTTATGGCGATGTCACCTTCCCTTCCCTTCCCTTTGTCAAATGCGGACATATGGTCGGTAACGCGGCCAGTGTATGTTCGTATCCTATTGGTATTCCCATAGAATCGGGCGGCATTTTGTCGTTAACACGGCAAGTTGGTGTCGTCCGCTAGTGCATAAAATGTTTTTCGCATATTGCGGCATTTGATCGTTAGCGCGGTCGAAAAAGTGTCATAAATTTGCTTGCGTATTTCGGCATATGATCGTTAACGCGGTCGAATAAATGTCGTTAATTTGTTTGATTTGACTTGTATTGTTTTTATTGTGTTTGATCCATGCGATACTTGGTTGCTAACGCGGCATTAGTATTTCATGGATCAAAGTTTACATCATATTGTCTAACCGTTTTATTTTATAATATCGTGATTCGTAACTCGAAAAATATGAATCTCTCTCTTCTTACCCCCCTCTCTCTCATGATACACTTCACAACTCTTTCTCTTTCTCTCTCATGATTCACTTCACAACACGATAGATGTGTAGATAATGATTTTTTTTCTTTCTCTTAAAATATACATAATTCTTAATAATTTTTTTTTTCTCCCTCTATTTACTTAAAAATTAAAACAATACATTATTTTTCTCTTTAGGAACTCCCAAAAACATTAAAAATGTGATTTAATGTTTCTTCTCTCTATCTGTCACAACTCTCTCTTCCTCTCCTCTCTCTCTCTCTCATGATACACTTCATGATTCTCTCTCTCTCTCTCGCAATGATACACTTCACAACTCTTTCTCTCTCTCTCTCATGATACACTTCACATCTCTCTCTATCACGATAGGTATGTAGATGAGGAGTGCTTTAGGATTACAAAACATTATTTTTCTCTCTTTAGGAACTCACAAAACTATAAAAAATATTATTTAATGTTTCCTCTCTCTATCTGTCACACCTCTCTCTCTTCCTCCCCCTCTCTCTCTCTCTCTCATTCGTAAGTAATAATGCGCTTGTTGCGGTTGTCTCACGTTCGATAATGTATTGCATGATGTTGAGTTCAGTAATGTTTGATATATTTTGTTTTTGTTTGATCATTGATAAGTAATGATACACTTATTGCTCTTTTCTCACGTTTGATGATGTATTGGATGATATTGAGTTCATTAAAATTATTTGATATTCCGTTTTTGTATGAACATTGACGATATTGATATACTTGTTGCTGTTCTCTCACGTCTGCTTGATGTTTATTTCAGTAATGTTTGATATTTTGTTTTTTTATGTTTAGTGTTATTTGCTAGATTTACGAACACGATCAACATGCTTTCTCCCGAAGAGCGCAAAATTGTTCTGCGAGCAATTCGCGTTGAAGCGGTCATCACAGTATCACAATGTACTGATGATGTCGTCAAGAAGATCAACGAGTCTGAGATACTCATGCGAGATCTCATAGACCAAATATGGGAAAATGCACAGCGTCGGCTTTGAAGCGGAGGCAACGCTGAGCTGCTAGATAGACAGAAGATAGCAGATTTCAACCATCAGCACATAACACGAACCATTTTGGGGAGCATGCGAGTAGCGTGCAGTGATCTTCGAGATGCTGCCCCGCCTGAAGCCAACATGCAACGTCTACAGTTATGGGACGTTGTGTGGAGCGAGCAAAGGGCCAAGAGCAAGCGCATGAAGGCGTTGGATGCAGAGTCCCTCCCCAAGAGAGTGTGAATTGCCCAGGACGTCGCTGCAACGTCCAGTCAGGCAGATGCAAGTGGTACAGGTGTCATTAATCGTACCATCTACAATTCTATGTGCACACATCTTATTGGCATCCCGCACGAAGCTCTTCACGAAGGACGAACAATAGGCTCCGGTGTGTTTGGAACTGTAAAAGAGTATGCAATTAAAGGCATATCATTTTTACCGGAGCACATCACTTTTTGTAGAAAGCACTACAAAGGAGAAGGAAGCGCGAAGTTCGAGAGCTTCCAGGCAGAGCAGGGTATGCAAGTGCTACATCCATCGATTGTCCGATGCATTGCCTTTACAAAAGAGGCTCCTTGGATCGCAATTTTCCCGTACTTTAATGGCGGCGCTCTTGGTGATACTCTACTGAAAGTTCCCTTCAGATTCAGTGAGTTCACCAGAGCCATTTTTCGTTTGGATCGAGGATGGAGACAACCACCGCCTGATAATATCCCTTTAGGTCATCTAGAACTTTCAAAAATAAAAGAGGTAGTAATAAACATGCCACATATTATGCATGCCCTGGTGGAAGGTGTAGCGGCAGCGCATATGGCAGGTATTGTACATACCGACCTACATCCTTTTAATGTAGTGTTGGATTATACAAAAGAGCTAAAGCCACGCATAGGTATTATCGATTGGGGATTGCTGCTGAGAGCGCCCAAAAAACGGGTGTCTCTCAATTTTGTTTATGAAGCAGACAAGAACCCCGAGAAGGTGGCACAGGCAGTCTCCCACGCAAACAGAGAGCGAAATAAACGGCCGTGGATAGCCCCAGAGCTTTATGATCCATTTTTGGCAGATGCATACACTCCTGCATCTGATGTTTTTGCCTTGGGATATTTATTACAAACTTTATATGACTTTTGGAAGAAAGTGCAAGAGTTGTGGATGGATAATAGTTCCCATGACAAAGTTACCATGGATACTATTATTCATAGAGTCAAAAATTGGATGTTTCTGCCTAATCGCGATGAGCGAAAATCAATTTTGCAAGTAGTTGAATTTTTTAGGTCACTAAATACTGACCCTACGAGGGCACAACGTCCTCTTGTAGAGCTATCGGTGGCATTCACCCTGACTTTGTAATGATACAGTATCAAGAGATGAAGTTTCAGGAATTTGAGAATTTGATGTGTCCAATGTTTCAAAATTTTGTTTCTCTTCAAAATTGGATGTGTCCAATGTTTCAAAATTTTGTTTCTCTCTTCATTGAGTCTTTGCAATATCTCTCTCCTCTTCTGGTGTTTAAGTTTATGTTTTCTCTTCAAAATTTGATGTGCGAGCATTGTTTGAAGTGTTTTTGGAGTCAAGTGGATATTTCTCATCGAGTCTTTGCAATACATATCTCCTCTCGTTGTGTTTGACTTCAAGATTTCGAGAGCAATGGTCAATTTATCTTACGTTGATCTTTACAGTTTATTAAAATCCTAAAGTCGTTTACGTTCATGCAGATATGGAGCAGGCGCAAGCGAACGAGCATCAGGAGTTAGCCAAGAAGGCATAAGAGAGAATGAAGGCCCTTGCA
Source organism: Cibotium barometz (assembly GCF_041138505.1). Classification (NCBI taxonomy): domain Eukaryota; kingdom Viridiplantae; phylum Streptophyta; class Polypodiopsida; order Cyatheales; family Cibotiaceae; genus Cibotium; species Cibotium barometz. The sequence goes on from NC_141051.1 coordinate 10,031,355, forward strand.
CATGGCCTGACAGCCCGCGAAGCTACAAGAACAGCGTGCAGATTATCGAAATGGACAAATCCAACATATGCCCAATGGAAAGACATAAACAAACGGGTAACCACAGAGATGATAAAGGCAATATGGCCATGTCCAGATGGCGAGATAAAGAAGGGAAGATGGAAGATTTCTCGTTGCACTCACGATGATATCAAAACTAATGCCGAGCGCATTTTCTTGGAGGTGTACGGCCGTCCTCTCCATAACGCCGACGCTCCACTGTATTTTGCTAAAATGCTATATGCTCACTTTATACTGGAAACTCCAGTGGACTTCGCCTCCAGAGAGGCCACTGTCAACACCCACGACATACGTGAAGAGACAGTTACATTCACAAGAGAAGAACTTGCCCTCATGGTGGAGGGCGCCGGACTGGAGTTAAACCAGGTCAAAGAAAGCTTAGGGGCACAGCTAGCAGAGAAGGAGAAAGAAGCTGACCGATTAACTCAAGCGTCAACTCCTCCCCCGGCCAATAGAGGAATTCAAGAGCAGCTAACAAAGATCAGCCAAGACGTGCAGAGCATCTCTTCACGTATTGCTCCTGTGCGCCAAGGAAACCACATCTCTCATTTTTTGATACATCCTGATCTTGTGGGAGTTTCTGCTGAGGCTACAAGTTCCTCCACCCCCCAATGTCCTGTATGTTACAAAGTATTCGATGGGTGGAGCGGCCAGTATATACTACCATGTGGACACTACTACCACTTAATATGTTTAGTGAGTGAGACAAATGCAAAATACTTCCACATGTGCATTGTGCAATGTCCCAATAAATCAAGGTATTTATACAGTGTTCGGCATGGCTAGCGAATATAAACCACCAGGACCTTTAGATGCAACTCCTAGTGCAATTCGCAATTTATTTCAAGATGAGAGCTAAGAAAAACAAATTCTACTTTTGTATTGATAATTTCTCCAAATATGATCATTTGTACAAGTACTTTTTATTAAATTAATGAAGTGACTTCTTCCTCTATGTCAGTATCTTGCTCCAAAATTCTTTCACCGTTTACTCTCTCGTCTGCTATATTAAGCTCATCTAATTCAATGTCTAAATTGTCTTCTATCTCAAGGGTGGTGCACAACGTACGTCCAACATCAAAGTTCTCGTCTACTACATCTTCACAATTGTACATCCATCTGGGCATATCTTCTTCATACTCTTCGCTTTCGATGTCTCGCAAGATCTTTTCATTGCAGTACATGTAAACAAGTTTATCTGCTCGATCTGCAAGAAGTCGATTGCGAATAGTACTATGAATATATTTATACATGCTCCAGTTTCTTTCTGAGCCTGAGGTTGAAGAGCACTGACTTAGAACCTTCATCGCAAGGTTGCGCAATAAAGCATAATGCTCACCACCATTCATCATCCACCACTTCCATGCAGGTTGCTCTTTAGCCATTTGTTGAACAAGGGAGTTGGAAAATAAACCCTCTTTCAACCGAAATGAGGTCATCTCCTTTATGCACTGTACACGATCATCATCATTATTATAGAAAGTGTTTACCACTTTATAAAAATCTTGCACCACCTCAACGTTGGACATCAAATCCATATTCCAATATTCAGGATCTAACATGTAAGCAGCACTGTGCAGTGGTGAATGCGCTCCAATCCATCTAGCATGAAAGTACTTCAACAGAACTTTTCTTTTTCTACTAGAGAATGGTACACGCCATTGCTTTTCCACCACTGAATGCTCTAATTTCTCAGGACACTCCAAACTCCGCTGGACAGTCCACCATTGCATCCATGCTTTTCCGAGATTAGGCGCTCTTTGATCAAGGCTTCGTACAGCATACATAACAGGCATCATTACATGGTATGCATCCATCACACTGTTCCACCAACTTCTTCTCGTAAGCGCTGCCTTCAAGACTTTGATTTTCTCTTTCACTTTTTCAAGTTGAGTGTTCTCCCAGTCATGAAATGCCATGCATGTAAATGTTTCACAAACTGCATCTTTATTTCTAAGAAGAGACTCAAAAGTGTAAAAGTGAGTGCAAAACCTAGTCTCCGCTGGAAGCTTTAACATAACTGACATGCGAGGTCGAAACATATCCAAAACTCTCTGTCTCTTGAGCATGAATTTCACAAGCTGGCGAGCAGTGTCGACGATTGAGGCAAACCATTTGGTATCATCAGATTTATACCAATCTTTTAATACAAGATTCAAACTATGAGTATTACAGCCTACCGGAAAAATATGTGGATATTGTCGCTGTAGGATTCTGGATGCATTTTTACAATTTTTTGCATTGTCCATGACGACTTGGACTACATTTTTGGCACCCACTTCCTCTATCACAGAGCTAATGACTTGAGCAATGTAAGCCCCAGTTTTGATTGAACCAGCTGAATCCACGGCACGGATGAAAGTCTCACCTCTAGGTGAAATAACCATTACATTAATTAATGGTTTTCTTTGCACATTAGACCATCCATCACTTACTATACTACATCCAGAAAGCTCTATATTGCTAAGAATTATTCTTTGTACACGTTCTTTTACCTGCGCATAACATTTTTCTAATAGATCATTTCGCATAGCATGGTACGTACGCGGTGAAAACCCTGGTCCAAACTCACCAATTTTCTTCCATGCTCTCTTCCAATGCTCACTGTCCACCATCATCATAGCACTCCCAGAAAAGTAAATCGCTTCAGCAAGGACGAGTTGTGCATCATCGAGTCGACCTTGACGTAGGCTTTCTTGCAATGAAGTTTGACGCATGGGTATATTTCCTACGTCAAAGTTTTGCTTGCAAGAAGATGCACTGGGTAGATTACTTTCTGGCTGCATATTGCCGTTCGGGGTACAAGTAGGCGATGTAGCGGGAGTTTGATGATTAGAACAACAGTGTTCTTGCTGCCTTGATACATTAACGGTAGGAGTGTCATGTTTTCTTGAATCTTTCTTTTGAATTTCTTCTCTTATGCGTTTGGCCACTATAGGTGCAGAGGGGTGGGTACATGACTTTTTCTTCGGTCCGCCTAAAAAGTGTTCTCTTAGTCGAGGCGCCCCACCTGATTTTACTGCATGGCATAGCTTACACTCCCAATCTATGAATCGATCACCAACGTTAATTGCATATTGCCACTCTATCCCAGGTGCCTTTTTTTTCCTGCTATTTGAAATTTGGACTCTATTGGAGGTATCACTGGATCCAACATTGTCCTCCATCTCAACAAATAACCTATTCAACCAAGCATATAACAATGAATACACAAATGAAAAAACAACAAATCACTCACGTATAACAAAACATACATCTGCAGACAAAGTACTTCGAAACTACCTTGACAAATACAAAAGATCATCACATAACACAAAACTATTTCAAACTATCTTGCAAGGTCTTACTACAAAACTACTTCGAAACTATCATGCACATTGCACCCCCAATGAAGGATGCCTTTTGTACCCAATTAAGGATACTTTACACAATCAAAGATCTATGCTTGCCCAATACTCTAGTATAGGACAATAGACCTTCTCTAACATTCACAAAAAAAATCAAAGATCTATGCTTGCCCAATACTCTAGTATAGGACAATAGACCCTTGTCTACTCTAAACTATATCAAGTATCAAGAACCAATACAAGCCCCTAAGCAGGACTCTTGGCTCCATCAAACCATTCATAAAGTAGAATGAGGTAGATTACGTACGTGGCTCAAATGCAAAGCTGAATGACTCCAAATTTGTCCCTAAATCTCCGCAAGTATTAGCTACGAACCACACCCTGCCCCCAGTTCAAAGAACTAAGGACGAGTGGCCCAATAGCCTTAGGAGTGCCTACAAGGAAAGACGACAGCCCCTAAAATAAGGACGTTCTTCCCAAGAGGACACTTCTAGCAACTCGAGAGCTCTACAAGTACTTTGAGGAGAGATATCACGCCCCCAAAACAAGGACTATCTTCCCAAAAGTTGTACGACGGGTGTCGGGCAGTGTTTATATACAGAATAATACCCCGCCGGTGTTTTTTGTTTTCCTCGGCGGGCCCGCCGGGCTTTTATCTTTCCCGGCGGGCCCGCCGGGAAAACCACATACCCCGGCGGGCCCGCCGGGAAAGATAAAAGCCCGAAGGTATTACTGGAATAGTGGGTTCCGGCAGGTCATTTCTCAGGTCATGTGAATATACAATGTGATCACAAGTTTTAATATGTTAACAATAGGTTTTGTTAACGTGATCACGAAATTGTGAAGACGTTAATGAAATCCCTGTATATGAGTGAATGGATGAGAATGAGTACACATTGAATGGAATAGGGAATAAGTAATGTGGTCCGAGAGTGGATAATGTGGAAAGACGAGAGTTGGTTATAGAAACTGTATTTTGTGACTGTTTGTAAATGACTGTTTTATGTCAAGAATGCTGGGGAAGCATTTTGACCATCTTGAGGATTAAGGTCATGAAGACCGAACTGATAAAGTTGCAACTGCTGACGGAGAGTCAATGGAGGACGTCTCGCGTAGCAAGGTCGACCGAGGTCTTGACCAGCCTCGGCTCGATTTAAATGGTGATCTTGCGGTACGGTGGATGAGGGACCAAGGAAGCGGCCTATGAGTGAAGCGCTAGGTCACCTGCGAAGGATCCTAGAGGGTGCTGACCATACGGTGCTCGGGCTCTAAGTTGCCGAAGATACCCACATGTGTGTCGTGGAAGATATTGGAATAAAGAATAAGAATTGTTTTTTGAAACCGGGCATGGATCTGGTTGATTGACCTTTCTGGTCCTCAACGGATGAGTCCATGGCCCTTTTATATGGATCTGTGGGTTGATCTTGCTGATCTTCCATGGAGATTCCATTCTATTATATATTGCCGGTTACTATGAGCTAGGAACTATGGAAAAGGCCCCTGAGTGAACAGGTGGTAAGCGTTCTGGTTACCAATGATGCCATAAGTATACCGATGAATGAATGACTAGAAATAAGGATTTAACCAGAGACTTTGAGGATTGTCATCAGTGATATAATGGTTTCATTAAAGGATTGTTTTAAAGTTAGTTGATGCTAAGAAAAAGGCAATTTCATATTGGGTGTGTAAGTGGTGTGACTAGTTTTATGTTTGCATGAACTTCCGGCTAGGGGGCCTTGGAACTCTTTTCCTTAGTACCCGGGACAAAACCTAACCAAATTCTTAATTGGATCCCATCACTACAGTGGTTGGGCGGTTGGCTAACCCATGGGACTGGGTCGATGGGGTTAGGCTGGACTGATGGATCCGTAAATCGAGACTCAATTTCTAATTACGATAGATAAGGTAAATCCCGGATAATAATTGTTCTATGGATAGGAATCAACGGCTGTGCCTCTTAATGGGAAAAAAAGCGTTGATCCAAGTGCAAGTATCTTCCTTGATCTGACCGAATATCTTTATAGGTGCAGTCGGCGGATCAGCTTGATCAGTAATGGTCTTGACTACGTTAGAGTAAAGAGTTATCCTGGTGGAATCGCCCGTACTTTCCGGGTGAAGGAAGTTTTTTCGGGTTCGGATTTGGAAAAACCGACGGATTAGTCTCTTGTTCGGATATCCGTGGGCGAGGCCCGAGTGTGGGACCCCTGTCCCGCGCGAGAAGTGCTACTTCCGCTGCTAGTACCCCAATCCATTGCTAGGTGGGAATAGGGATCTTACAATGCATAGAGGTATGCATAAAAGTTGATTATTTTATTATAAAAGTGTGACTTTTATCATATTGGATTTCATGCATAGAGGTATGCATAAAAGTTGATAATTTTATTATAAAAGTGTTACTTTTATCATATTTGGATTTCATGCATAGAGGTATGCATAAAAGTTAATTATTTTATTATAAAAGTGTGACTTTTATCATATTTGGATTTCATGCGTAGAGCTATGCATAAAAGTTGATTATTTTATTATAAAAGTGTGACTTTTATCATATTTGGATTTCATGCATAGAGGTATGCATAAAAGTTGATTATTTTATTATAAAAGCGTGACTTTTATCATATTTAGATTTCATGCATAGAGGTATGCATAAAAGTTGATTATTTTATTATAAAAGTGTGACTTTTATCATATTTGGATTTCATGCATAGAGGTATGCATAAAAGTTGATTATTTTATTATAAAAGTGTGACTTTTATCATATTTGGATTTCATGCATAGAGGTATGCATAAAAGTGGATTATTTTATTATAAAAGTGTGACTTTTATCATATTTGGATTTCATGCATAGAGGTATGCATAAAAGTTGATTATTTTATTGTAAAAGTGTTACTTTTATCATATTGGATTTATGTATAGAGGTATGCATAAAAGATATTCTTTTTATACTAAAAGTGTGATTTTCATCATAAATGGATTTTATGCATAACTTAGATGCATAAGAGAAATTCTTTTATTCTAAAAGTGTAATTCCTATCAAATTGAATTTATGCATAAGAAGATGCATAAAAGATTGATTTTTAAATTCAAAGTGTCATTCTCATCTAAATTGAATTTCTGCACAGGAAGATGCATAAAAGAATGGAATTTCAATTCAAAAGTGTTATTCTCATCCAAATTGAATTTATGCATAGGAAGATGCATAAAAGATGGATTTTTAATTCAAAAGTGTCAATTCTCATCTAAATTGAGTTTATGCATAGGAAGATGCATAAGAGATGGAATTTTAATTCAAAAGTGTCATTTTCATTTAAAATGAATTTATGCATAGGAAGATGCATAAAAGATTGATTTTTAAATGAGATGTGATAATATGTGATAAGATGCATATGGGAACTGATAGGATGTGAGAAGAGGTGTATGAGATGTGATAAGATGTGATAAGATGCATATGGGAAGTGATAGGATATGATAAGAGGTGTATGAGATGTGAAAAGATGTGAAAGGATGTGTATGAGATGTGATAGGATATGATAAGAGGTGTATGAGATGTGATAGGATGTGTTAAGATGAGTTAGGATGTGTTAAGATGTGTATGGGACGAGGTAGAGAGTGTATCTGATGGGATAAGATGTATATGGGATGTGTTAGGGCGAGAATGGATGTAGTATGGATGTATGGATGTAGATACGGATGTATGTATGTATGTGGATGTGGATGTATGAATAAGGATGGATGTATGTATGTAGATGTGGATGTATGGATGTGAATGTGAATGAAGATGTAGATGTATGGATGTAGATACGGATGTATGTATGTATGTGGATGTGGATGTATGAATGAGGATGTGAAAATGGATGTATGTATGTAGATGTGGATGTATGGATGTGAATGTGAATGAAGATGTGGATGTGGATGTATGGATGTAGATACGGATGTATGTGGATGTGGATGTATGGATGTAGATACGGATGTATGTATGTATGTGGATGTGGATGTATGAATGAGGATGTGAAAATGGATGTATGTATGTAGATGTGGATGTATGGATGTGAATGTGAATGAAGATGTGGATGTGGATGTATAGATGTAGATTCGGATGTAGATGTATGTATGTGAATGTGGATGTATGAATGAGGATGTGAAAATAGATGTATGCATGTAGATGCGTATGTATGAATGTGAAATTGTATGTATGTATAATGTGGATGTATGAATGAGGATGTGAAAATAGATGTATGCATGTAGATGCATATGTATGAATGTGAAATTGGATGTATGATGTGGACGTACGAACATGGATATGTATGTAGAATAATGAATGTGAATGTGTATGTGAAATAATGTGTAGTCTATATGAGTGAATGGATGAGTGAATGAGTGCACATTGAATGTAATAGGGAATACGTAATGTGGTCCGAGAGTGGATAATGTGGAAAGACAAGAGTTCGTTATAGAAACTGTATTTTGTGACTGTTTGTAAATGACTGTTTTATGTCAAGAATGCTGGGGAAGCATTTTGACCGTCTTGAGGATTAAGGTCATGAAGACCGAACTGATAAAGTTGCAACTGCTACGGAGAGTCAATGGAGGACGTCTCGCGTAGCAAGGTCGGCCGAGGTCTTGACCAGCCTCGGTTCGATTTAAATGGTGAGCTTCCGGTACGGTGGATTAGGGACCAAGGAAGCGGCCTATGAGTGAAGCGCTAGGTCACCTGCGAAGGATCCTAGAGGGTGCTGACCATACGGTGCTCGGGCTCTGGGTCGTCGAAGATACCCACACGTGCGTCATGGAAGATATTGGAACAAGGAGTAAGAGTTGTTTTCTGAAACCGGGCATGGATCTGGTTGATTGACCTTGCTGGTCCTCAACGGATGAGTCCATGGCTCTTTTATATGGATCTGTGGGTTGATCTTGCCGATCTTCCACGGAGATTCCATTCTATTATATGAATATATTGCCGGTTACTATGAGCTAGGAACTATGGAAAAGGCCCCTGAGTGAACAGGTGGTGAGCGTTCTGGTTGCCAATGATGCCATAAGTACACCGATGAATGAATGACGGAAAATAAGGATTCAACCAGAGACTTTGAGGATTGTCATCATCAGTGACATAATGGTTTCATTAAAGGATTGTTTGAAAGTTAATTGATGCTGAGAAAAAGGGCAATTTCATATTGGGTGTGTAAGTGGTGTGACTAGTTTTATGTTTGTATGAACTTCCGGCTAGGGGGCCTAGGAACTCTTTTCCCTGGTACCCGGGACAAAACCTATCCAAATTCCTAATTGGATCCACACTACAGTGGTTGGGAGGTTGGCTAACCCATGGGACTGGATGGGGTTAGGCTGGACTGATGGATCCGTAAATCAAGACTCAATTTCTGTTATTACAATAGATGTAGTAAATTCCGGATAGTAATTGTTCTATGGATAGGAATCAACGGCTGTGCCTCTTGATGGGGAAAAAAGCGTTGATCCCAATGATCCAAGTGCAAGTTTCGTCCTTGATTGACCAAGTACCTTTAAAGGTGCAGTCGGATCAGTTTGATCAGTAATGGTCTTGACTACGTTAGAGTAAAAAGCTATCCTGGTGGGATCGCCCGTGCTTTCCCCGTGCTTTCCGGATAAAGGAAGTTTTTTCAAGTTCAGTTTTGGAAAAACCGACGGATTAGTCTTTTGTCCGGATATCCGTGGACGAGACCCCGAGTGTGGGACCCTGGCCCGCGCAAGAAAGGCTACTTCCGTTGCTAGCACCCCGAATCCGTTGCGCGGTGGAAACAGGGATCTCACAAAAGCCAATTAACATTAGAATAATGAAGGCATTCTGGAAGCTGAACAAAATGAGGTAGATATATGAAACTTTAAGAAGGGACTCTTAGTAGGAACAATGTTTAGATAAAAGAAGGTTTCTACCTAGTGGGGATACCACTTTGGAAGAGAGAGAGAGAGAGGAGGATTTACTTAGAGATTACCTCGAGATGAGGACATCTCGAATCTTTTAAGTGGGGGAGAGAATGTAACATCCCTCCCAAGCCATGTAACGATTCTCTTTTAATATAGGTTTCAAGAGGAAAGAGAGTGCACATTGAGAGAGACTATAAGGCTAGAAACGTTAAGAAAGTGATAGAGTAAAAATATTAGTTCTTAAAATCTGAAAAGAAATGAGAAGATAAGAATAGATCCATTAAGAGAGAAACATCGCCAAAAACAAAATTCCGAATTTAGGTGATAGCAAGTCATATTTAGAGTACTTTTACACATTTAGAGTCCATGCACACTAAAAATATGGAAAAGCAAAGCATTTCTAAAGATGGCACGTTTGCGGCTATACACAGACGTTTTTACCTATTCTACCCCCACGTCGCTGTCTTGTAGACCAGATGCCTTCCAGTTCTTTTGGTTGTCTACATGACTATATTCTGAGTTTTTATCAGAGAGTTATGGCTGTCCAAACAATTTGTTAGTTCTCTACATAGGGAAACTGTAAGGAGTAGGCAAGTACCCTGAAGGTGATTCTGGACCTTGAGATGTATATCTATATATATGTCTTCATTTTCACTTGGGTGGAGTCCTCACACACATCATTTTTAGCAAAGAGTTGTTGTAATTATGCAGAGTTAAGGATGTGGGTAACATCACGGGACCAAACAACATCTCCACCGAACCAAGCAACGTCTCTCCCCTGGACCAAGTAGCATCGCCGTGCAGACACTGCCACTGCCCGTCAATATCGTCCAGGTAAGAAACGCTCTTTAGGTTTCGCATAGACCATTGCATCACGTGACCTAGTAAAATCAAGAAATCCTACACAAAAACTTGCCTAAAAAAAGAACCAGAAGGGCATATAACAATGGCAAATGCTTTAATAAAGAATGTCTTATCATAATCTCAAGTTGAAAAGACTGTTTTCTCTTGTTTACTGTAAATGTGATGGAATTGTATTTTCTCTTGCTTGATTGGTTGTTACCAAATCGATCGGTTGTCTCACCGATCTTATGAGGTTTGATTGGTTTTCCCCAATCAATCGGTTGTCGCCGGTCTACCCTAAAGCTATCCTCCCGCTTTGGGGGAACAACCCACTAGATGCTTAGAGTTGGTGGACCCATATCTAGGTGGATGAGCTGCTTGGTTCCGGGTGTGTGCGAGGGGCACTTAAGTGGTGCAAGTAGAAGCCAGCTAAGGGGCATGTGGGAGACTCAGTGTGGAGGTTCTGAGTTTTAAACATCACTGCCACATCGAGGATGAGCGAGCTAGGGACCCACTTAGTATTTATTCTTCACCAAGCGGGTGAGTGATGTTCGGAGTTCTAAACCCCTCTAGGAATAAATGCCACCGCAGGAACCATGTCTGCCTGGGAGCACGTGAATAATGTAATGAGCAAGTGATAAAATTATGACCGTGTTTGAAGATCCATTTGTTTTCAACTGTTTTGGAAGAACTATCTTAATGAATCAGTGAGGGAAAAAAATTAAAGACCTGTTTTTATATGTTTCACAGTCAGAGGGGACCAAATTAGGTAACAAAATGATTGGCTGAGTGGGTGGATGGATGCCCTGATGGCACCATCCTATGGATGGGTGGACCCGATGATACGGGTAACTATCCAAAATACTTATTATTTACGATCCGTGATAGAGTAACGCCCAAACAAGCCCGTTTTGGGAGAAGGAGCTAGTGGCCGTGCTGCATAATATCATAAAGGCGTTAGCTCCAATGAATCAAGCGTGAACTTGTTCCATCCTTGATCACGCACATTGAGTGCCGTTTGATCGGAGAAATAGATTCCTATTAGAATAATTACGTTTCCCCTGCTGACTGCGGGGATAGAGTTAGGTCCCTTTGTTTGCGCGTATCCTCGTATTTCCAAGAGATCGAGGTGTCGTCAATCGAAGACAAAGGGGACTTAGCCAATCAAAAGGACCCCCTTGAGCTAGCTAGGGTGGGGACCTTACAAGTGGTATCAGAGGGACTCTTAGTAGGAACAATGTTTAGATAAAAGAAGGTTTCTACCCTAGTGGGGATACCACTTTGGGAGAGAGAGAGAGAGAGGAGGATTTACTTAGAGATTACCTCGAGATGAGGACATCTCTAATCTTTTAAGTGGGGGAGAGAATGTAACATCCCTCCCAAGCCATGTAACGATTCTCTTTTAATATAGGTTTCAAGAGGAAAGAGAGTGCACATCGAGAGAGACTATAAGGCTAGAAATGTTAAGAAAGTGATAGAGTAAAAATATTAGTTCCAAAAATCTGAAAAGAAATGAGAAGATAAGAATAGATCCATTAAGAGAGAAACATCGCCAAAAACAAAATTCCTAATTTAGGTGATAGCAAGTCATATTTAGAGTACTTTTACACATTTAGAGTCCATTCACACTAAAAATATGGAAAAGGAAAGCATTTCTAAAGATGGCACGTTTGCGGCTATACACAGACGTTTTTACCTATTCTGCCTCCACGTCGCTGTCTTGTAGACCAGATGCGTTCCGGTTCCTTTGGCTGGCTACATGACTATATTCTGAGTTTTTATCAGAGAGTTATGGTTGCCGAAACAATTTGCTAGTTCTCTACACAGGGAAACTATAAGGAGCAAGCAAGTAGCCTCAAGGTGATTCTGGACCTTGAGATGTATATCTATATATATGTCTTCATTTTCACTTGGGTGGAGTCCTCACACACATCATTTTTAGCAAAGAGTTGTTGTAATTATGCGGAGTTAAGGATGTGGGTAACATCACGGGACCAAACAACATCTCCGCCGAACCAAGCAACGTCTCTCCCGGACCAAGCAGCGTCGCCGTGCAGGCACCGCCACCGCCCGTCAATATCATCCAGGTAAGAAACGCTCTTTAAGTTTCGCATAGACCATTCCATCACACGACCTAGTAAGATCGGGAAATCCTACACAAAAACTTGCCTAAAAAAAGAAACAGAAGGGCATATAACAATGGCAAATGCTTTAATAAAGAATGTCTTATCGTAATCTCAAGTTGAAAAGACTGTTTTCTCTTGTTTATTGTGAATGTGATGGAATTGTATTTTCTCTTGCTTGACTGATCGATCGGTTCTCTCACCGATCTTATGAGGTTTGATTGGTTTTCACCAATCAATCGGTTGTTGCCGGTCTACCCTAAAGCTATCCTCCCGCTTTAAGGGAACAACCCACTAGATGCTCAGAGTTGGTGGACACATATCTAGGTGGATGAGCTGCTTGCTTCTAGGTGTGTGCAAGGGGCACTTAAGTGGTGCAAGTAGAAGCCAGCTAAGGGACACATGCCCCTCGAGGGGGCATGAGGGGGCATGAGGGGGCATGTGGAGGCTCTGAGTTTTAAACATCACCACCACATCGAGGATGAGGGAGCTGGGGACCCACTTAGTATTTATTCTTCACCAAGCGGGTGAGTGATGTTCGGAGTTCTAGAACCCTGCAGGAATAATTGCCACCGTAGGAACCATGTGTGCCTGGGAGCACGTGAATAATGTAATGAGCAAGTGATAAAATTATGACCGTGTTTGAAGATCCATTTGTTTTCAACTGTTTTGGAAGAACTATCTTAATGAATCAGTGAACGAAAAATAATTAAAGGACCCGTTTTTATATGTTTCACAGTGTGACAGGACCAAATCAGGCAACAAAATGATTGGCGCTGAGTGGGTGGATGGATGCCCTGATGGCACCATCCTATGGATGGGTGGACCCGATGAGACAGGTAACTATCCAAAATACTTATTCTTTACGATCCGTAATAGAGTAATGCCCAAATAAACCCGTTTTAGGAGAAGGAGCTAGTGGCCGTGCCGCATAATATCATAAAGGCGTTAGCTCCCATGAATCAAGCATGAACGTGAACTTGTTTTGTCCTCGATCACGCACATTGAGTGCCGTTTGATCGGAGAAATAGATTTTGATTAGAATAATTACGTTTCCCTTGACTGTGGGGATAGAGTTAGGTCCCTTCGTTTGCGCGTATCCTCGTATTTCCAACAGATCGAGGTGTCGTCAATCGAAGACAAAGGGGACTTAGCTGCCAATCAAAAGGATCCCCTTGAGCCAGCAAGGGTGGGGACCTTACAAGTGGTATCAGAGGAGCCGATCTTAGTTCCTAGGATTTGTTATTCAAAGGTTAACTATTCAGGGATTAAAACAAGTGATTGTTTATCATATGAGGACGAATCAATCATCTCTACTAGCCATAGAAGTGATTCGAATATCCTCGCATGTTGAGACAATCATCATGTGAAATTGTGCTTGTATCTTGGGGGTGCACACGCAAAATATTTGTACAATAAAAAAGATTGGGGAGGAAACCTTTTGAGGAAAAACATAGGGTGATCTAATTAAGAAACCAATGTGACTGAATGACTAGAAGGATAGATCGAAACTTTGTTTAGAGAAATGTCTAGGATATATCTCATTAATTTGTATATTGTAAGTTATTAGGATTATAACTCCATTAAAGAGAGACCTGTGTCAAGTACCAGCATAGGTTCAATTGAATAGTCTACGTGTGAATGCCATCACTAGATGCTTTACACTAAGACGGTCATCCGGTTCCTGACCCCATCTCGAGAAAATGTGGGTCTAACTTCGGATGTTACCAAAGAAAAATGAAACTCTCATGCGTATTAATCTTTAGTGCCTTTAGATGTGATGCTATGATAAGTGTTTGATAGTTTTGAACTTTTCCTGGTGGATGATAGCTTTACGGTAGATGGTAGGGGAAGATTAAATTTTGAATTGTCTTCTCTGGATGAACCTTGGTCCTTTTTTGAAGTTTGTATGATTTCCTTTTTATCTTTATTATCCGACGAGAATATGAGGCTCAGCGAACCAAAAATAAAATAATAGTTGAACGAAAATCTCTAGTATTACCAAGGGAAACCTAAAAGTTTACCCTTTCATGATGTTATTGTGATGGAAATCCTAGATTAGCATGCCCATGACCAAGGATGTAAGTAAAGTTAGTGAGCTATCGTCGAAATATAAAATAATTTTTTCTTTGGCCTATTAGAGAAATATCTAAGTAGAGTATTCCTCTTCCTATAATATATGAGGTCAGATTTTATGGAGGAGCTGATTTTATGTCCCAGTAAGTAACCATGTTAAGTGTTGCACTTATTATATCATATAGGAAATATCATGAAGTTTATATAGGTGAACTAAGTAAAGACCTTTCCTTTAAGAAAGAGAGTTCGAGTCTGAGATACTTCTTAGATATTTTTTAGGCAAGAGAAAGTTTCTCGCCAAGAAAGCTTCGATAATGGCATTAAAGAAGTCCTTCATGGTGGAGCCCCCAACCGGAGCCATTCAAAGGTGAACGAGGGAATGCCTTTAGATGGGATGCCATGAAGGTACATCTTCGTGTGAAAGGTTTTTTCCTCTAGGATTTTGGGAGGATAAAATGAATGAATTTTTGGAGCCAACCCATGAAAGGAAGACCCTAGAGGAATACCACCAAACTTTTGTTAGACTTTTTCAATTTTCTCCAGAGATGGATGAGGTAACTCTTCTCCATCGATTCATGGGGAAGCTTGATCCGCCTTTGACTAACCTAGTCAAGAATTACCAAGCCATCCTCCCTTTTAGAAGCCATAATTATGGCCAGAGACTATGATAAAGTTTTTTATATGGGAAGTGTCCAGAACGATGTGAGTCCTTCCATGTTAATCAGGAAGAGGTCCCCTAATTCAAGAGAAATGTCAAGCCCACCCCTACCTAAGAGAAATCGTGAACCAGAGCAAAATCAAGGTCAAGAAATAGGGATAACAAGGTTAGAGAGTAGATCTTCGACTCTCATAGACATCGCATCGGGACCTTTCAAGAAGGAAGACGTTTTAGATGACAACGACAAGGTCATTGGCGTGATAGGAAAATTACCCTTTCCTATCAAGATCATCCTCGGCTAGATCAAAAGGAAGACCAATCTTTCAGAAAACAAGATTAGAAAGAAGAACTCTCCCTCACCTATATATCAAAAAGACAATGCAATGAGCTTTTCCATGAGAACAAACGCTTCAAGTGTAAACAACATGAGAAAAGATTTCCCTAACTGACCCAGGACCCTTCTCTTCCCAATCATGGAAAGGGGAAACCCAATAGGATGGGCGGGCGGGCCTATATCAATCCAAGAGCCTAGGATATCCAAACTAGGAAGTGGTTGCCCAAGTTATGATTGTTTTGAATTAAGCTAGAGATCATTGATTCTTTAATTAATGTTTAATTAAGAATATGTTAGAGGGAGTATAGTAGAGATTAGCATAGGGATTATGTTAGGAAGTATTATAGAGATTATGATAAGATTATAAATGAGAGATTGAGTTAGAAATTTTGATATAGATTATAGATATGATGGGTTAAAGATAGCCAAATTTAACAAGTGTTTCTATGAGTAAATAGAAGTTGATTGTTGTTGCAAGAATCATGTGAAGTAATGTACATGATGAATAGAGGTATTCTAGGAGACAATGCTAGTAGGGTTATGCATCTTGCTATCATAGGTTAGATCACATACAGGATTGTGATCTCCTTACGTTTTTCCATGGCAATTTGGGAAGTACCATATTACATGGGAGTATGGAATAAGGAATTCATAAGGTAGGATCAGGGATAATAAAGAATCGGTTCATATCATATAGAAGTGTATACGGATGCATGAACTTAGGATAATAAAGCCAATTAACTTTAGAATAATGAAGGCATTCTTGAAGCTCAACAAAATGAGATAGATATATGAAAGAAGGGACTCTTAGTAGGAACAATGTTTAGATAAAAGAAGGTTTCTACCTAGTGGGGATACCACTTTGGGAGAGAGAGAGAGAGAGAGAGAGATACCACTTTGGGAGAGAGAGATTACCTCAAGATGAGGACATCTTGAATCTTTTAAGTGGGGAGAGAATGTAACATCCCTCCCAAGCCATGTAATTATGCGGAGTTAAGGATCTAAGTAACATCACGGGACCAAACAACATCTCCGTCGAACCAAGCAACGTCTCTCCCGGACCAAGCAGCGTCGCCGTGCAGGCACTGCCACCGCCCGTCAATATCGTCCAAAAACTTGCTTGAAACTTGCCTTAAAAAACTTGCCTTAAAAAAAATATAGTTGAACGAAAATCTCTAGTATTACCAAGGGAAATCTGAAAGTTTACCCTTGCATGATGTCATTGTGATGGAAATCCTAGATTAGCATGACCATGACCAAGGATGTAAGTAAAGTTAGTGAGCTATCGTCAAAAATATAAAATAATTTTTGCTTTGGCCTATTAGAGCAATATCTAAGTAGAGTATTCCTCTTCCTATAATATATGAGGTCAGATTTTATGGAGGAGCTGATTTTATGTCCCAGTAAGTAACCATGTTAAGTGTTGCACTTATTATATCATATAGGAAATATCATGAAGTTTATATAGGCAAACTAAGTAAAGACCTTTCCTTTAAGAAAGAGAGTTCGAGTCTGAGATACTTCTTAGATATTTTTTAGGCAAGAGAAAGTTTCTCGCCAAGAAAGCTTTGATAATGGCATTAAAGAAGTCCTTCATGGAGCCCCCAACCGGAGCCATTCAAAGGTGAACGAAGGAATTTAGGAGAAGAAGTAGAGGCTTGGATAGAGTCCATGGACAAGTATTTTGATGTAGCTAGATACAGTGAAAGAAACAAGTTCGCACTTGCTTGTTTAACAAGCGCGAGAAATGATGGGATTAGTTGGAAGAACTATTGTCAATCTAACCACTAGAACCAGGATCGGTCGTCATGGGATGCCATGAAGGTACATCTTCATGTGAAAGGTTTTGTCCTCCAGGATTTTGGGAGGATAAAATGAATGAATTTTCAGAGCCAACCCATGAAAGGAAGACCCTAAAGGAATACCACCAAACTTCTGTTAAACTTCTTCAATTTTCTCTAGAGATGGATGAGGTAACTCTTCTCCATCGATTCATGGGGAAGCTTGATCCGCCTTTGACTAACCTAGTCAAGAATTACCAATCCATCCTTCCTTTCAAAAGCCATAATTATGGCCAGAGACTATGATAAAGTTTTTTATATGGGAAGTGTCCAGAACGACGTGAGTCCTTCCATTTTAAAGAGGTCCCCTAGTTCAAGAGAAATGTCAAGCCCACCCCTGCCTAAGAGGAATCGTGAGCTAGAGCAAAATCAAGGTCAAGAAATAGGGATAACAAGGTTAGAGAGTAGATCTTCGACTCTCATAGACATCGCATCGGGACCTTTCAAGAAGGAAGACGTTTTAGATGCCAAGGACAAGGTCATTGTTGCGATAGGAAAATTACCCTTTCCTATCGAGATCATCCTCGGCTAGATCAAAAGGAAGACCAATCTTTCAGAAAACAAGATTAGAAAGAAGAGCTCTCCCTCACCTTTATATCAAGAGAATAAAGACAATGCAATGAGCTTTTCCATGAGAACAAACGCTTCAAGTGTAAACAACATGAGAAAAGATTTCCCTAACTGACCCAGGACCCTTCTCTTCCCAATCATGGAAAGGGGAAACACAATAGGATGGGTGGGCCCATATCGATCCAAGAGCCTAGGATATCCAAACTAGGAAGTGGCTGCCCAAGTTATGATTGTTTTGAATTAAGCTAGAGATCATTGATTCTTGAATTAAAGTTTAATTAAGAATATGTTAGAGGGATTATAGTAGAGATTAGCATAGGGATTATGTTAGGAAGTATTATAGAGATTATGATAAGAATATAAATGAGAGATTGAGTTAGAAATTTTGATATAGATTATAGATATGATGGGTTAAAGATAGCCAAATTTAACAAGTGTTTTTATGAGTAAATAGAAGTTGATTGTTGTTACAAGAATCATGTGAAGTAATGTACATGATGAATAGAGGTACTCTAGGAGACAATGCTAGTAGGGTTATGCATCTTGCTATCATAGGCTAGACCGCATACAGGATTGTGATCTCCTTACATTTTTCCATGGCAATTTGGGAAGTACCATATTACATGGGAGTATGGAAAAAGGAGTTCATAAGGTAGGATCAAGGATAATAAAGAATCGGTTCATATCATATAGAAGTGTATACGGATGCATGAACTTAGGATAATAAAGCCAATTAACTTTAGAATAATGAAGGCATTCTGGAAGCTCAACAAAATGAGGTAGATATATGAAAGAAGGGACTCTTAGTAGGAACAATGTTTAGATAAAAGAAGGTTTCTACCTAGTGGGGATACCACTTTGGGAGAGAGAGGAGGATTTACTTAGAGATTACCTCGAGATGAGGACATCTCGAATCTTTTAAGTGGGGGAGAGAATGTAACATCCCTCCCAAGCCATGTAACGATTCTCTTTTAATATAGGCTTCAAGAGGAAAGAGAGTGCACATCGAGAGAGACTATAATGCTAGAAACGTTAAGAAAGAGATCGAGTAAAAATATTAGATTCAAAAATCTGAAAAGAAATGAGAAGATAAGAATAGATCCATTAAGAGAGAAACATTGCCAAAAACAAAATTCCGAATTTAGGTGATAGCAAGTCATATTTAGAGTACTTTTACACATTTAGAGTCCATGCACACTAAAAATATGGAAGAGCAAAGCATTTCTAAAGATGGCACATTTGCGGCTATATACAGACGTTTTTACCTATTCTACCCCCACGGCACTATCTTGTAGACCAGATGCATTCGGGTTCTTTTGGCTGGCTACATGACTATATTCTGAGTTTTTATCAGAGAGTTATGGTTGCCAAAACAATTTGCTAGTTCTCTACACAGGGAAACTGTAAGGAGCAGGCAAGTAGCCTCAAGGTGATTCTGGACCTTGAGAGTCCTCTATATATATGTCTTCATTTTCACTTGGGTGGAGTCCTCACACACATCATTTTTAGCAAAGAGTTGTTGTAATTATGCGGAGTTAAGGATGTGGGTAACATCACGGGACCAAACAACATCTCCTTCGAACCAAGCAACGTCTCTCCCGGACCAAGCAGCGTCGCCGTGCAGGCACTGCCATCGCCCGTCAATATCGTCCAGGTAAGAAACGCTCTTTAAGTTTTGCATAGACCATTGCATCACGCGACCTAGTAAGATCGGGAAATCCTACACAAAAACTTGCCTAAAAAAAGAACCAGAAGGGCATATAACAATGGCAAATGCTTTAATAAAGAATGTCTTATCGTAATCGCAAGTTGAAAAGACTGTTTTCTCTTGTTTACTGTGAATGTGATAGAATTGTATTTTCTCTTGGTTGTTACCAACAATTGATCGGTTGTCTCACCGATCTTATGAGGTTTGATTGGTTCTCACCAATCAATCGGTGTCGCCGCCCGCCGGTCTACCCTAAAGCTATCCTCCCTCTTTGGGGGAACAACCCACTAGATGCTAAGAGTTGGTGGACCCATATCTAGGTGGATGAGCTGCTTGCTTCCGGGTGTGTGCGAGGGACACTTAAGTGGTGCAAGTAGAAGCCAGCTAAGGGGCACATGCCCCTCGAGGGGGCATGTGGGAGACTCAGTGTGGAGGCTCTGAGTTTTTAACATCACCGCCACATCAAGGATGAGGGAGCTGGGACCCACTTAGTATTTATTCTTCACCAAGCAGGTGAGTGATGTTCGGAGTTCTAGACCCCTCCAGGAATAATTGCCACCGCAGGAACCATGTGTGCCTGGGAGCACGTGAATAATGTAATGAGCAAGTGATAAAATTATGACCGTGTTTGAAGATCCATTTGTTTTCAACTGTTTTGGAAGAACTATCTTAATGAATCAGTGAACGGAAAATAATTAATGGACCCGTTTTTATATGTTTCACAGTGTGAGAGGACCAAATAAGGCAACAAAATGATTGGCTGAGTGGGTGGATGGATGCCCTGATGGCACCATCCTATGGATAAGTGGACCTGATGAGACGGGTAACTATCCAAAATACTTATTATTTACGATCCGTAATAGAGTAACGCCCAAACAAGCCCATTTTAGGAGAAGGAGCTAGTGGCCGTGCCGCATAATATCATAAAGGCGTTAGCTCCCATGAATCAAGCGTGAACATGAACTTGTTCCGTCCTCAATCATGCACATTGAGTGCCGTTTGATCGGAGAAATAGATGCCTATTAGAATAATTACGTTTCCCCTGACTGCGGGGATAGAGTTAGGTCCCTTCGTTTGCGCGTATCCTCGTATTTCTAAGAGATCAAGGTGTCGTCAATCGAAGACAAAGGGGACTTAGCTTCCAATCAAAAGGATCCCTTGAGCCAACTAGGGTGGGGACCTTACAAGTGGTATCAGAGGAGCCGATCTTAGTTCCTAGGATTTGTTATTCAAAGGTTAACTATTCAGGGATTAAAACAAGTGATTGTTTATCATATGAGGACGAATCAATCATCTCTACTAGCCATAGAAGTGATTCGAATATCCTCGCATGTTGAGACAATCATCATGTGAAATTATGCTTGTATCTTGGGGGTGCACACGCAAAATATTTGTACAATAAAAAAGATTGGGGAGGAAACCTTTTGAGGAAAAACATAGGGTGATCTAATTAAGAAACCAATGTGACTGAATGACTAGAAGGATAGATCAAAACTTTGTTTAGACAAATGTCTAGGATATATCTCATTAATTTGTATATTGTAAGTTATTTGTACAATAAAAAAGATTGGGGAGGAAACCTTTTGAGGAAAAACATAGGGTGATCTAATTAAGAAACCAATGTGACTGAATGACTAGAAGGATAGATCAAAACTTTGTTTAGAGAAATGTCTAGGATATATCTCATTAATTTGTATATTGTAAGTTATTAGGATTATAACTCCATTAAAGAGAGACCTGTGTAAAGTACCAACATAGGTTCAATTGAATAGTTTACGTGTGAATGCCATCACTAGATGCTTTACACTAAAACGGTCGTCCGGTTCGTGACCCCATCTCGGAAAAACGTGGCTCTAACTTCGGATATTACCAAAGAAAAATGAAACTCTCATGCGTATTAATCTTGAGTGCCTTTAGATGTGATGCTATAATAAGTGTTGATAGTTTTGGACTTTTCCTGGTAGTGGATGATAGCTTTACGATAGATGGTAGGGGAAGATTAAATTTTGAATTATTTTCTGGATGAACCTCAGTCCTTTTTTGAAGTTTGTATGATTTCCTTTTTATCTTTATTATCTGACGAGAATATGAGGCTCAGCGAACCAAAAAATAAATAAAATAAAATAATAGTTGAACGAAAATCTCTAGTATTACCAAGGGAAACCTGAAAGTTTACCCTTTGATGATGTTATTGTGATGGAAATCCTAGATTTGCATGCCCATGACCAAGGATGAAAGTAAAGTTAGTGATCTATCGTTGAAAATATAAAATAATTTTTGCTTTGGCCTATTAGAGCAATATCTAAGTAGAGTATTTCTCTTCCTATAATATATGAGGTCAGATTTTATGGAGGAGCTGATTTTTTATCCCACTAAGTAACCATGTTAAGTGTTGCACTTATTATATCATATAGGAAATATCATAAAGTTTATATAGGCGAACCAAGTAAAGACCTTTCCTTTTAGAAAGAGAGTTCGAGTCTGAAATACTTCTTAGATATTTTTTAGGCAAGAGAAAGTTTCTCACCAAGAAAGCTTCGATAATGGCATTAAAGAAGTCCTTCATGGAGCCCCCAATGGAGCCATTCAAAGGTGAACGAAGGAATTTAGGAGAAGAAGTAGAGGCTTGGATAGAGTCCATGGACGAGTATTTTGATGTAGCTAGATACAGTGAAAGAAACAAGTTCGCCCTTGCTTGTTTAACAAGTGCAAGAAATGATGGGATTAGTTGGAAGAACTATTGTCAATCTAACCACTAGAACTAGGATCCGTCGTCATGGGAGCCATGAAGGTACATCTTCGTGTGAAAGGTTTTGTCCTCCAGGATTTTGGGAGGATAAAATGAATGAATTTTTGGAGCCAACCCATGAAAGGAAGACCCTAGAGGAATACCACCAAACTTGTGTTAAACTTCTTCAATTTTCTCCAGAGATGGATGAGGTAACTCTTCTCCATTGATTCATGGGGAAGCTTGATCCGCCTTTGACTAACCTAGTCAAGAATTACCAAGCCATCCTCCCTTTCAAAAGCCATAATTATGGCCAGAGACTATGATAAAGTTTTTTGTATGGGAAGTGTCCAGAACGACGTGAGTCCTTCCATGTTAATCAGGAAGAGGTCCCCTAATTCAAGAGAAATGTCAAGCCCACCCCTACCTAAGAGGAATCGTGAGAGCTAGAGCAAAATCAAGGTCAAGAAATAGGGATAACAAGGTTAGAGAGTAGATCTTCGACTCTCATAGATATCGCATCGAGACCTTTCAAGAAGGAAGACGTTTTAGATGCCAATGACAAGGTCATTGGTGCGATAGGAAAATTACCCTTTCTTATCGAGATCATCCTCGGCTAGATCAAAAGGAAGACCAATCTTTCAGAAAACAAGATTAGAAAGAAGAGCTCTCCCTCACCTATATATCAAGAGAATAAAGACAATGCAATGAGCTTTTCCATGAGAACAAACGCTTCAAGTGTAAACAACATGAGAAAAGATTTCTAACTGACCCAGGACCCTTCTCTTCCCAATCATGGAAAGGGGAAACCCAATAGGATGGGCGGGCCTATATCGATCCAAGAGCCTAGGATATCCAAACTAGGAAGTGGTTGCCCAAGTTATGATTATTTTGAATTAAGCTAGAGATCATTGATTCTTTAATTAAAGTTTAATTAAGAATATGTTAGAGGGAGTATACTAGAGAGATTAGCATAGGGATTATGTTAGGAAGTATTATAGAGATTATGATAAGATTATAAATGAGAGATTGCGTTAGAAATTTTGATATAGATTACAGATATGATGGGTTAAAGATAGCCAAATTTAACAAGGGTTTCTATGAGTAAATAGAAGTTGATTGTTGTTGCAAGAATCATGTGAAGTAATGTACATGATGAATAGAGGTAGTCTAGGAGACAATGCAAGTAGGGTTATGTGTAAGATTTCTCGCCCAGCCTTCGAGGTATACAGGAGTAAGAATCTTATAATTATTCCCTCTCTAAATAAAAGAAAGATTCTGTTTAAAAAGGGAAGACACTTTACCAGAATACCTTCTCAGGAGCCCACCTATTTTAAAGATTCAGAACGATGAGTTCAGAAGTGAGAACCAATGTTTTGGATACCAAGGTTTTGGTCATCAGTTAAAAGACTGCCCGACTCCTACCATGAAAAGGGCATAGGGAAGTCTAGAACCCAAATTCAGAGACCAATTCCTTCATACCAATCTAATCAGGGTCCGTCTCGGACGAGATTGCTTAACTCCATTAACTAGGTCCGACCCATTGATTAGGGTCGAGATGACCAGTCAAATGCTTGGCGACTTAGAGCAACAGATGCAGGCAATTCATAAAGATATAAACGCTGCCCAGGATCGACAGAGACAATATACAGATAAGAAGAGGACAATTAGAGAATTCAAAGAAGTAGTTATAGTCTTCATTTGAATACGGACCAAAAGAATTTCTTTATCTCTAGGGGAGTATAAGTAGTTATCCCCCAGATATTGTGGACCAAAGAAAGTAGGTGACTTAGCCTACGAACTTCTTTTATCTCTTCATCTCAAAGTTCTTAATGCCTTCTATAGAAAAATGTGCCAAACCCAAATCATGGAAAGACGGTAAAACTTCAGTGGCAAGATACCGTTGGCTTCTAAGTTACGCTAGCTCCTTCCTTTATATAAGTCGTAACTTTTACTTGTCGCTCACAGTAATCTTACTTCCATCGATCTCCCTTCTTCTTAATCTCCTTCATGGCTTGGCAACAGGAATTAGTTTTATCCATAATGATTTCTCACCTTCAAGATGCAAGTGAGTCTGTGAAGAAAGATTTTATAGAACAGTATGAGCGCTCACTTTTTCCTCACTTGGGAACGTCTGTAGCTCAGACCAAATGGCAGACCTATCAAGACATAACTAGGATAACACCCTGGGGTCAGCAGCACTTTCGTAACAATGTCCGCTTGGCCATGGTTATTGAAGCCTTGGGTTTGGGTCCCCGATACTACTGCGTCATGAGATCAAGACATCTTGGGTTTTCTGAGCGGGTCTTCTTACTGGCGAGTTTTCTTCCTCATCAGAAGATATGCCTTTACCCCATTTTTGGCTTGCCTCTCAGAGGTCCTTTTGTTAGATCACCTCATACCACTAAGATAGGTGCAGCAATAACGAACAGAATCATTCCCATAGATGAGTTACCTTATACGTGCGCAGCTTGTGAGTGCTGCTTTTGTGATCATATGATGGACGGGCTTATGGAAGTGTAAAGAGTTCTTCTATCTTTACTGTATATGTTTCAAGAATGAATAAAGTTTAAATCTTGTTCTTGTCTTGACCCTTACTCTCCTTGAGACTTTTTAATTGGTGATTAATCTTAATTAAAAATTGCTCTCAGTCTCATACTTGTGCATCTTGCGAAATTACCCCCAGTTTGTGAGATGAGGGCATCTCGCATTTTTCAAGTGGGAGAGAATGTAAGATTCCTCCCCAGCCTCTCAAAATGTCCAGCATCTTCCCCTGTAATCAATCCCTCTTCAGAAATATAAAAGACTTGTTTCTAACTGTTTTAACCTAGAGAGAGAAAATATTCTAGAGAGAGAATATTCAAATTTTTAATATTTTTGGATAGAAAATTATCTCATCTTATTAAAATAAGTTCCTTTGAAACAGAAATTCAAAAAGAACTTTCCAATGTGCAATTGGAATTAGTTGGAAATGGGTATAAAGGACCTTAGCCTAAGGGTCTAGATTTTCAAAAAATTTTGCATTATGGTCCAATTAAGGTTCCTATGGGCCAATAGCATCAATCCATGTGTAGGGAGGAGATAAATCCAATTTGTGAAAGAAGATACCCAAAAATGAGTAAATGCTCACATAAGATGAAGAGTTGAAAATGTACAAGGTTTATTAGTAAAAAACTATGAGCAATATTAAAAATATGAGATATTTTGGGTATCCAAAAATGAGTAAATGCTCACATAAGATGAAGAGTTGAAAATGTACAAGGTTTATTAGTAAAAAAAACTATGAGCAATATTAAAAATATGAGATAATTTGGGTATAATGATTCCATTTTGACACATATGTAAGGAAGGGGAGTTCTTAAAGAAGGTGCATATTTCACATGCTTGAATGAGTTTTAAACTCATAAAAATTGAGATATTTCATCTCTCCTCTCTCCTCATTCAAGTCTAGTTCCAAAAAGTTAGCTTAACTGACCTAAAAATGGTCAAATATTGACCAAATTATTTAGAAAATTCTAGAATCAGTTTGTTTGGTTAGGAGCTCAATTTTTCCTATAAATAGAAGCCTCCCCCTTGTTGAAAAATATATAGTGTTTATGCATCGTTACTCTACTCCACCTAAGCCAAGAACTGTGAATTCATTAATAATTCACTAGTTTTTGGAGCTTCCCTCTTTCTTCAATCCCCATTGGTGGCTTCATCAACATACTTAACCAATTGATTGGTTGGGGGCCTCTACCGTGAACAAAGAATCAAGAAATTTGTAAGGTAATTAGTGAATTTTGATCATTTTCTATAATTTCTCAATGTTTCTGTAAGATTCCTCCCCCAACCCCCTTTTTGATGTCTAGTATCTTCCCCTGTAATCAACCCTCTTCAGAAATATAAAGACCCTGTTGCTAACTATTTTAGCCTAGAGAGAGAAAAATTATTCTAGAGAGAGAATATTCAGATTTTGAATATTTTTGGATAGAAAAATATCTCTTATAATTCAGATGAGTTCCCCTGAAATAGAAATTCAAAAAGAATTTTCCAATGTGCAATTGGAATTAATTGGAAATAGGTATAAAGAACCTTAGTCTAAGGGTCTAGATTTTCAGAAATCTTTAGACTATGGTCCAATTAAGGTTCCTATGGACCAATAGCATCAATCCATGTGTAGGGAAGAGATAAATCCAACTTGTAAAAAAGAAAATACCCAAAAATGAGTAAATGCTCACATGAGGTGAAGAGTTGAAAATGTACAAGGATTATTAGTAAAAAAACTATGAGCAATATTAAAAATATGACATATGTAAGGAAGGGGAATTCTTTAAAGGAGGTGCATATTTCACATAAGATGAAGAGTTGAAAATGTACAAGGATTATTAGTAAAAAACTATGAGCAATATTAAAAATATGACATATGTAAGGAAGGGGAATTCTTTAAAGGAGGTGCATATTTCACATAAGATGAAGAGTTGAAAATGTACAAGGATTATTAGTAAAAAAAACTATGAGCAATATTAAAATGATTCCATTATGACACATATGTAAGGAAGAGGAGTTCTTTAAAGGAGGTGCATATTTCACATGCTTGAATGAGTTTTAAACTCATAAAAATTGAGATATTTCATCTCTCCTCTCTCCTCATTCAAGTCTAGTTCCAAAAAGTTAGCTTAACTGACCTAAAAATGGTCAAATATTGACCAAACTGATTTAGAAAATTCTAGAATCAGTTTGTTTGGTTAGGAGCTCAATTTTTCCTATAAATAGAAGCCTCCCCCTTGTTGAAAAATATATAGTGTTTATGCATCGTTACTCTACTCCACCTAAGCCAAGAACTGTGAATTCATTTAATAATTCACTAGTTTTTGGAGCTTCCCTCTTTCTTCAATCCCCATTAGTGGCTCCATCAACATACTTAACCAATTGATTGGTTGGGGGCCTCTACCGTGAACAAAGAATCAAG
Organism: Cibotium barometz; assembly: GCF_041138505.1. Classification (NCBI taxonomy): domain Eukaryota; kingdom Viridiplantae; phylum Streptophyta; class Polypodiopsida; order Cyatheales; family Cibotiaceae; genus Cibotium; species Cibotium barometz. The sequence continues at coordinate 10,058,492 of NC_141051.1, forward strand.
CAAGTTGTAAGGTAATTAGTGAATATTGATCTTTCTATAATTTCTCAATGTTTCTCTCTTCTCAACCCCTCTCAAGCTTGAGAAGTTTAATTGGTATGGTTTTTTTTTAATGCTATTGAAGTTTGAATTGTAGTGAAGAGTTACATAATGCTATTGAAGTTAATTTTCATTTATGTTTAAATTCTAATGATTTTTATGTAAATTCTCTCTCTCACTCAAGAAATGGTCATACTCATGAACCGTTCTCAATCCAAATCAAGCTTTTCATAAAGCTTTTCCTTAACCCAAGATTAAGCTATGCTTGAGGCCAAATTAATGGCTTTTTTCTATGCTTTTAGTTTATGTATATTAATGATTCAATCCATTATGGATTGATAATCCAATTAGAGATTATTTTAATTATTTTGTTAATGATAAGCATTATCTCTTAGAAAAATTGAGATTTATCAGTCATAGCAGCGGAGCTATGGCAAAATTTTTATAAAAATTATGCATAAAATAATCTCATTCAAAGCATAAAAAGAGGACTTCCTACCATATTCTAGGAATTATCATCCTAGATTAATTGAAAGAATTTCATTACAATCATGGAGAAATTGAATTTTAATGCTAGGCATAATGGATAAATTTTTATATCAAAAGTGTTATTTTTACCATTTTTATTTCATGCATAGAAGTATGCATAATGGATAAATTTTTATATCAAAAGTGTTATTTTTACCATTTTTATTTCATGCATAGAAGTATGCATAATGGAAAAATTTTTATATCAAAAGTGTTACTTTTATCATATTGGATTTCATGTATAGAGGTATGCATAAAAGTTGATTATTTTATTATAAAAGTGTGACTTTTATCATAATTGAATTTCATGCATATAGGTATGCATAAAAGATATTCTTTTTATACTAAAAGTGTGATTTTCCTCATAAATGGATTTTATGCTTAACTTAGATGCATAAGAGAAATGTTTTTTATTCTAAAAGTGTAACTCCTACCAAATTGAATTTATGCATAAGAAGATGCATAAAAGATTGATTTTTTAATTCAAAAGTGTCATTCTCATCTAAATTGAATTTATGTATAGAAAAATGCATAAAAGATTAAAATTTAATTCAAAAGTGTCATTTTCATTAAAAATGAATTTATGCATAGGAAGATGCATAAAAGATTGATTTTTACTTTGAAAGTATTAATCTCCTTAAATAGAATTTATTCATAAATAAATGTGTAAAGAAATCTTATATCAAATGTAAGAATTCTCTTGTATTCTATAAATAGATAAGAGATGTGATAGGATGTGATAAGAGATGTGATAAGATGCTTATGAAATAAGTTAGGAGGTGATAAGAGATGTGATAAGAGGTGTGATAAGAGGTGATAAGATGCTTATGAAATAAGTTAGGAGGTGATAAGATGAATTAAGATGTGTATGGGGGGATGAGGTAAGAAGTGTATGTGATAGGATAAGATGTATATGGGTTGTGATAGGGCGAGAATGGATGTGATGTAAAAGATTAGATGTGAAGGTATATGGGGTTATATAAATGGGAATGTGGAAATGGATGTATGGATGTGTATGTATGAATGTGGATATGGGATGTGGATGTATAAATGAGGATGTGAAAATGGAGGTAAACATGTAGATGTGGATGTATGAACGTGAAAATGGATATATGCATGAAGATATATATGCATAGATGTGAATGTGGATGTAGATGTGGATGTATAGATGTGAATGGATGTGGATGTATAGATGTGAATGGGAATGTGGATGTGGATGTATGTGAATGTGGATGTAGATGTGGATGTATAGATGTGAATGTGGAATGTGGATGTGGATGTATGTATGTATGTGGATGTAGATGTGGATGTATAGATGTGAATGGGAATGGGGATGTGGATGTATGTGAATGTGAATGTAGATGTGGATGTATAGATGTGAATGTGGAATGTGGATGTATAGATGTGGATGTATGGGAATGTGGATGTGGATGTATGTGAATGTGAATGTGGATGTGGATGTATGTATGTATGTGGATGTAGATGTGGATGTATGGATGTGTATGTACGAATGTGGATATGGGATGTGGATGTATAAATGAGGATGTGAAAATGGAGGTAAGGAGGTAGATGTGGATGTATGGATGTGAATGTGGATGTGGATGTGGATGTATGGATGTGGATATGGATGTGTATGTATGAATGTGGATATGGGATGTGGATGTATAAATGAAGATGTGAAAATGGAGATAAGCATGTAGATGTGGATGTATGGATGTGAATGTGGATATGGATGTGGATGTATGGATGTGGATATGGATGTGAATATATGATATGTGATGTGAAGGAATTTGAAGTGAAGAGATGGAAAATGAGGTGATTGGATGAGTACACATATAAATGGAATGTGGAATAAGTAATGTGGATTAATGAGGAACAATGTGGAAAAATGAGAGTTAATATAGAAACTGTATTTGTAAACTGTTTGTAAATGCTGTTTGTAAATGGCTGTTTTATGTCAAGAATGCTGGGGAAGCATTTTGACCGTCTTGTGATTAAGGTCGTGGAGACCTAACTGATAAAGTTGCAACTGCTGACGGAGAGTCAATGGAGGACGTCTCGCGTAGCAAGGTCGACCGAGGTCTTGACCAGCCTCGGTTCGATTAAAATGGTGAGCTTCCGGTACGGTGGATGAGGGACCAAGGAAGCGGCCTATGAGTGAAGCGCTAGGTCACCTGCGAAGGATCCTAGAGGGTGCTGACCATACGGTGCTCGGGCTCTGGGTCGCCTAGGATACCCACGCGTGCGTCGAGGAAGATATTGGAATAAGGAGTAAGAGTTGTTTTGTGAAACCGGGCATGGATCTGGTTGACTGACCTTGCTGGTCCTCAACGGATGAGTCCATGGCTCTTTTATATGGATCTGTTGGTTGATCTTGCTGATCTTCAACGAGAGTCCATCTTGATAAGTGATTATATTGCCGAGTATTATGGGCTAGGAACTATGGAAACGGCCTCTGTGTGGACAGGTGGTGAGCGTTCTAGTTGCCAATGATGCCATAGATACTCTGATGAAGGAATGATGGAAAATTATGAATCAACCGGATAAATTGGAAGATTGTGATCAGTGGTACTATGGTTTCATTAAAGAATTGTTTTAAAGTTAGCTGATGCTAAGAAAAAGGCAATTTCATATTGGGTGTGTAAGTGGTGTGGCTAGTTTTATATTTGCTTGAACTTCCGGCTAGGGGGCCTTGGAACTCTTTTCCTTGGTACCCGGGACAAAACCTAACCAAATTCCAAATTGGATCCCATCACTACAGTGGTTGGGTGGTTGGCTAACCCATGGGATCGGATGGGGTTAGGCTGGACTGATGGATCCGTAAATCGAGACTCAAACTTTTGTTTTTACGATAGAAAAAAAAAAAAATCCCGGACAGTAACTGTTCTATGGATAGGAATCAACGGCTGTGCCTCTTGAATGGGGAAAAAGCGTTGATCCCAATGATCCAAGTGCTAGTTTCTTCCTTGAACTGACTAAGTATCTTATAGATGTAATTGGATCATCTCGATCAGAAATGATCTTGACTACGTTAGAGTAAGAAGTTATCCTGGTGGAATCGCCCGTGCTTCCGGTTAAGAAAGTGTTTCCGGGTTCGGTTTTGGAACAACCGACGGATTAGTCTCTTATCCGGATATCCGTGGGCGAGGCCCCGAGTGTGAGACCCCTACCCACGCATGATGTGCTACTTCCGCTGCTAGTACCCCGAATCCGTTGTTCGGTGGGGAACAGGGATCTCACAGTTGGTATCAGAGCCGCTTTTGAAAGCTAATAAAGATAATTAAATTCTTATCTGAAATTGGTAATAAGAATTTAGAAACAGCATTTTCATAATGTATTTTCATCCCGTAAGCTTCTTTAATGAAGAAATTTTAATCAAAGAAATTGTTTTTATAGATGGAAGTTCCACATTTATCTGGTATTCCCGACCTCACCCAGTCTCAAGATATGATTGCATTTGCCTTCGAGCATCTCATCTCTTCCGCTTCAACTCAAACAAGCCGAGTAAGACTTGCACGCCATTTCAAGGATTTATATTTTCCTACCCCAGTGGAGAGAATACAACATAAGTGGGTTGTAGGGCAATATGTCCACGCTCATTGCAACCGCCGTACAATGCTGTGGCAGAATCTCTCATTGACTATGATCCTGTTAAAGCTGAAAATGGTGCGTGGTGTCATTCTATATCATTCGACACCTCGAAATTTCAGACTTTCATGTCAAATTTATAGACTCCTTAGTCGATTTATCCCTAAGGAGAAAATAATAATTTCCTTCGCAGTTAGAGAACTTATGTAACAGGGCATGACTATGGCCCAATACCGTCGTCTTATACGTCTCTCGAAGAGATTTTGAATTTTGGAGCCGAACCACTCTATGTAATTATTGCAACTTGTATATAAATATACAAATGTTTTTTTTTAACGGACGATCGGATAAAGAAAAATCTATTTATCAGACTTAAGTCATAGATCTCCAATAAGATCAACTGAGGAGCAAATTATGTCAAAAGTTTATCAAGACGCACAAAAAGGTTGTAATTGTTTGATATAATTCATACAAATTGTTAATTGAAATTCGTAAATTAGTAATTGGGTCTTCAATTGGAAGTACCGCAATTGTATGGAACCCTGACTTGCTTGAGACCTAGACATGATGGTATTTACCTTATAGTTTCGAGTATCATGACTATCCGTATATACCGAGGGTATAACTGCAGCTCTTTACCGATAGTATATACGAGTAAATCTAAGACTTGAAATTATAAGCGTTAATGCTATCCAGATGATGATTTCGAATGTGGTTGATATGATTTTTAATTCTGTTTGAGAATTGATGAATTGAATTGGATTCTGATTGAAAAATGACGATTTTCGAAATTTAGTTGAAACGTAATAAGCTGAGCGAAACCACAATGAGGATGAATGGGACGAGTCCCAGTGATGATATTCATAACTGGAATGATGATAATGATTTCAGCAAATCACTATGAGATTAGTGGATTGTGCTGTCAGATTGCTACTGTTAACACTTGAGACGGTAGATTAAGTTAAGGGATGACAAATTGAGAACTTGCTTAACTAAAATTCCTGTGGAGGAATGTTCAGAAGGAAAATTTTCAGACTAATGGCCCATTATCGTATTAAAGATATGAATGATATGATCTGAATGAATTGTTATTTAATGATGAGTTCTATATAAGGGATAATTATCCCCGTATTCTGTTGTGTTGACCAGAATATAAGGAACCCCAGAATAAATTGGATCTTAAGAAAAAGAGTTGTCCTCTACCTTGCGAGATGAGGACATCTCGCACTTTTCAAGTGGGGTAGAATGTAAGATTCCTCCCCAGCCTTCGAGGCATACAGGAGTAAGAATCTCCCTTTTTGATCTTAAAATTATTCCCTCTCAAAAATAAAAGAAAGATTCTGTTTAAAAAAAGGAAGACCCTTTCCCTAGAATACTTCTCAGGAGTCACGCTGTTTTAAGGATTCAGAACAATGAGTTCAGAAGTGAAAATCGGTGTTTTGGATACCAAGGTTTTGGTTTTCATTCGAGTACGGCCCAAAAGAAGTTCTTTATCTATTGGGGAGTTTAAGAAGTTATCCCCCAGATATTGTGAGCCTTATATCTGAATTCAATGAAAGTAGGTGACTTAGCCTACAAGCTTCTTTTATCTCTTCATCTCAAAATTCTTAATGCCTTCTATAGAAAAATGTGTCAAACCCAAATCATGGAAAGACGGTAAAACTTCAGTGGCAAGTTACCGTTTGGCTTCTAAGTTACGCTAGCTCCTTCCTTTATATAAGTCGTAACTTTTACTTGTCGCTCACAGTAATCTTACTTCCATCGATCTCCTTTCTTTCTTAATCTCCTTCATGGCTTGGCAACAAGAACTAGTTTTATCCATAATGATTCCTCACCTTCAAGACGCAAGTGAATCTGTGAAGAAGGATTTTATAGAGCAGTATGAGCGCTCACTTTTCCCTCACTTGGGAACTTCTGTAGCGCAAACCAAATGGCGGACCTATCAAAACATAACTAGGGTAACACCCTGGGGTCAGCAGCACTTTCGTAACAATGTCTGCTTGGCCATGGTTATTGAAGCTTTGGGTTTGGGTCCCCGATACTACTGCGTCATGAGATCAAGACATCCTGGGTTTTCTGAGCGGGTCTTCTTACTGGCGTGTTTTCTTCCTCATGAGAAGATATGCCTTTACCCTGTTTTTGGCTTGCCTCTCAGAGGTCCTTTTGTTAGAACACCTCATACCACTGAGATAGGCGCAGCAATAACCCACAGAATCATTCCCATAGATGAGTTACCTTATACTTGTGCAGCTTGTGAGGACTGCTTTTGTGACCATATGATGGACGGGCTTATGGAAGTGTAAAGAGTTCCTCTATCTTTACTGTATAAGTTCCGAGAATGAATAAAGTTTAAATCTTGTTCGTATTTTGAATCTTGCTCTCTTTAAGACTTATCTTGGTGGTTAATCTTGATTAAATTTTTTTTTCTAAGTCTCATATTCCTGAATCTTGCGAAATTATCACAAGTTGCGAGATGAGGACATCTCGCGTTTTTTAAGTGGGGTAGAATGTAAGATTCCTCCCCCAACCCCCTTTTTGATGTCTAGTATCTTCCCCTGTAATCAACCCTCTTCAGAAATATAAAGACCCTGTTGCTAACTATTTTAGCCTAGAGAGAGAAAAATTATTCTAGAGAGAGAATATTCAGATTTTGAATATTTTTGGATAGAAAAATATCTCTTATAATTCAGATGAGTTCCCCTGAAATAGAAATTCAAAAAGAATTTTCCAATGTGCAATTGGAATTAATTGGAAATAGGTATAAAGAACCTTAGTCTAAGGGTCTAGATTTTCAGAAATCTTTAGACTATGGTCCAATTAAGGTTCCTATGGACCAATAGCATCAATCCATGTGTAGGGAAGAGATAAATCCAACTTGTAAAAAAGAAAATACCCAAAAATGAGTAAATGCTCACATGAGGTAAAGAGTTGAAAATGTACAAGGATTATTAGTAAAAAAACTATGAGCAATATTAAAAATATGACATATGTAAGGAAGGGGAATTCTTTAAAGGAGGTGCATATTTCACATAAGATGAAGAGTTGAAAATGTACAAGGATTATTAGTAAAAAACTATGAGCAATATTAAAAATATGACATATGTAAGGAAGGGGAATTCTTTAAAGGAGGTGCATATTTCACATAAGATGAAGAGTTGAAAATGTACAAGGATTATTAGTAAAAAAACTATGAGCAATATTAAAATGATTCCATTATGACACATATGTAAGGAAGAGGAGTTCTTTAAAGGAGGTGCATATTTCACATGCTTGAATGAGTTTTAAACTCATAAAAATTGAGATATTTCATCTCTCCTCTCTCCTCATTCAAGTCTAGTTCCAAAAAGTTAGCTTAACTGACCAAAAAATGGTCAAATATTGACCAAACTGATTTAGAAAATTCTAGAATCAGTTTGTCTACTCCACCTAAGCCAAGAACTGTGAATTCATTTAATAATTCACTAGTTTTTGGAGCTTCCCTCTTTCTTCAATCCCCATTAGTGGCTCCATCAACATACTTAACCAATTGATTGGTTGGGGGCCTCTACCGTGAACAAAGAATCAAGCAAGTTGTAAGGTAATTAGTGAATATTGATCTTTCTATAATTTCTCAATGTTTCTCTCTTCTCAACCCCTCTCAAGCTTGAGAAGTTTAATTGGTATGGTTTTTTTTTAATGCTATTGAAGTTTGAATTGTAGTGAAGAGTTACATAATGCTATTGAAGTTAATTTTCATTTATGTTTAAATTCTAATGATTTTTATGTAAATTCTCTCTCTCACTCAAGAAATGGTCATACTCATGAACCGTTCTCAATCCAAATCAAGCTTTTCATAAAGCTTTTCCTTAACCCAAGATTAAGCTATGCTTGAGGCCAAATTAATGGCTTTTTTCTATGCTTTTAGTTTATGTATATTAATGATTCAATCCATTATGGATTGATAATCCAATTAGAGATTATTTTAATTATTTTGTTAATGATAAGCATTATCTCTTAGAAAAATTGAGATTTATCAGTCATAGCAGCGGAGCTATGGCAAAATTTTTATAAAAATTATGCATAAAATAATCTCATTCAAAGCATAAAAAGAGGACTTCCTACCATATTCTAGGAATTATCATCCTAGATTAATTGAAAGAATTTCATTACAATCATGGAGAAATTGAATTTTAATGCTAGGCATAATGGATAAATTTTTATATCAAAAGTGTTATTTTTACCATTTTTATTTCATGCATAGAAGTATGCATAATGGAAAAATTTTTATATCAAAAGTGTTACTTTTATCATATTGGATTTCATGTATAGAGGTATGCATAAAAGTTGATTATTTTATTATAAAAGTGTGACTTTTATCATAATTGAATTTCATGCATATAGGTATGCATAAAAGATATTCTTTTTATACTAAAACTGTGATTTTCCTCATAAATGGATTTTATGCTTAACTTAGATGCATAAGAGAAATGTTTTTTATTCTAAAAGTGTAACTCCTACCAAATTGAATTTATGCATAAGAAGATGCATAAAAGATTGATTTTTTAATTCAAAAGTGTCATTCTCATCTAAATTGAATTTATGTATAGAAAAATGCATAAAAGATTAAAATTTAATTCAAAAGTGTCATTTTCATTAAAAATGAATTTATGCATAGGAAGATGCATAAAAGATTGATTTTTACTTTGAAAGTATTAATCTCCTTAAATAGAATTTATTCATAAATAAATGTGTAAAGAAATCTTATATCAAATGTAAGAATTCTCTTGTATTCTATAAATAGATAAGAGATGTGATAGGATGTGATAAGAGATGTGATAAGATGCTTATGAAATAAGTTAGGAGGTGATAAGAGATGTGATAAGAGGTGTGATAAGAGGTGATAAGATGCTTATGAAATAAGTTAGGAGGTGATAAGATGAATTAAGATGTGTATGGGGGGATGAGGTAAGAAGTGTATGTGATAGGATAAGATGTATATGGGTTGTGATAGGGCGAGAATGGATGTGATGTAAAAGATTAGATGTGAAGGTATATGGGGTTATATAAATGGGAATGTGGAAATGGATGTATGGATGTGTATGTATGAATGTGGATATGGGATGTGGATGTATAAATGAGGATGTGAAAATGGAGGTAAACATGTAGATGTGGATGTATGAACGTGAAAATGGATATATGCATGAAGATATATATGCATAGATGTGAATGTGGATGTAGATGTGGATGTATAGATGTGAATGGATGTGGATGTATAGATGTGAATGGGAATGTGGATGTGGATGTATGTGAATGTGGATGTAGATGTGGATGTATAGATGTGAATGTGGAATGTGGATGTGGATGTATGTATGTATGTGGATGTAGATGTGGATGTATAGATGTGAATGGGAATGGGGATGTGGATGTATGTGAATGTGAATGTAGATGTGGATGTATAGATGTGAATGTGGAATGTGGATGTATAGATGTGGATGTATGGGAATGTGGATGTGGATGTATGTGAATGTGAATGTGGATGTGGATGTATGTATGTATGTGGATGTAGATGTGGATGTATGGATGTGTATGTACGAATGTGGATATGGGATGTGGATGTATAAATGAGGATGTGAAAATGGAGGTAAGGAGGTAGATGTGGATGTATGGATGTGAATGTGGATGTGGATGTGGATGTATGGATGTGGATATGGATGTGTATGTATGAATGTGGATATGGGATGTGGATGTATAAATGAAGATGTGAAAATGGAGATAAGCATGTAGATGTGGATGTATGGATGTGAATGTGGATATGGATGTGGATGTATGGATGTGGATATGGATGTGAATATATGATATGTGATGTGAAGGAATTTGAAGTGAAGAGATGGAAAATGAGGTGATTGGATGAGTACACATATAAATGGAATGTGGAATAAGTAATGTGGATTAATGAGGAACAATGTGGAAAAATGAGAGTTAATATAGAAACTGTATTTGTAAACTGTTTGTAAATGCTGTTTGTAAATGGCTGTTTTATGTCAAGAATGCTGGGGAAGCATTTTGACCGTCTTGTGATTAAGGTCGTGGAGACCTAACTGATAAAGTTGCAACTGCTGACGGAGAGTCAATGGAGGACGTCTCGCGTAGCAAGGTCGACCGAGGTCTTGACCAGCCTCGGTTCGATTAAAATGGTGAGCTTCCGGTACGGTGGATGAGGGACCAAGGAAGCGGCCTATGAGTGAAGCGCTAGGTCACCTGCGAAGGATCCTAGAGGGTGCTGACCATACGGTGCTCGGGCTCTGGGTCGCCTAGGATACCCACGCGTGCGTCGAGGAAGATATTGGAATAAGGAGTAAGAGTTGTTTTGTGAAACCGGGCATGGATCTGGTTGACTGACCTTGCTGGTCCTCAACGGATGAGTCCATGGCTCTTTTATATGGATCTGTTGGTTGATCTTGCTGATCTTCAACGAGAGTCCATCTTGATAAGTGATTATATTGCCGAGTATTATGGGCTAGGAACTATGGAAACGGCCTCTGTGTGGACAGGTGGTGAGCGTTCTAGTTGCCAATGATGCCATAGATACTCTGATGAAGGAATGATGGAAAATTATGAATCAACCGGATAAATTGGAAGATTGTGATCAGTGGTACTATGGTTTCATTAAAGAATTGTTTTAAAGTTAGCTGATGCTAAGAAAAAGGCAATTTCATATTGGGTGTGTAAGTGGTGTGGCTAGTTTTATATTTGCTTGAACTTCCGGCTAGGGGGCCTTGGAACTCTTTTCCTTGGTACCCGGGACAAAACCTAACCAAATTCCAAATTGGATCCCATCACTACAGTGGTTGGGCGGTTGGCTAACCCATGGGATCGGATGGGGTTAGGCTGGACTGATGGATCCGTAAATCGAGACTCAAACTTTAGTTTTTACGATAGAAAAAAAAAAAATCCCGGACAGTAACTGTTCTATGGATAGGAATCAACGGCTGTGCCTCTTGAATGGGGAAAAAAGCGTTGATCCCAATGATCCAAGTGCTAGTTTCTTCCTTGAACTGACTAAGTATCTTATAGATGTAATTGGATCATCTCGATCAGAAATGATCTTGACTACGTTAGAGTAAGAAGTTATCCTGGTGGAATCGCCCGTGCTTCCGGTTAAGAAAGTTTTTCCGGGTTCGGTTTTGGAACAACCGACGGATTAGTCTCTTATCCGGATATCCGTGGGCGAGGCCCCGAGTGTGAGACCCCTACCCACGCATGATGTGCTACTTCCGCTGCTAGTACCCCGAATCCGTTGATCGGTGGGGAACAGGGATCTCACAGTTTCTCTCTTCTCAACCCCTCTCAAGCTTGAGAAGCTTAATTGGAATGGTTTTTGAATGCTATTGAAGTTAATTGATGAATGGTAGTGAAGAGTTACATAATTTGATGAATGTTATCGAAGTTAATTGATTAATGATAGTTAAGAATTACATAAATTTTCATTTATGCTTAATTCAAATGGTTTTTATGTAATTTCTCTCTCTCACTCAAGAAATGGTCATACTCATGACCCATTCTCAATCCAAATGAAGCTTTTCATAAAGCTTTTCCTTAATCCAAGATTAAGCTATGCTTGAGGCCAAATTAATGGCTTTTTTCTATGCTTTTAGTTTATGTATATTGATGATTCAATCCATTATGGATTGATGATCCAATTAGAGACCATTCTAATTATTTTCTTAATGATAAGCTTTATCCCTTAGAAAAATTGAGATTTATCAGTCATAGTAGCGGAGCTATGGCAAAATTTTTATAAAAATTACTCATAAAATAATTTCATTCAAAGCATAAAAAGAGGACTTCCTACCATATTCTAGGAATTATCATCCTAGATTAATTGAAGATATTCATTGTAATCATAGAGAAATTGATTTTTATATTATGCATAATTGATTTTCATGCATAGAGGTATGCATAATAGATTATTATTTTAACATAAAAGTGTTACTTTTATCATAATTAGATTTCATGCATAGAGGTATGCATAAAAGATTATTATTTTAATGTAAAAGTGTTACTTTTAGCATAATTAAATTTCATGCATAGATGTATGCATAAAAGATGATTATTTTATTATAAAAGTGTTATTTTTATCATATTTGGATTTCATGCATAGAGGTATGCATAAAAGTTGATTATTTTATTATAAACGTGTTACTTTTATCACAATTGAATTTCATGCATAGAGGTATGCATAAAAGATGATTATTTTATTATAAATATGTTACTTTTATCACAATTGAATTTCATGCATAGAAGTATGCATGAGTTGATTATTTTATTATAAAAGTGTTACTTTTATCATAATTGAATTTCATGCATAGAAGTATGCATAAGAGTTGATTATTTTATTATAAAAGTGTTACTTTTATCATAATTGGATTTCATGCATAGAAGTATGCATAAAAGTTGATTATTTTATTATAAAAGTATTACTTTTATCATAATTGGATTTCATGCATAGAAGTATGCATAAGAGTTGATTATTTTATTATAAAAGTGTTACTTTTATCATAATTGGATTTCATGCATAGAAGTATGCAAAAAAAAAAGAGAAGAAGAAGATATTCTTTTTATACTAAAAGTGTGATTTTCATCATAAATGGATTTTATGCATAACTTAGATGCATAAGAGAAATTCTTTTATTCTAAAAGTGTAATTCCTACCAAATTGAATTTATGCATAGGAAGATGCATTAAAGATTGATTTAAAAGTGTGATGAGACTTTTTATACTAAAAGTGTGATTTTCATCATAAATGGATTTTATGCATAACTTAGATGCATAAGAGAAATTCTTTTATTCTAAAAGTGTAATTCCTACCAAATTGAATTTATGCATAGAAAGATGCATAAAAGATTGATTCAAAAGTGTCATTCTCATCTAAATCGAATTTATGCATAGGAAGATGCATAAAAGATTGAATTTTAATTCAAAAGTGTCATTTAAAATGAATTTATGCATAGGAAGATGCATAAAAGATTGATTTTTACTTCGAAAGTATTAATCTCCTTAAATGGAATTTATGCATAAATAAATGTGTAAAGAAATCTTATATCAAATATAAGAATTCTCTTGTATTCTATAAATAGATATGAGATATGATAGGATGTGATAAGAGGTGTATAAGATGTGATAAGAGGTGATAAGATGCTTATGAAATAAGTTAGCAGGTGATAAGATGAATTAAGATGTGATAAGATGTGTATGAGATGAGGTAAGAAGTGTATGTGATAGGATAAGATGTATATGGGTTGTGACAGGGCAAGAATGAATGTGATGTAAAAGATTAGATGTGAAGGCATATGGGGTTATATGAATGGGAATGTGGAAATGGATGTATGTATGTGGATGTATGAATGTGAAAATGGATGTATGCATGAAGATGTATATGCGTAGATGTGAATGTGGATGTAGATGTGGATGTATGTATGTATGTGGATGTGGATATATGAATGAGAATGTGATAATGGATGTATGCATGTAGATATGGATATATGGATGTGAATGTGAATGTGGATGTGGATGTGGATGTGGATGTATGGATGTAGATACGGATGTGGATGTATGTATGTATGTGGATGTAGATGTGGATGTATAGATGTGAATGGGAATGTGGATGTGGATGTATGAATGTGAATGTGGATGTGAATGTGGATGTATGGATGTGTATGTATGAATGTGGATATGGGATGTGGATGTATAAATGAGGATGTGAAAATGGATGTATGCATGTAGATGTGGATGTATGGATGTAAATGTGAATGTGTATGTGAATTAATGTGTCGTCGATATGAGGAAATGGATGAGAATGAGTACACATTGAATGGAATGTGAAATAAGTAATGTGGACTAAGGAGGGATAATGTGGAAAGACGAGAGTTCGATTTAGAAATTGTATTTTGTGACTGTTTGTAAATGATTGCTTTATGTCAAGAATGCTGGGGAAGCATTTTGACCATCTTATGGATTAAGGTAATGGAGACCTAACTGTTAAAGTTGGAACTGCTGACGGAGAGTCAATGGAGGACGTCTCGCGTAGCAAGGTCGACCGAGGTCTTGGCCAGCCTCGGTTCGATTTAAATGGTGAGCTTCCGGTACTGTGGATGAGGGACCAAGGAAGCGGCCTATGAGTGAAGCGCTAGGTCACCAACGAAGGATCCTAGAGGGTGCTGACTATACGGTGCTCGCGCTCTAGGTCGTCGAAGATACCCACACGTGCATCGTGGAAGATATTGGACAAGGAGTAAGAGTTGTTTTCTGATACCGGGCATTGATCTGGTTGATTGACCTTGCTGGTCCTCAACGGATGAGTCCATGGCTCTTTTATATGGATTTGTGGGTTGATCTTGCTGATCTTCCACGGAGATTCCATTCTATTATATGAATATATTGCCGGTTACTATGAGCTAGGAACTATGAAAAAAGGCCCCTGAGAGAACAGGTGGTGAGCGTTCTGGTTGCCAATGATGCCATAAGTACACCGATGAATGAATGACTGGAAATAAGGATTCAACCAGAGACTTTGAGGATTGTCATCAGTGACATAATGGTTTCATTAAAGGATTGTTTTAAAGTTAGCTGATGCTAAGAAAAAGGCAATTTCATATTGGGTGTGTAAGTGCTGTGACTAGTTTTATGTTTGCATGAACTTTCGGCTAGGGGGCCTTGGAACTCTTTTCCTTGGTACCCGGGACAAAACCTAACCAAATTCTTAATTGGATCCCATCACTACAGTGGTTGGGCCCATGGGACTGGATTGGCTGGACTGATGGATCCGTAAATCGAGATTTAATTTCTATTATTACGATAGATGAAGTAAATCCCGGATAGAAATTGTTCTATGGATAGGAATCAACGGCTGTGCCTCTTGATGGGAAAAAAAGCGTTGATCCCAATGATCCAAGTGCAAGTTTCTTCCTTGATTTGACCAAGTACCGTTAAAGGTGCAGTCAGATCAGTTTGATCAGTAATGATCTTGACTACGTTAGAGTAAAGAGTTATCCCGGTGGAATCGTCCGTGCTTTCTGGGTAAAGGAAGTTTTTCCGGTTTCGGTTTTGGACAAACCGACGGATTAGTCTCTTGTCCGGATATCCGTGGGCGAGGCCCCGAGTGTGAGACCCCTACTCGTGCACGATGTGCTACTTCCGCTACTAGTACCCCGAATCCTTTGTGCGGTGGAGACTGGGGTCTTACAGTTGGTATCAGAGCGAAATTGAAAGCTAATAAAGATAATTAAATTCTTATCTGAAATTGGTAATAAGAATTCAGAAACAACATTTTGATAATGTATTTTCATTCCGTAAGCTTCTTTAATGAAGAAATTTTAATCAAAGAAATTATTTTTATAGATGGAAGTTCCCCATTTATCTGGTATTCCCGACCTCACCCAGTCTCAAGATATGATTGCATTTGCCTTCGAGCATCTCATCTCTTCCACTTCAACACGAACAAGCCGAGCAAGACTCGCACGCCATTTTGAGGAATTATATTTTCCTAACCTAGTGGAGAGACAATAGCATAAGTGGTTTGCAGGGCTATATATCCACGCCTCTTGCAACCGGCGTGCAATGCTGAGGTAGAACCTCTCATTGGCCATGATATTGATAAAGCTGAAAATGACGCGTGGTGTCATTCTATATCTTTCAATGCCTCAAAATTTCAGACTTGCTTGTCGAGTTTATAGACTCTTCAGTCGATTTATCCCTAATAAGGAGAAAATAATAGCTCCCTTCGCAATTAGAGAAATTATGTAACAGGGCATGACTATGGCCCAGTACCGTCGTCTTATGCGTCTCTCGAGGAGATTTTGAATGTTGGAGCCGAGCCACTCTATGTACTTATTGCAACTTATATATAAATATACAAATGTTTTTCTTGTTGTTTAAGTGATTGTTTACGGACGATCGGATAAAGAAAAATCTGTTTATTTATTAGACTTATGTCATAGATCTCCAATAAGATCAACTGAGGAGTCAATTATGTCAAAAATTTACCAAGACGCACAAAAAGGTTGTAATTGTGTGATATAATTCATACAATTTGATATTCAAACTGAAAAAATCGTAATTTAGTAATTGGGTTTTCAGATGGAAGTACCGCAATTGTATGGAACCTTGACTTGCTTGAGGCCTAGACATGATGGTATTTACCTTATAGTTTCGAGTTTCATTACTATCCGTATATACCGAGGGTATAACTGCAGCTCTTTACCGGCAGTATATACGAGTAAATCTAAGACTTGAAATTATAAGCATTAATGCTATCCAGTTGATGAATTCGAATGTGGTTGATATGATTTTTAATTCTGTTTGGGAACTGATGAATTGATTGGGATTCTGATTGAAAAATGATGATTTTTGAAATTTAGTTGAAATATAATAACCTGAGCAAAACCACAATGAGGATGAATGGGACGAGTCCCTGTAATGATAAATGATGATAATGATTTCAGCAAATCACTATGAGATTAGTGGATTGTGCTATCAAATTGCTACTGTTAATACTTGAGACGGTAGATCAAGTTAAGGGATGACAAATTGAGAACTTGCTTGACTAAAATTCCCGTGGAGGAATGTTCAGAAGGAAATTTTTCGGTCTAATGGACCATTATCGTGTTAAAGATATGAATGATATGATCTGAATGAATTGTTATTTAAGGATGAGTTCTATATAAGGGATATTTATCTCCATATTCTATTGGGGATGAGTTCTATATAAGGGATATTTATTCCCATATTCTATTGGGTTGACGAGAATATAAGGAACCCCATAATAAATTAGATCTTAAGCAAAAGAGTTGTCCTCTACTTGCGAGATGAGGACATCTCGCACTTTTTAAATGGGGTAGAATGTAAGATTTCTCTCCCAGCCTTCCGAGGTATACAGGAGTAAGAATCTTATAATTATTCCCTCTCTAAATAAAAGAAAGATTCTGTTTAAAAAGGGAAGACACTTTACGAGAATACCTTCTCAGGAGCCCACCTGTTTTAAAGATTCAGAACGATGAGTTCAGAAGTGAGAACCAATGTTTTGGATACCAAGGTTTTGGTCATCAGTTAAAAAGACTGCCCGACTCCTACCATGAAAAGGGCACAGGGAAGTCTAGAACCCAAATTCAGAGACCAATTCCTTCATACCAATCTAATCAGGGTCCGTCTCGGACGAGATTGCTTAACTCCATTAACTAGGTCCGACCCATTGATTAGGGTCGAGATGACCAGTCAAATGCTTGGCGACTTAGAGCAACAGATGCAGGCAATTCATAAAGATATAAACGCTGCCCAGGATCGACAGAGACAATATACAGATAAGAAGAGGACAATTAGCGAATTCAAAGAAGCAGTTATAGTCTTCATTTGAATACGGACCAAAAGAATTTCTTTATCTCTAGGGGAGTATAAGTAGTTATCCCCCAGATATTGTGGACCAAAGAAAGTAGGTGACTTAGCCTACGAACTTCTTTTATCTCTTCATCTCAAAGTTCTTAATGCCTTCTATAGAAAAATGTGCCAAACCCAAATCATGGAAAGACGGTAAAACTTCAGTGGCAAGATACCGTTGGCTTCTAAGTTACGCTAGCTCCTTCCTTTATATAAGTCGTAACTTTTACTTGTCGCTCACAGTAATCTTACTTCCATCGATCTCCCTTCTTCTTAATCTCCTTCATGGCTTGGCAACAACAGGAATTAGTTTTATCCATGATGATTTCTCACCTTCAAGACGCAAGTGAGTCTGTGAAGAAAGATTTTATAGAACAGTATGAGCGCTCACTTTTTCCTCACTTGGGAACGTCTGTAGCTCAGACCAAATGGCGGACCTATCAAGACATAACTAGGGTAACACCCTGGGGTCAGCAGCACTTTCGTAATAATGTCCGCTCTTGGCCATGGTTATTGAAGCCTTGGGTTTGGGTCCCCGATACTACTGCGTCGTGAGATCAAGACATCTTGGGTTTTCTGAGCGGGTCTTCTTACTGGCGAGTTTTCTTCCTCATCAGAAGATATGCCTTTACCCCATTTTTGGCTTGCCTCTCAGAGGTCCTTTTGTTAGATCACCTCATACCACTGAGATAGGTGCGGCAATAACCAATAGAATCATTCCCATAGATGGATGAGTTACCTTATACGTGCGCAGCTTGTGAGTGCTGCTTTTGTGATCATATGATGGACGGGCTTATGGAAGTGTAAAGAGTTCTTCTATCTTTACTGTATATGTTCCAAGAATGAATAAAGTGTAAATCTTGTTCTTGTCTTGACCCTTACTCTCCTTGAGACTTTTTTAATTGGTGATTAATCTTAATTAAAAATTGCTCTCAGTCTCATACTTGTGCATCTTGCGAAATTACCCCCAGTTTGCGAGATGAGGGCATCTCGCATTTTTCAAGTGGAAGAGAATGTAAGATTCCTCCCCAGCCTCTCACAATGTCCAGCATCTTCCCCTGTAATCAATCCCTCTTCAGAAATATAAAAGACTTGTTTCTAACTGTTTTAACCTAGAGAGAGAAAATATTCTAGAGAGAGAATATTCAAATTTTTAATATTTTTGGATAGAAAATTATCTCATCTTATTAAAATAAGTTCCCCTGAAACAGAAATTCAAAAAGAACTTTCCAATGTGCAATTGGAATTAATTGAAAATGGGTATAAAGGACCTTAGCCTAAGGGTCTAGATTTTCAGAAATTTTTGGATTATGGTCCAATTAAGGTTCCTATGGGCCAATAGCATCAATCCATGTGTAGGGAGGAGATAAATCCAATTTGTAAAAGAAGATACCCAAAAATGAGTAAATGCTCACATAAGATGAAGAGTTGAAAATGTACAAGGTTTATTAGTAAAAAACTATGAGCAATATTAAAAATATGAGATATTTTGGGTATCCAAAAATGAGTAAATGTTCACATAAGATGAAGAGTTGAAAATGTACAAGGTTTATTAGTAAAAAAAAACTATGAGCAATATTAAAAATATGAGATATTTTGGGTATAATGATTCCATTTTGACACATATGTAAGGAAGGGGAGTTCTTAAAGGAGGTGCATATTTCACATGCTTGAATGAGTTTTAAACTCATAAAAATTGAGATATTTCATCTCTCCTCTCTCCTCATTCAAGTCTAGTTCCAAAAAGTTAGCTTAACTGACCTAAAAATGGTCAAATATTGACCAAACTGATTTAGAAAATTCTAGAATCAGTTTGTTTGGTTAGGAGCTCAATTTTTCCTATAAATAGAAGCCTCCCCCTTGTTGAAAAATATATAGTGTTTATGCATCGCTACTCTACTCCACCTAAGCCAAGAACTGTGAATTCATTAATAATTCACTGGTTTTTGGAGCTTCCCTCTTTCTTCAATCCCCATTGGTGGCTCCATCAACATACTTAACCAATTGATTGGTTGGGGGCCTCTACCGTGAACAAAGAGTCAAGAAATTTGTAAGGTAATTAGTGAATTTTGATCATTTTCTATAATTTCTCAATGTTTCTCTCTTCTCAACCCCTCTCAAGCTTGAGAAGCTTAATTGGAATTTGATGAATGCTATTGAGATTAATTGATTAATGATAGTTAAGAATTACATAAATCTCTATTTATGCTTAATTCTAATGGTTTTTATGTAATTTCTCTCTCTCACTCAAGAAATGGTCATACTCATGACCCATTCTCAATCCAAATGAAGCTTTTCATAAAGCTTTTCCTTAATCCAAGATTAAGCTATGCTTGAGGCCAAATTAATGGCTTTTTTCTATGCTTTTAGTTTATGTATATTGATGATTCAATCCATTATGGATTGATGATCCAATTAGAGACCATTCTAATTATTTCCTTAATGATAAGCTTTATCCCTTAGAAAAATTGAGATTTATCAGTCATAGTAGCGGAGCTATGGTAAAATTTTTATAAAAATTACGCATAAAATAATTTCATTCAAAGCATAAAAAGAGGACTTCCTACCATATTCTAGGAATTATCATCCTAGATTAATTGAAGATATTCATTGTAATCATAGAGAAATTGATTTTTATATTATGCATAATTGATTTTCATGCATAGAGGTATGCATAATAGATTATTATTTTAACATAAAAGTGTTACTTTTATCATAATTAGATTTCATGCATAGAGGTATGCATAAAAGATTATTATTTTAATGTAAAAGTGTTACTTTTAGCATAATTAAATTTCATGCATAGATGTATGCATAAAAGATGATTATTTTATTATAAAAGTGTTCTTTTTATCATATTTGGATTTCATGCATAGAGGTATGCATAAAAGATGATTATTTTATTATAAAAGTGTTACTTTTATCACAATTGAATTTCATGCATAGAGGTATGCATAAAAGATGATTATTTTATTATAAAAGTGTTACTTTTATCACAATTGAATTTGATGCATAGAAGTATGCATAAGAGTTGATTATTTTATTATAAAAGTGTTACTTTTATGATAATTGAATTTCATGCATAGAAGTATGCATAAGAGTTGATTATTTTATTATAAAAGTGTTACTTTTATCATAATTAGATTTCATGCATAGAAGTATGCATAAAAGTTAATTTTTTTTATTATAAAAGTATTACTTTTATCATAATTAGATTTCATGCATAGAAGTATGCATAAGAGTTGATTATTTTATTATAAAAGTGTTACTTTTATCATAATTGGATTTCATGCATAGAAGTATGCAAAAAAAAAGAGAGAGAAGAAGAAGATATTCTTTTTATACTAAAAGTGTGATTTTCATCATAAATGGATTTTATGCATAACTTAGATGCATAAGAGAAGTTCTTTTATTCTAAAAGTGTAATTCCTACCAAATTGAATTTATGCATAGGAAGATGCATAAAAGATTGATTTAAAAGTGTGATGAGACTTTTTATACTAAAAGTGTGATTTTCATCATAAATGGATTTTATGCATAACTTAGATGCATAAGAGAAATTCTTTTATTCTAAAAGTGTAATTCCTACCAAATTGAATTTATGCATAGGAAGATGCATAAAAGATTGATTCAAAAGTGTCATTCTCATCTAAATCAAATTTATGCATAGGAAGATGCATAAAAGATTGAATTTTAATTCAAAAGTGTCATTTAAAATGAATTTATGCATAGGAAGATGCATAAAAGATTGATTTTTACTTCGAAAGTATTAATCTCCTTAAATGTAATTTATGCATAAATAAATGTGTAAAGAAATCTTATATCAAATATAAGAATTCTCTTGTATTCTATAAATAGATATGAGATATGATAGGATGTGATAAGAGGTGTATAAGATGTGATAAGAGGTGATAAGATGCTTATGAAATAAGTTAGCAGGTGATAAGATGAATTAAGATGTGATAAGATGTGTATGAGATGAGGTAAGAAGTGTATGTGATAGGATAAGATGTATATGGGTTGTGACAGGGCAAGAATGGATGTGATGTAAAAGATTAGATGTGAAGGCATATGAGGTTATATGAATGGGAATGTGAAAATGGATGTATGTATGTGGATGTATGAATGTGAAAATGGATGTATGCATGAAGATGTATATGCGTAGATGTGAATGTGGATGTAGATGTGGATGTATGTATGTATGTGGATGTGGATATATGAATGAGGACGTGATAATGGATGTATGCATGTAGATGTAGATATATGGATGTGAATGTGAATGTGGATGTGGATGTGGATGTGGATGTATGGATGTAGATACGGATGTGGATGTATGTATGTATATGGATGTAGATGTGGATGTATAGATGTGAATGGGAATGTGGATGTGGATGTATGTATGTATATGGATGTAGATGTGAATGTATAGATGTGAATGGGAATGTGGATGTGGATGTATGAATGTGAATGTGGATGTGGATGTGGATGTATGGATGTGTATGTATGAATGTGGATATGGGATGTGGATGTATAAATGAGGATGTGAAAATGGATGTATGCATGTAGATGTGGATGTATGGATGTAAATGTGAATGTGTATGTGAATTAATGTGTCGTCGATATGAGAAAATGGATGAGAATGAGTACACATTGAATGGAATGTGAAATAAGTAATGTGGACTAAGGAGGGATAATGTGGAAAGACGAGAGTTCGATTTAGAAGTTGTATTTTGTGACTGTTTGTAAATGATTGCCTTATGTCAAGAATGCTGGGGAAGCATTTTGACCATCTTATGGATTAAGGTCATGGAGACCTAACTATTAAAGTTGCAACTGCTGACGGAGAGTCAATGGAGGACGTCTCGCGTAGCAAGGTCGACCGAGGTCTTGGCCAGCCTCGGTTCGATTTAAATGGTGAGCTTCCGGTACTGTGGATGAGGGACCAAGGAAGTGGCCTATGAGTGAAGCACTAGGTCACTTGCGAAGGATCCTAGAGGGTGCTGATCATACGGTGCTCGGGCTCTGGGTCGCCGAAGATACCCACACGTGCGTCGTGGAAGATATTGGACAAGGAGTAAGAGTTGTTTTCTGAAACCGGGCATGGATCTGGTTGATTGACCTTGCTGGTCCTCAACGGATGAGTCCATGGCTCTTTTATATGGATTTGTGGGTTGATCTTGCTGATCTTCCACGGAGATTCCATTCTATTATATGAATATATTGCCGGTTACTATGAGCTAGGAACTATGGAAAAGGCCCCTGAGAGAATAGGTGGTGAGCGTTCTGGTTGCCAATGATGCCATAAGTACACCGATGAATGAATGACTGGAAATAAGGATTCAACCACAGACTTTGAGGATTGTCATCAGTGACATAGTCGTTTCATTAAAGGATTGTTTTAAAGTTAGCTGATGCTAAGAAAAAGGCAATTTCATATTGGGTGTGTAAGTGCTGTGACTAGTTTTATGTTTGCATGAACTTCCGGTTAGGGGGCCTTGGAACTCTTTTCCTTGGTACCCGGGACAAAACCTAACCAAATTCTTAATTGGATCCCATCACTACAGTGGTTGGGCGGTTGACTAACCCATGGGCTGGATGGGGTTAGGCTGGACTGATGGATCCGTAAATTGAGATTTAATTTCTATTATTACGATAGATGAAGTAAATCCCGGATAGAAATTGTTCTATGGATAGGAATCAACGGCTGTGCCTCTTGATGGGGAAAAAAGCGTTGATCCCAATGATCCAAGTGCAAGTTTCTTCCTTGATTTGACCAAGTACCGTTAAAGGTGCAGTCAGATCAGTAATGATCTTGACTACGTTAGAGTAAAGAGTTATCCTGGTGGAATCAAGGAAGTTTTTCCGGTTTCGGTTTTGGACAAACCGACGGATTAGTCTCTTGTCCGGATATCCGTGGGCAAGGCCCCGAGTGTGAGACCCCTACCCGCGCATGATGTGCTACTTCCGCTACTAGTACCCCGAATCCGTTGCGCGGTGGAGACCGGGATCTTACAGTTGGTATCAGAGCGAAATTGAAAGCTAATAAAGATAATTAAATTCTTATCTCAAATTGGTAATAAGAATTCAGAAACAGCATTTTCATAATGTATTTTCATTCCGTAAGCTTCTTTAATGAAGAAATTTTAATCAAAGAAATTATTTTTATAGATGGAAGTTCCCCATTTATCTGGTATTCCCGACCTCACCCAGTCTCAAGATATGATTGCATTTGCCTTCGAGCATCTCATCTCTTCCGCTTCAACACGAACAAGCAGAGCAAGACTCGCACGCCATTTTGAGGAATTATATTTTCCTAACCTAGTGGAGAGACAATAGCATAAGTGGTTTGCAGGGCTATATATCCACGCCTCTTGCAACCGACGTGCAATGCTGAGGCATAACCTCTCATTGGCCATGATATTAATAAAGCTGAAAATGACGCGTGGTGTCATTCTATATCTTTCAACGCCTCAAAATTTCAGACTTGCTTGCCGAGTTTATAGACTCTTCAGTCGATTTATCCCTAAGGAGAAAATAATAGCTCCCTTCGCAATTAGAGAAATTATGTAACAGGGCATGACTATGGCCCAGTACCGTCGTCTTATGCGTCTCTCGAGGAGATTTTGAATGTTGGAGCCGAGCCACTCTATGTACTTATTGCAACTTGTATGTAAATATACAAATGTTTTTCTTGTTGTTTAAGTGATTGTTTACGGACGATCGAATAAAGAAAAATCTGTTTATTAGACTTATGTCATAGATCTCCAATAAGATCAACTGAGGAGTCAATTATGTCAAAAATTTATCAAGACGCACAAAAAGGTTGTAATTGTGTGATATAACTCATACAATTTGATATTCAAACTGAAAAATTTGTAATTTAGTAATTGGGTTTTCAGATGGAAGTACCGCAATTGTATGGAACCTTAACTTGCTTGAGGCCTAGACATGATGGTATTTACCTTATAGTTTCGAGTTTCATGACTATCCGTATATACCGAGAGTATAACTGTAGCTCTTTACCGGCAGTATATACGAGTAAATCTAAGACTTGAAATTATAAGCATTAATGCTATCCAGTTGATGAATTCGAATGTGGTTGATATGATTTTTAATTCTGTTTGGGAACTGATGAATTGATTGGGATTCTGATTGAAAAATGATGATTTTTGAAATTTAGTTGAAATATAATAACCTGAGCAAAACCACAATGAGAATGAATGGGACGAGTCCCTGTAATGATAAATGATAATAATGATTTCAGCAAATCACTATGAGATTAGTGGATTGTGCTGTCAAATTGCTACTGTTAATACTTGAGATGGTAGATCAAGTTAAGGGATGACAAATTGAGAACTTGCTTAACTGAAATTCCCGTGGAGGAATGTTCAGAAGGAAATTTTTCGGTCTAATGGACCATTATCGTGTTAAAGATATGAATGATATGATCTGAATGAATTGTTATTTAAGGATGAGTTCTATATAAGGGATATTTATCCCCATATTCTATTGGGGATGAGTTCTATATAATGGATATTTATCCCCATATTCTATTGGGTTGACCAGAATATAAGGAACCCCAGAATAAATTAGATCTTAAGCAAAAGAGTTGTCCTCTACTTGCGAGATGAGGACATCTCGCACTTTTTAAATGGGGTAGAATGTAAGATTTCTCCCCCAGCCTTCGAGGTATACAGGAGTAAGAATCTTATAATTATTCCCTCTCTAAATAAAAGAAAGATTCTGTTTAAAAAGGGAAGACACTTTACCAGAATACCTTCTCAGGAGCCCACCTGTTTTAAAGATTCAGAATGGTGAGTTCAGAAGTGAGAACCAATGTTTTGGATACCAAGGTTTTGGTCATCAGTTAAAAAGACTGTGCATAATTGATTTTCATGCATAGAGGTATGCATAATAGATTATTATTTTAACATAAAAGTGTTACTTTTATCATAATTAGATTTCATGCATAGAGGTATGCATAAAAGATTATTATTTTAATGTAAAAGTGTTACTTTTAGCATAATTGAATTTCATGCATAGATGTATGCATAAAAGATGATTATTTTATTATAAAAGTGTTATTTTTATCATATTTGGATTTCATGCATAGAGGCATGCATAAAAGTTGATTATTTTATTATAAAAGTGTTACTTTTATCACAATTGAATTTCATGCATAGAGGTATGCATAAAAGATGATTATTTTATTATAAAAGTGTTACTTTTATCACAATTGAATTTCATGCATAGAAGTATGCATAAGAGTTGATTATTTTATTATAAAAGTGTTACTTTTATCGTAATTGAATTTCATGCATAGAAGTATGCATAAGAGTTGATTATTTTATTATAAAAGTGTTACTTTTATCGTAATTGGATTTCATGCATAGAAGTATGCATAAAAGTTGATTATTTTATTATAAAAGTATTACTTTTATCATAATTGGATTTCATGCATAGAAGTATGCATAAGAGTTGATTACTTTATTATAAAAGTGTTACTTTTATCATAATTGGATTTCATGCATAGAAGTATGCAAAAAAAAGAGAGAGAGAAGAAGAAGATATTCTTTTTATACTAAAAGTGTGATTTTCATCATAAATGGATTTTATGCATAACTTAGATGCATAAGAGAAATTCTTTTATTCTAAAAGTGTAATTCCTACCAAATTGAATTTATGCATAGGAAGATGCATAAAAGATTGATTTAAAAGTGTGATGAGACTTTTTATACTAAAAGTGTGATTTTCATCATAAATGGATTTTATGCATAACTTAGATGCATAAGAGAAATTGTTTTATTCTAAAAGTGTAATTCCTACCAAATTGAATTTATGCATAGAAAGATGCATAAAAGATTGATTCAAAAGTGTCATTCTCATCTAAATCAAATTTATGCATAGGAAGATGCATAAAAGATTGAATTTTAATTCAAAAGTGTCATTTAAGATGAATTTATGCATAGGAAGATGCATAAAAGATTGATTTTTACTTCGAAAGTATTAATCTCCTTAAATGGAATTTATGCATAAATAAATGTGTAAAGAAATCTTATATCAAATATAAGAATTCTCTTGTATTCTATAAATAGATATGAGATATGATAGGATGTGATAAGAGATGTATAAGATGTGATAAGAGGTGATAAGATGCTTATGAAATAAGTTAGCAGGTGATAAGATGAATTAAGATGTGATAAGATGTGTATGAGATGAGGTAAGAAGTGTATGTGATAGGATAAGATGTATATGGGTTGTGAAAGGGCAAGAATGGATGTGATGTAAAAGATTAGATGTGAAGGCATATGGGGTTATATGAATGGGAATGTGAAAATGGATGTATGTATGTGGATGTATGAATGTGAAAATGGATGTATGCATAAAGATGTATATGCGTAGATGTGAATGTGGATGTAGATGTGGATGTATGTATGTATGTGGATGTGGATATATGAATGAGGACGTGATAATGGATGTATGCATGTAGATGTGGATATATGGATGTGAATGTGAATGTGGATGTGGATGTGGATGTGGATGTATGGATGTAGATACGGATGTGGATGTATGTATGTATGTGGATGTAGATGTGGATGTATAGATGTGAATGGGAATGTGGATGTGGATGTATGAATGTGAATGTGGATGTGGATGTGGATGTATGGATGTGTATGTATGAATGTGGATATGGGATGTGGATGTATAAATGAGGATGTGAAAATGGATGTATGCATGTAGATGTGGATGTATGGATGTAAATGTGAATGTGTATGTGAATTAATGTGTCGTCGATATGAGGAAATGGATGAGAATGAGTACACATTGAATGGAATGTGAAATAAGTAATGTGGACTAAGGAGGGATAATGTGGAAAGACGAGAGTTCGATTTAGAAATTGTATTTTGTGACTATTTGTAAATGATTGCTTTATGTCAAGAATGCTGGGGAAGCATTTTGACCATCTTATGGATTAAGGTCATGGAGACCTAACTGTTAAAGTTGCAACTGCTGACGGAGAGTCAATGGAGGATGTCTCGCGTAGCAAGGTCGACCGAGGTCTTGGCCAGCCTCGGTTCGATTTAAATGGTGAGCTTCCGGTACTGTGGATGAGGGACCAAGGAAGCGGCCTATGAGTGAAGTGCTAGGTCACCTGCGAAGGATCCTAGAGGGTGCTGACCATACGGTGCTCGGGCTCTGGGTCGACGAAGATACCCACACGTGCATCGTGGAAGATATTGGACAAGGAGTAAGAGTTGTTTTCTGAAACCGGGCATGGATCTGGTTGATTGACCTTGCTGGTCCTCATCGGATGAGTCCATGGCTCTTTTATATGGACTTGTGGGTTGATCTTGCTGATCTTCCACGGAGATTCCATTCTATTATATGAATATATTGCCGGTTACTATGAGCTAGGAACTATGGAAAAGGCCCCTGAGAGAACAGGTGGTGAGCGTTCTGGTTGCCAATGATGCCATAAGTACACCGATGAATGAATGACTGGAAATAAGGATTCAACCAGAGACTTTGAGGATTGTCATCAGTGACATAATGGTTTCATTAAAGGATTGTTTTAAAGTTAGCTGATGCTAAGAAAAAGCAATTTCATATTGGGTGTGTAAGTGCTGTGACTAGTTTTATGTTTGCATGAACTTTCGGCTAGGGGGCCTTGGAACTCTTTTCCTTGGTACCCGGGACAAAACCTAACCAAATTCTTAATTGGATCTCATCACTACAGTGGTTGGGCCCATGGGACTGGATGGGGTTAGGCTGGACTGATGGATCCGTAAATCGAGATTTAATTTCTATTATTATGATAGATGAAGTAAATCCGGGATAGAAATTGTTCTATGGATAGGAATCAACGGCTGTGCCTCTTGATGGGAAAAAAAGCGTTGTTCCCAATGATCCAAGTGCAAGTTTCTTCCTTGATTTGACCAAGTACCGTTAAAGGTGCAGTCAGATCAGTTTGATCAATAATGATCTTGACTACGTTAGAGTAAAGAGTTATCCCGGTGGAATCGTCCGTGCTTTCTGGGTAAAGGAAGTTTTTTCGGTTTCGGTTTTGGACAAACCGACGGATTAGTCTCTTGTCCGGATATCCGTGGGCGAGGCCCCGAGTGTGAGACCCCTACTCGTGCACGATGTGCTACTTCCGCTACTAGTACCCCGAATCCGTTGCGCGGTGGAGACCGGGATCTTACAGTTGGTATCCGAGCGAAATTGAAAGCTAATAAAGATAATTAAATTCTTATCTGAAATTGATAATAAGAATTCAGAAACAGCATTTTCATAATGTATTTTCATTCCATAAGCTTCTTTATTGAAGAAATTTTAATGAAAGAAATTGTTTTTATAGATGGAAGTTCCCCATTTATCTGGTATTCCCGACCTCACCCAGTCTCAAGATATGATTGCATTTGCCTTCGAGCATCTCATCTCTTCCACTTCAACACGAACAAGCCGAGCAAGACTCGCATGCCATTTTGAGGAATTATATTTTCCTAACCTAGTGGAGAGACAATAGCATAAGTGGTTTGCAGGGCTGTATATCCACGCCTCTTGCAACCGGCGTGCAATGCTGAGGTAGAACCTCTCATTGGCCATGATATTGATAAAGCTGAAAATGACGCGTGGTGTCATTCTATATCTTTCAACGCCTCAAAATTTCAGACTTGCTTGCCGAGTTTATGGACTCTTCAGTCGATTTATCCCTAATAAGGAGAAAATAATAGCTCCCTTCGCAATTAGAGAAATTATGTAACAGGGCATGACTATGGCCCAGTACCGTCATCTTATGCGTCTCTCGAGGAGATTTTGAATGTTGGAGCCGAGCCACTCTATGTACTTATTGCAACTTGTATATAAATATACAAATGTTTTTCTTGTTGTTTAAGTGATTGTTTACGGACGATCGGATAAAGAAAAATCTGTTTATTAGACTTATGTCATAGATCTCCAATAAGATCAACTAAGGAGTCAATTATGTCAAAAATTTATCAAGACGCACAAAAAGGTTGTAATTGTGTGATATAATTCATACAATTTGATATTCAAACTGAAAAAATCGTAATTTAGTAATTGGGTTTTCAGATGGAAGTACCGCAATTGTATGGAACCTTGACTTGCTTGAGGCCTAGACATGATGGTATTTACCTTATAGTTTCGAGTTTCATGACTATCCGTATATACCGAGGGTATAACTGCAGCTCTTTACCGGCAGTATATACGAGTAAATCTAAGACTTGAAATTATAAGCATTAATGCTATCCAGTTGATGAATTCGAATGTGGTTGATATGATTTTTAATTCTGTTTGGGAACTGATGAATTGATTGGGATTCTGATTGAAAAATGATGATTTTTGAAATTTAGTTGAAATATAATAACCTGAGCAAAACCACAATGAGGATGAATGGGACGAGTCCCTGTAATGATAAATGATGATAATGATTTCAGCAAATCACTATGAGATTAGTGGATTGTGCTATCAAATTGCTACTGTTAATACTTGAGACGGTAGATCAAGTTAAGGGATGACAAATTGAGAACTTGCTTAACTGAAATTCCCGTGGAGGAATGTTCAGAAGGAAATTTTTCGGTCTAATGGACCATTATCGTGTCAAAGATATGAATGATATGATATGAATGAATTGTTATTTAAGGATGAGTTCTATATAAGGGATATAAATTTATCTCCATATTCTATTGGGGATGAGTTCTATATAAGGGATATTTATCCCCATATTCTATTGGGTTGACCAGAATATAAGGAACCCCAGAATAAATTAGATCTTAAGCAAAAGAGTTGTCCTCTACTTGCGAGATGAGGACATCTCGCACTTTTTAAATGGGGTAGAATGTAAGATTTCTCTCCCAGCCTTCGAGGTATACAGGAGTAAGAATCTTATAATTATTCCCTCTCTAAATAAAAGAAAGATTCTGTTTAAAAAGGGAAGACACTTTACCAGAATACCTTCTCAGGAGCCCACCTGTTTTAAAGATTCAGAACGATGAGTTCAGAAGTGAGAACCAATGTTTTGGATACCAAGGTTTTGGTCATCAGTTAAAAAGACTGCCCGACTCCTACCATGAAAGGGGCATAGGGAAGTCTAGAACCCAAATTCAGAGACCAATTCCTTCATACCAATCTAATCAGGGTCCGTCTCGGACGAGATTGCTTAACTCCATTAACTAGGTCCGACCCATTGATTAGGGTCGAGATGACCAGTCAAATGCTTGGCGACTTAGAGCAACAGATGCAGGCAATTCATAAAGATATAAACGCTGCCCAGGATCGATAGAGACAATATATAGATAAGAAGAGGACAATTAGAGAATTCAAAGAAGCAGTTATAGTCTTCATTTGATACGGACCAAAAGAATTTCTTTATCTCTAGGGGAGTATAAGTAGTTATCCCCCAGATATTGTGGACCAAAGAAAGTAGGTGACAGCCTACGAACTTCTTTTATCTCTTCATCTCAAAGTTCTTAATGCCTTCTATAGAAAAATGTGCCAAACCCAAATCATGGAAAGACGGTAAAACTTCAGTGGCAAGATACCGTTGGCTTCTAAGTTACGCTAGCTCCTTCCTTTATATAAGTCGTAACTTTTACTTGTCGCTCACAGTAATCTTACTTCCATTGATCTCCCTTCTTCTTAATCTCCTTCATGGCTTGGCAACAATAGGAATTAGTTTTATCCATGATGATTTCTCACCTTCAAGATGCAAGTGAGTCTGTGAAGAAAGATTTTATAGAACAGTATGAGCGCTCACTTTTTCCTCACTTGGGAACGTCTGTAGCTCAGACCAAATGGCGGACCTATCAAGACATAACTAGGGTAACACCCTGGGGTCAGCAGCACTTTCGTAATAATGTCCACTTGGCCATGGTTATTGATGCCTTGGGTTTGGGTCCCCGATACTACTGCGTCGTGAGATCAAGACATCTTGGGTTTTCTGAGCGGGTCTTCTTACTGGCGAGTTTTCTTCCTCATCAGAAGATATGCCTTTACCCCATTTTTGGCTTGCCTCTCAGAGGTCCTTTTGTTAGATCACCTCATACCACTGAGATAGGTGCGGCAATAACCAACACAATCATTCCCATAGATGAGTTACCTTATACGTGCACGCGCAGCTTGTGAGTGCTGCTTTTGTGATCATATGATGGACGGGCTTATGGAAGTGTAAAGAGTTCTTCTATCTTTACTGTATATGTTCCAAGAATGAATAAAGTTTAAATCTTGTTCTTGTCTTGACCCTTACTCTCCTTGAGACTTTTTTAATTGGTGATTAATCTTAATTAAAAATTGCTCTCAGTCTCATACTTGTGCATCTTGCGAAATTACCCCCAGTTTGCGAGATGAGGGCATCTCGCGTTTTTCAAGTGGGAGAGAAATGTAAGATTCCTCCCCAGCCTCTCAAAATGTCCAACATCTTCCCCTGTAATCAATCCCTCTTCAGAAATATAAAAGACTTGTTTCTAACTGTTTTAACCTAGAGAGAGAAAATATTCTAGAGAGAGAATATTCAAATTTTTTAGGAGAAGAAGTAGAGGCTTGGATAGAGTCCATGGACGAGTATTTTGATGTATTGAAAGAAACAAGTTCGCCCTTGCTTGTTTAACAAGTGCAAGAAATGATGGGATTAGTTGGAAGAACTATTGTCAATCTAACCACTAGAACCAGGATCCGTCGTCATGGGATGCCATGAAGGTACATCTTCGTGTGAAAGGTTTTGTCCTCCAGGATTTTGGGAGGATAAAATGAATAATTTTTGTCCAGAGCCAACCCATGAAAGGAAGACCCTAGAGGAATTTCACCAAACTTGTGTTAAACTTCTTCAATTTTCTCCAGAGATGGATGAGGTAACTCTTCTCCATCGATTCATGGGGAAGCTTGATCCGCCTTTGACTAACCTAGTCAAGAATTACCAGGCCATCCTCCCTTTCAGAAGCCATAATTATGGCCACAGACTATGATAAAGTTTTTTATATGGGAAGTGTCCAGAACGACGTGAGTCCTTCCATGTTAATCAGGAAGAGGTCCCCTAATTCAAGAGAAATGTCAAGCCCACCCCTACCTAAGAGGAATCGTGAGAGCTAGAGCAAAATCAAGGTCAAGAAATAGGGATAACAAGGTTAGAGAGTAGATCTTCGACTCTCATAGACATCGCATCGGGACCTTTCAAGAAGGAATCTACGTTTTAGATGCCAATGACAAGGTCATTGTCGCGATAGGAAAATTGCCCTTTCCTATCGAGATCATCCTCGGCTAGATCAAAAGGAAGACCAATCTTTCAGAAAACAAGATTAGAAAGAAGAGCTTTCCCTCACCTATATAACAAGATTAGAAAGAAGAGCTCTCCCTCACCTATATATCAAGAGAATAAAGACAATGCAATGAGCTTTTCCATGAGAACAAACGCTTCAAGTGTAAACAACATGAGAAAAGATTTCCCTAACTGACCCAGGACCCTTCTCTTCCCAATCATGGAAAGGGGAAACTCAATAGGATGGGCGGGCCTATATCGATCCACGAGCCTAGGATATCCAAACTAGGAAGTGGTTGCCCAAGTTATGATTGTTTTGAATTAAGCTAGAGATCATTCATTCTTTAATTAAAGTTTAATTAAGAATATGTTAGAGGGAGTATACTAGAGAGATTAGCATAGGGATTATGTTAGGAAGTATTATAGAGATTATGATAAGATTATAAATGAGAGATTGAGTTAGAAATTTTGATATAGATTACAGATATGATGGGTTAAAGATAGCCAAATTTAACAAGGGTTTCTATGAGTAAATCGAAAATGATTGTTGTTGCAAGAATCATGTGAAGTAATGTACATGATGAATAGAGGTATTCTAGGAGACAATGCTAGTAGGGTTATGCATCTTGCTATCATAGGTTAGATCGCATACAGGATTGTGATCTCCTTATGTTTTTCCATGGCAATTTGGGAAGTACCATATTACATGGGAGTATGGAATAAGGAATTCAAAAGGTAGGATCAGGTATAAAAAAGAATCGGTTCATATCATATAAAAGTGTATACGGATGCATGAACTCAATAGGATAATAAAGCCAATTAACTTTAGAATAATGAAGGCATTTTGGAAGCTCAACAAAATGAGGTAGATATATGAAAGAAGGGACTCTTAGTAGGAACAATGTTTAGATAAAAGAAGGTTTCTTCCTATAGTGGGGATACCACTTCGGGAGAGAGAGAGAGACAGAGGAAGATTTACTTAGAGATTACCTTGAGATGAGGACATCTTGAATCTTTTAAGTGGGGGAGAGAATGCAACATCCCTCCCAAGCCATGTAACGATTCTCTTTTAATATAGGTTTCAAGAGGAAAGAGAGTGCACATCGAGAGAGACTATAAGGCTAGAAACGTTAAGAAAGTGATAGAGTAAAAATATTAGTTCCAAAAATATGAAAAGAAATGAGAAGATAAGAATAGGTCCACTAAGAGAGAAACCATGTTAAGTGTTGCACTTATTATATCATATAGGAAATATCATGAAGTTTATATAGGCGAACTAAGTAAAGACCTTTCCTTTAAGAAAGAGAGTTCGAGTCTGAGATACTTCTTAGATATTTTTTAGGCAAGAGAAAGTTTCTCACCAAGAAAGCTTCGATAATGGCATTAAAGAAGTCCTTCATGGAGCCCCCAACCGGAGCCATTCAAAGGTGAACGAAGGAATTTAGGAGAAGAAGTAAAGGCTTGGATAGAGTCCATGGATGAGTATTTTGATGTAGCTAGATACAGTGAAAGAAACAATCATGGAAAGGGGAGGATGGGCGGGTCTATATCGATCCAAGAGCCTAGGATATCCAAACTAGGAAGTGGTTGCCCAAGTTATGATTGTTTTGAATTAAGCTAGAGATCATTGATTCTTTAATTAAAGTTTAATTAAGAATATGTTAGAGGGAGTATACTAGAGAGATTAGCATAGGGATTATATTAGGAAGTATTATAGAGATTATGATAATATTATAAATGAGAGATTGAGTTAGAAATTTTGATATAGATTACAGATATGATGGGTTAAAGATAGCCAAATTTAACAAGTGTTTCTATGAGTAAATAGAAGTTGATTGTTGTTGCAAGAATCATGTGAAGTAATGTACAAGATGAATAGAGGTATTCTAGGAGACAATGCTAGTAGGGTTATGTATCTTGCTATCATAGGTTAGATCGCATACAGGATTGTGATCTCCTTACGTTTTTCCATGGCAATTTGGGAAGTACCATATTACATGGGAGTATGGAATAAGGAATTCACAAGGTAGGATCAGGGATAGTAAAGAATCGGTTCATATCATATAGAAGTGTATACGGATGCATGAACTTAGGATAATAAAGTCAATTAACTTTAGAATAATGAAGGCATTCTCGAAGCTCAACAAAATGAGGTAGATATATGAAAGAAGGGACTCTTAGTAGGAACAATGTTTAGATAAAAGAAGGTTTCTACCTAGTGGGGATACCACTTTGGGAGAGAGAGAGAGAGAGAGAGAGAGAGAGAGAGAGAGAGAGAGGAGGATTTACTTAGAGATTACCTCGAGATGAGGACATCTCGAATCTTTTAAGTGGGGGAGAGAATGTAACATCCCTCCCAAGCCATGTAACGATTCTCTTTTAATATAGGTTTCAAGAGGAAAGAGAGTGCACATCGAGAGAGACTATAAGGCTAGAAACGTTAAGAAAGTGATAGAGTAAAAATATTAGTTCCAAAAATCTGAAAATAAATGAGAAGATAAGAATAGATCCACTAAGAGAGAAACATCGCCAAAAACAAAATTCTGAATTTAGGTGATAGCAAGTCATATTTAGAGTACTTTTACACATTTAGAGTTTATCCACACTAAAAATATGGAAAAGCAAAGAACTATCTTAATGAATCAGTGAACGAAAAATAATTAAAGGACCCGTTTTTATATGTTTCACAGTGTGAGGGGACTAAATCAAGCAACAAAATGATTGGCTGAGTGGGTGGATGGATGCCCTAATGGCACCATCCTATGGATGGGTGGACCTGATGAGACGGGTAACTATCCAAAATACTTATTATTTACAATCCGTAATAGAGTAACGCCCAAACAAGCCCGTTTTAGAAGAAGGAGCTAGTGGCCGTGCCACATAATATCATAAAGGCATTAGCTCCCATAAATCAAGCGTGAACGTGAACTTGTTTCGTCCTCGATCACACACATTGAGTGCCGTTTGATCGGAGAAATAGATTCTTATGAGAATAATTACGTTTCCCTTGACTGCAGGGATAGAGTTAGGTCCCTTCGTTTGCGCATATCCTCGTATTTCCAAGAGATCGAGATGTCATCAATCAAAGACAAAGGGGACTTAGCTACCAATCAAAAGGATCCCCTTGAGCCAGCTAGGGTGGGGACCTTACAAGTGGTATCAGAGGAGCCGATCTTAGTTCCTAGGATTTGTTATTCAAAGGTTAACTATTCAGGGATTAAAACAAGTGATTGTTTATCATATGAGGACGAATCAATCATCTCTACTAGCCATAGAAGTGATTCGAATATCCTCGCATGTTGAGACAATCATCATGTGAAATTGTGCTTGTATCTTGGGGGTGCACACGCAAAATATTTGTACAATAAAAAAGATTGGGGAGGAAACCTTTTGAGGAAAAAATAGGGTGATCTAATTAAGAAACCAATGTGACTTAATGACTAGAAGGATAGATCGAAACTTTGTTTAGAGAAATGTCTAGGATATATCTCATTAATTTGTATATTGTAAGTTATTAGGATTATAACTCCATAAATTTGTATATTGTAAGTTATTAGGATTATAACTCCATAAAAGAGAGACCTGTGTAAAGTACCAACATAGGTTCAATTGAATAGTCTACGTGTGAATGCCATCACTAGATGCTTTACACTAAGACAGTCGTCCGGTTCGTGACCCCATCTCGGAAAAACGTGGGTCTAACTTCGGATGTTACCAAAGAAAAATGAAACTCTCATGCGTATTAATCTTGAGTGCCTTTAGATGTGATTCTATGATAAGTGTTTGATAGTTTTGGACTTTTCCTGGTGGTGGATGATAGCTTTACGATAGATGGTAGGGGAAGATTAAATTTTGAATTGTTTTCTGGATGAACCTCGGTCCTTTTTTGAAGTTTGTATGATTTCCTTTTTATCTTTATTATCCAACGAGAATATGAGGCTCAGCGAACCAAAAATAAAATAAAATAAAATAATAGTTGAACGAAAATCTCTAGTATTACGAAGGGAAACATGAAAGTTTACCCTTTGATGATGTCATTGTGATGGAAATCCTAGATTAGCATGCCCATGACCAAGGATGTAAGTAAAGTTAGTGAGCTATCGTTGAAAATATAAAATAATTTTTGCTTTGGCCTATTAGAGCAATATCTAAGTAGAGTATTCCTCTTCCTATAATATATGAGGTCAGATTTTATGGAGGAGCTGATTTTATGTCCCTGTAAGTAACCATGTTAAGTGTTGCACTTATTATATCATATAGGAAATATCATGAAGTTTATATAGGCAAACTAAGTAAAGACCTTTCCTTTAAGAAAGAGAGTTCGAGTCTGAGATACTTCTTAGATATTTTTTAGGCAAGAGAAAGTTTCTCGCCAAGAAAGCTTGGATAATGGCATTAAAGAAGTCCTTCATGGAGCCCCCAACAACCGGAGCCATTCAAAGGTGAACGAAGGAATTTAGGAGAAGAAGTAGAGGCTTGGATAGAGTCCATGGACGAGTATTTTGATGTAGCTAGATACAGTGAAAGAAACAAGTTTGCACTTGCTTGTTTAACAAGCACGAGAAATGATGGGATTGGTTGGAAGAACTATTATCAATCTAACCACTAGAACCAGGATCGGTCGTGATGGGATGCCATGAAGGTACATCTTCGTGTGAAAGGTTATGTCCTCCAGGATTTTGGGAGAATAAATTGAATGAATTTTTGGAGCCAACCCATGAAAGGAAGACCCTAGAGGAATACCACCAAACTTGTGTTAAATTTCTTCAATTTTCTCTAGAGATGGATGAGGTTACTCTTCTCCATCGATTCATGGGGAAGCTTGATCCGCCTTTGAGTAACCTAGTCAAGATTTACCAAGCCATCCTTCCTTTCAGAAGCCATAATTATGGCCAGAGACTATGATAAAGTTTTTTATATGGGAAGTGTCTAGAACGACGTGAGTCCTTCCATGTTAATCAAGAAGAGGTCCCCTAATTCAAGAGAAATGTCAAGCCCACCTCTACCTAAGAGGAATCGTGAGCTAGAGC
Organism: Cibotium barometz; assembly: GCF_041138505.1. NCBI lineage: Eukaryota > Viridiplantae > Streptophyta > Polypodiopsida > Cyatheales > Cibotiaceae > Cibotium > Cibotium barometz. The sequence continues at coordinate 10,096,352 of NC_141051.1, forward strand.
AAAATCAAGGTCAAGAAATAGGGATAACAAGATTAGAGAGTAGATCTTCAACTCTCATAGACATCGCATCGGGACCTTTCAAGAAGGAAGATGTTTTAGATGCCAATGACAAGGTCATTGTCGCGATAGGAAAATTACCCTTTCCTATCGAGATCATCCTCGGCTAGATTAAAAGGAAGACCAATCTTTCAGAAAACAAGATTAGAAAGAAGAGCTCTCCCTCACCTATATATCAAGAGAATAAAGACAATACAATGAGCTTTTCCATGAGAACAAATGCTTCAAGTGTAAACAACATGAGAAAAGATTTCCCTAACTGACCCAGGACCCTTCTCTTCCCAATCATGGAAAGGGGAAACCTAATACGATGGGCGGGCCTATATCGATCCAAGAGCCTGGGATATCCAAACTAGGAAGTGGTTGCCCAAGTTATGATTGTTTTGAATTAAGCTAGAGATCATTGATTCTTTAATTAAAGTTTAATTAAGAATATGTTAGAGGGAGTATACTAGAGATTAGCATAGGGATTATGTTAGGAAGTATTATAGAGATTATGATAAGATTATAAATGAGAGATTGAGTTAGAAATTTTGATATAGATTATAGATATGATGGGTTAAAGATAGTCAAATTTAACAAGTGTTTCTATGAGTAAATAGAAGTTGATTGTTGTTGCAAGAATCATGTGAAGTAATGTACATGATGAATAGAGGTATTCTAGGAGACAATGCTAGTAGGGTTATGCATCTTGCTATCATAGGTTAGATCGCATACAGGATTGTGATCTCCTTACGTTTTTCCATGGCAATTTGGGAAGTACCATATTACATGGGAGTATGGAATAAGGAATTCATAAGGTAGGATCAAGGATAATAAAGAATCGGTTCATATCATATAGAAGTGTATGGATTAAGGAATTTATAAGGTAGGATCAGGGATAATAAAGAATCAGTTCATATCATATAGAAGTGTATACGGATGCATGAACTTATGATAATAAAGCCAATTAACTTTAGAATAATGAAGGCATTCTAGAAGCACAACAAAATGAGGTAGATATATGAAAGAAGGGACTCTTAGTAGGAACAATGTTTAGATAAAAGAAGGTTTCTACCTAGTGGGGATACCACTTTGGGAGAGAGAGAGAGAGAGAGAGAGAGAGAGAGAGAGAGAGAGAGAGGAGGATTTACTTAGAGATTACCTCGAGATGAGGACATCTCGAATCTTTTAAGTGGGGGAGAGAATGTAACATCCCTCCCAAGCCATGTAACGATTCTCTTTTAATATAGGTTTCAAGAGGAAAGAGAGTGCACATCGAGAGAGACTATAATTTTCATCATAAATGGATTTTATGCATAAATTAGATGCATAAGAGAAATTCTTTTATTCAAAAAGTGTAATTCCTACTAAATTGAATTTATACATAGGAAGATGCATAAAAGATTGATTTAATTCAAAAGTGTCATTCTCATCTAAATTGAATTTATGCATAGGGAGATGCATAAAAGATTGAATTTTAATTCAAAGTGTCATTCTCATTTAAAATTAATTTATGCATAGGAAAATGCATAACAGATTGATTTTTATTTCGAAAGTGTTAGTCTCCTTAAATGAAATTTATGCATAATTAGATGCGTAAAGAAATCTTATATCAAATATAAGAATTCCTTTGTATTCTATAAACAAATATGGGAAGGGACAGGATGTGATAAGAGATGTATGAGATGTGATAAGATGTGATAAGATGCATATGAGATGAGTTAGGATGTGATAAGATGAGTTAGGATGTGATAAGAGATGTACGAGATGTGATGAGATGTGATAAGATACTTATGGGATGAGTTAGGATGTGATAAGAGGTGTATGAGATGTGATAAGATACTTATGGGATGAGTTAGGATGTGATAAGAAGAGTTAAGATGTGATAAGATGTGTATGGGATGAGGTAAGAAGTGTAAGATGTATATGAGATGAGTTAGAATCAGGGATTTTATATTCACGTGATCACAAAATTTTTCTTGTTAATAACATGTGTGAACATGTTATTAACATGTTCACATGTTAACATGTTCACAAAAAAGCCGGTGGGCAAGCGACCTGGTAACCGGGAAAAATCCCGCCGGGCTTTTTATATACCCCGGCGGGCGCGCCGGGCTTCTACCTTTACCCGGCGGGTCCCGGGTAAAGGCGGGGTCGTCACATATCCCGGCGGGGTACATTTTTCTATATATATGGGCCCGGGGGGCCCTTTGGGATTTCATTGTTGACAGCATACACAGGTAATAAAAACTTGTGTGTGTGTGCGTGTGTTTGTGTATGTGGGTGTGTTCGTGCGGGCAGCCGCCCACTGTCGCAATGCGCGACAAGATGTGGGTGGTCCGCCACACGAGGGATGTATGTGTGGGTGAGTTCGTGCGGGCAGCCGCCCATTGTCGCAATGCGCGGCAGGATTTGGGTGGCCCGCCACACGACTGGTGTGTGTGTGTAAGGCCATTCTTCGGAATGGTGCTTACCCTGGGGCACTTAGTCGGTAACGCGGCTAGTCTGTGTCCTATGGTAAGTATGGCACGCCGTAGCGGTACTAGTCGGTAACGCGGCAAGCATAGTATCGTTATGGCGATGTCACCTTCCCTTCCCTTCCCTTTGTCAAATGCGGACATATGGTCGGTAACGCGGCCAGTGTATGTTCGTATCCTATTGGTATTCCCATAGAATCGGGCGGCATTTTGTCGTTAACACGGCAAGTTGGTGTCGTCCGCTAGTGCATAAAATGTTTTTTGCATATTGCGGCATTTGATCGTTAACGCGGTCGAAAAAGTGTCGTAAATTTGCTTGCGTATTTCGGCATATGATCGTTAACGCGGTCGAATAAATGTCGTTAATTTGTTTGATTTGACTTGTATTGTTTTTATTGTGTTTGATCCATGCGATACTTGGTTGCTAACGCGGCATTAGTATTTCATGGATCAAAGTTTACATCATATTGTCTAACCGTTTTATTTTATAATATCGTGATTCGTAACTCGAAAAATATGAATCTCTCTCTTCTTACCCCCCTCTCTCTCATGATACACTTCACAACTCTTTCTCTTTCTCTCTCATGATTCACTTCACAACACGATAGATGTGTACATAATGATTTTTTTTCTTTCTCTTAAAATATACATAATTCTTAATAATTTCTTTTTTCTCCCTCTATTTACTTAAAAATTAAAACAATACATTATTTTTCTCTTTAGAAACTCCCAAAAACATTAAAAATGTGATTTAATGTTTCTTCTCTCTATCTGTCACAACTCTCTCTTCCTCTCCTCTCTCTCTCTCTCTCATGATACACTTCATGATTCTCTCTCTCTCTCTCGCAATGATACACTTCACAACTCTTTCTCTCTCTCTCTCATGATACACTTCACATCTCTCTCTATCACGATAGGTATGTAGATGAGGAGTGCTTTAGGATTACAAAACATTATTTTTCTCTCTTTAGGAACTCACAAAACTATAAAAAATATTATTTAATGTTTCCTCTCTCTATCTGTCACACCTCTCTCTCTTCCTCCCCCTCTCTCTCTCTCTCATTCGTAAGTAATAATGCGCTTGTTGCGGTTGTCTCACGTTCGATAATGTATTGCATGATGTTGAGTTCAGTAATGTTTGATATATTTTGTTTTTGTTTGATCATTGATAAGTAATGATACACTTATTGCTGTTTTCTCACGTTTGATGATGTATTGGATGATATTGAGTTCATTAAAATTATTTGATATTCCGTTTTTGTATGAACATTGACGATATTGATATACTTGTTGCTGTTCTCTCACGTCTGCTTGATGTTTATTTCAGTAATGTTTGATATTTTGTTTTTTTATGTTTAGTGTTATTTGCTAGATTTACGAACACGATCAACATGCTTTCTCCCGAAGAGCGCAAAATTGTTCTGCGAGCAATTCGCGTTGAAGCGGTCATCACAGTATCACAATGTACTGATAATGTCGTCAAGAAGATCAACGAGTCTGAGATACTCATGCGAGATCTCATAGACCAAATATGGGAAAATGCACAGCGTCGGCTTCGAAGCGGAGGCAACGCTGAGCTGCTAGATAGACAGAAGATAGCAGATTTCAACCATCAGCACATAACACGAACCATTTTGGGGAGCATGCGAGTAGCATGCAGTGATCTTCGAGATGCTGCCCCGCCTGAAGCCAACATGCAACGTCTACAGTTATGGGACGTTGTGTGGAGCGAGCAAAGGGCCAAGAGCAAGCGCATGAAGGCGTTGGATGCAGAGTCCCTCCCCAAGAGAGTGCGAATTGCCCAGGACGTCGCTGCAACGTCCAGTCAGGCAGATGCAAGTGGTACAGGTGTCATTAATCGTACCATCTACAATTCTATGTGCACACATCTTATTGGCATCCCGCACGAAGCTCTTCACGAAGGATGAACAATAGGCTCCGGTGTGTTTGGAACTGTAAAAGAGTATGCAATTAAAGGCATATCATTTTTTACCGGAGCACATCACTTTTTGCGGAAAGCACTACAAAGGAGAAGGAAGCGCAAAGTTCGAGAGCTTCCAGGCAGAGCAGGGTATGCAAGTGCTACATCCATCGATTGTCCGATGCATTGCCTTTACAAAAGAGGCTCCTTGGATCACAATTTTCCCGTACTTTAATGGCGGCGCTCTTGGTGATACTCTACTGAAAGTTCCCTTCAGATTCAGTGAGTTCACCAGAGCCATTTTTCGTTTGGATCGAGGATGGAGACAACCACCGCCTGATAATATCCCTTTAGGTCATCTAGAACTTTCAAAAATAAAAGAGGTAGTAATAAACATGCCACATATTATGCATGCCCTGGTGGAAGGTGTAGCGGCAGCGCATATGGCAGGTATTGTACATACCGACCTACATCCTTTTAATGTAGTGTTGGATTATACAAAAGAGCTAAAGCCACGCATAGGTATTATCGATTGGGGATTGCTGCTGAGAGCGCCCAAAAAACGGGTGTCTCTCAATTTTGTTTATGAAGCAGACAAGAACCCCGAGAAGGTGGCACAGGCAGTCTCCCACGCAGACAGAGAGCGAAATAAACGGCCGTGGATAGCCCCAGAGCTTTATGATCCATTTTTGGCAGATGCATACACTCCTGCATCTGATGTTTTTGCCTTGGGATATTTATTACAAACTTTATATGACTTTTGGAAGAAAGTGCAAGAGTTGTGGATGGATAATAGTTCCCATGACAAAGTTACCATGGATACTATTATTCATAGAGTCAAAAATTGGATGTTTCTGCCTAATCGCGATGAGCGAAAATCAATTTTGCAAGTAGTTGAATTTTTTAGGTCACTAAATACTGACCCTACGAGGGCACAACGTCCTCTTGTAGAGCTATCGGTGGCATTCACCCCGACTTTGTAATGATACAGTATCAAGAGATGAAGTTTCAGGAATTTGAGAATTTGATGTGTCCAATGTTTCAAAATTTTGTTTCTCTTCAAAATTTGATGTGTCCAATGTTTCAAAATTTTGTTTCTCTCTCATTGAGTCTTTGCAATATCTCTCTCCTCTTCTGGTGTTTAAGTTTATGTTTTCTCTTCAAAATTTGATGTGCGAGCATTGTTTGAAGTGTTTTTGGAGTCAAGTGGATATTTCTCATCGAGTCTTTGCAATACATATCTCCTCTCGTTGTGTTTGACTTCAAGATTTCGAGAGCAATGGTCAATTTATCTTACGTTGATCTTTACAGTTTATTAAAATCCTAAAGTCGTTTACGTTCATGCAGATATGGAGCAGGCGCAAGCGAACGAGCATCAGGAGTTAGCCAAGAAGGCATACGAGAGAATGAAGGCCCTTGCACACGGCCTGACAGCCCGCGAAGCTACAAGAACAGCGTGCAGATTATCGAAATGGACAAATCCAACATATGCCCAATGGAAAGACATAAACAAACGGGTAACCACAGAGATGATAAAGGCAATATGGCCATGTCCAGATGGCGAGATAAAGAAGGGAAGATGGAAGATTTCTCGTTGCACTCACGATGATATCAAAACTAATGCCGAGCGCATTTTCTTGGAGGTGTACGGCCGTCCTCTCCATAACGCCGACGCTCCACTGTATTTTGCTAAAATGCTATATTCTCACTTTATACTGGAAACTCCAGTGGACTTCGCCTCCAGAGAGGCCACTGCCAACACCCACAACATACATGAAGAGACAGTTACATTCACAAGAGAAGAACTTGCCCTCATGGTGGAGGGCGCCGGACTGGAGTTAAACCAGGTCAAAGAAAGCTTAGGGGCACAGCTAGCAGAGAAGGAGAAAGAAGCTGACCGATTAACTCAAGCGTCAACTCCTCCCCCGGCCAATAGGGGAATTCAAGAGCAGCTAACAAAGATCAGCCAAGACGTGCAGAGCATCTCTTCACGTATTGCTCCTGTGCGCCAAGGAAACCACATCTCTCATTTTTTGATACATCCTGATCTTGTGGGAGTTTCTGCTGAGGCTACAAGTTCCTCCACCCCCAATGTCCTGTATGTTACAAAGTATTCGATGGGTGGAGCGGCCAGTATATACTACCATGTGGACACTACTACCACTTAATATGTTTAGTGAGACAAATGCAAAATACTTCCACATGTGCATTGTGCAATGTCCCAATAAATCAAGGTATTTATACAGTGTTCGGCATGGCTAGCGAATATAAACCACCACGACCTTTAGATGCAACTCCTAGTGCAATTCGCAATTTATTTCAAGATGAGAGCTAAGAAAAACAAATTCTACTTTTGTATTGATAATTTCTCCAAATATGATCATTTGTACAAGTACTTTTTATTAAATTAATGAAGTGACTTCTTCCTCTATGTCAGTATCTTGCTCCAAAATTCTTTCACCGTTTACTCTCTCGTCTGCTATATTAAGCTCATCTAATTCAATGTCTAAATTGTCTTCTATCTCAAGAGTGGTGCACAACGTACGTCCAACATCAAAGTTCTCGTCTACTACATCTTCACAATTGTACATCCATCTGGGCATATCTTCTTCATACTCTTCGCTTTCGATGTCTCGCAAGATCTTTTCATTGCAGTACATGTAAACAAGTTTATCTGCTCGATCTGCAAGAAGTCGATTGCGAATAGTACTATGAATATATTTATACATGCTCCAGTTTCTTTCTGAGCTTGAGTTTGAAGAGCACTGACTTAGAACCTTCATCGCAAGGTTGCGCAATAAAGCATAATGCTCACCACCATTCATCATCCACCACTTCCATGCAGGTTGCTCTTTAGCCATTTGTTGAACAAGGGAGTTGGAAAATAAACCCTCTTTCAACCGAAATGAGGTCATCTCCTTTATGCACTGTACACGATCATCATCATTATTATAGAAAGTGTTTACCACTTTATAAAAATCTTGCACCACCTCAACGTTGGACATCAAATCCATATTCCAATATTCAGGATCTAACATGTAAGCAGCACTGTGCAGTGGTGAATGCGCTCCAATCCATCTAGCATGAAAGTACTTCAACAGAACTTTTCTTTGTCTACTAGAGAATGGTACACGCCATTGCTTTTCCACCACTGAATGCTCTAATTTCTTAGGACACTCCAAACTCCGCTGGACAGTCCACCATTGCATCCATGCTTTTCCGAGATTAGGCGCTCTTTGATCAAGGCTTCGTACAGCATACATAACAGGCATCATTACATGGTATGCATCCATCACACTGTTCCACCAATTTCTTCTCGTAAGCGCTGCCTTCAAGACTTTGATTTTCTCTTTCACTTTTTCAAGTTGAGTGTTCTCCCAGTCATGAAATGCCATGCATGTAAATGTTTCACAAACTGCATCTTTATTTCTAAGAAGAGACTCAAAAGTGTAAAAGTGACTGCAAAACCTAGTCTCCGCTGGAAGCTTTAACATAACTGACATGCGAGGTCGAAACATATCCAAAACTCTCTGTCTCTTGAGCATGAATTTCACAAGCTGGCGAGCAGTGTCGACGATTGAGGCAAACCATTTGGTATCATCAGATTTATACCAATCTTTTAATACAAGATTCAAACTATGAGTATTACAGCCTACCGGAAAAATATGTGGATATTGTCGCTGTAGGATTCTGGATGCATTTTTACAATTTTTTGCATTGTCCATGACGACTTGGACTACATTTTTGGCACCCACTTCCTCTATCACAGAGCTAATGACTTGAGCAATGTAAGCCCAGTTTTGATTGAACCAGCTGAATCCACGGCACGGATGAAAGTCTCACCTCTAGGTGAAATAACCATTACATTAATTAATGGTTTTCTTTGCACATTAGACCATCCATCACTTACTATACTACATCCAGAAAGCTCTATATTGCTAAGAATTATTCTTTGTACACGTTCTTTTACCTGCGCATAACATTTTTCTAATAGATCATTTCGCATAGCATGGTACGTAGGCGGTGAAAACCCTGGTCCAAACTCACCAATTTTCTTCCATGCTCTCTTCCAATGCTCACTGTCCACCATCATCATAGCACTCCCAGAAAAGTAAATCACTTCAGCAAGGACGAGTTGTGCATCATCGAGTCGACCTTGACGTAGGCTTTCTTGCAATGAAGTTTGACGCATGGGTATATTTCCTACGTCAAAGTTTTGCTTGCAAGAAGATGCACTGGGTAGATTACTTTCTGGCTGCATATTGCCGTTCGGGGTACAAGTAGGCGATGTAGCGGGAGTTTGATGATTAGAACAACAGTGTTCTTGCTGCCTTGATACATTAACGGTAGGAGTGTCATGTTTTCTTGAATCTTTCTTTTGAATTTCTTCTCTTATGCGTTTGGCCACGATAGGTGCAGAGGGGTGGGTACATGACTTTTTCTTCGGTCCGCCTAAAAAGTGTTCTCTTAGTCGAGGCGCCCCACCTGATTTTACTGCATGGCATAGCTTACACTCCCAATCTATGAATCGATCACCAACGTTAATTGCATATTGCCACTCTATCCCAGGTGCCTTTTTTTTCCTGCTATTTGAAATTTGGACTCTATTGGAGGTATCACTGGATCCAACATTGTCCTCCATCTCAACAAATAACCTATTCAACCAAGCATATAACAATGAATATACAAATGAAAAAACAACAAATCACTCACGTATAACAAAACATACATCTGCAGACAAAGTACTTCGAAACTATCTTGACAAATACAAAAGATCATCACATAACACAAAACTATTTCAAACTATCTTGCAAGGTCTTACTACAAAACTACTTCGAAACTATCATGCACATTGCACCCCCAATGAAGGATGCCTTTTGTACCCAATTAAGGATACTTTACACAATCAAAGATCTATGCTTGCCCAATACTCTAGTATAGGACAATAGACCTTCTCTAACATTCACAAAAAAAAATCAAAGATCTATGCTTGCCCAATACTCTAGTATAGGACAATAGACCCTTGTCTACTCTAAACTATATCAAGTATCAAGAACCAATACAAGCCCCTAAGCAGGACTCTTGGCTCCATCAAACCATTCATAAAGCAGAATGAGGTAGATTACGTACGTGGCTCAAATGCAAAGCTGAATGACTCCAAATTTGTCCCTAAATCTCCGCAAGTATTAGCTACGAGCCACACCCTGCCCCCAGTTCAAAGAACTAAGGACGAGTGGCCCAATAGCCTTAGGAGTGCCTACAAGGAAAGACGACAGCCCCTAAAATAAGGACGTTCTTCCCAAGAGGACACTTCTAGCAACTCGAGAGCTCTACAAGTACTTTGAGGAGAGATATCACGCCCCCAAACCAAGGACTATCTTCCCAAAAGTTGTACGACGGGTGTCGGGCAGTGTTTATATACAGAATAATACCCCGCCGGTGTTTTTTGTTTTCCCCGGCGGGCCCGCCGGGCTTTTATCTTTCCCGGCGGGCCCGCCGGGAAAACCACATACCCCGGCGGGCCCGCCGGGAAAGATAAAAGCCCGGAGGTATTACTGGAATAGTGGGTTCCGGCAGGTCATTTCTCAGGTCATGTGAATATACAATGTGATCACAAGTTTTAATATGTTAACAATAGGTTTTGTTAACGTGATCACGAAATTGTGAAGACGTTAATGAAATCCCTGGTTAGAATGTGATAAGATGAGTTAGGATGTGATAAGAGGTGTATGAGATGTGATAAGATACTTATGGGATGAGTTAGGATGTGATAAGAAGAGTTAAGATGTGATAAGATGTGTATGGGATGAGGTAAGAAGTGTAAGATGTATATGAGATGAGTTAGGATGTGATAAGATGAGTTAGGATGTGATAAGAGGTGTATGAGATGTGATAAGATGTGATAAGATGCAAATGAGATGAGTTAGGATGTGATAAGATGAGTTAAGATGTGATAAGATGTGTATGGGATGAGATAAGAAGTGTATGTGATGAGATAAGATGTATATGGGTTGTGATAGGGCGAGAATGGATGTGATGTAAAAGAATAGATGTGAAGGCGTATGGGACTATATGAATGGGAATGTGGAAATGGATGTATGTATGTGGATGTGTGGATGTAGAAATGGGAGTGTGGATATATGAATGTGAAAATGGATGTATGCATGTAGATGTGTATGTGAATGTGGATGTAGATGTGGATGTATAGATGTGAATGGAAATGTGGATGTAGATGTATACATGTAGATGTAGATGTATGCATATAGATGTGGATGTATGGATGTGAATATGCATGTAGATGTGGATGTATGAATGAGGATGTATGGAGGTGAATGTGGATGTGGATGAATGGATATAGATATGGATGTGGATGAATGGATGTAGATACAGATGTGGATGTATACATGTAGATGTAGATGTATGCATATAGATGTGGATGTATGGATGTGAATGTGCATGTAGATGTGGATGTATGAATGTGGATGTGGATGTGGATGTGTAGAATAATGAACGTGAATGTGTATGGAAAATAATGTGTCGTCGATATGAGTAAATGGATGAGAATGAATACACATTGAATGGAATGTGGAAAGACGAGAGTTCGATATAGAAACTGTATTTTGTGACTGTTTGTAAATGACTGTTTTATGTCAAGAATGCTGGGGAAGCATTTTGACCGTCTTAAGGATTAAGGTCATGAAGACCGAACTGATAAAGTTGCAACTGCTGACGGAGAGTCAATGGAGGACATCTCGCGTAGCAAGGTCCACCGAGGTCTTGACCAGCCTCGGTTCGATTTAAATGGTGAGCTTCCGGTACGGTGGATGAGGGACCAAGGAAGCGGCCTATGAGTGAAGCGCTAGGTCACCTGCCGAAGGATCCTAGAGGGTGCTGACCATATGGTGCTCGGGCTCTGGGTCGCCGAAGATACCCACACGTGCATCATGGAAGATATTGGAACAGGGAATAAGAGTTGTTTTCTGAAACCGGGCATGGATCTGGTTGACTGACCTTGCTGGTCCTCAACGGATGAGTCCATGGCTCTTTTATATGGATTTGTGGGTTGATCTTGCTGATCTTCCACGGAGATTCCATTCTATTATATGAATATATTGCCGGTTACTATGAGCTAGGAACTATGGAAAAGGCCCCTGAGAGAACAGGTGGTGAGCGTTCTGGTTGCCAATGATGCCATAAGTACACCGATGAATGAATGACTGGAAATAAGGATTCAACCAGAGACTTTGAGGATTGTCATCAGTGACATAGTGGTTTCATTAAAGGATTGTTTTAAAGTTAGCTGATGCTAAGAAAAAGGCAATTTCATATTGGGTGTGTAAGTGCTGTGACTAGTTTTATGTTTGCATGAACTTCCGGTTAGGGGTCCTTGGAACTCTTTTCCTTGGTACCCGGGACAAAACCTAACCAAATTCTTAATTGGATCCCATCACTACAGTGGTTGGGAGGTTGGCTAACCCATGGGACTGGATGGGGTTAGGCTGGACTGATGGATCCGTAAATCGAGACTCAAATTCTGTTATATCAATAGATGAAGTAAATCCCGGATAGTAATTGTTCTATGGATAGGACTCAACGGCTATGCCTCTTGATGGGGGAAAAAGCGTTGATCCCAATGATCCAAGTGCAAGTTTCTTTCTTGATCTAACTGAGTATCTTTATAAGTGCAGTCGGATCAGTTTGATATGATCTTGACTACGTTAGAGTAAAAAGTTATCCTGGTGGAATCGCCCGTGTTTTCCGGATAAAGGAAGTTTTTTCGGATTCGGTTTTGGAAAAACCGACAAATTAGTCTCTTGTCCAGATATCCATGGGTGAGGCCTCGAGTGTGGGACCCTGCCCCGCACAAGAAGTGTTACTTCCACTGCTAGCACCCCGAATCCGTTGCGCGGTGGGGACAGGGATCTTACATCCAAACTAGGAAGTGGTTGCCCAAGTTATGATTGTTTTGAATTAAGCTAGAGATCATTGATTCTTTAATTAAAGTTTAATTAAGAATATGTTAGAGAGAGTATACTAGAGATTAGCATAGGGATTATGTTAGGAAGTATTATAGAGATTATGATAAGATTATAAATGAGAGATTGAGTTAGAAATTTTGATATAGATTACAGATATGATGGGTTAAAGATAGCCAAATTTAACAAGGGTTTCTATGAGTAAATAGAAGTTGATTGTTGTTGCAAGAATCATGTGAAGTAATGTACATGATGAATAGAGGTATTCTAGCAGACAATGCTAGTAGGGTTATGCATCTTGCTATCATAGGTTAGATCGCATACAGGATTGTGATCTCCTTACGTTTTTCCATGGCAATTTGGGAAGTACCATATTACATGGGAGTATGGAATAAGGAATTCATAAGGTAGGATCAAGGATAATTAAGAATCGGTTCATATCATATAGAAGTGTATACGGATGCAAGACCTTAGGATAATAAAGCCAATTAACTTTGGAATAATGAAGGCATTCTAGAAGCTCAACAAAATGAGGTAGATATATGAAAGAATGGACTCTTAGTATGAACAATGTTTAGATAAAAGAAGGTTTCTACCTAGTGGGGATACCACTTTGGGAGAGAGAGAGAGAGAGAGGAGGATTTGCTTAGAGATTACCTCGAGATGAGGACATCTCGAATCTTTTAAGTGGGGGAGAGAATGCAACATCCCTCCCAAGCCATGTAATGATTCTCTATTAATATAGGTTTCAAGAGGAAAGAGAGTGCACATCGAGAGAGACTATAAGGCTAGAAACGTTAAGAAAGTGATAGAGTAAAAATATTAGTTCCAAAAATCTGAAAAGAAATGAGAAGATAAGAATAGATCCACTAAGAGAGAAACATCGCCAAAAACAAAATTCTGAATTTAGGTGATAGCAAGTCATATTTAGAGTACTTTTACACATTTACAATCCATGCACACTAAAAATATGGAAAAGCAAAGCATTTCTAAAGATGGCACGTTTGCGGCTATATACAGACGTTTTTACCTATTCTACCCCCATGCCGCTGTCTTGTAGACCAGATGCGTTCCGGTTCTTTTGGTTGGCTACATGACTATATTCTGAGTTTTTATCAGAGAGTTATGGTGGCTGCCCAAACAATTTGCTAGTTCTCTACACAGGGAAACTGTAAGGAGCAGGCAAGTAGCCTCAAGGTGATTCTCGACCTTGAGATGTATATCTATATATATGTCTTCATTTTCACTTAGGTAGAGTCCTCACACACATCATTTTTAGCAAAGAGTTGTTGTAATTATGCGGAGTTAAGGATGTGGGTAACACCACGGGACCAGACAACATCTCCGCCGAACCAAGCAGCGTATCTCCCGGACCAAGCAGCGTTGCCGTGCAGACACCGCCACCGCCCGTCAATATGGTCTAGGTAAAACGCTCTTTAAGTTTCGCATAGACCATTGCATCACGCGACCTAGTAAGATCGGGAAATCCTACACAAAAACTTGCCTAAAAAAAGAACCAGAAGGGCATATAACAATGGCAAATGCTTTAATAAAGAATGTCTTATCGTAATCTCAAGTTGAAAAGACTGTTTTCTCTTGTTTACTGTGAAAAGTCAATATTAGATAAAGTGGGAGAAATCCCACTTTATCTAGTCAATATTAGATAAAGTGGGAGAAATCCCATTCCCATTCAAAAAGTGGGGGCATGGTAAACTTATCAAATAGTTTGTCAAAACCCTTGCATGTAACATATCATTGGAAAGCTCTTGAAAAGTACAATCTAGATCTATAATGTCTGACAAATTTGGAGTTAGCATGTTCAAGATATGGCTAAACCAAATTTACAAATTGATTCCCATTTTGTGAGATTTTTCCCACTTTACCTAATATTGACTTTGTGAATGTGATGGAATTGTATTTTCTCTTGCTTGACTGGTTGTTACCAATCGATCGGTTGTCTCGCCGATCTTATGAGGTTTGATTGGTTTTCACCAATCAATCGGTTGTCGCCGGTCTACCCTAAAGCTATCCTCCCGCTTTGGGGGAACAACCCACTAGATGCTCAGAGTTGGTGGACCGATATCTAGGTGGATGAGCTGCTTGCTTCCGGGTGTGTGCGAGGGGCACTTAAGTGATGAAAGTAGAAGCCAGCTAAGGCACATGCCCCTCGAGGGGGCATGTGGGAGACTCAGTGTGGAGGCTCTTAGTTTTTAACATCACCACCATTAAATTTTGAATTGTTTTCTGGATGAACCTCGGTCCTTTTTTGAAGTTTGTGTGATTTCCTTTTTATCTTTATTATCCGACGAGAATATGAGGCTCAGCGAACCAAAAATAAAAAAAAATAAAATTAATAGTTGAACTAAAATCTCTAGTATTACCAAGGGAAACCTGAAAGTTTACCCTTTGATGATGTTATTGTGATGGAAATCCTAGATTAGCATGCCCATGACCAAGGATGTAAGTAAAGTTAGTGAGCTATCGTCGAAAATATAAAATAATTTTTGTTTTGGCCTATTAGAGCAACATCTAAGTAGAGTATTCCTCTTCCTATAATATATGAGGTCAGATTTTATGGAGGAGCTGATTTTATGTCCTAGTAAGTAACCATGTTAAGTGTTGCACTTATTATATCATATAGGAAATATCATGAAGTTTATAGAGGCGAACTAAGTAAAGACCTTTACTTTAAGAAAGAGAGTTTGAGTCTGAGATACTTCTTAGATATTTTTTAGGCAAGAGAAAGTTTCTCGCCAAGAAAGCTTCGATAATGGCATTAAAGAAGTCCTTCATGGAGACCCCAACTGGAGCCATTCAAAGGTGAACGAAGGAATTTAGGAGAAGAAGTAGAGGCTTGGATAGAGTCCATGGACGAGTATTTTGATGTAGCTAGATACAGTGAAAGAAACAAGTTCGCCCTTGCTTGTTTAACAAGTACGAGAAATGATGGGATTAGTTGGAAGAACTATTGTCAATCTAACCACTAGAACCACGATCCGTCGTCATGGGATGCCATGAAGGTACATCTTCATGTGAAAGGTTTTGTCCTCCAGGATTTTGGGAGGATAAAATGAATGAATTTTTGGAGCCAACCCATGAAAGGAAGACCCTAGAGGAATACCACCAAACTTCTGTTAAACTTCTTCAATTTTCTCCAGAGATGGATGAGGTAACTCTTCTCCATTGATTCATGGGGAAGCTTGATCCGCCTTTGACTAACCTAGTCAAGAATTACCAAGCCATCCTCCCTTTCAGAAGCCATAATTATGCCCAGAGACTATGATAAAGTTTTTTATATGGGAAGTGTCCAGAATGACGTGAGTCCTTCCATGTTAATCAGGAAGAGGTCCCCTAATTCAAAAGAAATGTCAAGCCCACACTTGCCTAAGAGGAATCGCGAGCTAGATCAAAATCAAGGTCAAGAAATAGGGATAACAAGGTTAGAGAGTAGATCTTTGACTCTCATAGACATAGCATCGGGACATTTCAAGAAGGAAGACGTTTTAGATGCCAATGACAAGGTCATTGTCGTGATAGGAAAATTACCCTTTCCTATCAAGATCATCCTCGGCTAGATCAAAAGGAAGACCAATCTTTCAGAAAACAAGATTAGAAAGAAGAGCTCTCCCTCACCTATATATCAAGAGAATAAAGACAATGCAATGAGCTTTTCCATGAGAACAAATGCTTCAAGTGTAAACAACATGAGAAAAGATTTCCCTGACTGACGCAGGACCCTTCTCTTCCCAATCATGGAAAGGGGAAACCCAATAGGATGGGCGGGCCTATATCGATCCAAGAGCCTAGGATATCCAAACTAGGAAGTGGTTGCCCAAGTTATGATTGTTTTGAATTAAGCTAGAGATCATTGATTCTTTAATTAAAGTTAAATTAAGAATATGTTAGAGGGAGTATACTAGAGATTAGCATAGGGATTATGTTAGGAAGTATTATAGAGATTATGATAAGACTATAAATGAGAGATTGAGTTAGAAATTTTGATATAGATTATAGATATGATGGGTTAAAGATAGCCAAATTTAACAAGTGTTTCTATGAGTAAATAGAAGTTGATTGTTGTTGCAAGAATCATGTGAAGTAATGTACATGATGAATAGAGGTATTCTAGGAGACAATGCTAGTAGGGTTATGCATCGTTCTATCATAGGTTAGATCGCATACAGGATTGTGATCTCCTTACGTTTTTCCATGGCAATTTGGGAAGTACCATATTACATGGGAGTATGGAATAAGGAATTCATAAGGTAGGATCAGGGATAATAAAGAATCGGTTCATATCATATAGAAGTGTATACGGATGCATGAACTTAGGATAATAAAGCCAATTAACTTTAGAATAATGAAGGCATTCTGAAAGCTCAACAAAATGAGGTAGATATATGAAAGAAGGGACTCTTAGTAGGAACAATGTTTAGATAAAAGAAGGTTTCTACCTAGCGGGGATACCACTTTGGGGGAGAGAGAGAGAGAGAGAGAGAGAGGAGGATTTACTTAGAGATTACCTCGAGATGAGGACATCTCGAATCTTTAAGTGGGGGAGAGAATGTAACATCCCTCCCAAGCCATGTAACGATTCTCTTTTAATATAGGTTTCAAGAGGAAAGAGAGTGCACATCGAGAGAGACTATAAGGCTAGAAACATTAAGAAAGTGATAGAGTAAAAATATTAGTTCCAAAAATCTGAAAACAAATGAGAAGATAAGAATAGATCCACTAAGAGAGAAACATCGCCAAAAACAAAATTCCAAATTTAGGTGATAGCAAGTCATATTTAGAGTACTTTTACACATTTAGAGTCCATGAACACTAAAAATATGGAAAAGCAAAGCATTTCTAAAGATGGCATGTTTACGGCTATATACAGACGTTTTTACCTATTCTACCCCCATGCTGCTGTCTTGTAGACCAGATGCATTCCGGTTCTTTTGGCTGGCTACATGACTATATTCTGAGTTTTTATCAAAGAGTTATGGCTACCCAAACAATTTGCTAGTTCTCTACACAGGGAAACTATAAGGAGCAGGCAAGTAGCCTCAAGGTGATTCTGGACCTTGAGATGTATATCTATATATATGTCTTCATTTTCACTTGGGTA
Source organism: Cibotium barometz (assembly GCF_041138505.1). NCBI lineage: Eukaryota > Viridiplantae > Streptophyta > Polypodiopsida > Cyatheales > Cibotiaceae > Cibotium > Cibotium barometz. Next base: position 10,113,881 of record NC_141051.1, read on the forward strand.
GAGTCCTCACACACATCATTTTTAGCAAAGAGTTGTTGTAATTATGCAAAGTTAAGGATGTGGGTATCATCACGGGACCAAACAACATCTTCGCCGAACCAAGCAACGTCTCTCTCGGACCAAGCAGCGTCGCCGTGCAAGCACTACCGTCGCCCGTCAATATCGTCCAGGTAAGAAATGCTCTTTAAGTTTCGCAAAGACCATTGCATCACACGACCTACTAAGATCGAGAAATCCTACACAAGAACTTGCCTAAAAAAAGAACCAGAAGGGCATATAACAATGGCAAACGCTTTAATAAAGAATGTCTTATCGTAATCTCAAGTTGAAAAGATTATTTTCTCTTGTTTACTATGAATGTGATGGAATTGTATTTTCTCTTGCTTGACTCGTTATTACCAATCGATCGGTTGTCTCACCGATCTTATGAGGTTTGATTGGTTTTCACTAATCAATCGGTTGTCGCCGGTCTACCCTAAAGCTATCCTCCCGCTTTGGGGGAAAAACCCACTAGATGCTCAGAGTTGGTGGACCCATATCTAGGTGGATGAGCTGCTTGCTTCCGAATGTGTCCGAGGGGCACTTAAGTGGTGCAACTAGAAGCCAGCTAAGGGGCACATGCCCTCGAGGGGGCATGTGAGAGACTCAGTGCAGAGGCTCTGAGTTTTTAACATCACCGCCACATCGAGGATGAGGGAGCTGGGGACCCACTTAGTATTTATTCTTCACCAAGCGGGTGAGTGATGTTCGGAGTTCTAGACCCCTCCAGGAATAATTGCCACCGCAGGAACCATGTGTGCCTGGGAGCACATGAATAATGTAATGAGCAAGTGATAAAATGATGACCGTGTTTGAAGATCCATTTGTTTTCAACTATTTTGGAAGAACTATCTTAATGAGTCAGTGAATGGAAAATAATTAAATGACCCGTTTTTATACGTTGCACAGTGTGACGGGACCAAATCACAAAATGATTGGCTGAGTGGGTGGATGGATGCTCTGAATGGCACCATCCAATGGATGGGTGGACCTGATGAGACGGGTAACTATCCAAAATACTTATTATTTATGATCCGTAATAGAGTAACGCCCAAACAAGCCCGTTTTAGGAGAAGGAGCTAGTGGCCGTGCCGCATAATATCATAAAGGCGTTAGCTCCCATGAATCAAGCGTGAACGTGAACTTGTTCCGTCCTCGATCACGCACATTGAGTGCCGTTTGATCAGAGAAATAGGTTCCTATTAGAATAATTACGTTTCCCCTGACTGCGGGGATAGAGTTAGGTCCCTTCATTTGCGCGTATCCTCGTATTTCCAAGAGATCGAGATGTCATCAATCAAAGACAAAGGGGACTTAGCTGCCAATCAAAAGGATCCCCTTGAGCCAGCTAGGGTGGGGACCTTACAAGTGGTATCAGAGGAGCCGATCTTAGTTCCTAGGATTTGTTATTCAAAGGTTAACTATTCAGGGATTAAAACAAGTGATTGTTTATCATATGAGGACGAATCAATCATCTCTACTAGCCATAGAAGTGATTCGAATATCCTCGCATGTTGAGACAATCATCATGTGAAATTGTGCTTGTATCTTGGGGGTGCACACGCAAAATATTTGTACAATAAAAAAGATTGGGGAGGAAACCTTTTGAGGAAAAAATAGGGTGATCTAATTAAGAAACCAATGTGACTTAATGACTAGAAGGATAGATCAAAACTTTGTTTAGAGAAATGTCTAGGATATATCTCATTAATTTGTATACTGTAAGTTATTAGGATTATAACTCCATAAAAGAGAGACTTGTGTAAAGTACCAACATAGGTTCAATTGAATAGTCTACGTGTGAATGCCATCACTATATGCTTTACACTAAGACAGTCGTCCGCATCTCGGAAAAACGTGGGTCTAACTTCGGATGTTACCAAAGAAAAATGAAACTCTCATGCGTATTAATCTTGAGTGCCTTTAGATGTGATGCTATGATAAGTGTTTGATAGTTTTGGACTTTTCTTGGTGGTGGATGATAGCTTTACGGTAGATGGTAGGGGAAGATTAAATTTTGAATTGTTTTCTGGATGAACCTCGGTCCTTTTTTGAAGTTTTTGTGATTTCCTTTTTATCTTTATTATCCGACGAGAATATGAGGCTCAGGGAACCAAAAATAAAATAAAATAAAATTAATAGTTGAACGCAAAACTCTAGTATTACCAATGAAAGTTTACCCTTTGATGAAAATCCTAGATTAGCATGCCCATGACCAAGGATGTAAGTAAAGTTAGTGAGCTATCGTCGAAAATATAATTTTTGTTTTGGCCTATTAGAGCAATATCTAAGTAGAAATATTTCTTAGATATTTTTTAGGCAAGAGAAAGTTTCTCGCCACCAAGAAAGCTTCGATAATGGCATTAGAGAAGTCCTTCATGGAGACCCCAATCGGAGCCATTCAAAGTTGAACGAAGGAATTTAGGAGAAGAAGTAGAGGCTTGGATAGAGTCCATGGACGAGTATTTTGATGTAGCTAGATTTAGTGAAAGAAACAAGTTCGCCCTTGCTTGTTTAACAAGTGCGAGAAATGATGGGATTAGTTGGAAGAACTATTGTCAATCTAACCACTAGAACCACGATCCGTCTCGTCATGGGATGCCATGAAGGTACATCTTCGTGTGAAAGGTTTTGTCCTCTAGGATTTTGGGAGGATAAAATGAATGAATTTTTGGAGCCAACCCATGAAAGGAAGACCCTAGAGGAATACCACCAAACTTTTGTTAAACTTCTTCAATGTTCTCCAGAGATGGATGAGGTAACTCTTCTCCATCGATTCATGGGGAAGCTTGATCCGCCTTTGACTAACCTAGTCAAGAATTGCCAAGCCATCCTCCCTTTCAGAAGCCATAAATATGGCCAGAGACTATGATAAAGTTTTTTATATGGGAAGTGTCTAGAACGACGTGAGTCCTTCCGTGTTAATCAGGAAGAGGTCCCCTAATTCAAGAGAAATGTCAAGCCCACCCCTGCCTAAGAGGAATCATGAGCTAGAGCAAAATCAAGGTCAAGAAATAGGGATAACAAGGTTAGAGAGTAGATCTTCGACTCTCGTAGACATCGCATTGGGACCTTTCAAGAAGGAAGACATTTTAGATGTCAATGACAAGGTCATTGTCGCGATAGGAAAATTACCCTTTCCTATAGAGATCATCCTCGGCTAGATCAAAAGGAAGACCAATCTTTCAGAAAACAAGATTAGAAAGAAGAGCTCTCCCTCACCTATATATCAAGAGAATAAAGACAATGCAATGAGCTTTTCCATGAGAACAAACGCTTCAAGTGTAAACAACATGAGAAAAAATTTCCCTAACTGACCCAGGACCCTTCTCTTCCCAATCATGGAAAGGGGAAACCCAATAGGATGGGCGGGCCTATATCGATCCAAGAGCCTAGGATATCCAAACTAGGAAGTGGTTCCCAAAAGTTATGATTGTTTTAAATTAAGCTAGAGATCATTGACTCTTTAATTAAAGTTTAATTAAGAATATGTTCAAGGGAGTATACTAGAGATTAGCATACGGATTAAAGTTTAATTAAGAATATGTTAGAGGGATTATACTAGAGATTAGCATACAGATTATGTTAGGAAGTATTATAGAGATTATGATAAGATTATAAATGAGAGATTGAGTTAGAAATTTTGATATAGATGTGTTTCTATGAGTAAATAGAAGTTGATTGTTGTTGCAAGAATCATGTGAAGTAATGTACATGATGAATAGAGGTATTCTAGGAGACAATGCTAGTAGGGTTATGCATCTTGCTATCATAGGTTAGATCGCATACAGGATTGTGATCTCCTTACATTTTTCCATGGCAATTTGGGAAGTACCATATTACATGGGAGTATGGAATAAGGAATTCATAAGGTAGGATCAAGGATAATAAAGAATCGGTTCATATTATATAGAAGTGTATACGGATGCATGAACTTAGGATAATAAAGCCAATTAACTTTGGAATAATGAAGGCATTCTGGAAGCTTAACAAAATGAGGTAGATATATGAAAGAAGGGACTCTTAGTAGGAACAATGTTTAGAAAAAAGAAGGTTTCTACCTAGCAGGGATACCACTTTGGGAGAGAGAGAGAGAGAGAGAGAGAGAGAGAGAGAGAGAGAGGAGGATTTACTTAGAGATTACCTCGAGATGAGGACATCTCGAATCTTTAAGTGGGGGGGAGAATGTAACATCCCTCCCAAGCCATGTAACGATTCTCTTTTAATATAGGTTTCAAGAGGAAAGAGAGTGCACATCGAGAGAGACTATAAGGCTAGAAACGTTAAGAAAGTGATAGAGTAAAAATATTAGTTCCAAAAATTTGAAAAGAAATGAGAAGATAAGAATAGATCCACTAAGAGAGAAACATCGCCAAAAACAAAATTCCGAATTTAGGTGATAGCAAGTCATATTTAGAGTACTTTTACACATTTAGAGTCCATGCACACTAAAAATATGGAAAAGCAAAGCATTTCTAAAGATGGCACGTTTGCGGCTATATACAGAGGTTTTTACCTATTCTACCCCCACACCGTTGTCTTGTAGACCACATGCATTTCGGTTCTTATGGCTGGCTACATGACTATATTCTGAGTTTTTATCAGAGAGTTATGGCTGCCGAAACAATTTGCTAGTTCTCTACACAGGGAAACTGTAAGGAGCAGGCAAGTAGCCTCAAGGTGATTCTAGACCTTGAGATGTATATCTATATATATGTCTTCATTTTCACTTGGGTGGAGTCCTCACACACATCATTTTTAGCAAAGAGTTGTTGTAATTATGCAGAGTTAAGGATGTGGGTAACATCACGGGACCAAACAACATCTCCGCCGAACCAAGCAACGTCTCTCGCCGGACCAAGCAGCGTCGCCGTGCAGGCACTGCCACCGCCCGTCAATATCGTCCAGGTAAGAAACACTCTTTAAGTTTCGCATAGACCATTGCATCACGCGACCTAGTAAGATCGGGAAATCCTACACAAAAACTTGCATAAAAAAGAACCAGAAGGGCATATAACAATGGCAAATGCTTTAATAAAGAATGTCTTATCTCGTAATCTCAAGTTGAAAAACTGTTTTCTCTTGTTTACTGTGAATGTCATGGAATTGTATTTTCTCTTGCTTGACTGGTTGTTACCAATCGATTGGTTGTCTCGCCGATCTTATGAGGTTTGATTGGTTTTCACCAATCAATCGGTTGTCGCGCTGGTCTACCCTAAAGCTGTCCTCCCGCTTTGGGGGAACAACCCACTAGATGCTCAGAGTTGGTGGACCCATATCTAGGTGGATGAGCTGCTTGCTTCTGGGAGGGGCACTTAAGTGGTGCAAGTAGAAGCCAGCTAAGGGGCACATGCCCCTCGAGGGGGCATGTGGGAGACTCAGTGTGGAGGCTCTGAGTTTTTAACATCACCGCCACATTGAGGATGAGGGAGCTGGGGACCCACTTAGTATTTATTCTTCACCAAGCGGGTGAGTGATGTTCGGAGTTCTAGACCCCTCTAGGAATAATTGCCACCGCAGGAGCCATGTGTGCCCAGCTGGGAGCACGTGATAGAGTAACGCCCAAACAAGCCCGTTTTAGGAGAAGGAGCTAGTGGCCGTGCCGCATAATGTCATAAAGGCGTTAGCTCCCATGAATCAAGCGTGAACGAACTTGTTCCGTCCTCGATCACGCACATTGAGTGCCGTTTGATCGGAGAAATAGATTCCTATTAGAATAATTACGTTTCCCCTAACTGCGAGGATAGAGTTAGGTCCCTTCGTTTGCGTGTATCCTCGTATTTCCAAGAGATCGAGGTGTCATCAATCGAAGACAAAGGGGACTTAGCTGCCAATCAAAAGGATCCCCTTGAGCCAGCTAGGGTGGGGACCTTACAAGTGGTATCAGAGGAGCCGATCTTAGTTCCTAGGATTTGTTATTCAAAGGTTAACTATTCAGGGATTAAAACAAGTGATTGTTTATCATATGAGGACGAATCAATCATCTCTACTAGCCATAGAAGTGATTCGAATATCCTCGCATGTTGAGACAATCATCATGTGAAATTGTGCTTGTATCTTGGGGGTGCACACGCAAAATATTTGTACAATAAAAAAGATTGGGGAGGAAACCTTTTGAGGAAAAACATAGGGTGATCTAATTAAGAAACCAATGTGCTAGAAGGATAGATCGAAACTTTGTTTAGAGAAATGTCTAGGATATATCTCATTAATTTGTATATTGTAAGTTATTAGGATTATAACTCCATTAAAGAGAGACCTGTGTAAAGTACCAACATAGGTTCAATTGAATAGTCTACCTGTGAATGCCATCACTAGATGCTTTACACTAAGACGGTCGTCCGGTTCGTGACCCCGGTTCGTGACCCCGGTTCGTGACGCCATCTCGGAAAAACGTGGGTCTAACTTCGGATGTTACCAAAGAAAAATGAAACTCTCATGCGTATTAATCTTGAGTGCCTTTAGATGTGATGCTATAATAAGTGTTTGATAGTTTTGGACTTTTCCTGGTGGTGGATGATAGCTTTACGGTAGATGGTAGGGGAAGATTAAATTTTGAATTGTTTTCTGGATGAACCTCGGTCCTTTCTTGAAGTTTGTATGATTTCCTTTTTATCTTTATTATCCGACGAGAATATAAGGCTCAACCAACCAAAAATAAAATAAAATAAAATAATAGTTGAACGAAAATCTATAGTATTACCAAGAGAAACTTGAAAGTTTACCCTTTGATGATGTCATTGTGATGGAAATCCTAGATTAGCATGCCCATGACCAAGGATGTCAGTAAAGTTAGTGAGCTATCGTCGAAAATATAAAATATATTTGGTTTTGGCCTATTGGAGCAATATCTAAGTAGAGTATTCCTCTTCCTATAATATATGAGGTGAGATTTTATGGAGGAGCTGATTTTATGTCCCAATAAGTAACCATGTTAAGTGTTGCACTTATTATATCATATAGGAAATATCATGAAGTTTATATAGGCAAACTAAGTAAATACCATTCCTTTAAGAAAGAGAGTTCGAGTCTGAGATACTTCTTAGATATTTTTTAGGCAAGAGAAAGTTTCTCGCCAAGAAAGCTTCGATAATGGCATTAAAGAAGTCCTTCATGGAGACCCCAATCGGAGCCATTCAAAGGTGAACGAAGGAATTTAGGAGAAGAAGTAGATGCTTGGATAGAGTCCATGGACGAGTATTTTGATGTAGCTAGATACAGTGAAAGAAACAAGTTCGCCCTTGCTTGTTTAACAAGTGCAAAAATGATGGGATTAGTTGGAAGAACTATTGTCAATCTAACCACTAGAACCAAGATCCGTTGTCATGGGATGCCATGAAGGTACATCTTCGTGTGAAAGGTTTTGTCCTCCAAGATTTTGGGAGGATAAAATGAATGAATTTTTGGAGCCAACCCATGAAAGGAAGACCCTAGAAGAATACCACCAAACTTTTGTTGAACTTCTTCAATTTTCTCCGGAGATGGATGAGGTAACTCTTCTCCATCGATTCATGGGGAAGCTTGATCTGCCTTTGACTAACCTAGTCAAGAATTACCAAGCCATCCTCCCTTTCAGAAGCCATAAATATGGCCAGAGACTATGATAAAGTTTTTTATATGGGAAGTGTCCAGAACGAGGTGAGTCCTTCCGTGTTAATCAGGAAGAGGTCCCCTAATTCAAGAGAAATGTCAAGCCCACCCTTGCCTAAGAGGAATCGTGAGCTAGAGCAAAATCAAGGTCAAGAAATAGGGATAACAAGGTTAGAGAGTAGATCTTCGACTCTCATAGACATCGCATCAGCACCTTTCAAGAAGGAAGACGTTTTAGATGCCAATGACAAGGTCATTGTTGCGATAGGAAAATTACCCTTTCCTATAGAGATCATCCTCGGCTAGATCAAAAGGAAGACCAATCTTTCAGAAAACAAGATTAGAAAGAAGAGCTCTCCCTCACCTATATATCAAGAGAATAAAGACAATGCAATGAGCTTTGCTTCAAGTGTAAACAACATGAGAAAAGATTTCCCTAACTGACCCAAGACCCTTCTCTTCCCAATCATGGAAAGGGGAAACCCAATAGGATGGGCGGGCCTATATCGATCCAAGAGCCTAGGATATCCAAACTAGGAAGTGGTTGCCCAAGTTATGATTGTTTTGAATTAAGCTAGAGATCATTGATTCTTTAATGAAAGTTTAATTAAGAATATGTTAGAGGGAGTATACTAGAGATTAGCATAGGGATTATGTTAGAAAGTATTATAGAGATTATGATAAGATTATAAATGAGAGATTGAGTTAGAAATTTTGATATAGATTATAGATATGATGGGTTAAAGATAGCCAAATTTAACAAGTGTTTCTATGAGTAAATAGAAGTTGATTGTTGTTGCAAGAGTCATGTGAAGTAATGTACATGATGAATAGAGGTATTCTAGGAGACAATGCTAGTAGGGTTATGCATCTTGCTATCATAGGTTAGATCGCATACAGGATTGTGATGTCCTTACGTTTTTCCATGGCAATTTGGGAAGTACCATATTACATGGGAGTATGGAATAAGGAATACATAAGGTAGGATCAGGGATAATAAAGAATCGGTTCATATCATATAGAAGTGTATACGGCTGCATGAACTTAGGATAATAAAGCCAATTAACTTTAGAATAATGAAGGCATTCTGGAAGCTCAACAAAATGAGGTAGATATATGAAAGAAGGGACTCTTAGTAGGAACAATGTTTAGATAAAAGAAGGTTTCTACCTAGTGGGGATACCACTTTGGGAGAGACAGAGAGAGAGAGAGGAGGATTTACTTAGAGATTACCTCGAGATGAGGACATCTCGAATCTTTTAAGTGGGGGAGAGAATGTAACATCCCTCCCAAGCCATGTAACGATTCTCTTTTAATATAGGTTTCAAGAGGAAAGAGAGTGCACATCGAGAGAGACTATATAAGGCTAGAAACGTTAAGAAAGTGATAGAGTAAAAATATTAGTTCCAAAAATCTGAAAAGAAATGAGAAGATAAGAATAGATCCATTAAGAGAGAAACATCGCCAAAAACAAAATTCCAAATTTAGGTGATAGCAAGTAATATTTAGAGTACTTTTACACATTTAGAGTCCATGCACACTAAAAATATGGAAAAGCAAAGCATTTCTAAAGATGGCATATTTGCGGCTATATACAAACGTTTTTACCTATTCTACCCCCACGCCACTGTCTTGTAGACCAGATGCATTCCGGTTCTTTTGGCTGGCTACATGACTATATTCTGAGTTTTTATCAGAGAGTTATGGCTGCCGAAACAATTTTCTAGTTCTCTACACAGGTAAACTGTAAGGAGCAGGCAAGTAGCGTCAAGGTGATTGTGGACCTTGAGATGTATATCTATATATATGTCTTCATTTTCACTTGGGTGGAGTCCTCACACACATCATTTTTAGCAAAGAGTTGTTGTACTTATGCGGAGTTAGGGATGTGGGTAAGATCACGGGACCAAACAACATCTCCGCCGAACCAAGCAACATCTCTCCCGGACCAAGCAGCGTCGCCGTGCATGCAGCACCGCCACCGCCCATCAATATCGTCCAAGTATGAAATGCTCTATAAGTTTCGCATAGACCATTGCATCACGCGACCTAGTAAGATCGGGAAATCCTACACAAAAACTTAAAGAATGTCTTATCGTAATCTCAAGTTGAAAAGACTATTTTTTCTTGTTTACTCTGAATGTGATGGAATTGTATTTTCTCTTGCTTGACTGGTTGTAACCAATCGATCGGTTGTCTCACCGATCTTATGAGGTTTGACTGGTTTTCACCAATCAATCGGTTGTCACCGGTCTACCCTAAAGCTATCCTCCCGCTTTGGGGGAACAACCCACTAGATGCTCAGAGTTGGTGGACCCATATCTAGGTGGATGAGCTGCTTGCTTCCGGGTGTGTGCGAGGGGCACTTAAGTGGTGCAAGTAGAAGCCAGCTAAGGGGCACATGCCCCTAGAGGGGGCATGTGGGAGACTCAGTGTGGAGGCTCTGAGTTTTTAACATCACTGCCACATCGAGGATGAGGGAGCTGGGGACCCACTTAGTATTTATTCTTCACCAAGCGGGTGAGTGATGTTCAGAGTTCTAGACCCCTCCAGGAATAATTGCCACTGCAGGAACCATGTGTGCCTGGGAGCACGTGAATAATGTAATGAGCAAGTGATAAAATTATGACCGTGTTTGAAGATCCATTTATTTTCAACTGTTTTGGAAGAATTATCTTAATGAATTAGTGAACGGAAAATAATTAAAGGACCCATTTTTATATGTTTCACAGTGTGACGGGACCAAATCAGGCAACAAAGTGATTGGCTGAGTGGGTGGATGGATGCTCTGATGGCACCATCCTATGGATGGGTGGACCTGATGAGACGGGTAACTATCCAAAATACTTATTATTTACAATCCATAATAGAGTAACGCCCAAACAAGCCCGTTTTAGGAGAAGGAGCTAGTGGCCGTGCCGCATAATATCATAAAGGCGTTAGCTCCCATGAATCAAGCGTGAACGTGAACTTGTTCCATCCTCGATCACGCACATTGAGTGCCGTTTGATCAAAGAAATAGATTCCTATTAGAATAATTACGTTTCCCCTGACTGCATGGATAGAGTTAGGTCCCTTCGTTTGCGCGTATCCTCGTATTTCCAAGAGATCGAGGTGTCGTCAATCGAAGACAAAGGGGACTTAGCTGCCAATCAAAAGGATCCCCTTGAGCCAGCTAGGGTGGGGACCTTACAAGTGGTATCAGAGGAGCCGATCTTAGTTCCTAGGATTTGTTATTCAAAGGTTAACTATTCAGGGATTAAAACAAGTGATTGTTTATCATATGAGGATGAATCAATCATCTCTACTAGCCATAGAAGTGATTCGAATATCCTCGCATGTTGAGACAATCATCATGTGAAATTGTGCTCATAACTTGGGGGTGCACACACAAAATATTTGTACAATAAAAAAGATTGGGGAGGAAACCTTTTGAGGAAAAACATAGGGTGATCTAATAAAGAAACCAATGTGACTGAATGACTAGAAGGATAGATCAAAACTTTGTTTAGAGAAATGTCTAGGATATATCTCATTAATTTGTAAATTGTAAGTTATTACGATTATAACTCCATTAAAGAGAGACCTCTGTAAAGTACCAACATAGGTTCAATTGAATAGTCTACGTGTGAATGCCATCACTAGATGCTTTGCACTAAGACGGTCGTCCGGTTCGTGACCCCATCTCGGAAAAACGTGGGTCTAACTTCGGATGTTACCAAAGAAAAATGAAACTCTCATGCGTATTAATCTTGAGTGCCTTTAGATGTGATGCTATGATAAGTGTTTTTGATAGTTTTGGACTTTTCTTGGTGGTGGATGATAGCTTTACGGTAGATGGTAGGGGAAGATTAAATTTTGAATTGTTTTCTGGATGAACCTCGGTCCTTTCTTGAAGTTTGTATGATTTCCTTTTTATCTTTATTATCTGACGAGAATATGAGGCTCAGCGAACCAAAAATAACATAAAATAAAATAATAGTTGGACGAGAATCTCTAGTATTACCAAGGGAAACCTCAAAGTTTACCCTTTGATGATGTCATTGTGATGGAAATTCTAGATTAGCATGCCCATGACCAAGGATGTAAGTAAAGTTAGTGAGCTATCGTCAAAAATATAAAATAATTTTTGCTTTGGCCTATTAGAGCAATATCTAAGTAGAGTATTCCTCTTCCTAATATATATGAGGTCAGATTTTATGGAGGAGCTGATTTTATGTCCCAGTAACCATGTTAAGTGTTGCACTTATTATATCATATAGGAAATATCATGAAGTTTATATAGGCGAACTAAGTAAAGACCTTTCCTTTAAGAAAGAGAGTTCGAGTCTAAGATACTTCTTAAATATTTTTTAGGCAAGAGAAAGTTTTTTGCCAAGAAAGCTTCGATAATGGCATTAAAGAAGTCCTTCATGGAGCCCCCAACCGGAGCCATTCAAAGGTGAACTGTAAGATCCCTATTCCCACCGAGCAACGGATTCGGGGTACTAGCAGCGGAAGTAGCGCTTCTCGCGCGGGACAGGGGTCCAACACTCGGGGCCTCGCCCACGGATATCCGGACAAGAGACTAATCCGTCGGTTTGTCCAAAACCGAAACCGGAAAAACTTCCTTTACCCGGAAGCACGGGCGATTCCACTAGGATAACTCTTTACTCTAACATAGTCAAGATCATTACTGATCAAACTGATCTGACTGCACCTTTAACGGTACTTGGTCAAATCAAGGAAGAACTTGCACTTGGATCATTGGGATCAACGCTTTTTTCCCCATCAAGAGGCACAGCCGTTGATTCCTATCCATAGAACAATTTCTATCCGCGATTTACTTCATCTATCGTAATAATAGAAATTAAATCTCGATTTACGGATCCATCAGTCCAGCCTAACCCCATCCGATCCCATGGGTTAGCCAACCGCCCAACCACTGTAGTGATGGGATCCAATTTTGGAATTTGGTTAGGTTTTGTCCCGGGTACCAAGGAAAAGAGTTCCAAGGCCCCCTAGCCGGAAGTTCATGCAAACATAGAACTAGCCACACCACTTACACACCCAATATGAAATTGCCTTTTTCTTAGCATCAACTAACTTTAAAACAATACTTTAATGAAACCATAGTACCACTGATCATAATCTTCCAATTTATCCGGTTGATTCATAATTTCACATCATTCCTTCATCAGAGTATCTATGGCATCATTGGCAACTAGAACGCTCACCACCTGTCCACACAGGGGGCCTTTTCAATAGTTCCTAGCCCATAATACTCGGCAATATAATCACTTATAAAAATCAAGATGGACTCTCGTTGAAGATCAGCAAGATCAACCAACAGATCCATATAAAGAGCCATGGACTCATCCATTGAAGACCAGCAAGGTCAATCAACCAGATCCATGCCCGGTTTCACAAAACAACTCTTACTCCTTGTTCCAATATCTTTCTCGACGCACGCGTGGGTATCCTGGGCGACCCAGAGCCCGAGCACCGTATGGTCAGCACCCTCTAGGATCCTTCGCAGGTGACCTAGCGCTTCACTCATAGGCCGCTTCCTTGGTCCCTCATCCACCGTACCGGAAGCTCACCATTTAAATCGAACCGAGGCTGGTCAAGACCTCGGTCGACCTTGCTACGCGAGACGTCCTCCATTGACTCTCCGTCAGCAGTTGCAACTTTAACAGTTAGGTCTTCATGACCTTAATCCACAAGATGGTCAAAATGCTTCCCCAGCATTCTTGACATAAAACAGTCATTTACAAACAGTCACAAAATACAGTTTCTAAATCAAACTCTCGTCTTTCCACATTATCCCTCCTTAGTCCACATTACTTATTCCACATTCCATTCAATGTGTACTCATTCTTATCCATTTCCTCATATCGACGACACATTAATTCACATTCACATTCATACATCCACATTTACATGGATACATCCATTTTCACATCCTCATTTATACATCCACATCCCATATCCACATTCATACATACACATCCATATCCACATCCATACATCCACATTCACATCCACATTCACATTCACATCCACATTCACATCCTCATTTATACATCCGCATCCACATCCATATTCACATCCATACATCCACATCTACATGCATACCTCCATTTTCACATCCTCATTTATACATCCACATCCCTTATCTACATTCATACATACACATCCATATCCACATCCACATCCACATTCATATTCACATCCATATATCCACATCTACATGCATACATCCATTATCACGTCCTCATTCATACATCCACATCCACATACATACATACATCCACATCCACATCCACATTCCCATTCACATCTATACATCCACATCTACATCCACATACATACATACATCCACATCCACATTCCCATTCACATCTATACATCCACATCTACATCCACATTCATATACATCCACATCCACATTCCCATTCACATCTATACATTCACATCTACATCCACATACATACATACATCCACATCCACATTCCCATTCACATCTATACATCCACATCTACATCCACATTCACATCTATGCATATACATCTTCATGCATACATCCATTTTCACATTCATACATCCACTTTCACATTCATACATCCATACTCCCATCTCCACATCCACACATCCACATACATACATCCACATCCACATTCCCATTCACATCTATACATCCACATCTACATCCACATTCACATCTATGCATATACATCTTCATGCATACATCCATTTTCACATTCATACATCCACTTTCACATTCATACATCCATAATCCCATCTCCACATCCACACATCCACATACATACATCCATTTCCACATTCCCATTCATGTAACCCCATATGTCTTCACATCTAATCTTTTACATCACATCCATTCTCGCCCTATCACAACCCATATACATCCTATTTTATCACATACACTTCTTACCTCATCCCATACACATCTTATCACATCCTATCACTTTCCATACGCATCTTATCAATTCTTATCACATCTCATACACCTCTTATCACATCTTATCACATTTCATATCTTTTAAAAAAAAAAAGAGAATTCTTATATTTAATATAAGATTTCTCTACACATTTATTTATACATAAATTCCATTTAAGGAGACTAACACTTTCGAAATTAAAATCAATCTTTTATGCATCTTCTTATGCATAAATTCAGTTTGGTAGGAAATTACACTTTTAGAATAAAAGAATTTCTCTTATGCATCTAAGTTAAGCATAAAATCCATTTATGAGGAAAATCACACTTTTAGTATAAAAAGAATATCTTTTATGCATACCTATATGCATGAAATCCAATATGATAAAAGTAACACTTTTGATATAAAAATTTTTCCTTTATGCATACTTCTATGCATGAAAATTAAAAATGATAAAAGTAACACTTTTGATATAAAAAATTTTCCTTTATGCATACTTCTATGCATGAAAATTAAAAATGATAAGAGTAACACTTTTGATATAAAAATTTTTCCTTTATGCATGATATTAAAATTCAATTTCTCCATGATTGTAATGAAATTCTTTCAATTAATCTAGGATGATAATTCCTAGAATATGGTAGGAAGTCCTCTTTTTATGCTTTGAATGAGATTATTTTATGCATAATTTTTAAAAATTTTGCCATAGCTCCGCTGCTATGACTGATAAATCTCAATTTTTCTAAGGGATAATGCTTATCATTAAGGAATAATTAAAATAATCTCTAATTGGATTATTAATCCATAATGGATTGAATCATTAATATACATAAACTAAAAGCATAGAAAAAAGCCAATAATTTGGCCTCAAGCATAGCTTAATCTTGGGTTAAGGAAAAGCTTTATGAAAAGCTTGATTTGGATTGAGAATGGGTCATGAGTATGACCATTTCTTGAGTGAGAGAGGGAATTTACATAAAAATCATTAGAATTTAAACATAAATGAAAATTAACTTCAATAGCATTATGTAACTCTTCACTACTATTCAAACTTCATTAGCATTTAAAAAAAACCATACCAATTAAACTTCTCAAGCTTGAGAGGGGTTGAGAAGAGAGAAACATTGAGAAATTATAGAAAGATCAATATTCACTAATTACCTTACAAATTGCTTGATTCTTTGTTCACGGTAGAGGCCCCCAACCAATCAGTTGGTTAAGTATGTTGATGGAGCCACTAATGGGGATTGAAGAAAGAGGGAAGCTCCAAAAACTAGTGAATTATTAAATGAATTCACAGTTCTTGGCTTAGGTGGAGTAGAGTAACGATGCATAAACACTATATATTTTTCAACAAGGGGGAGGCTTCTATTTATAGGAAAAATTGAGCTCCTAACCAAACAAACTGATTCTAGAATTTTCGAAATCAGTTTGGTCAATATTTGACCATTTTTAGGTCAGTTAAGCTAACTTTTTGGAACTAGACTTAAATGAGGAGAGAGGAGAGATGAAATATCTCAATTTTTATGAGTTTAAAACTCATTCAAGCATGTGAAATATGCACCTCCTTTAAAGAACTCTCTTTCCTTACATATGTGTCATAATGGAATCATTTTAATATTGCTCATAGTTTTTTACTAATAAACCTTGTACATTTTCAACTCTTCATCTTATGTGAAATATGCACATCCTTTAAAGAACTCCCCTTCCTTACATATGTGTCATAATGGAATCATTTTAATATTGCTCATAGTTTTTTACTAATAAACCTTGTACATTTTCAACTCTTCATCTTATGTGAGCATTTAAGGGACTCCCCTTCCTTACATATGTGTCATAATAAAATCATTATTTCCAAAATATCTCATATTTTTAATATTGCTCATAGTTTTTTACTAATAAACCTTGTACATTTTCAACTCTTCACCTTATGTGAGCATTTACTCATTTTTGGGTATCTTCTTTTTTACAAATTGGATTTATCTACTCCCTACACATGGATTGATGCTATTGGCCCATAGGAACCTTAA
Source organism: Cibotium barometz (assembly GCF_041138505.1). NCBI lineage: Eukaryota > Viridiplantae > Streptophyta > Polypodiopsida > Cyatheales > Cibotiaceae > Cibotium > Cibotium barometz. The sequence continues at coordinate 10,130,481 of NC_141051.1, forward strand.
TTGGACCATAGTCTAAAGATTTCTGAAAATCTAGACCCTTAGACTAAGGTTCTTTATACCTATTTCCAATTAATTCCAATTGCACATTGGAAAATTCTTTTTGAATTCCTGTTTCAGGGGAACTCATCTGAATTATAAGAGATATTTTTCTATCCAAAAATATTCAAAATTTGAATATTCTCTCTCTAGAATATTTTCTCTCTCTAGGCTAAAATAGTTAGAAACAAGGTCTTTTATATTTCTGAAGAGGGGTTGATTACAGGGGAAGATACTATACATCAAAAAGGGGTTGGGAGAGGAATCTTACATTCTACCCCACTTAAAAAAACGCGAGATGCCCTCATCTCGCAAACTGGGGTAATTTCGCAAGATGCACAAGTATGAGACTGAGAGAATTTTTTTTTTAAAATTAAGATTAACCACCAATTTAAAAAAAAAGTCTCAAGAGAGCAAGATTCAAGATAAGAATAAGATTTAAACTTTATTCATTCTCGGAACTTATACAGTAAAGATAGAAGAACTCTTTACACTTCCATAAGTCCGTCCATCATATGATCACAAAAGCAGTCCTCACAAGCTGCACAAGTATAAGGTAACTCATCTATGGGAATGATTCTGTGGGTTATTGCTGCGCCTATCTTAGTGGTATGAGGTGTTCTAACAAAAGGACCTCTGAGAGGCAAGCCAAAAACGGGGTAAAGGCATATCTTCTCATGAGGAAGAAAACACGCCAGTAAGAAGACCCGCTCAGAAAACCCAGGATGCCTTGATCTCATGACGCAGTAGTATCGGGGACCCAAACCCAAAGCTTCGATAACCATGGCCAAGCGGACATTGTTACGAAAGTGCTGCTGACCCCAGGGTGTTACCCTAGTTATGTCTTGATAGGTCCGCCATTTGGTCTGCGCTACAGAAGTTCCTAGGTGAGGAAAAAGTGAGCGCTCATACTGTTCTATAAAATCCTTCTTCACAGACTCACTTGCGTCTTGAAGGTGAGGAATCATTATGGATAAAACTAATTCTTGTTGCCAAGCCATGAAGGAGATTAAGAAAGAAAGGAGATCGATGGGAGTAAGATTACTGTGAACGACAAGTAAAAGTTACGACTTATATAAAGGAAGGAGCTAGCGTAACTTAGAAGCCAACGGTAACTTGCCACTGAAGTTTTACCGTCTTTCCATGATTTGGGTTTGGCATATTTTTCTATAGAAGGCATTTAGAACTTTGAGATGAGGAGATAAAAGAAGTTCGTAAGCTAAATCACCTACTTTCTTTGGTCCACAATATCTGGGAGATAACTTCTTATACTTCCCAAGAGATAAAGAACTTCTTTTGGGCCGTACTCGAATGAAGACCAAAACCTTGATATCCAAAACATCGATTCTCACTTCTGAACTCATTGTTCTGAATCTTAAAACAGGTGGGACTCTTGAGAAGTATTCAGGGAAAAGGTTCTTCCTTTTTTAAACAGAATCTTTCTTTTATTTTAGAGAGAGAATAATTATAAGATCAGAAAGGGAGATTCTTACTCCTGTATACCTCGAAGGCTGGGGGAGAATCTTACATTCTACCCCACTTGAAAAGTGCGAGATGTCCTCATCTCGCAAGGTAGAGGACAACTCTTTTCTTAAGATCCAATTTATTCTGGGGTTTCTTATATTCTGGTCAACCCAACAGAATACGGGGATAATTATCCCTTATATAGAACTCATCATTAAATAACAATTCATTCAGATCATATCATTCATATCTTTAACACGATAATGGTCCATTAGTCTGAAAATTTTCCTTCTGAACATTCCTCCACAGGAATTTTAGTTAAGCAAGTTCTCAATTTGTCATCTCTTAACTTAATCTACCGTCTCAAGTGTTAACAGTAGCAATCTGACAGCACAATCCACTAATCTCATAGTGATTTGCTGAAATCATTATCATCATTCCAGTTATGAATATCATCACTGGGACTCGTCCCATTCATCCTCATTGTGGTTTCGCTCAGCTTATTACATTTCAACTAAATTTTGGAAATCGTCATTTTTCAATCAGAATCCAATTCAATTCATCAATTCTCAAACAGAATTAAAAATCATATCAACCACATTCGAAATCATCATCTGGATAGCATTAACGCTTATAATTTCAAGTCTTAGATTTACTCGTATATACTGTCGGTAAAGAGCTGCAGTTATACCCTCGGTATATACGGATAGTCATGATACTCGAAACTATAAGGTAAATACCATCATGTCTAGGTCTCAAGCAAGTCAGGGTTCCATACAATTGCGGTACTTCAATTGAAGACCCAATTACTAATTTACGAATTTCAATTTGAATTAACAATTTGTATGAATTATATCAACAATTACAACCTTTTTGTGCGTCTTGATAAACTTTTGACATAATTTGCTCCTCAGTTGATCTTATTGGAGATCTATGACTTAAGTCTGATAAATAGATTTTTCTTTATCCACAGATCGTCCGCCGTAAACAATCATTTATACAGCAAGATTTTTTTTTTCTCCGGAAAACATTTTTTTATTTATATAAAAGTTGCATTATGTACATAGAGCAGCTCGGCTCCAGAATTCAAAATCTCCTTGGGAAACGCATATGACGACGGTATTGGGCCATAGCCATGCCCTGATACAAACATCCACTTACTGACAAGGGAGCTATTATATTCCATTTAGGAATAAAACAACTAAGAAGTCTGTAGACTTGGCATGCAAGCCTGAAATTTCGAGGCGTTGAATGATATAAAATGACGCCACGTACGATTTTCAGCTTTAACAAAATCATAGCCAATGAGAGGTTCTCCCACAGCATTGCACGGCGGTCGCAAGAGGCGTGGACATATTGCCCTGCAAACCACTTATGCTGAATTCTCTCCGCTGGTTTAGGAAAATATAAATCCTCGAAATGGCGTGCAAGTCTTCTTCGGCTTATTCGAGTTGAAGCGGAAGAGATGAGATGCTCGAAGGCAAACGCAATCATATCTTGAGACTGGGTGAGGTCGGGAATACCAGATAAATGGGAAACTTCCATCTATAAAAATAAATTTTTTTTTTGATTAAAATTTCTTCATTAAAGAAGCTTTCGGAATGAAAATACATTATGAAAATGCTATTTCTGAATTCTTTTTACCAATTTCAGATAAGAATTTAATTATCTTTATTAGCTTTCAATTTCGCTCTGATACCAACTGTAAGATCCCTATTCCCACCGAGCAACGGATTCGGGGTACTAGCAGCGGAAGTAGCGCTTCTCGCGCGGGACAGGGGTCCAACACTCGGGGCCTCGCCCACGGATATCCGGACAAGAGACTAATCCGTCGGTTTGTCCAAAACCGAAACCGGAAAAACTTCCTTTACCCGGAAAGCACGGGCAATTCCACCAGGATAACTCTTTACTCTAACATAGTCAAGATCATTACTGATCAAACTGATCTGACTGCACCTTTAACGGTACTTGGTCAAATCAAGGAAGAACTTGCACTTGGATCATTGGGATCAACGCTTTTTTCCCCATCAAGAGGCACAGCCGTTGATTCCTATCCATAGAACAATTTCTATCTGGGATTTACTTCATCTATCGTAATAATAGAAATTAAATCTCGATTTACGGATCCATCAGTCCAACCTAACCCCATCCGATCCCATGGGTTAGCCAACCGCCCAACCACTGTAGTGATGGGATCCAATTTTGGAATTTGGTTAGGTTTTGTCCCGGGTACCAAGGAAAAGAGTTCCAAGGCCCCCTAGCCGGAAGTTCATGCAAACATAGAACTAGCCACACCACTTACACACCCAATATGAAATTGCCTTTTTCTTAGCATCAACTAACTTTAAAACAATACTTTAATGAAACCATAGTACCACTGATCATAATCTTCCAATTTATCCGGTTGATTCATAATTTCACATCATTCCTTCATCAGAGTATCTATGGCATCATTGGCAACTAGAACGCTCACCACCTGTCCACACAGGGGGCCTTTTCAATAGTTCCTAGCCCATAATACTCGGCAATATAATCACTTATAAAAATCAAGATGGACTCTCGTTGAAGATCAGCAAGATCAACCAACAGATCCATATAAAGAGCCATGGACTCATCCATTGAAGACCAGCAAGGTCAATCAACCAGATCCATGCCCGGTTTCACAAAACAACTCTTACTCCTTGTTCCAATATCTTTCTCGACGCACGCGTGGGTATCCTGGGCGACCCAGAGCCCGAGCACCGTATGGTCAGCACCCTCTAGGATCCTTCGCAGGTGACCTAGCGCTTCACTCATAGGCCGCTTCCTTGGTCCCTCATCCACCGTACCGGAAGCTCACCATTTAAATCGAACCGAGGCTGGTCAAGACCTCGGTCGACCTTGCTACGCGAGACGTCCTCCATTGACTCTCCGTCAGCAGTTGCAACTTTAACAGTTAGGTCTTCATGACCTTAATCCACAAGATGGTCAAAATGCTTCCCCAGCATTCTTGACATAAAACAGTCATTTACAAACAGTCACAAAATACAGTTTCTAAATCAAACTCTCGTCTTTCCACATTATCCCTCCTTAGTCCACATTACTTATTCCACATTCCATTCAATGTGTACTCATTCTTATCCATTTCCTCATATCGACGACACATTAATTCACATTCACATTCATACATCCACATTTACATGGATACATCCATTTTCACATCCTCATTTATACATCCACATCCCATATCCACATTCATACATACACATCCATATCCACATCCATACATCCACATTCACATCCACATTCACATTCACATCCACATTCACATCCTCATTTATACATCCGCATCCACATCCATATTCACATCCATACATCCACATCTACATGCATACCTCCATTTTCACATCCTCATTTATACATCCACATCCCTTATCTACATTCATACATACACATCCATATCCACATCCACATCCACATTCATATTCACATCCATATATCCACATCTACATGCATACATCCATTATCACGTCCTCATTCATACATCCACATCCACATACATACATACATCCACATCCACATCCACATTCCCATTCACATCTATACATCCACATCTACATCCACATACATACATACATCCACATCCACATTCCCATTCACATCTATACATCCACATCTACATCCACATTCATATACATCCACATCCACATTCCCATTCACATCTATACATTCACATCTACATCCACATACATACATACATCCACATCCACATTCCCATTCACATCTATACATCCACATCTACATCCACATTCACATCTATGCATATACATCTTCATGCATACATCCATTTTCACATTCATACATCCACTTTCACATTCATACATCCATACTCCCATCTCCACATCCACACATCCACATACATACATCCACATCCACATTCCCATTCACATCTATACATCCACATCTACATCCACATTCACATCTATGCATATACATCTTCATGCATACATCCATTTTCACATTCATACATCCACTTTCACATTCATACATCCATAACCCCATCTCCACATCCACACATCCACATACATACATCCATTTCCATATTCCCATTCATGTAACCCCATATGTCTTCACATCTAATCTTTTACATCACATCCATTCTCGCCCTATCACAACCCATATACATCCTATTTTATCACATACACTTCTTACCTCATCCCATACACATCTTATCACATCCTATCACTTTCCATACGCATCTTATCAATTCTTATCACATCTCATACACCTCTTATCACATCTTATCACATTTCATATCTTTTTTTAAAAAAAAAGAGAATTCTTATATTTAATATAAGATTTCTCTACACATTTATTTATACATAAATTCCATTTAAGGAGACTAACACTTTCGAAATTAAAATCAATCTTTTATGCATCTTCTTATGCATAAATTCAGTTTGGTAGGAAATTACACTTTTAGAATAAAAGAATTTCTCTTATGCATCTAAGTTAAGCATAAAATCCATTTATGAGGAAAATCACACTTTTAGTATAAAAAGAATATCTTTTATGCATACCTATATGCATGAAATCCAATATGATAAAAGTAACACTTTTGATATAAAAATTTTTCCTTTATGCATACTTCTATGCATGAAAATTAAAAATGATAAAAGTAACACTTTTGATATAAAAAATTTTCCTTTATGCATACTTCTATGCATGAAAATTAAAAATGATAAGAGTAACACTTTTGATATAAAAATTTTTCCTTTATGCATGATATTAAAATTCAATTTCTCCATGATTGTAATGAAATTCTTTCAATTAATCTAGGATGATAATTCCTAGAATATGGTAGGAAGTCCTCTTTTTATGCTTTGAATGAGATTATTTTATGCATAATTTTTAAAAATTTTGCCATAGCTCCGCTGCTATGACTGATAAATCTCAATTTTTCTAAGGGATAATGCTTATCATTAAGGAATAATTAAAATAATCTCTAATTGGATTATTAATCCATAATGGATTGAATCATTAATATACATAAACTAAAAGCATAGAAAAAAGCCAATAATTTGGCCTCAAGTATAGCTTAATCTTGGGTTAAGGAAAAGCTTTATGAAAAGCTTGATTTGGATTGAGAATGGGTCATGAGTATGACCATTTCTTGAGTGAGAGAGGGAATTTACATAAAAATCATTAGAATTTAAACATAAATGAAAATTAACTTCAATAGCATTATGTAACTCTTCACTACTATTCAAACTTCATTAGCATTTAAAAAAAACCATACCAATTAAACTTCTCAAGCTTGAGAGGGGTTGAGAAGAGAGAAACATTGAGAAATTATAGAAAGATCAATATTCACTAATTACCTTACAAATTGCTTGATTCTTTGTTCACGGTAGAGGCCCCCAACCAATCAATTGGTTAAGTATGTTGATGGAGCCACTAATGGGGATTGAAGAAAGAGGGAAGCTCCAAAAACTAGTGAATTATTAAATGAATTCACAGTTCTTGGCTTAGGTGGAGTAGAGTAACGATGCATAAACACTATATATTTTTCAACAAGGGGGAGGCTTCTATTTATAGGAAAAATTGAGCTCCTAACCAAACAAACTGATTCTAGAATTTTCTAAATCAGTTTGGTCAATATTTGACCATTTTTAGGTCAGTTAAGCTAACTTTTTGGAACTAGACTTAAATGAGGAGAGAGGAGAGATGAAATATCTCAATTTTTATGAGTTTAAAACTCATTCAAGCATGTGAAATATGCACCTCCTTTAAAGAACTCTCTTTCCTTACATATGTGTCATAATGGAATCATTTTAATATTGCTCATAGTTTTTTACTAATAAACCTTGTACATTTTCAACTCTTCATCTTATGTGAAATATGCACATCCTTTAAAGAACTCCCCTTCCTTACATATGTGTCATAATGGAATCATTTTAATATTGCTCATAGTTTTTTACTAATAAACCTTGTACATTTTCAACTCTTCATCTTATGTGAGCATTTAAGGGACTCCCCTTCCTTACATATGTGTCATAATAAAATCATTATTTCCAAAATATCTCATATTTTTAATATTGCTCATAGTTTTTTACTAATAAACCTTGTACATTTTCAACTCTTCACCTTATGTGAGCATTTACTCATTTTTGGGTATCTTCTTTTTTACAAATTGGATTTATCTACTCCCTACACATGGATTGATGCTATTGGCCCATAGGAACCTTAATTGGACCATAGTCTAAAGATTTCTGAAAATCTAGACCCTTAGACTAAGGTTCTTTATACCTATTTCCAATTAATTCCAATTGCACATTGGAAAATTCTTTTTGAATTCCTGTTTCAGGGGAACTCATCTGAATTATAAGAGATATTTTTCTATCCAAAAATATTCAAAATCTGAATATTCTCTCTCTAGAATATTTTCTCTCTCTAGGCTAAAATAGTTAGAAACAAGGTCTTTTATATTTCTGAAGAGGGGTTGATTACAGGGGAAGATACTAGACATCAAAAAGGGGTTGGGAGAGGAATCTTACATGAACCAAGGAATTTAGGAGAAGAAGTAGAGGCTTGGATAGAGTCCATGGACCAGTATTTTGATGTAGCTAGATACAGTAAAAGAAACAAGTTCGCCCTTGCTTATTTAACAAGTGCGAGAAATGATGGGATTAGTTGGAAGAACTATTGTCAATCTAACCACTAGAACCAGGATCCGTCGTCATGGGATGCCATGAAGGTACATCTTCGTGTGAAAGGTTTTGTCCTCCAGGATTTTGGGAGGGTAAAATGAATGAATTTTAGATGCCAATGACAAGGTCATTGTCGCGATAGGAAAATTACCCTTTCCTATCGAGATCATCCTCGGCTAGATCAAAAGGAAGACCAATCTTTTAAAAAACAAGATTAGAAAGAAGAGCTCTCCCTCACCTATATATCAAGAGAATAAAGACAATGCAATGAGCTTTTCCATGAGAACAAACACTTCAAGTGTAAACAACATGAGAAAAGATTTCCCTAACTGACCCAGGACCCTTCTCTTCCTAATCATGGAAAGGGGAAACCCAATAGGATGGGCAGGCCTATATCGATGCAAGAGCCTAGGATATCCAAACTAGGAAGTGGTTGCCCAAGTTATGATTGTTTTGAATTAAGCTAGAGATCATTGATTCTTTATTTAAAGTTTAATTAAGAATATGTTAGAGGGAGTATACTAGAGATTAGCATAGGGATTATGTTAGGAAGTATTATAGAGATTATGATAAGATTATAAATGAGAGATTGAGTTAGAAATTTTGATATAGATTATAGATATGATGGGTTAAAGACAGCTAAAACAAGTGTTTCTATGAGTAAATAGAGGTTGATTGTTGTTGCAAGAATCATGTGAAGTAATGTACATGATGAATAGAGGTATTCTAGGAGACAATGCTAGTAGGGTTATGCATCTTGCTATCATAGGTTAGATCGCATACAGGATTGTCATCTCCTTACATTTTTCCATGGCAATTTGGGAAGTACCATATTACATGGGAGTATGGAATAAGGAATTCATAAGTTAGGATCAGAGATAATAAAGAATCGGTTCATATCATATAGAAGTGTATATGGATGCATGAACTTAGGATGCTAAAGCCAATTAAGTTTAGATTAATGAAGGCATTCTAGAAGCTCAACAAAATGAGGTAGATATATGAAAGAAGGGACTCTTAGTAGGAACAATGTTTAGATAAAAGAAGGTTTCTACCTAGTGGGGATACCACTTTGGGGGAGAGAGAGAGAGAGAGAGAGAGAGAGAGGAGGATTTTCTTAGAGATTACCTCGAGATGAGGACATCTCGAATCTTTTAAGTGGGGGAGAGAATGTAACATCCCTCCCAAGCCATGTAACGATTCTCTTTTAATATAGGTTTCAAGAGGAAAGAGAGTGCACATCAAGAGAGACTATAAGGCTAGAAACGTTAAGAAAGTGATAGAGTAAAAATATTAGTTCCAAAAATTTGAAAAGATATGAGAAGATAAGAATAGATCCATTAAGAGAGAAACATCACCAAAAACAAAATTCCAAATTTAGGTGATAGCAAGTCATATTTAGAGTACTTTTACACATTTAGAGTCCATGCACACTAAAAATATGGAAAAGCAAAGCATTTCTAAAGATGGCATGTTTGCGGCTATATACAGACGTTTTTACCTAATCTACCCCCACGCCACTGTCTTGTAGACCAGATGCATTCCGGTTCTTTTGGCTGGCTACATGACTATATTCTGAGTTTTTATCAGAGAGTTATGGCTGTCAAAAAAATTTGCTAGTTCTCTACACAGGGAAACTGTAAGGACCAGGCAAGTAGCCTCAAGGTTATTCTGGACCTTGAGATGTACGGATGCATGAACTTAGGATAATAAAGCCAATTAACTTTAGAATAATGAAGCCATTCTGGAAGCTCAACAAAATGAGGTAGATATATGAAAGAAGGGACTCTTAGTAGGAACAATGTTTAGATAAAAGAAGGTTTCTACCTAGCGGGGATACCACTTTGGGAGAGAGAGAGAGAGAGAGAGAGAGAGAGAGAGAGAGAGGAGGATTTACTTAGAGATTACCTCGAGATGAGGACATCTCGAATCTTTTAAGTGGGGGAGAGAATGTAACATCCCTCCCAAGCCATGTAACGATTCTCTTTTAATATAGGTTTCAAGAGGAAAGAGAGTGCACATCGACGAGAGAGACTATAAGGCTAGAAACGTTAAGAAAGTGATAGAGTAAAAATATTAGTTCCAAACATCGCCAAAAACAAAATTCCGAATTTAGGTGATAGCAAGTCATATTTAGAGTACTTTTACACATTTAGAGTCCATGCACACTAAAAATATGGAAAAGCAAAGCATTTCTAAAGATGGCACGTTTGCGGCTATATACAGATGTTTTTACCTATTCTACCCCCACGCCGCTGTCTTGTAGACCACATGCATTTCGGTTCTTTTGGCTGGCTACATGACTATATTCTGAGTTTTTATCAGAGAGTTATGGTGGCTGTCGAAACAATTTGCTAGTTCTCTACACAGGGAAACTGTAAGGAGCAGGCAAGTAGCCTCAAGGTGATTCTGGACCTTGAGATGTATATCTATATATATGTCTTCATTTTCACTTGGGTGGAGTCCTCACACACATCATTTTTAGCAAAGAGTTGTTGTAATTATGCGGAGTTAAGGATGTGGGTAACATCACGGGACCAGACAACATCTCCGTCGAACCAAGCAACGTCTCTTCCGAACCAAGCAGCATTGCCATGCAGGCACTACCACCGCCCGTCAATATCGTCCAAGTAAGAAACGCTCTTTAAGTTTTGCATAGACCATTGCATCACGCGACCTAGTAAGATCGGAAAATTGTACACAAAAACTTGCCTAAAAAAGAACTAGAAGGGCATATAACAATGGCAAATGCTTTAATAAAGAATGTCTTATCATAATCTCAAGTTGAAAAGACTGTTTTCTCTTGTTTACTGTGAATGTGATGGAATTGTATTTTCTCTTGCTTGACTGGTTGTTACCAATCGATCGGTTGTCTCACCGATCTTATGAGGTTTGATTGGTTTTCACTAATCAATCGGTTGTCGCCGGTCTACCCTAAAGCTATCCTCCCGCTTCAGGGGAACAACCCACTAGATGCTCAGAGTTGGTGGACCCATATCTAGGTGGATGAGCTGCTTGCTTTTGGGTGTGTGCGAGGGGCACTTAAGTGGTGAAAGTAGAAGCAAGCTAAGGCACATGCCCCTCAAGGGGGCATGTGGGAGACTCAGTGTGGAGGCTCTGAGTTTTTAACATCACCGCCACATCGAGGATGAGGGAGCTAGGGACCCACTTAGTATTTATTCTTCACCAAGCAGGTGAGTGATGTTCGGAGTTCTAGACCCCTCCAGGAATAATTGCCACCACAGGAACCATGTGTGCCAGGGAGCACCTGAATAATGTCATGAGCAAGTGATAAAATTATAACCGTGTTTAAAGATAATGTAATGAGCAAGTGATAAAATTATGACCGTGTTTGAAGATCCATTTGTTTTTAACTGTTTTGGAAAAACTATCTTAATAAATCAGTGAACGGAAAATAATTAAAGGACCCGTTTTTATATGTTTCACAGTGTGTCGGGACCAAATCAGGCAACAGAATGATTGGCTGAGTGGGTGGATGGATGCCCTGATGGCACCATCCTATGGATGGGTGGACCTGTGAGACGGGTAACTATCCAAAATACTTATTATTTACGATCTGTAATAGAGTAACACCCAAACAAGCCAGTTTTAGGAGAAGGAGATAGTGGCCGTGCCGCATAATATCATAAAGGCGTTAGCTCCCATGAATCAAGCGTGAATGTGAACTTGTTCCGTCCTCCTCGATCACGCACATTGAGTGCCGTTTGATCAGAGAAATAGATTCCTATTAGAATAATTACGTTTCCCCTGACTGCAGGGATAGAGTTAGGTCCCTTCGTTTGCGCATATCCTCGTATTTCCAAGAGATCGAGGTATCGTCAATCGAAGACAAAGGGGACTTAGCTGCCAATCAAAAGGATCCCCTTGAGCCAACTAGGGTGGGGACCTTACAAGTGGTATCAGAGGAGCCAATCTTAGTTCCTAGGATTTGTTATTCAAAGGTTAACTATTCAGGGATTAAAACAAGTGATTGTTTATCATATGAAGACGGATCAATCATCTCTACTAGCCATAGAAGTGATTCGAATATCCTCGCATGTTGAGACAATCATCATGTGAAATTGTGCTTGTATCTTGGGGGTGCACACGCAAAATATTTGTACAATAAAAAAGATTGGGGAGGAAACCTTTTGAGGAAAAACATAGCGTGATCTAATTAAGAAACCAATGTGACTGAATGACTAGAAGGATAGATCGAGACTTTGTTTAAAGAAATGTCTAGGATATATCTCATTAATTTGTATATTGTAAGTTATTAGGATAATAGCTCCATTAAAGAGAGACCTGTGTAAAGTACCAACATAGGTTCAATTGAATAGTCTATGTGTGAATGCCATCACTAGATGCTTTACACTAAGACCCTCGTTCGGTTCGTGACCCCATCTCGGAAAAACGTGGGTCTAACTTTGGATGTTACCAAAGAAAAATGAAACTCTCATGCGTATTAATCTTGAGTGGCTTTAGATGTGATGCTATGATAAGTGTTTGATAGTTTTGGACTTTTCCTGGTGGTAGATGATAGCTTTACGGTAGATGGTAGGGGAAGATTAAATTTTGAATTGTTTTCTGGATGAACCTCGGTCCTTTTTTGAAGTTTGTATGATTTCCTTTTTATCTTTATTATCCGAGGAGAATATGAGGCTCAGCGAACTAAAAATAAAATAAAATAAAATAATAGTTGAACAAAAATCTCTAGTATTACCAAGGGAAACCTTAAAGTTTACCCTCCTTTGATGATGTTATTGTGATGGAAATCCTAGATTAGCATGCCCATGACCAAGGATGTAAGTAAAGTTAGTGAACTATCGTCGAAAATATAAAATAATTTTTGCTTTGGCCTATTAGAGCAATATCTAAGTAGAGTATTCCTCTTCCTATAATATATGAGGTCAGATTTTATGGAGGAGCTGATTTTATGTCCTAGTAAGTAACCATGTTAAGTGTTGCACTTATTATATCATATAGGAAATATCATGAAGTTTATATAGGCGAACTAAGTAAAGACCTCTCCTTTTAGAAAGAGAGTTCGAGTCTGAGATACTTCTTAGATATTTTTTAGGCAAGAGAAAGTTTCTCGCCACCAAGAAAGCTTCGATAATGGCATTAGAGAAGTCCATGGAGCCCCCAACCGGAGCCATTCAAAGTTGAACGAAGGAATTTAGGAGAAGAAGTAGAGGCTTGGATAGAGTCCATGGGCAAGTATTTTGATGTAGCTAGATACAGTGAAAGAAACAAGTTCGCCCTTGCTTGTTTAACAAGTGCGAGAAATGATGGGATTAGTTGGAAGAACTATTGTCAATCTAACCACTTGAACCAAGATCGGTCGTCATGGAATGCCATGAAGGTACATCTTCGTGTGAAAGGTTTTGTCCTCCAGGATTTTGGGAGGATAAAATGAATGAATTTTTGAAGCCAACCCATGAAAGGAAGACCCTAGACGAATACCACCAAACTTTTGTTAAACTTCTTCAATTTTCTCCAGAGATGGATGAGGTAACTCTTCTCCATTGATTCATGGGGAAGCTTGATCCGCCTTTGACTAACCTAGTCAAGAATTACCAAGCCAACCTCCCTTTCCGAAGCCATAATTATGGCTAGAGACTATGATAAAGTTTTTTATATGGAAAGTGTCCACAACGACGTGAGTCCTTCCATGTTAATCAGGAAGAGGTCCCCTAATTCAAGAGAAATGTCAAGCCCACCCCTGCCTAAGAGGAATCGTGAGCTAGAGCAAAATCAAGGTCAAGAAATAGGGATAACAAGGTTAGAGAGTAGATCTTCGACTCTCATAGACATCGCATCGGGACCTTTCAAGAAGGAAGACGTTTTAGATGCCAATGACAAGATCATTGTCACGATAGGAAAATTACCCTTTCCTATCGAGATCATCCTCGGCTAGATCAAAAGGAAGACCAATCTTTCAGAAAACAAGATTAGAAAGAAGAGCTCTCCCTCACCTATATATCAAGAGAATAAAGACAATGCAATGAGCTTTTCCATGAGAACAAACGCTTCAAGTGTAAACAACATGAGAAAAGATTTCCCTAACTAACCCAGGACCCTTCTCTTCCCAATCATGGAAAGGGGAAATGGGCGGGCCTATATCGATCCAAGAGCCTAGGATATCCAAACTAGGAAGTGGTTGCCCAAGTTATGATTGTTTTGAATTAAGCTAGAGATCATTGATTCTTTAATTAAAGTTTAATTAAGAATATGTTAGAGGGATTATTCTAGAAATTAGTATAGATATGATGGGTTAAAGATAGCCAAATTTAACAAGTGTTTCTATGAGTAAATAGAAGTTGATTGTTGTTGCAAGAATCATGTGAAGTAATGTACATGATGAATAGAGGTATTCTAGGAGACAATGCTAGTAGGGTTATGCATCTTGCTATCATAGGTTAGATCGCATACAGGATTGTGATGTCCTTACGTTTTTCCATGGCAATTTGGGAAGTACCATATTACATGGGAGTATGGAATAAGGAATTCATAAGGTAGGATCAAGGATAATAAACAATCGGTTCATATCATATAGAAGTGTATACAGATGCATGAACTTAGGATAATAAAGCCAATTAACTTTAGAATAATGAAGGCATTCTGGAAGCTCAACAAAATGAGGTAGATATATGAAAGAAGGGACTCTTAGTAGGAACAATGTTTAGATAAAAGAAGGTTTCTACCTAGTGGGGATACCACTTTGGGAGAGAGAGAGAGAGAGAGAGAGGAGGATTTACTTAGAGATTACCTCGAGATGAGGACATCTCGAACATTTTAAGTGGGGGAGAGAATGTAACATCCCTCCCAAGCCATGTAACGATTCTCTTTTAATATAGGTTTCAAGAGGAAAGAGAGTGCACATCGAGAGAGACTATAAGGCTAGAAACGTTAAGAAAGTGATAGAGTAAAAATATTAGTTCTAAAAATCTGAAAAGAAATGAGAAGATAAGAATAGATCAATTAGGAGAGAAACATCGCCAAAAACAAAATTCCGAATTTAGGTGATAGCAAGTCATATTTAGAGTACTTTTACACATTTAGAGAGTTATGGTTGCCGAAACAATTTGCTAGTTCTCTACACAGGGAAACTGTAAGGAGCAGGCAAGTAGCCTCAAGGTGATTCTGGACCTTGAGATGTATATCTATATATATGTCTTCATTTTCACCTGGGTGGAGTCCTCACATACATCATTTTTAGCAAAGAGTTGTTGTAATTATGCGGAGTTAAGGATGTGGTTAACATAACGGGACCAGACAACATCTCCGCCGAACCAAGCAATGTCTCTTCCAGACCAATCCTCGTCGCCGTGCAGGCAGCACTGCCACCGCCCGTCAATATCATCCAGGTAAGAAACGCTCTTTAAGTTTCGCATAGACCATTGCATCACACGACCTAGTAAGATTGGGAAATCCTACACAAAAACTTGCCTAAAAAAAGAACCAGAAGGGTATATAACAATGGCAAATGCTTTAATAAAGAATGTCTTATCATAATATCAAGTTGAAAAGACTGTTTTCTCTTGTTTACTGTGAATGTGATGGAATTGTATTTTCTCTTACTTGACTGGTTGTTACCAATCAATCGATTGTCTCGCCGATCTTATGAGGTTTGATTGGTTTTCACCAATCAATCGGTTGTCGCCGGTCTACCCTAAAGCTATCCTCCCGCTTTGGGGGAACAACCCACTAGATGCTCAGAGTTGGTGGACCCATATCTAGGTGGATGAGTTGCTTGCTTTCGGGTGTGTGCGAGGGGCACTTAAGTGGTGAAATTAGAAGCAAGCTAGGCACATGCCCCTCGAGGGGGCATGTGGGAGACTCAGTGTGGAGGCTCTGAGTTTTTAACATCACCACCACATCGAGGATAAGGGAGCAAGGGACCCACTTAGTATTTATTCTTCACCAAGAAGGTGAGTGATGTTCGGAGTTCTAGACCCCTCCAGGAATAATTGCCACCACAAGAACCATGTGTGCCAAGGAGCACCTGAATAATGTAATGAGCAAGTGATAAAATTATGACCATGTTTGAAGATAATGTAATGAGCAAGTGATAAAATTATGACCGTGTTTGAAGATCCATTTGTTTTCAACTCTTTTGGAAGAACTATCTTAATGAATCAGTGAACGGAAAATAATTAAAGGACCCGTTTTTATATGTTTCACAGTGTGTCGGGACCAAATGAGGCAACAGAATGATTGGCTGAGTGGGTGGATGGATGCCTTGATGGCACCATCCTATGGATGGGTGGACCTGGTGAGACGGGTAACTATCCAAAATACATATTATTTACGATCCGTAATAGAGTAACGCCCAAACAAGCCAGTTTTAGGAGAAGGAGATAGTGGCCGTGCCGCATAATATCATAAAGGCGTTAGCTCCCATGAATCAAGCGTGAATGTGAACTTGTTCCGTCCTCGATCACGCACATTGAGTGCCGTTTGATCAGAGAAATAGATTCCTATTAGAATAATTACGTTTCCCCTTACTGCAGGGATAGAGTTAGGTCCCTTCGTTTGCACGTATCCTCGTATTTCCAAGAGATCGAGGTGTCGTCAATCGAAGACAAAGGGGACTTAGCTGCCAATCAAAAGGATCCCCTTGAGCCAACTAGGGTGGGGACCTTACAAGTGGTATCAGAGGAGCCAATCTTAGTTCCTAGGATTTGTTATTTAAAGGTTAACTATTCAGGGATTAAAACAAGTGATTGTTTATCATATGAGGACGGATCAATCATCTCTACTAGCCATAGAAGTGATTCGAATGTCCTCGCATGTTGAGACAATCATCATGTGAAATTGTGCTTGTATCTTGGAGGTGCACACGCAAAATATTTGTACAATAAAAAAGATTGGGGAGGAAACCTTTTGAGGAAAAACATAGGGTGATCTAATTAAGAAACCAATGTGACTAGAAGGATAGATCAAGACTTTGTTTAGAGAAAATGTCTAGGATATATCTCATTAATTTGTATATTGTAAGTTATTAGGATTATAACTCCATTAAAGAGAGACCTGTGTAAAGTACCAACATAGGTTCAATTGAATAGTCTATGTGTGAATGCCATCACTAGATGCTTTACACTAAGACGGTCGTTCGGTTCGTGACCCCATCTCGAAAAAAAGTGGGTCTAACTTCGGATGTTACCAAAGAAAAATGAAACTCCCATGCGTATTAATCTTGAGCGGCTTTAGATGTGATGCTATGATAAGTGTTTGATAGTTTTGGACTTTTCCTGGTGGTAGATAATAGCTTTACGGTAGATGGTAGGGGAAGATTAAATTTTGAATTGTTTTCTGGATGAACCTCGGTCCTTTTTTGAAGTTTGTATGATTTCCTTTTTATCTTTATTATCCGAGGAGAATATGAGGCTCAGCGAACTAAAAATAAAAGAAAATAAAGTAATAGTTGAACAAAAATCTCTAGTATTACCAAGGGAAACCTGAAAGTTTACCCTCCTTTGATGATGTTATTGTGATGGAAATCCTAGATTAGCATGCCCATGACCAAGGATGTAAGTAAAGTTAGTGAGCTATCATCGAAAATATAAAATAATTTTTGCTTTGGCCTATTAGAGCAGGATTCCTCTTCCTATAATATATGAGGCCAGAGGTTTTGTCCTCCAGGATTTTGGGAGGATAAAATGAATGAATGTTTGGAGCCAACCCATAAAAGGAAGACCCTAGAGGAATACCACCAAACTTTTGTTAAACTTCTTCAATTTTCTCCAGAGATGGATGAGGTAACTCTTCTCCATCGATTCTTGGGGAAGCTTGATCCGCCTTTGACTAACCTAGTCAAGAATTACCAAGCCATCCTCCCGTTCAGAAGCCATAATTATGGCCAGAGACTATGATAAAGTTTTTTATATGGGAAGTGTTTAGAACGACGTGAGTCCTTCCATGTTAATCAGGAAGAGGTCCCCTAATTCAAGAGAAATGTCAAGCCCACCCCTGGCTAAGAGGAATCGTGAGCTAGAGCAAAATCAAGGTCAAGAAATAGGGATAACAAGGTTAGAGAGTAGATCTTCAACTCTCATAGACATCGCATCGGGACCTTTGAAGAAGGAAGATGTTTTAGATGCCAATGACAAGATCATTGTCATGATAGGAAAATTACCCTTTCCTATCGAGATCATCCTCGGCTAGATCAAAAGGAAGACCAATCTTTCAGAAAACAAGACTCGAAAGAAGAGCTCTCCCTCACCTATATATCAAGAGCATAAAGACAATGCAATGAGCTTTTCCATGAGAACAAACGCTTCAAGTGTAAACAACATGAGAAAAGATTTCCCTAACTGACGCAGGACCCTTCTCTTCCCAATCATGGAAAGAGGAAACCCCATAGGATGGGTGGGCCTATATCGATCCAAGAGCCTACGATATCCAAACTAGGAAGTGGTTGCCCAAGTTATGATTGTTTTGAATTAAGCTAGAGATCATTGATTCTTTAATTAAAGTTTAATTAAGAATATGTTAGAGGGAGTAATTCTAGACATTAGCATACAGACTATGTTAGGAAGTATTATAGAGATTATGATAAGATTATAAATGAGAGATTGAGCTAGAAATTTTGATATAGATTATAGATATGATGGGTTAAAGATAGCCAAATTTAACTAGTGTTTCTATGAGTAAATAGAAGTTGATTGTTGTTGCAAGAATCATGTGAAGTAATGTACATGATGAATAGAGGTATTCTAGGAGGCAATGCTAGTAGGGTTATGCATCTTGCTATCATAGGTTAGATCGCATACAGGATTGTGATCTCCTTATGTTTTTCCATGGCAATTTGGGAAGTACCATATTACATGGGAGTATGGAATAAGGAATTCATAAGGTAGGATCAAGGATAATAAACAATCGGTTCATATCATATAGAAGTGTATACAGATGCATGAACTTAGGATAATAAAGCCAATTAACTTTAGAATAATGAAGGCATTCTGGAAGCTCAACAAAATGAGGTAGATATATGAAAGAAGGGACTCTTAGTAGGAACAATGTTTAGATAAAAGAAGGTTTCTACCTAGTGGGGATACCACTTTGGGGGAGAGAGAGAGAGAGAGAGAGGAGGATTTACTTAGAGATTACCTCGAGATGAGGACATCTCAAACCTTTTAAGTGGGGGAGAGAATGTAACATCCCTCCCAAGCCATGTAGCGATTCTCTTTTAATATAGGTTTCAAGAGGAAAGAGAGGGCACATCGAGAAAGACTATAAGGCTAGAAACGTTAAGAAAGTGATAGAGTAAATATATTAGTTCTAAAAATCTGAAAAGAAATGAGAAGATAAGAATAGATCAATTAGGAGAGAAACATCACCAAAAATAAAATTCCGAATTTAGGTGATAGCAAGTCATATTTAGAGTACTTTTACACATTTAGAGAGTTATGGTTGCCGAAACAATTTGCTAGTTCTCTACACAGGGAAACTGTAAGGAGCAGGCAAGTAGCCTCAAGGTTATTCTGGACCTTGAGATGTATATCTATATATATGTCTTCATTTTCACTTGGGTGGAGTCCTCACACACATCATTTTTAGCAAAGAGTTGTTGTAATTATTCGGAGTTAAGGATGTGGGTAACATCACGGGACCAGACAACATCTCCGCCGAACCAAGCAACGTCTCTTCCAAACCAAGCAGCGTCGCCGTGCAGGCACTGCCATCGCCCGTCAATATCATCCAGGTAAGAAACGCTCTTTAAGTTTCGTATAGACCATTGCATCACACGACCTAGTAAGATCGAGAAATCCTACACAAAAACTTGCCTAAAAAAAGAACCAGAAGGGCATATAACAATGGCAAATGCTTTAATAAAGAATGTCTTATCGTAATCTCAAGTTGAAAAGACTGTTTTCTCTTGTTTACTGTGAATGTGATGGAATTGTATTTTCTCTTGCTTGATTGGTTGTTACCAATCGATCGGTTGTCTCGCCGATCTTATGAGGTTTGATTGGTTTTCACCAATCAATCGGTTGTCGCCGGTCTACCCTAAAGCTATCCTCCCGCTTTGGGAAAACAACCCACTAGATGCTCAGAGTTGGTGGACCCATATCTAGGTGGATGAGCTGCTTGCTTCTGGGTGTGTGCGAGGGGCACTTAAGTGGTGCAAGTAGAAGCCAGCTAAGGGGCACATGCCCCTCGAGGGGGCATGTGGGAGACTCAGTGTGGAGGCTCTGAGTTTTTAACATCACCACTGTAAGATTCCTCCCCAGCCTCTCAAAATGTCCAGTGTCTTCTCCTATAATCAATCCCCTCTTCAAAAATATAAAATATCTTGTTTCTAACTATTTTAACCTAGAGAGAGAAAATATTATAGAGAGAGAATATTCAAAATTTGAATATTTTTATTTGAATATTCTAGAGAGAGAACATTTAGAATTCGAATATTTTTAGATGACACCCAAAAATGAGTAAATGCTCACATAAGATGAAGAGTTGAAAATGTACAAGGTTTATTAGTAAAAAACTATGAGAAATATTAAAAATATGAGATATTTTTGGTATCCAAAAATGAGTAAATGCTTACATAAGATGAAGAGTTGAAAATGTACAAGGTTTATTAGTAAAAAACTATGAGCAATATTAAAAATATGATATATTTTGGATATCCAAAAAGTAAATGCTCACATAAGATGAAGAGTTGAAAATGTACAAGGTTTATTAGTAAGAAACTATGAGCAATATTAAAAATATGAGATATTTTGGGTATAATGATTCCATTTTGACACATGTAAGGAAGGGGAGTCCATTAAAGGAGGTGCATATTTCACATGCTTGAATGAGTTTTAAACTAAAAAATAATGTGATATTTTTATCTCTCCTCTCTCTTGAACCAAACCAAATCAAAAGGGAACCAAACCGAATCAAAAAATCTAGTCCAAATTCAACCAAACTGATTTGGAAAATTCTAGAATTAGTTTGTTTGGTTAGGAGCTCAATTTTTCCTATAAATAGAGGCCTTCCCCTTTGTTGAAACTCAACAATGTTTAATGCATTGTTACTCTACTCCACCCAAGCCAAGAACTATGAATTTGTTAATAATTCATTAGTTTTTGACATTTCCCTCTTCCAAAGATTGGTAAGAGTTGAACCCTCAAACCATCAAGCTAAAGGAGAGCTATCAAAATCATTAGTAAGTTGGTGATTCTTCTTTCTTTCAATTATTTTATGGATTTTTTAAATGGTTTTTATGCATTATGTCTTCTCTATAATGTTAGGCCTCATTACAAAAGGCATTCCCCTCTCTTCTCTAACAAAACCAACCATTCTCTATCCTAAGTGAATGGTTAAGTGATTAATGTCAATTTTTTATAATGTTTATCTCAATTAAGTGGAAAAAAAAATATTTACTTTAGGATGATTTCAATATTAGTGTATTTTTAATTAGTTTTAAAGACGTAGAAAATTGAAAAATGGTCAGCCATACAAAGGAGGTTATGGCAAAAATTTTAGAATTTAGTAAAAGAAAATTTATCTTTTATTTTATTATAAAAGTGTTACTTTTAGCATAATTGAATTTCATGCATAGAGGTATGCATAAAAGATAAATATTTTATTATAAAAGAGTTACTTTTAGCATAATTGAATTTCATGCATAGAGGTATGCATAAGAGATGAATATTTTATTATAAAAGAGTTACTTTTAGCATAATTGAATTTCATGCATAGAGGTATGCATAAAAGATATGGGAAGTGATAAGATGTGATAACATGCATATGAGATGAGTTAGGATGTGATAAGATGAGTTAAGAAGTGATAGGATGTGTATGGGATGAGGGAAGAAGTGTATGTGATGGGATAAGATGTATAAGGGTTGTGATAGGGTGAGAAATAGGATGTGAATGTGGATGGGTATGTATGCATGTATGCATGTAGATGTGGATGCATGAATGTGGATGTATGGATGTGAATGTGGATGTATGGATGTGAATGTGCATGTAGATGTGGATGTAAGGATGAGGATGCATGAATGTGCATGTAGATGTGGATGTGAAAATAGATGCATGGATGTAGATGTAGATATATGGATGTGAATGTGAATGTGGATGTGGATGTATGCATGAAGATGTGGATGTATGCATGTAGATGTAGATATATAGATGTGGATGTGAATGTGGAGGTGGATGTATGCATGTAGATGTAGATGTATGGATGTGAATGTGAATGTGGATGTGGATGTATGCATGGAGATGTGGATGTATGCATGTAGATGTAGATGTAGATGTATGGATGTGAATGTGAATGTGGATGTGGAGGTATGCATGTAGATGTAGACGTATGGATGTGAATGTGAATGTGGATGTGAATGTTTGCATGGAGATGTGGATGTATGCATGTAGATGTAGATGTATAGATGTGGATGTGAATGTGGAGGTGGATGTATGCATGTAGATGTAGATGTATGGATGTGAATGTGAATGTGGAAGTGGATGTATGCATGGAGATGTGGATGTATGCATGTAGATGTAGATGTATGAATGTGGATGTGGATGTATGCATGTAGATGTGAATGTATGCATATAGATGTGAATGTATGCATATAGATGTGGATGTATGGATGTGAATGTGCATGTAGATGTGGATGTATGGATGAGGATGCATGAATGTGCATGTAGATGTGGATGTGAAAATAGATGCATGGATGTAGATGTGGATGTGTCGATGTGAATGTGGATGTGGATGTGGATGTGGATGTGGATGTGGATGTGGATGTGGATATATGTATGGATGTGAATATATGATATGTTATGTGAAGGAATCTGAAGTGATGAGATGGAAAATGATGTGATGGGATGAGTACACATATAAATGGAATGTGGAATAAGTAATGTGGATTGAAGAGGGGTAATGTGGAAAAATGAGAGTTAATATAGAAACTATATTTGTGTAAATGCTGTTTGTAAATGGCTGTTTTATATCAAGAATGCTGGGGAAGCATTTTGACTGTCTTATGATTAAGGTCGTGGAGACCTAACTGATAAAGTTACAACTGCTGTGACAGAGAGTCAATGGAGGACGTCTCACGTAGCAAAGTCAACCGAGGTCTTAACCAGCCTCGGTTTGATTTAAATGGTGAGCTTCCGGTACGGTGGATGAGGGACCAAGGAAGCGGCCTATGAGTGAAGCGCTAGGTCACCTGCGAAGGATCCTAGAGGGTGCTGACCATACGGTGCTTGGGCTTTGGGTCGCCTAGGATACCCACGCGTGCGTTGAGGAAGATATTGGAACAAGGAGTAAGAGTTGTTTTGTGAAACCGGGCGTGGATCTGGTTGATTGACCTTGCTGGTCTTCAATGGATGAGTCCATGGCTCTTTATATGGATCTGTTGGGTTGATCTTGCTGATCTTCAATGAGATTCCATCTTGATTTTTATAAGTGATTATATTACCGAGTATTATGGGCTAGGAACTAATGAAAAGGCCCCTGAGTGGACAGGTGGTGAGCGTTCTGGTTGCCAATGATGCCATAGATACTTTGATGAAGGAATGATGGAAAATTAAGAATCAACCGGATAATTTGGAAGATTGTGATCAGTGATACTATGGTTCATTAAAGGATTGTTTTAAAACTGGTTGAATCTGTGAAAAAGACAATTTCATATTGGGTGTGTAAGTGGTGTGACTAGTTTTATTTTTGCATGAACATCCGGCTAGGGGGCCTGGGAACTCTTTTCCCTGGTACCCGGGACAAAAATCAAATTCTAAATTGGATCCCATCACTACAGTGTGGTTGGGCGGTTGGCTAACCCATGGGACTGGATGGGGATAGGTTGGAGTGATGGATCCGTAAATTGAGAGTCAATTTCTGCTATTACGATAGATAAAGTAAATCCTGGATACTAATTGTTCTATGGATAGGAATGAACGACTGTGCCTCCTTGATGGGGAAAAAAGCATTGATCCCAATGATCCAAGTGCAAGTTTCTTCCTTGATTTGACCGAGTATCTTTATAGGTGGAGTCGGATCAGTGTGATCAGTAATGATCTTGACTACGTTAGAGTAAAAAGTTATCTTGGTGGAATCGGTCGTGCTTTCCAGGTAAGGGAAGTTTTTCCGAGTCCGGTTTTGAAAAGCCGACGGATTAGTCTCTTGTCCAGATATCCGTGGGGGACGAGGCCCCGAATGTGGGACCCCTGTCCCGCGCGAGAAGTGCTACTTCATCTGCTAGTATCCCGAATCCGTTGCTTGGTGGGAACAGGAATCTCACAGTTGGTATCAGAGCAATTTGGCTGATAAAGATCAATTGAGAAGCCAAATAGGTCAAAAATTTATCAAGAAGCACAAAAAGGTTGTAATTGTGTGATATAAATTCATACAATTTGATATTCAAACTGAAAATTCATAAACTAGTAATTAGGTCTTCAAATAGAAGTACTGCAATTGTATGGAACCCTGACTTGCTTGAGGCCTAGACATGATGGTATTTACCTTATAGTTTCAAGTACCATGACTACCCGTATATACCGAGGGTATAATTGCAACTCTTTACCGGTAGTATATACGAGTAAATCTAAGACTTGAAATTATAAGCATTAATGCTATCCAGATGATGATTTCAAATGTGGTTGATATGATTTTTAATTTTGTTTGAGAATTGATGAATTGATTTGGATTGTGATTGAAAAATGATGATCCCTAAAATTTGGTTGAAATAATTTGGTTGAAATGTAATAAGCTGAGCGAAACCTCAATGAGGATGAATGGGATGAGTCCTTGTGATGATACTCATAACTGGAATGATGATAATGATTTCAGCAAATCACTATGAGATTAGTGGATTGTGCTTTCAAATTGCTATTGTTAACTCTTATCACGGTAGATCAAGTTAAGGGATGACAATTTGAGAAATTTCTTAACTTAAATTTCTGTGGAGAAATGTTCAAAAAGAAATTTTTCAGTCTAATGGACCATTATCGTGTTAAAAATATGGATGATATGATCTGAATGAATTGTTATTTAATGATGAGTTCTATATAAGGGATATTTATCCCAGTATTTTGTTGGGTTGACCAGAATATAAGGAACCCCATAATAAAATTGGATCTTAAAATAAAAGAGTTGTCCTCTGCCTTGCGAGATGAGGACATCTCGCACTTTTTTAAGTGGGGTAGAATGTAAGATTCCTCCCTAGCCTTCGAGGTATACAGGAGTAAGAATCTCCCTTTCTGATCTTATAATTATTTCCTCTCTAAAATAAAAGAAAGATTCTATTTTTTTTTTTAAAAAGGAAAGACCCTTTTCCCAGAATACTTCTCAGGAGTCCCACCTGTTTTAAGGATTCATAACAATGAGTTCAGAAGTGAAAATCGGTGTTTTGGATACCAAGGTTTTGGTCTTCATTCGAGTACGACCCAAAAGAAGTTCTGTATCTCTTGGGGAGTATAAGAAGTTATCCCCCAGATATTGTGGGCGATATCTAAATTCAATGAAAGTAGGTGACTTAGCCTACAAACTTCTTTTACCTCATCTCAAAGTTCTTAATATATTTCATAGAAATATGTGCCAAACCCAAATCATGGAGAGACGAAAAAACTTCAGTGACAAGATACCCCGTTGGCTTCAAGGTTACGCTAGTTCCTTCTTTTATATAAGTCGTAACTCTTACTTGTCACTCGCAGTAATCTTATTTCCATCGATCTCCTTTCTTTCTTAATCTCCTTCATGGCTTGGCAGCAAGAATTGGTTTTATCCATGATGATTTCTCACCTTCAAGACGCAAGCAAGTGTGTGAAGAAGGATTTTATAGAACTGTATGAGCGCTCACTTTTCCCTCACTTGGGAGCTTCTGTAGCTCAGACAAAATGGCGGACCTGTCGAGATATAACTAGGGTAACACCGCCGTGGGGTCGGCAGCACTTTCGTAACAATGTCCGCTTGGCTATGGTTATTGAAGCTTTGGGATTGGGTCCCCAATACTATTGCATGATGAGTTCAAGGCATGGTGGATTTTCTGAGCGGGTCTTCTTACTTGCGTGTTTTCTTCCTCACCAGAAGATATGCCTTTATCCCAATTTTGGCTTGCCTCTTAGAGGTCCTTTTGTTAGATTACCTCATACCACTGAGGTAGGTCCTGCAATATCCAGCTGAATTATTCCCATAGATGAGTTACCTTATACGTGTGCAGCTTGTGAGTGCTGCTTTTGTGACCATATGATGGACGGGCTTATGGAATTGTAAAAAGTCCTTCTATCTTGTTGTATGTTCTAAGAGTGAATAAAGTTGAAATCTTGTTCTTGTCTTGAGTCTTGCTCTCTTTGAGACTTTTCTTGGTGGTTAATTTAATTAAATTTTCTCTCAGTCTCATATTCGTGCATCTTGCAAAATTACCCCAGTTTGCGAGATGAGGACATCTCGCGTTTTTCAAATGGGAGAGAATGTAAGATTCCTCCCCAGCCTCTCAAAATGTCCAGTGTCTTCTCCTATAATCAATCCCCTCTTCAGAAATATAAAAGATCTTGTTTCTAACTGTTTTAACCTAGAGAGAGAAAATATTCTAGAGAAAGAATATTCAGAATTTGAATATTTTTAGATATAAAAATATCTCATATTATTAAAATAAGTTTTCCTGAAACAGAAATTCAGAAAGAACTTTCCAATGTGCAATTGGAATTAATTGGAAATGGGTATGAAGGACCTTAGCCTAAGGGTCTAGATTTTCAGAAATTTTTGGATTATGATCCAATTAAGGTTCCTATGGACCAATAAGATCAATCCATGTGTGGGGAGGAGATAAATCCAATTTTGTAAAAGATGACACCCAAAAATGAGTAAATGCTCACATAAGATGAAGAGTTGAAAATGTAGAAGGTTTATTAGTAAAAAACTATGAGCAATATTAAAAATATGAGATATTTTGGGTATCCAAAAATGAGTAAATGCTTACATAAGATAAAGAGTTGAAAATGTACAAGGTTTATTGGTAAAAAACTATGAGAAATATTAAAAATATGAGATATTTTGGGTATCCAAAATGAGTAAATGCTCACATAAGATGAAGAGTTGAAAATGTACAAGGTTTATTAGTAAAAGTTTATTAGTAAAAAACTATGAGCAATATTAAAAATATGAGATATTTTGGGTATAATGATTCCATTTTGACACATATGTAAGGAAGGGGAGTCCATATCTTGAACCAAACCAAATCAAAAGGGAACCAAACCGAATAAAAAAGGAACCAAACTAGGTCCAAATCTAGTCCAAATTTAACCAAACTGATTTGGAAAATTCTAGAATTAGTTTGTTTGGTTAGGAGCTCAATTTTTCCTATAAATAGAGACCTTCCACTTTGTTGAAACTCAACAATGTTTAATGCATTGTTACTCTACTCCACCCAAGCCAAGAACTATGAATTTGTTAATAATTCATTAGTTTTTGACATTTCCCTCTTCCAAAGATTGGTGGCCACTCTTGTCCAAACAAGAGTTGAACCCTCAAACCATCAAGCCAAAGGAGAGCTATCAAAATCATTAGTAAGTTGGTGATTCTTCTTTCTTTCAATTATTTTATGGATTTTTTAAATGGTTTTTATGCATTATGTCTTCTCTATAATGTTAGGCCTCATTACAAAAGGCATTCCCCTCTCTTCTCTAACAAAACCAACCATTCTCTATCCTAGGTGAATGGTTAAGTGATTAATGTCAATTTTTTATAATATTTATCTCAATTAAGTGGAAAAAAATGTTTACTTTAGGATAATTTCAATATTAGTGTACTTTTAATTAGTTTTAAAGACATAGAAAATTGAAAAATGGTCAGCCATACAAAGGAGGTTATGGCAAAATTTTTAGAATTTAGTAAAAGAAAATTTATCTTTTATTTTATTATAAAAGTGTTACTTTTAGCATAATTGAATTTCATGCATAGAGGTATGCATAAAAGATGAATATTTTACTATAAAAGAGTTACTTTTAGCATAATTGAATTTCATGCATAGAGGTATGCATAAGACATGAATATTTTATTATAAAAGAGTTAGTTTTAGCATAATTGAATTTCATGCATAGAGGTATGCATAAAAGATATGGGAAGTGATAAGATGTATATGAGATGAGTTAGGATGTGATAAGATGAGTTAAGAAGTGATAGGATGTGTATGGGATGAGGTAAGAAGTGTATGTGATGGGATAAGATGTATAAGGGTTGTGATAGGGTGAGAAATAGGATGTGAATGTGGATGGGTATGTATGGATGTATGCATGTAGATGTGGATGCATGAATGTGGATGTATGGATGTGAATGTGCATGTAGATGTGGATGTATGGATGAGGATG
Organism: Cibotium barometz; assembly: GCF_041138505.1. Classification (NCBI taxonomy): domain Eukaryota; kingdom Viridiplantae; phylum Streptophyta; class Polypodiopsida; order Cyatheales; family Cibotiaceae; genus Cibotium; species Cibotium barometz. The sequence continues at coordinate 10,158,968 of NC_141051.1, forward strand.
CATGAATGTGCTGTAGATGTGGATGTGAAAATAGATACATGGATGTAGATGTAGATGTATGGATGTGAATGTGAATGTGGATGTGGATGTATGCATGAAGATGTGGATGTATGCATGTAGATGTAGATGTATAGATGTGGATGTGAATGTGGAGGTGGATGTATGCATGTAGATGTAGATGTATGGATGTGAATGTGAATGTGGATGTGGATGTATGCATGGAGATGTGGATGTATGCATGTAGATGTAGATGTATGGATGTGAATGTGAATGTGAATGTGGAGGTATGCATGGAGATGTGGATGTATGCATGTAGATGTAGATGTATGGATGTGAATGTGAATGTGGATGTGGATGTATGCATGAAGATGTGGATGTATGCATGTAGATGTAGATGTATAGATGTGGATGTGAATGTGGAGGTGGATGTATGCATCTAGATGTAGATGTATGGATGTGAATGTGAATGTGGATGTCGATGTATGCATGGAGATGTGGATGTATGCATGTAGATGTAGATGTATGAATGTGGATGTGGATGTATGCATGTAGATGTGGATGTATGGATGTAGATGTGAATGTATGGATGTAGATGTGAATGTATGCATATAGATGTGGATGTATGGATGTGAATGTGCATGTAGATGTGGATGTATGGATGAGGATGCATGAATGTGCATGTAGATGTGGATGTGAAAATAGATGCATGGATGTAGATGTGGATGTATGGATGTGAATGTGGATGTGGATGTGGATATATGCATGGATGTGAATGTGAATGTGGATGTGGATGTGGATATATGCATGGATGTGAATATATGATATGTGATGTGAAGGAATCTGAAGTGATGACATGGAAAATGATGTGATGGGATTAGTACACATATAAATGGAATGTGGAATAAGGAATGTGGATTGATGAGGAATAATGTGGAAAAATGAGAGTTAATATAGAAACTGTATTTGTGTAAATGCTGTTTGTAAATGGATGTTTTATGTCAAGAATGCTGGGGAAGCATTTTGACTGTCTTATGATTAAGGTCGTGGGACAGGTGGTGAGCGTTGTGGTATCCAATGATGCCATAGATACTTTGATGAAGGAATGATGGGAAATTAAGAATCAACCGGATAATTTGGAAGATTGTGATCAGTGATACTATGGTTCATTAAAGGATTGTTTTAAAACTAGTTGAATCTGTGAAAAAGGCAATTTCATATTGGGCATGTAAGTGGTGTGACTAGTTTTATTTTTGCATGAACATCCGGCTAGGGGGCCTGGGAACTCTTTTCCCTGGTACCCGGGACAAAAATCAAATTCTAAATTGGATCCCATCACTACAGTGGTTGGGCGGTTGGCTAACCCATGGGACTGGATGGGGTTAGGCTGGACTGATGGATCCGTAAATCGAGACTCAATTTCTGTTATTATGATAGATAAAGTAAATCCCGGATAGTAATTGTTCTATGGATAGGAATCAACGGTTGTGCCTCCTTGATGGGGAAAAAAGAGTTGATCCCAATGATCCAAGTGCAAGTTTCTTCCGTGATCTGACCGAGTATCTTTATAGGTGCAGTCGGATCAACGTGATCAATAATGATCTTGACTACGTAAGAGTAAAAAGTTATCCTGGTGGAATCAGCTGTGCTTTCCGGGTAAGGGAAGCTTTTTTGAGTCCGGTTTTGGAAAAACCGATGGATTAGTCTCTTGTTCGGATATCCGTGGACGAGGCCCCGAATGTGGGACCCCTGTCCCGCGCGAGAAGTGCTACTTTAGCTGCTAGTACCTGGAATCCGTTGCTCGGTGGGAATAGGGATCTCACAACCACCACATCAAGGATAAGGGAGCTGGGGACCCACTTAGTATTTATTCTTCACCAAGCGGGTGAGTGATGTTCGGAGTTCTAGAACCCTGCAGGAATAATTGCCACCGCAGGAACCGTGTGCCTGGGAGCACGTGAATAATGTAATGAGCAAGTGATAAAACTATGACCGTGTTTGAAGATCCATTTGTTTTCAACTGTTTTGGAAGAACTATCTTAATGAATCAGTGAACGAAAAATAATTAAAGGACCCGTTTTTATATGTTTCACAGTGTGACAAGACCAAATCAGGCAACAAAATGATTGGCTGAGTGGGTGGATGGATGCCCTGATGGCACCATCCTATGGATGGGTGGACCTGATGAGACGGGTAACTATCCAAAATACTTTTTACTTACGATCCGTAATAGAGTAACGCCCAAACAAGCCCGTTTTAGGAGAAGGAACTAGTGGCCGTGCCGCATAATATCATAAAGGTGTTAGCTCCCATGAATCAAGCGTGAACATGAACTTGTTCCATCCTCGATTGAGTGCCGTTTGATCGGAGAAATAGATTCCTATTAGAATAATTACGTTTCCCCTAACTGAGGGGATAGAGAAAGGTCCCTTCGTTTGCGCGTATCCTCGTATTTCCAAGAGATCGAGGTGTCGTCAATTGAAGACAAAGGGGACTTAGTTGCCAATCAAAAGGATCCCCTTGAGCTAGCTAGGGTGGGGACCTTACAAGTGGTATCAGAGGAGCCGATCTTAGTTCCTAGGATTTGTTATTCAAAGGTTAACTATTCAGGGATTAAAACAAGTGATTGTTTATCATATGAGGACGAATCAATCATCTTTACTAGCCATAGAAGTGATTCGAATATCCTCACATGTTGAGACAATCATCATGTGAAATTATGCTTGTATCTTGGGGGTGCACACGCAAAATATTTGTACAATAAAAAAGATTGGGGAGGAAACCTTTTGAGGAAAAACATTGGGTGATCTAATTAAGAAACCAATGTGACTGAATGACTAGAAGGATAGATCGAAACTTTGTTTAGAGAAATGTCTAGAACACCATATTAGTGAATTTGGAAATTTTCCAATTCCCATTTTTGAATACTTAAAAAAGGGGACATGGATAACATGTTTGTAAGTTTCTCAAAACCCTATCTATGACCTATCATTGGAAAGCGCTTGAAAAATGGAATCTAAAGAGCTATAAAGCGCTCATTTTGGATTAGTGGTGTTCAAGTTATGGTTAATCCAAACTTTTGACCACGTGTCCCAAACTTGTGGGAAATTCCCATATTCCCCAATATGGTGTTCTAGGATATATCTCATTAATTTGTATATTGTAAGTTATTAGGATTATAACTCCATTAAAGAGAGGCCTGTGTAAAGTACCAATATAGGTTCAATTGAATAGTCTACGTGTGAATGCCATCACTAGATGCTTTACACTAAGACGGTCGTCCGGTTCGTGACCCCATCTTGGAAAAACGTGGGTCTAACTTCGGAAGTTACCAAAGAAAAATAAAAATCTCATGCGTATTAATCTTGAGTGCCTTTAGATGTGATGCTATGATAAGTGTTTGATAGTTTTGGACTTTTCCTGGTGGTGGATGATAGCTTTACGGTAGATGGTAGGGGAAGATTAAATTTTGAATTGTTTTCTGGATGAACCTCGGTCCTTTTTTGAAGTTTGTATGATTTCCTTTTTATCTTTATTATTCGACAAGAATATGAGGCTCAGCGAACCAAAAATAAAATAAAATAAAATAATAGTTGAACGAAAATCTCTAGTATTACCAAGGGAAACTTGAAAGTTTACCGTTTGATGATGTTATTGTGATGGAAATCCTAGATTAGCATGCCCATGACCAAGGATGTAAGTAAAGTTAGTGAGCTATCGTCGAAAATATGAAATAATTTTTGCTTTGCCCTATTAGAGCAATATCTAAGTAGAGTATTCCTCTTCCTATAATATATGAGGTCAGATTTTATGGAGGAGCTTATTTTATGTCCCAGTAAGTAACCATGTAAAGTGTTGCACTTATTATATCATATAGGAAATATCATCAAGTTTATATAGGCGAACTAAGTAAAGACCTTTCCTCTAAGAAAGAGAGTTCGAGTCTGAGATACTTCTTAGATATTTTTTAGGCAAGAGAAAGTTTCTCGCCAAGAAAGCTTCGATAATGGCATTAAAGAAGTCCTTCATGGAGCCCCCAATCGGAGCCATTCAAAGGTGAACGAAGGAATTTAGGAGAAGAAGTAGAGGCTTGGATAGAGTCCATGGACGAGTATTTTGATGTAGCTAAATACAGTGAAAGAAACAAGTTTGCCCTTGCTTGTTAAACAAGTGCGAGAAATGATGGGATTAGTTGGAAGAACTATTGTCAATCTAACCACTGGAACCAGGATCGGTCATCATGGGATGCCATGAAGGTACATCTTCGTGTGAAAGGTTTTGTCCTCTAGGATTTTGGGAGGATAAAATGAATGAATTTTTGGAGCCAACCCATGAAAGGAAGACCCTAGACGAATACCACCATACTTTTGTTAAACTTATTCAATTTTCTCCAGAGATGGATGAGGTAACTCTTCTCCATCGATTCATTGGGAAGCTTGATCCGCCTTTGACTAACCTAGTCAAGAATTACCAAGCCATCCTCCCTTTCAGAAGCCATAATTATGGCCAGAGACTATGATAAAGTTTTTTATATGGAAAGTGTCCAGAACGACGTGAGTCCTTCCATGTTAATCAGGAAGAGGTCCCCTAATTCAAGAGAAATGTCAAGCCCACCCCTGCCTAAGAGGAACCGTGAGCTAGAGCAAAATCAAGGTCAAGAAATAGGGATAACAAGGTTAGAGAGTAGATCTTCGACTCTCATAGACATCGCATCGGGACCTTTCAAGAAGGAAGACGTTTTAGATGCGAATGACAAGGTCATTGTCGCGATAGGAAAATCACCCTTTCCTATCAAGATCATCCTCGGCTAGACCAAAAGGAAGACCAATCTTTCAGAAAACAAGATTAGAAAGAAGAGCTCTCCCTCACCTATATATCAAGAGAATAAGGACATTGCAATGAGCTTTTCCATGAGAACAAACGCTTCAAGTGTAAACAACATGAGAAAAGATTTCCCGACCCAGGACCCTTCTCTTCCCAATCATGAAAAGGGGAAACCCAATAGGATGGGCGGGTCTATATCGATCCAAGAGCCTAGGATATCCAAACTAGGAAGTGGTTGCCCAAGTTATGATTGTTTTGAATTAAGCTAGAGATCATTGATTCTTTAATTAAAGTTTAATTAAGAATATGTTAGAGGGAGTATACTAGAGATTAGCATAGGGATTATCTTAGGAAGTATTATAGAGATTATGATAAGATTATAAATGAGAGATTGAGTTATAAATTTTGATATAGAATATAGATATGATGGGTTAAAGAGAGCCAAATTTAACAAGTGTTTTTATGAGTAAATAGAAGTTGATTGTTGTTGTAAGAATCATGTGAAGTAATGTACATGATGAATAGAGGTATTCTAGGAGACAATGCTAGTAGGGTTATGCATCTTGCTATCATAGGTTAGATCGCATACATGATTGTGATCTCCTTACATTTTTCCATGGCAATTTGGGAAGTACCATATTACATGGGAGTATGGAATAAGGAATTCATAAGGTAGGATCAAGGATAATAAACAATCGGTTCATATCATATAGAAGTGTATACGGATGCATGAACTTAGGATAATAAAGCCAATTAACTTTAGAATAATGAAGGCATTCTGGAAGCTCAACAAAATGAGGTAGATATATGAAAGAAGGGACTCTTAGTAGGAACAATGTTTAGATAAAAGAAGGTTTCTACCTAGTGGGGATACCACTTTGGGAGAGAGAGAGAGAGAGAGAGAGAGAGAGAGGAGGATTTACTTAGAGATTACCTCGAGATGAGGACATCTCGAATCTTTTAAGTGGGGGAGAGAATGTAACACATCCCTCCCAAGCCATGTAACGATTCTCTTTTAATATAGGTTTCAAGAGGAAAGAGAGTGCACATCGAGAGAGACTATAAGGTTAGAAACGTTAAGAAAGTGATAGAGTAAAAATATTAGTTCCAAAAATCTGAAAAGAAATGAGAAGGTAAGAATAGATCCACTAAGAGAGAAACATCGCCAAAAACAGAATTCTGAATTTAGGTGATAGCAAGTCATATTTAGAGTACTTTTATACATTTAGAGTCCATGCACACTAAAAATATGGAAAAGCAAAGCATTTCTAAAGATGGCACGTTTGCGGCAATATACAGACGTTTTTACCTATTCTACCCCCACGTTGCTGTCTTATAGACCAAATGCATTCCGGTTCTTTTGGCTGGCTACATGACTATATTCTGAGTTTTTATCAGAGAGTTATGGTGGCTGCCAAAACAATTTGCTAGTTCTCTACACATGGAAACTGTAAGGAGCAGGCAAGTAGCCTCAAGGTGGTTCTGGACCTTGAGATGTATATCTATATATATGTCTTCATTTTCACTTGGGTGGCGTCCTCACACACATCATTTTTAGGAAAGAGTTGTTGTAATTATGCGGAGTTAAGGATGTGGGTAACATCACCGGACCAGACAACATCTCCACCGAACCAAGCAACGTCTCTTTCGGACCAAGCAGCGTCGCCGTGCAGGCACTCCACCGCCCGTCAATATCGTCCAGGTAAGAAACGCTCTTTAAGTTTCGCATAGACCATTGCATCACGCGACCTAGTAAGATTGGGAAATCCTACACAAAAACTTGCTTAAAAAAAGAACCAGAAGGGCATATAACAATGGCAAATGCTTTAATAAAGAATGTCTTATCGTAATCTCAAGTTGAAAAGACTGTTTTCTCTTGTTTACTGTGAATGTGATGGAATTGTATTTTCTCTTACTTGACTGGTTGTTACCAATCTATCGGTTTTCTCATCGATCTTATGAGGTTTGATTGGTTTTCACCAATCAATCGGTTGTCGTTGGTCTACCCTAAAGCTATCCTCCCGCTTTAGGGGAACAACCCACTAGATGCTCAGAGTTGGTGGACCCATATCTAGGTGGATGAGCTGCTTGCTTCGGGTGTGTGCGAGGGGCACTTAAGTGGTGAAAGTAGAAGCCAGCTAAGGCACATGCCCCTCGAGGGGTCATGTGGGAGACTCAGTGTGGAGGCTCTAAGTTTTTAACATCACCGCCACATCGAGGATGAGGGATCTAGGGACCCACTTAGCATTTATTCTTCACCAAGCGGGTGAGTGATGTTCGGAGTTCTAGACCCCTCTAGGAATAATTGCCACCGCAGGAACCATGTGTGCTAGGGAGCACGTGAATAATGTAATGAGCAAGTGATAAAATTATGACCGTGTTTGAAGATCCATTTGTTTTCAACTGTTTTGGAAGAACTATCTTAATGAATCAGTGAACGAAAAAAAATTAAAGGACTCGTTTTTATATGTTTCACAGTGTGATGGGACCAAATCAGGCAACAAAATAAATGGCTGAGTGGGTGGATGGATGCCCTGATGGCACCATCCTATGGATGGGTGGTCCTGATGAGACGGGTAACTATCCAAAATACTTATTATTTACGATCCGTAATAGAGTAACGCCCAAACAAGCCCGTTTTAGGAGAAGGAGCTAGTGGCCGTGCCACATAATATCATAAAGGCGTTAGCTCCCATGAATCAAGCATGAACGTGAACTTGTTCCGTCCTCGATCACGCACATTGAGTGCCGTTTGATCGGAGAAATAGATTCCTATTAGAATAATTACGTTTTGCCTGACTGCGGGGATAGAGTTAGGTCCCTTCGTTTGCACGTATCCTCGTATTTCCAAGAGATCGAGGTGTCATCAATCGAAGACAATGGGGACTTAGCTGCCAATAAAAAGGATCCCCTTGAGCCAGCTAGGGTGGGGACCTTACAAGTGGTATCAGAGGAGTTGATCTTAGTTCCTAGGATTTGTTATTCAAAGGTTAACTATTCAGGGATTAAAACAAGTGATTGTTTATCATATGAGGACGAATCAATCATCTCTACTAGCCATAGAAGTGATTCGAATATCCTCGCATGTTGAGACAATCATCATGTTAAATTATGCTTGTATCTTGAAGGTGCACACGCAAAATATTTGTACAATAAAAAAGATTGGGGAGGAAACCTTTTGAGGAAAAACATAGGGTGATCTAATAAAGAAACCAATGTGACTGAATGACTAGAAGGATAGATCGAAACTTTGTTTAGAGAAATGTCTAGGATATATCTCATTAATTTGTATATTGTAAGTTACTAGGATTATAACTCCATTAAAGAGAGACATGTGTAAAGTACCAACATAGGTTCAATTGAATAGTCTATGTGTGAATGCCATCACTAGATGCTTTACACTAAGACAGTCGTTCGGTTCGTGACGCCATCTCGGAAAAACGTGGGTCTAACTTCGGATGTTACCAAAGAAAAATGAAACTCTCATGCGTATTAATCTTGAGTGCCTTTAGATCTCTGATGCTATGATAAGTGTTTGATAGTTTTGGACTTTTCCTAGTGGTGGATGATAACTTTACGGTAGATGGTAGGGGAAGATTAAATTTTGAATTGTTTTCTAGATGAACCTCGATCCTTTTTTGAAGTTTGTATGATTTCCTTTTTATCTTTATTATCCGACGAGAATATGAGGCTCAGCGAACCAAAAATAAAATAAAATAAAATAATAGTTGAACGAAAATCTCTAGTATTACCAAGAAAAAACCTGAAAGTTTACCCTCCTTTGATGATGTTATTGTGATGGAAATCCTAGATTAGCATGCCCATGACCAAGGATGTAAGTAAAGTTAGTGAGCTATCGTCGAAAATATAAAATAATCTTTGCTTTGGCCTATTAGAGCAGTATTCCTCTGCCTATAATATATGAGGTCTCAGAGGTTTTGTCCTCCAAGATTTTGGGAGGATAAAATGAATGAATGTTTGGAGCCAACCCATGAAAGGAAGACCCTAGAGGAATACCACCAAACTTTTGTTAAACTTCTTCAATTTTCTCCAGAGATGGATGAGGTAACTCTTCTCCATCGATTCTTGGGGAAGCTTGATCCGCCTTTGACTAACCTAGTCAAGAATTACCAAGCCATCCTCCCGTTCAGAAGCCATAATTATGGCCAGAGACTATGATAAAGTTTTTTATATGGGAAGTGTCCAGAACGACGTGAGTCCTTCCATGTTGATCAGGAAGAGGTCCCCTAATTCAAGAGAAATGTCAAGCCCACCCCTGCCTAAGAGGAATCGTGAGCTAGAGCAAAATCAAGGTCAAGAAATAGGGATAACAAGGTTAGAGAGTAGATCTTCAACTCTCATAGACATCGCATTGGGACCTTTCAAGAAGGAAGATGTTTTAGATGCCAATGACAAGATCATTGTCATGATAGGAAAATTACCCTTTCCTATCGAGATCATCCTCGGCTAGATCAAAAGGAAGACCAATCTTTCAGAAAACAAGACTAGAAAGAAGAGCTCTCCCTCACCTATATATCAAGAGAATAAAGACAATGCAATGAACTTTTCCATGAGAACAAACGCTTCAAGTGTAAACAACATGAAGAAAGATTTCCCTAACTGACACAGGACCCTTCTCTTCCCAATCATGGAAAGAGGAAACCCAATAGGATGGGTGGGCCTATATCGATCCAAGAGCCTACGATATCCAAACTAGGAAGTGGTTGCCCAAGTTATGATTGTTTTGAATTAAGCTAGAGATCATTGATTCTTTAATTAAAGTTTAATTAAGAATATGTTAGAGGGAGTAATACTAGAGATTAGCATAGGGATTATGTTAGGAAGTATTATAGAGATTATGATAAGATTATAAATGAGAGATTGAGTTAGAAATTTTGATATAGATTATAGATATGATGGGTTAAAGATAGCCAAATTTACCAAGTGTTTCTATGAGTAAATAGAGGTTGATTGTTGTTGCAAGAATCATGTGAAGTAATGTACATGATGAATAGAGGTATTCTAGGAGACAATGCTAGTAGGGTTATGCATCTTGCTATCATAGGTTAGATCGCATACAGGATTGTGATCTCCTTACATTTTTCCATAGCAATTTGGGAAGTACCATATTACATGGGAGTATGGAATAAGGAATTCATAAGGTAGGATCAAGGATAATAAAGAATCGGTTCATATCATATAGAAGTGTATACGGATGCATGAACTTAGGATAATAAAGCCAATTAACTTTAGAATATTTTGGAAGCTCAACAAAATGAGGTAGATATATGAAAGAAGGGACTCTTAGTAGGAACAATGTTTAGATAAAAGAAGGTTTCTACCTAGTGGGGATACCACTTTGGGAGAGAGAGAGAGAGAGAGAGAGAGAGAGAGAGAGAGAGAGAGGAGGATTTACTTAGAGATTACCTCGAGATGAGGACATCTCGAATCTTTTAAGTGGGGGAGAGAATGTAACACATCCCTCCCAAACCATGTAACGATTCTCTTTTAATATAGGTTTCAAGAGGAAAGAGAGTACACATCGAGAGAGACTATAAGGCTAGAAACGTTAAAAAAGTGATAGAGGAAAAATATTAGTTCCAAAAATCTTAAAAGAAATGAGAAGATAAGAATAGATCCATTAGGAGAGAAACATCGCCAAAAACAGAATTCTGAATTTAGGTGATAGCAAGTCATATTTAGAGTACTTTTACACATTTAGAGAGTTATGGCTGCCGAAACAATTTGCTAGTTCTCTACACAGGGAAACTGTAAGGAGCAGGTAAGTAGCCTCAACGTGATTCTAGACCTTGAGATGTATATCTATATATATGTCTTCATTTTCACTTGGGTGGAGTCCTCACACACATCATTTTTAGCAAAGAGTTATTATAATTATGCGGAGTTAAGGATGTGGGTAACATCACGGGACCAGACAACATCTCCGCCGAACCAAGCAACGTCTCTCCCGGACCAAGCAGTGTCGCCGTGCAGGGCACTGCCATCGCCCGTCAATATCATCCAGGTAAGAAACGCTCTTTAAGTTTCGCATAGACCATTGCATCACGCGACCTAGTAAGATCGGAAAATCCTACACAAAAACTTGCCTAAAAAAAGAACCAGAAGGGCATATAACAATGGTAAATGCTTTAATAAAGAATGTCTCATCGTAATCTCAAGTTGAAAAGACTGTTTTCTCTTGTTTACTGTGAATGTGATGGAATTGTATTTTCTCTTGCTTGACTGGTTGTTACCAATCGATCGGTTATCTCACCGATCTTATGAGGTTTGATTGGTTTTCACCAATCAATTGGTTGTCGCCGGTCTACCCTAAAGCTATCCTCTGGCTTTGGGGGAACAACCCACTAGATGCTCAGAGTTGGTGGACCCATATCTAGGTGGATGAGCTGCTTGCTTCCGGGTGTGTGCGAGGGGCACTTAAGTGGTGCAAGTAGAAGCTAGCTAAGGGGCACATGCCCCTCGAGGGGGCATGTGGGAGACTCAGTGTGGAGGCTCTGAGTTTTTAACATCACCGTTGTAAGATTCCTCCCCAGCCTCTCAAAATGTCCACTGTCTTCTCCTATAATCAATCCCCTCTTCAGAAATGTAAAAGATGTTGTTTCTAACTGTTTTAACCTAGAGAGAGAAAATATTCTAGAGAGAGAATATTCAAAATTTGAATATTTTTAGATATAAAAATATCTCATATTATTAAAATAAGTTTCCCTAAAACAGAAATTCAGAAAGAACTTTCCAATGTGCAATTGGAATTCATTGGAAATGGGTATGAAGGACCTTAGCCTAATGGTCTAGATTTTCAGAAATTTTTGGATTATGGTCCAATTAAGGTTCCTATTGACCAATAAGATCAATCCATGTGTGGGGAGGAGATAAATCCAATTTTGTAAAAGATGACACCCAAAAATGAGTAAATGCTCACATAGGATGAAGAGTTGAAAATGTACAAGGTTTATTAGTAAAAAACTATGAGCAATATTAAAAATATGAGATATTTTGGGTATCCAAAAATGAGTAAATGTCCATCTTGATTTTTATAAGTGATTATATTACCGAGTATTATGGGCTACGAACTATTGAAGAGGCCCCTAAGTGGACAGGTGGTGAGCATTGTGGTTGCCAATGATGCCATAGATACTCTGATGAAGGAATGATGGGAAATTAAGAATCAACCAGATAATTTGGAAGATTGTGATCAGTGATACTATGGTTCAATAAAGGATTGTTTTAAAACTGGTTGAATCTGTGAAAAAGGCAATTTCATATTGGGTGTGTAAGTGGTGAGACTAGTTTTATTTTTGCATGAACATCTGGCTAGGGGGCCTGTGAACTCTTTTTCTTGGTACCCGGGACAAAAATCAAATTCTAAATTGGATCCCATCACTACAGTGGTTGGGCGGTTGGCTAACCCATGGGACTGGATGACGTTAGGCTGGACTGATGGATCCGTAAATCGAGACTTAATTTCTGTTATTACGATAGATAAAGTAAATCCCGGATAGTAATTGTTCTATGGATAGGAATCAACGGTTGTGTCTCCTTGATGGGGAAAAAAGCGTTGATCCCAATGATCCAAGTGCAAGTTTCTTCTTTGATCTGACCGAGTATCTTTATAGGTGCAGTCGGATCAGCGTGATCAATAATGATCTTGACTACGTTAGAGTAAAAAGTTATCTTGGTGGAATCGGCCGTGCTTTCCGGGTAAGAGAAGTTTTTCTGAGTCTGGTTTTGAAAAAACCGACGGATTAGTCTCTTGTCCGGATATCCGTTGGACGAGGCCCCGAATGTGGGACCCCTGTCCCGCGCGGGAAGTGCTATTTCATTTGCTAGTACCCCGAATCCGCCGTTGCTCGGTGGGAACAGGGATCTCACAGTTGGTATCAGAGCAATTTGGCTGATAAAGATCAATTGAGAAGCCAAATAGGTCAAAAATTTATCAAGAAGCATAAAAAGGTTGTAATTGTGTGATATAAATTCATACAATTTGATATTCAAACTGAAAATTCGTAAACTAGTAATTGGGTCTTCAAATAGAAGTACCACAATTGTATGGAACCCTGACTTGCTTGAGGCCTAGACATGATGGTATTTACCTTATAGTTCCAAGTACCATAACTACCCGTATATACCGAGGGTATAACTGTAGCTCTTTACTGGCAGTATATACGAGTAAATCTAAGACTTGAAATTATAAGCATTAATGCTATCCACATGATGATTTTGAATGTGGTTGATATGATTTTTAATTCTGTTTGAGAACTAATGAATTGATTTGGATTCTGATTGAAAAATGATGATCCCTAAAATTTGGTTGAAATGTAATAAGCTGAGCAAAACCTCAATGAGGATGAATGGGACGAGTCCCTGTGATGATATTCATAACTGGAATGATGATAATGATTTCAGCAAATCACTATGAGATTAGTGGATTGTGCTGTCGAATTGCTATTGTTAACTCTTATCACGGTAGATCAAGTTAAGGGATGATAATTTGAGAAATTGCTTAACTTAAATTTTCGTGGAGGAATGTTCAAAAAGAAATTTTTCGATCTAATGGACCATTATCGTGTTAAAAATATGGATGATATGATCTGAATGAATTGTTATTTAATGATGAGTTCTATATAAGGGATATTTATCCCAGTATTCTATTGGGTTGACCAGAATATAAGGAACCCCAGAATAAAATTGGATCTTAAGAAAAAGAGTTGTCCTCTACCTTGTGAGATGAGGACATCTCGCACTTTCTTAAGTAGGGTAGAATGTAAGATTCCTCCCCAGCCTTCGAGGTATATAGGAGTAAGAATCTCCCTTTCTGATCTTCTAATTATTCCCTCTCTAAAATAAAAGAAAGATTCTATTTTTTTTTTAAAGGGAAGACCCTTTTCCCAGAATACTTCTAAGGAGTCCCACCTGTTTTAAGGATTCAGAACAATGAGTTCAAAAGTGAAAATCGGTGTTTTGGATACCAAGGTTTTGGTCTTCATTCGAGTACGGCCCAAAAGAAGTTCTTTATCTCTTGGGGAGTATAAGAAGTTATCCCCAAGATATTGTGGGCCATATCTAAATTCAATGAAAGTAGGTGACTTAGCCTACAAGCTTCTTTTACCTCCTCATCTCAAAGTTCTTAATGTATTTCATAGAAATATGTGCCAAACCCAAATCATGGAGAGACGAAAAAGCTTTAGTGACAAGATACCCCGTTGGCTTCAAGGTTACGCTAGTTCCTTCTTTTATATAAGTCGTAACTCTTAGTTGTCGCTTGCAGTAATCTTACTTCCATCGATCTCCTTTCTTTCTTAATCTCCTTCGTGGCTTGGTAGCAAGAACTGGTTTTATCCATGATGATTTCTCACCTTCAAGACGCAAGCGAGTCTGTGAAGAAGGATTTTATAGAACTGTATGAGCGCTCACTTTTTCCTCACTTGGGAACTTGTGTAGCTCATAAAAAATGGCGGACCTGTCGAGATATAACTAGGGTAACACCGTGGGGTCGACAGCACTTTCGTAACAATGTCCGCTTGGCTATGGTTATTGAAGCTTTGGGTTTGGGTCCCCAATACTATTGCGTGATGAGTTCAAGGCATGGTGGTCTTTCTGAGCGGGTCTTCTTACTTGAGTGTTTTCTTCCTCACCAGAAGATATGCCTTTATCCCAATTTCAGCTTGCCTCTTAGAGGTCCTTTTGTTAGATCACCTCATACCACTGAGATTGGTGCTGCAATATCCAGCCGAATTATTCCCATAGATAAGTTACCTTATACGTGTGCAGCTTGTGAGTGCTGCTTTTGTGACCATATGATGGACGGGCTTATGGAATTGTAAAAAGTCCTTCTATCTTGCTATATGTTCCAAGAGTGAATAAAGTTGAAATTTTGTTCTTGTCTTGAGTCTTGCTCTCTTTGAGACTTTTCTTGGTGGTTAATTTTAATTGAATTTTCTCTCAGTCTCATATTCGTGCATCTTGCAAAATTATCCCAGTTTGCGAGATGAGGACATCTCGCGTTTTTCAAGTGGGAGAGAATTTAAGATTCTTCCCCAGCCTCTCAAAATGTCCACTGTCTTCTCCTATAATCAATCCCCTCTTCAGAAATATAAAAGATCTTGTTTCTAACTGTTTTAATCTAGAGAGAGAAAATATTCTAGAGAGAGAATATTCAAAATTTAAAAATTTTTAGATATAAAAATCTCATATTATTAAAATAAGTTTCCCTGAAACAGAAATACAGAAAGAACTTTCCAATGTGCAATTGGAATTAATTGGAAATGGGTATGAAGGACCTTAGCCTAATGGTCTAGATTTTCACAAATTTTTGGATTATGGTCCAATTAAGATTCCTATGGACCAATAAGATCAATCCATGTGTGGGGAGGAGATAAATCCAATTTTGTAAAAGATGACACCCAAAAATGAGTAAATGCTCACATAAGATGAAGAGTTGAAAATGTACAAGATTTTTTAGTAAAAAACTATGAGCAATATTAAAAATATGAGATATTTTGGGTATCCAAAAATGAGTAAATGCTTACATAAGATGAAGAGTTGAAAATGTACAAGGTTTATTAGTAAAAAACTATGAGCAATATTAAAAATATGAGATATTTTGGGTATACAAAAATGAGTAAATGCTCACATAAGATGAAGAGTTGAAAATGTACAAGGTTTATTAGTAAAAAACTATGAGCAATATTAAAAATATGAGATATTTTGGGTATAATGATTCCATTTTGACACATATGTAAGGAAGGGGAGTCCATTAAAGGAGGTGCATATTTCACATGCTTGAATGAGTTTTAAACTCAAAAATAATGTGATATTTTTATCTCTCCTCTCTCTTGAACCAAACCAAATCAAAAGGGAACCAAACCGAATAAAAAAGGAACCAAACTAGGTCCAAATCTAGTCCAAATTCAACCAAACTGATTTGGAAAATTCTAGAATTAGTTTGTTTGGTTAGGAGCTCTGTAAGATCCCTGTTCCCACCGAGCAACGGATTCGGGGTACTGGCAGCGGAAGTAGCGCTTCTCGCGCGGGACAGGGGTCCCACACTCGGGGCCTCGCCCACGGATATCCGGATAAGAGACTAATCCGTCGGTTGTTCCAAAACCGAACCCGAAAAAACTTTCTTAACCGAAAGCACGGGCGATTCCACCAGGATAACTTTTTACTCTAACGTAGTCAAGATCATTTCTGATCGAGATGATCCAATTACATCTATAAGATACTTAGTTAGTTCAAGGAAGAAACTTGCACTTGGATCATTGGGATCAACGCTTTTTTCCCCATTCAAGAGGCACAGCCGTTGATTCCTATCCATAGAACAGTTACTGTCCGGGATTTTTTTTTTTCTATCGTAAAAACAAAAGTTTGAGTCTCGATTTACGGATCCATCAGTCCAGCCTAACCCCATCCGATCCCATGGGTTAGCCAACCGCCCAACCACTGTAGTGATGGGATCCAATTAAGAATTTGGTTAGGTTTTGTCCCGGGTACCAAGGAAAAGAGTTCCAAGGTCCCCTAGCCGGATGTTCATGCAAAAATAAAACTAGTCATACCACTCACACACCCCCAATATGAAATTGCCTTTTCACAAACTCAACCAGTTTAAAACAACCCTTTAATAAAACCATAGTATCACTGATCACCATCTTCCGATTTATCCAGTTGATTCTTAATTTTTCCATCATTCCTTCCTCAGAGTATCTATGGCATCATTGGCATCTAGGACGCTCACCACCTGTCCACTCAGGGGCCGTTTCCTAATCCCTAGCCCATAATACTCGGCAATATAATCACTTATCAAGATGGAATCTCGTTGAAGATCAACAAGATCAACCAAGAGATCCATATAAAGAGCCATGGACTCATCCATTGAAGACCAGCAAGGTCAATCAACCAGATCCATGCCCGATTTCAGAAAATAACTCCAACTCTGTTCCAATATCTTCCTCGACGCACGCGTGGGTATCCTAGGCGACCCAGAGCCCAAGCACCGTATGGTCAGCACCCTCTAGGATCCTTCGCAGGTGACCTAGCGCTTCACTCATAGGCTGCTTCCTTGGCCCCTCATCCACCGTACCGGAAGCTCACCATTTTAATCGCACCGAGGCTGGTCAAGACCTCGGCCGAACTTGCTACGCGAGACGTCCTTCATTGACTCTCCGTCAGCAGTTGCAACATTATCAGTTAGGTCTCACGACCTTAATCACAAGATAGTCACAATGCTCCCCCAGCAATCTTGACATAAAACAGTCATTTACAAACAGCATTTACAAACAGTTTACAATACAGTTTCTATTTTTACTTTCATTTTTCCACATTATCCCTCATCAATCCACATTACTTATTCCATATTCCATTTATATGTATACTCATCCCCTCACATCATTTTCCATCTCAACACTTCAGATTCCTTCACATCACATATCGTATATTCACATTTATACATATATTCACATCTCCACATCCACATTCACATCCACACATCCACATCTACATCCATACATCTATTTTCACATCCACATCTACATGCACATTCATGCATCCACATCCATACATCCACATCTACATGCACATTCACATCCATACATCTACATCTATATGCGTACATTCTCATCTACATGCATACATCCACATCTCTATGCATACATCCACATCCACATCCACATTCACATTCTCCTCATACATCTACATCTACATGCATACATCCACCTCCACATTCACATCCACATCTATACATCTACATCTACATGCATACATCCATCTCCACATCCACATCCACATCTACATCTACATGCATACATCCATCTCCACATCCACATCCACATCTACATCTACATGCATACATCCACCTCCACATCCACATCCATATCTATACATCTACATCTACATGCATACATCCACATCCACATCTATACATCTACATCTACATGCCTACATCTACATCTCCATTCACATCCACATCCACATCTATACATCTACATCTACATGCATCCATCCACATCTCTATTTACATCCTCATCTATACATCTACTTCTACATGCATACATCCACATCTCCATGCATACATCCACCTCCACATTCACACTCACATCCATACATCTACATCTACATGCAAACATCCACATCTCCATGCATAATAAAATTCTTTTAATTAATCTAGGATGATAGTTCCTAGAATATGGTAGGAAGTCCTCTTTTTATGCTTTGAATGAATTTATTTTATGCGTAATTTCTATAAAAATTTTACCATAGCTCCGCTACTATGACTGATAAATCTCAATTTTTTTCTAAGGGATAAAGCTTATCATTAAGGAAATAATTAGAATGGTCTCTAATTGGGTCATCAATCCATAATGGATTGAATCATCAATGTGCATAAACTAAAAGCATAGCAAAAAGCCATTAATTTGGCCTCAAGCATAGCTTAATCTTGGATTAAGAAAAGCTTTATGAAAAGCTTCGTTTGGATTGAGAATGGGTCATGAGTATGACCATTTCTTGAGTGAGAGAGAGAAATTACATAAAAACCATTAGAATTTAAACATAAATGGAAATTAACTTCAATAGCATTTATTAAATTATGTAACTCTTCACTACTATTCACCAATTAACTTCAATAGCATTTAAAAAACCATACCAATTAAACTTCTCAAGCTTGAGAGGGGTTGAGAAGAGAGAATCATTGAGTAATTATAGAAAAGATCAAAATTCAATATACTTACCTTATAATTTGCTTGATTCTTTATTCACGGTAGAGGCCCCCAACCAATCAATTGGTTTAGTATGTTGATGGAACCACCAATGGGGATTGAAGAAAGAGAGAAGTGTCAAAACTAGTGAATTATTAAAGAGTGGCTTAGGTGGAGTAACAAAGCATAAGACACTATATATTTTGGTTTAGATGGAGTAGAGTAACAAAGCATAAGACACTATATATTTTGGCTTAGATGGAGTAGAGTAACAAAGCACTATATATTTTGGCTTAGATGGAGTAGAGTAACAAAGCATAAGACACTATATATTTTGGCTTAGGTGGAGTAGAGTAACAAAGCATAAGACACTATATTTTTTTGGCTTAGGTGGAGTAGAGTAACAAGGCATAAGACTCTATATCTTTTTCAACAAGGGGAGGCTTCTATTTATAGGAAAATTTGAGCTCCTAACCAAACAAACTGATTCTAGAATTTTCCAAGTCAGTTTGGTCACTTTTTGACCATTTTTAGGTCAGTTAAGCTAACTTTTTGGAACTAGACTTGAATGAGGAGAGAGGAGAGATAAAATATCTCAATTTTTATGAGTTTAAAATTTATTCAAGCATGTGAAATATGCACCTCCTTTAAAGAATTCCCCTTCCTTACATATGTGTCATAATGGAATCATTTTAATATTGCTCATAGTTTTTTACTAATAAGCCTTGTACATTTTCAACTCTTCATCTTATGTGAGCATTTAAGGGACTCCCCTTCCTTACATATGTGTCATAATAAAATCATTATTCCCAAAATATCTCATATTTTTAATATTGCTCATAGTTTTTTATTAATAAACCTTGTACATTTTCAACTCTTCATCTTATGTGAAATATGCACCTCCTTTAAAGAACTCTCCTTCCTTACATATGTATCATAATGGAATCATTTTAATATTGCTTATAGTTTTTTTACTAATAAACCTTGTACATTTTCAACTCTTCATCTTATGTGAGCATTTAAGGGACTCCCCTTCCTTACATATGTGTCATAATAAAATCATTATTCCCAAAATATCTCATATTTTTAATATAGTTTTTTACTAAAAAACCTTGTACATTTTCAACTCTTCACCTCATGTGAGCATTTACTCATTTTTGGGTATTTTCTTTTTTACAATTTGGATTTATCTCCTCCCTACACATGGATTGATGCTATTGGTCCATAGGAACCTTAATTGGACCATAGTCTAAAGATTTATGAAAATCTAGACCCTTAGGCTAAGGTTCTTTATACCTATTTCCAATTAATTCCAATTGCACATTGGAAAATTCTTTTTAAATTTCTGTTTCAGGGGAACTCATCTGAATTATAAGAGATATTTTTCTATCCAGCAATATTCAGAATCTGAATATTCTCTCTCTAGAATATTTTCTCTCTCTAGGTTAAAACAGTCACAAACAAGATCTCTTATATTTCAGAAAAGGAATTGATTATAGGGGAATATACTAGACATCAAAAAGGGTTTGGGAGAGGAATCTTACATTCTACCCCACTTAAAAAACGCGAGATGTCCTCATCTCGCAACTTGGAATAATTTCGCAAGATGCACGAATATGAGACTTAGAGAAAAATTTTAATCACGATTAACCACCAAGAAAAGTCTTAAAGAGAGCAAGATTCAAAATAAGAACAAGATTTAAACTTTATTCATTCTCAGAACTTATACAGTAAAGATAGAGAAACTCTTAACACTTCCATAAGCCCGTCCATCATATGGTCACAAAAGCAGTCCTCACAAGCTGCACAAGTATAGGGTAACTCATCTATGGGAATGATTCTGCTGGTTATTGCCGCACCTATCTCAGTGGTATGAGGTGATCTAACAAAAGGACCTCTGAGAGGCAAGCCAAAAACGGGGTAAAGGCATATCTTCTCATGAGGAAGAAAACATGCCAGTAAGAAGACCCGCTCAGAAAACCCAAGATGCCTTGATCTCATGACACAGTAGTATCGGGGACCCAAACCCAAAGCTTCAATAACCATGGCCAAGCGGACATTGTTACGAAAGTGTTGCTGACCCCAGGGTGTTACCCTAGTTATGTTTTGATAGGTCCGCCATTTGGTCTGCGCTACAGAAGTTCCTAGGTGAGGAAAAAGTGAGCGCTCATACTGTTCTATAAAGTCTTTCTTCACAGACTCTCTTGCGTCTTGAAGGTGAGAAATCATCAGGGATAAAACTAATTCCTGTTGCCAAGCCATGAAGGAGATTAAGAAAGAAAGGAGATTGATGGGAGTAAGATTACTGTGAGCGACAAGTAAAAGTTACGACTTATATAAAGGAAGGAGCTAGCGTAACCTAGAAGCCAACGGTAACTTGCCACTGAAGTTTTACCGTCTTTCCATGATTTGTGTTTGACACATTTTTCTATAGAAGGCATTAAGAATTTTGAGATGAGGAGATAAAAGAAACTTGTAGGCTAAGTCACCTACTTTCATTGAATTCAGATATAAGGATCACAATATCTGGGGGATAACTTCTTATACTCCCCAAGAGATAAAGAACTTCTTTTGGGCCGTACTCGAATGAAAACCAAAACCTTGGTATCCAAAACACCGATTCTCACTTCTAAACTCATTGTTCTAAATCCTTAAAACAGGCGTGACTCCTGAGAAGTATTCTAGGAAAAGGGTCTTCGTTTTTTAAACAGAAATTTTCTTTTATTTTAGAGAGGGAATAATTATAAGATCAGAAAGGAAGATTCTTACTCCAGTATACCTCGAAGGTTGGGGAGGAATCTTACATTCTACCCCACTTAAAAAGTGCGAGATGTCCTCATCTCGCAAGGTAGAACTCATCATTAAAAAACAATTCATTCAGATCATATCATTCATATCTTTAACATGATAAAGGTCCATTAGACCGAAAAGTTTCCTTCGGAACATTCCTCCCCACGGAAATTTCAGTCAAGCAAGTTCTCAATTTGACATCCCTTAACTTGATCTACCGGTCAAGTATTAACAGTAGCAATCTGACAGCACAATCCACTAATCTCATAGTGATTTGCTGAATTCGTTATCATCATTCTAGTTATGAATATCATCACAGAGACTCGTCCCATTCCCCCTCATTGTGGTTTCATTATATTTCAACTAATTTTTAAAAATCAACATTTTTTTTTCAATCAGCATTTTCAATCAGAATCCAAATCAATTCATCAATTCTCAAACAGAATTAAAAATCATATCAATCACATTCGAAATCATCATCTGGATAGCATTAACGCTGATAATTTCAAGTCTTAGATTTACTCGTATATACTGTCAGTAAAGAGCTGCAGTATACTCTCGGTATATACGCGTAGTCACGGCCCTTGGAATTATAAGGTAAATACTATCATGTCTAGGCTTCAAGAAAGTCAGGGATTCTATATAATTGCGGTACTTCCATCTGAAGAACCGATTATCAAATTATGAATTTCAGTTTGAATATCA
Source organism: Cibotium barometz (assembly GCF_041138505.1). Lineage (NCBI taxonomy): Eukaryota > Viridiplantae > Streptophyta > Polypodiopsida > Cyatheales > Cibotiaceae > Cibotium > Cibotium barometz. The sequence goes on from NC_141051.1 coordinate 10,180,993, forward strand.
AATTGTATGAATTATATCACACAATTATATCCTTTTGGTGTTTCTTGATAATTTTTTGACATATTTGTCTTCTCAGTTGATCTTTATTAACCAAATGCTCTGATACCAACTGTAAGATCCCTGTTCCCACCGAGCAACGGATTCGGGGTACTGGCAGCGGAAGTAGCGCTTCTCGCGCGGGACAGGGGTCCCACACTCGGGGCCTCACCCACGGATATCCGGATAAGAGACTAATCCATCGGTTGTTCCAAAACCGAACCCGGAAAAACTTTCTTAACCGGAAGCACGGGCGATTCCACCAGGATAACTTTTTACTCTAACGTAGTCAAGATCATTTCTGATCGAGATGATCCAATTACATCTATAAGATACTTAGTCAGTTCAAGGAAGAAACTTGCACTTGGATCATTGGGATCAACGCTTTTTTCCCCATTCAAGAGGCACAGCCGTTGATTCCTATCCATAGAACAGTTACTGTCCGGGATTTTTTTTTTCTATCGTAAAAACAAAAGTTTGAGTCTCGATTTACGGATCCATCAGTCCAGCCTAACCCCATCCGATCCCATGGGTTAGCCAACCGCCCAACCACTGTAGTGATGGGATCCAATTAAGAATTTGGTTAGGTTTTGTCTCGGGTACCAAGGAAAAGAGTTCCAAGGCCCCCTAGCCGGATGTTCATGCAAAAAGAAAACTAGTCATACCACTCACACACCCAATATGAAATTGCCTTTTCACAAACTCAACCAGTTGAAAACAACCCTTTAATAAAACCATAGTATCACTGATCACCATCTTCCAATTTATCCAGTTGATTCTTAATTTTTCCATCATTCCTTCATCAGAGTATCTATGGCATCATTGGCAACTAGGACGCTCACCACCTGTCCACTCATCAGGGGCCGTTTCCTAATCCCTAGCCCATAATACTCGGCAATATAATCACTTATCAAGATGGACTCTCGTTGAAGATCAGCAAGATCAACCAACAGATCCATATAAAGAGGCATGGACTCATCCATTGAAGACCAGCAAGGTCAATCAACCAGATCCATGCCCGATTTCAGAAAACAACTCCAACTCTGTTCCAATATCTTCCTCGACGCACGCGTGGGTATCCTAGGCGACCCAGAGCCCGAGCACCGTATGGTCAGCACCCTCTAGGATCCTTCGCAGGTGACCTAGCGCTCCACTCATAGGCCGCTTCCTTGGCCCCTCATCCACCGTACCAGAAGCTCACCATTTTAATCGCACCGAGGCTGGTCAAGACCTCGGCCGACCTTGCTACGCGAGACGTCCTTCATTGACTCTCCGTCAGCAGTTGCAACATTATCAGTTAGGTCTCACGACCTTAATCACAAGATAGTCACAATGCTCCCCCAGCAATCTTGACATAAAACAGTCATTTACAAACAGCATTTACAAATAGTTTACAATACAGTTTCTATTTTTACTTTCATTTTTCCACATTATCCCTCATCAATCCACATTACTTATTCCATATTCCATTTATATGTATACTCATCCCCTCACATCATTTTCCATCTCAACACTTCAGATTCCTTCACATCACATATCGTATATTCACATTCATACATATATTCACATCTCCACATCCACATTCACATCCACACATCCACATCTACATCCATACATCTATTTTCACATCCACATCTACATGCACATTCATGCATCCACATCCATACATCCACATCTACATGCACATTCACATCCATACATCTACATCTATATGCGTACATTCTCATCTACATGCATACATCCACATCTCTATGCATACATCCACATCCACATCCACATTCACATTCTCCTCATACATCTACATCTACATGCATACATCCACCTCCACATTCACATCCACATCTATACATCTACATCTACATGCATACATCCATCTCCACATCCACATCCACATCTACATCTACATGCATACATCCACCTCCACATCCACATCCATATCTATACATCTACATCTACATGCATACATCCACATCCACATCTATACATCTACATCTACATGCCTACATCTACATCTCCATTCACATCCACATCTATACATCTACATCTACATGCATCCATCCACATCTCTATTTACATCCTCATCTATACATCTACTTCTACATGCATACATCCACATCTCCATGCATACATCCACCTCCACATTCACACTCACATCCATACATCTACATCTACATGCAAACATCCACATCTCCATGCATAATAAAATTCTTTTAATTAATCTAGGATGATAGTTCCTAGAATATGGTAGGAAGTCCTCTTTTTATGCTTTGAATGAATTTATTTTATGCGTAATTTCTATAAAAATTTTGCCATAGCTCCGCTACTATGACTGATAAATCTCAATTTTTTTCTAAGGGATAAAGCTTATCATTAAGGAAATAATTAGAATGGTCTCTAATTGGGTCATCAATCCATAATGGATTGAATCATCAATGTGCATAAACTAAAAGCATAGCAAAAAGCCATTAATTTGGCCTCAAGTATAGCTTAATCTTGGATTAAGAAAAGCTTTATGAAAAGCTTCATTTGGATTGAGAATGGGTCATGAGTATGACCATTTCTTGAGTGAGAGAGAGAAATTACATAAAAACCGTTAGAATTTAAACATAAATGGAAATTAACTTCAATAGCATTTATTAAATTATGTAACTCTTCACTACTATTCACCAATTAACTTCAATAGCATTTAAAAAACCATACCAATTAAACTTCTCAAGCTTGAGAGGGGTTGAGAAGAGAGAATCATTGAGTAATTATAGAAAAGATCAAAATTCAATATACTTACCTTATAATTTGCTTGATTCTTTATTCACGGTAGAGGCCCCCAACCAATCAATTGGTTTAGTATGTTGATGGAACCACCAATGGGGATTGAAGAAAGAGAGAAGTGTCAAAACTAGTGAATTATTAAAGAATTCACAGTTCTTGGCTTAGGTGGAGTAACAAAGCATAAGACACTATATATTTTGGTTTAGATGGAGTAGAGTAACAAAGCATAAGACACTGCATATTTTGGCTTAGATGGAGTAGAGTAACAAAGCATAAGACACTATATATTTTGGCTTAGGTGGAGTAGAGTAACAAAGCATAAGACACTATATTTTTTTGGCTTACGTGGAGTAGAGTAACAAGGCATAAGACTCTATATCTTTTTCCACAAGGGGAGGCTTCTATTTATAGGAAAATTTGAGCTCCTAACCAAACAAACTAATTCTAGAATTTTCCAAGTCAGTTTGGTCACTTTTTGACCATTTTTAGGTCAGTTAAGCTAACTTTTTGGAACTAGACTTGAATGAGGAGAGAGGAGAGATAAAATATCTCAATTTTTATGAGTTTAAAATTTATTCAAGCATGTGAAATATGCACCTCCTTTAAAGAATTCCCCTTCCTTACATATGTGTCATAATGGAATCATTTTAATATTGCTCATAGTTTTTTACTAATAAGCCTTGTACATTTTCAGCTCTTCATCTTATGTGAGCATTTAAGGGACTCCCCTTCCTTACATATGTGTCATAATAAAATCATTATTTCCAAAATATCTCATATTTTTAATATTGCTCATAGTTTTTTATTAATAAACCTTGTACATTTTCAACTCTTCATCTTATGTGAAATATGCACCTCCTTTAAAGAACTCTCCTTCCTTACATGTGTCATAATGAAATCATTTTAATATTGCTCATAGTTTTTTTACTAATAAACCTTGTACATTTTCAACTCTTCATCTTATGTGAGCATTTAAGGGACTCCCTTCCTTACATATGTGTCATAATAAAATCATTATTCCCAAAATATCTCATATTTTAAATATAGTTTTTTACTAATAAACCTTGTACATTTTCAACTCTTCACCTTATGTGAGCATTTAAGGGACTCCCTTCCTTACATATGTGTCATAATAAAATCATTATTCCCAAAATATCTCATATTTTAAATATAGTTTTTTACTAATAAACCTTGTACATTTTCAACTCTTCACCTCATGTGAGCATTTACTCATTTTTGGGTATTTTCTTTTTTACAATTTGGATTTATCTCCTCCCTACACATGGATTGATGCTATTGGCCCATAGGAACCTTAATTGGACCATAGTCTAAAGATTTATGAAAATCTAGACCCTTAGGCTAAGGTTCTTTATACCTATTTCCAATTAATTCCAATTGCACAATGGAAAATTCTTTTTAAATTTCTGTTTCAGGGGAACTCATCTGAATTATAAGAGATATTTTTCTATCCAGAAATATTCAAAATCTGAATATTCTCTCTCTAGAATATTTTCTCTCTCTAGGTTAAAACAGTCACAAACAAGATCTCTTATATTTCAGAAAAGGAATTGATTACAGGGGAATATACTAGACATCAAAAAGGGGTTGGGGGAGGAATCTTACAAGCTCAATTTTTCCTATAAATAGAGGCCTTCCCCTTTGTTGAAACTCAACAATGTTTAATGCATTATTACTCTACTCCACCCAAGCCAAGAACTATGAATTTGTTAATAATTCATTATTTTTTGACATTTCCCTCTTCCAAAGATTGGTGGCCACTCTTGTCCAAACAAGAGTTGAACCCTCAAACCATCAAGCCAAAGGAGAGCTATCAAAATCATTAGTAAGTTTGGTGATTCTTCTTTCTTTCAATTATTTTATGGATTTTTTAAATGGTTTTTATGCATTATGTCTTCTCTATAATGTTAGGCCTCATTACAAAAGGCATTCCCCTCTCTTCTCTAACAAAACCAACCATTCGCTATCCTAGGTGAATGGTTAAGTGATTAATGTCAATTTTTTATAATATTTATCTCAATTAAGTGGAAAAAAAATATTTACTTTAGGATAATTTCAATATTAGTATACTTTTAATTAGTTTTAAAGACGTAGAAAATTGAAAAATGGTCAGCCATACAAAGGAGGTTATGGCAAAATTTTTAGAATTTAGTAAAAGAAAATTTATCTTTTATTTTATTATAAAAGTGTTACTTTTAGCATAATTGAATTTCATGCATAGAGGTATGCGTAAGAGATGAATACTTTATTATAAAAGAGTTACTTTTAGCATAATTGAATTTCATGCATAGAGGTATGCATAAAAGATATGGGAAGTCATAAGATGTGATAAGATGCATATGAGATGAGTTAGGATGTGATAAGATGAGTTAAGAAGTGATAGGATGTGTATGGGATGAGGTAAGAAGTGTATGTGATGGGATAAGATGTATAAGGGTTGTGATAGGGTGAGAAATAGGATGTGAATGTGGATGGGTATGTATGGATGTATGCATGTAGATGTGGATGCATGAATGTGGATGTATGGATGTGAATGTGCATGTGAAAATAGATACATGGATGTAGATGTAGATGTATGGATGTGAATGTGAATGTGGATGTGGATGTAGATGTAGATGTATGGATGTGAATGTGGATGTGGATGTATGCATGAAGATGTGGATGTATGCATGTAGATGTAGATGTATAGATGTGGATGTAAATGTGGAGGTGGATGTATGCATGTAGATGTAGATGTATGGATGTGAATGTGAATGTGGATGTGGATGTATGCATGGAGATGTGGATGTATGCATGTAGATGTAGATGTATGGATGTGAATGTGAATGTGGATGTGGAGGTATGCATGGAGATGTGGATGTATGCATATAGATGTAGATATATGGATGTGAATGTGAATGTGGATGTATGCATGTAGATGTAGATGTAGATGTATGTATGTGAATGTGAATGTGGATGTGGATGTATGCATGTAGATGTAGATGTATAGATGTGGATGTGAATGTGGAGGTGGATGTATGCATGTAGATGTAGATGTATGGATGTGAATGTGAATGTGGATGTGGATGTATGCATGGAGATGTGGATGTATGTATGTAGATGTAGATGTATGAATGTGGATGTGGATGTATGCATGTAGATGTGAATGTACGCATATAGATGTGGATGTATGCATGTAGATGTATGGATGTGAATGTGGATGTGGATGTATGCATGTAGATGTGAATGTACGCATATAGATGTGGATGTATGGATGTGAATGTCCATGTAGATGTGGATGTGAAAATAGATGCATGGATGTAGATGTGGATGTATGGATGTGAAAGTGGATGTGGATGTGGATATATGTATGGATGTGAATATATGATATGTGATGTAAAGGAATCTGAAGTGATGAGATGGAAAATGATGTGATGGGATGAGTACACATATAAATGGAATGTGGAATAAGTAATGTGGATTGATGAGGGATAATGTGGAAAAATGAGAGTTAATATAGAAACTGTATTTGTGTAAATGCTGTCTGTAAATGGCTATTTTATGTCAAGAATGCTGGGGAAGCATTTTGACTGTCCTATGATTAAGGTCGTATGAATCAAGCGTGAACGTGAACTTGTTCCATCCTCGATCATGCACATTGAGTGCCGTTTGATCGGAGAAATAGATTCCTATTAGAATAATTACGTTTTCCCTGACTACAGGGATAGAGTTATGTCCCTTCGTTTGCACGTATCCTCGTATTTCCAAGAGATCGAGGTGTCGTCAATCGAAGACAAAGAGGACTTAGCTGCCAATCAAAAGGATCCCCTTGAGCTAGCTAGGGTGGGGACCTTACAAGTGGTATCAGAGGAGCGGATCTTAGTTCCTAGGATTTGTTATTCAAAGGTTAACTATTCAAGGATTAAAACAAGTGATTGTTTATCATATGAGGACGAATCAATCATCTCTACTAGCCATAGAAGTGATTCGAATATCCTCGCATGTTTAGACAATCATCATGTGAAATTGTGCTTGTATCTTGGGGGTGCACATGCAAAATATTTGTACAATAAAAAAGATTGGGGAGGAAACCTTTTGAGGAAAAACATAGGGTGATCTAATAAAGAAACCAATGTGACTGAATGACTAGAAGGATAGATCGAAACTTTGTTTAGAGAAATGTCAAGGATATATCTCATTAATTTGTATATTGTAAGTTATTAGGATTATAACTCCATTAAAGAGAGACTTGTGTAAAGTACCAATATAGGTTCAATTGAATAGTCTACGTGTGAATGCCATCACTAGATGCTTTACACTAAGACGGTCGTCCGGTTTGTGACCCCATCTCAGAAAAACATGGGTCTAACTTCGGATGTTACCAAAGAAAAATGAAACTCTCATGCGTATTAATCTTGAGTGCCTTTAGATGTGATGCTATGATAAGTGTTTGGATAGTTTTGGACTTTTCCTGGTGGTGGATGATAGCTTTACGGTAGATGGTAGGGGAAGATTAAATTTTGAATTGTTTTCTAGATGAACCTCGGTCCTTTTTTGAAGTTTGTATGATTTCCTTTTTATCTTTATTATCCGACGAGAATATTAGGCTCAGCGAACCAAAAATAAAATAGTTGAACGAAAATCTCTAGTATTACCAAGGGAAACCTGAAAGTTTACCCTTTGATGATATCATTGTGATGGAAATCCTAGATTAGCATGCCCATGACCAAGGATGTAAGTAAAGTTAGTGAGCTATTGTCGAAAATATAAAATAATTTTTTCTTTGGCCTATAAGAGCAATATCTAAGTAGAGTATTCCTCTTCCTATAATATATGAGGTCAGATTTTATGGAGGAGCTGATTTTATGTCCCAGTAAGTAACCATGTTAAGTGTTGCACTTATTATATCATATAGGAAATATCATCAAGTTTATATAGGCGAACTAAGTAAAGACCTTTCCTTTAAGAAAGAGAGTTCGAGTGTGAGATACTTCTTAGATATTTTTTAGGCAAGAGAAAGTTTCTCGCCAAGAAAGCTTCGATAATGGCATTAAAGAAGTCCTTCATGGAGCCCCCAATCGGAGCCATTCAAAGGTGAACGAAGGAATTTAGGAGAAGAAGTAGAGGCTTGGATAGAGTCCATGGACGAGTATTTTGATGTAGCTAAATACAGTGAAAGAAACAAGTTCGCCCTTGCTTGTTTAACAAGTGCGAGAAATGATGGGATTAGTTGGAAGAACTATTGTCAATCTAACCACTAGAACCAGGATCGGTCGTCATGGGATGCCATGAAGGTACATCTTCGTGTGAAAGGTTTTGTCCTTTAGGATTTTGGGAGGATAAAATGAATGAATTTTCAAAGCCAACCCATGAAAGGAAGACCCTAGAGGAATATCGCCAAACTTTTGTCAAACTTCTTCAAAACTTCAGTGGTAAGATACCGCATTGGCTTCTAGGTTACGCTAGTTGCTTCTTTTATATAGGTCGTAACTCTTACTTGCTGCTCGCAGTAATCTTACTTCCATCGATCTCCTTTCTTTCTTAATATCCTTCATGGCTTGGCAGTAGGAATTGGTTTTATCCATGATGATTTCTCACCTTAAAGACGCAAATGAGTCTGTGAAGAAGGATTTTATAGAACTGTATGAGCGCTCACTTTTCCCTCACTTGGGAACTTCTGTAGCTCATACCAAATGGCGGACCTATCAAGACATAACTAGGGTAACACCCTGTGTCAGCAGCACTTTCGTAACAATGTCCGCTTGGCTATGGTTATTGAAGCTTTGGGTTTGGGTCCCCGATACTATTGTGTGATGAGATCAAGGCATATTGGGTTTTCTGAGCGGGTCTTCTTACTAGCGTGTTTTCTTCCTCATCAGAATACATGCCTTCACCCCGTTTTTGGCTTGCCTCTCAGAGGTCCTTTTGTTAGATCACCTCATACCACTGAGGTAGGTGCGGCAATAACCAGCCGAATTATTCCCATAGATGAGTTACCTTATAGGTGTGCAGCTTGTGAGTGCTGCTTTTGTGACCATATGATGGACGGGCTTATGGAAGTGTAAAAAGTTCTTCTATCTTTACTGTATATGTTCCAAGAATGAATAAAGTTGAAATCTTTGTTCTTGTCTTGGGTCTTGCTCTCTTTGAGACTTTTCTTGGTGGTTAATCTTAATTAAAAATTTTCTCTCAGTCTCATATTCGTGCATCTTGCGAAATTACTCCCAGTTTGCGAGATGAGGGCATCTCACGTTTTTCAAGTGGGAGAGAATGTAAGATTCCTCCCCAGCCTCTCAAGATGTCCAGCATCTTCCCCTGTAATCAATCCCCTCTTCAGAAATATAAAAGATCTTGTCTCTGTCTATTTTGACATAGAGAGAGAAAATATTCTAGAGAGAGAATATTCAGATTTTGAATATTTTTAGATAGAAAAATTTTTCATATTATTAAAATGAATTCCTCTGAAACAGAAATTCAAAAAGAACTTTCTAATGTGCAATTGAAATTTATTGGAAATGGGTATAAAGGACCTTAGCCTAAGGGTCTATATTTTCAAAAAAATTTGGATTATGGTCCAATTAAGGTTCCGATGGGCCAATAGCATCAATCCATGTGTAGGGAGGAGATAAATCCAATTTGTAAAAGAAGATACCCAAAAATGAGTAAATGCTCACATAACATGAAGAGTTGACTATGTACAAGGTTTATTAGTAAGAAACTATGAGCAATATAAAAAATATGCGATATTTTGGGTATCCAAAAATGAGTAAATGCTCACACAAGATGAAGAGTTGAAAATGTACAAGGTTTATTAGTAAAAAACTATGAGCAATATTAAAAATATGAGATATTTTGGGTATCCAAAAATGAGTAAATGCTCACACAAGATGAAGAGTTGAAAATGTACAAGGTTTATTAGTAAAAAACTATGAGCAATATTAAAAATATGAGATATTTTGGGTATCCAAAAATGAGTAAATGCTCACACAAGATGAAGAGTTGAAAATGTACAAGGTTTATTAGTAAAAAAATATGAGCAATATTAAAAATATGAGATATTTTGGGTATAATGATTCCATTTTGACACATATGTAAGGAAGGGGAGTCCATTAAAGGAGGTGCATATTTCACATGCTTGAATGAGTTTTAAACTCAAAAATAATGTGATATTTTTATCTCTCCTCTCTCTTGAACCAAACTAAATCAAAATGGAACCAAACCGAATCAAAAAGTAACCAAACTAGGTCCAAATCTAGTCCAAATTCAACCAAACTGAATTTGGAAAATTCTAGAATTCAGTTAGCTTTGGGTAGAGCTTCCCTCTCCTATAAATAGAACATGAGTCCTTTGAAAAAAAGATAGAAGAATTTTACTATACTAGAGTTATGCTGAAATAATGCTAATTTGTACTATTCTCTAAAATTCTCTCCAAATTGAAGAATTTGGAGCTTCCCTCTTTCTTTAATCCCCATTGGTGGCTCCATCAACATACTTAACCAATTGATTGGTTGGGGTCCTCTATCATGAACAAAGAATCAAGCAATTTGTAAGGTAAATGGTGAATTTTGATCTTTTCTATAATTTTTCAATGCTTCTCTCCTCTCAACCCCTCTCAAGCTTGAGAAGCTTAATTGGAATGGTTTTTGAATGCTATTGAGGTTAATTAATGAATGGTAGTGAAGAGTTACATAATTTGATGAATGCTATTGAAGTTAATTGATTAATGATAGTTAAGAATTACATAAATTTCCATTTATGCTTAATTCTAATGGTTTTTATGTAATTTCTCTCTCTCACTCAAGAAATGGTCATACTCATGACCCATTCTCAATCCAAATGAAGCTTTTCATAAAGCTTTTCCTAAATCCAAGATTAATCTATGCTTGAGGCCAAATTAAGGGCTTTTTTCTATGTTTTTAGTTTATGTATTTCATGAATATTGATGATTCAATCCATTATGGATTAATGATCCAATTAGGGATCATTCTATTTATTTCCTTAATGATAAGCTTATCCCTTAGAAAATTTGAGATTTATCAGTCACATAGCAGCGGAGCTATGGCAAAATTTTTATAAAAATTACGCATAAAATAATTTCATTCAAAGCATGAAAAGAGGACTTCCTACCATATTCTAGGAATTATCATCCTAGATTAATTGAAAGATATTCATTGTAATCATAGAGAAATTGATTTTTATATTATGCATAATTGATTTTCATGCATAGAGGTATGCATAAAAGATTATTATTCTAACATAAAAGTGTTACTTTTATCATAATTGGATTTCATGCATAGAGGTATGCATAAAAGATTATTATTTTATTATAAAAGTGTTACTTTTATCATATTTGAATTTCATACTTTTATCACAATTGGATTTCATGCATAGAAGTATGCATAAGAGTTGATTATTTTATTATAAAAGTGTGTCTTTTATCATATTTGGATTTCATGCATAGAAGTATGCATAAATGATATTCTTTTTATACTAAAAGTGTGATTTTCATCATAAATGGATTTTATGCAAAACTTAGATGCATAAGAGAAATTCTTTTATTCTAAAAGTGTAATTCCTACCAAATTGAATTTATGCATAGGAAGATGCATAAAAGATTGATTCAAAAGTGTCATTCTCATCTAAATTGAATTTATGCATAGGAAGATGCATAAAAGATTGAATTTTAATTCAAAAGTGTCATTTTCATTTAAAATGAATTTATGCATAGGAAGATGCATAAAAGATTGATTTTTACTTCGAAAGTATAAATCTCCTTAAATGAAATTTATGCATAAATAAATGTGTAAAGAAATCTTATATCAAATATAGGAATTCTCTTGTATTCTACAAATTGATGTGAGATGTGATAGGATGTGATAAGAGGTGTATAAGATGTGATAGGATGTGATAAGAGGTGTATAAGATGTGATAAGAGGTGTATAAGATGTGATAAGATGCTTATGAAATAAGTTAGCTAAGACGAATTAAGATGATGTGATAAGATGTGTATGAGATGAGGTAAGAAGTGTATGTGGTAGGATAAGATGTATATGGTCGTGAGTGACAGGGCAAGAATGGATGTGATGTAAAAGATTAGATGTGAAGGCACATGGGGATATATGAATGGGAATGTGGATGTGGATGTATGGATGTGGATATGGATGTGTATGTATGAATGTGGATGTATAAATGAGGATGTGAAAATGGATGTATGCATGTAGATGTGGATATATGGATGTGAATGTGAATGTGTATGTGAATTAATGTGTCATCGCTATGAGGAAATGGATGAGAATGAGTACACATTGAATGGAATGTGGAATAAGTAATGTGGACTAAGGAGGGATAATGTGGAAAGACGAGAGTTCGATTTAGAAACTGTATTTTGTGACTGTTTGTAAATGACTGTTTTATGTCAAGAATGCTGGGGAAGCATTTTGACCGTCTTGTGGATTAAGGTCATGAAGACCTAACTGTTAAAGTTGCAACTGCTGACGCAGAGTCAATGGAGGACGTCTCGCGTAGCAAGGTCGACCGAGGTCTTGACGAGCCTCGGTTTGATTTAAATGGTGAGCTTCCGATACGGTGGATGAGGGACCAAGGAAGCGGCCTATGAGTGAAGCGCTAGGTCACCTGCAAAGGATCCTAGAGGGTGCTGACCATACAGTGCTCGGGCTCTGGGTCGCCTAGGATACCCACACGTGCGTCAAGGAAGATATTGGAACAAGGAGTAAGAGTTGTTTTCTTAAACCGGGCATGGATCTGATTGATTGACCTTGCTGGTCTTCAATTGGATGAGTCCATGGCTCTTTATATGGATCTGTTGGTTGATCTTGCTGATCTTCAATGGAGAGTCCATCTTGATAAGTGATTATACTGCCGAGTAGTTTGGGCTAGGAACTATTGAAAAGGCCCCTGAGTGGACAGGTGGTGAGCGTTCTGGTTGCCAATGATGCCTTAGATACTCTGATGAAGGAATGATGGGAAGTTAAGAATGAACCGGATAATTTGGAAGATTGTGATCAGTGATACTATGGTTCATTAAAGGATTGTTTTAAAACTGGTTGAATCTGTGAAAAAGGCAATTTCATATTGGGTGTGTAAGTGGAGTGACTAGTTTTATTTTTGCATGAACATCCGGCTAGGGGGCCTGGGAACTCTTTTCCCTGGTACCCGGGACAAAAATCAAATTCTAAATTGGATCCCATCACTACAGTGGTTGGGCGGTTGGCTAATCCGTGGGACTGGATGGGGTTAGGCTGGACTGATGGAACCATAAATCGAGACTCAATTTCTATTACTACGATAGATAAAGTAAATCCTAGATAGTAATTGTTCTATAATTAGGAATCAACGGCTATGCCTCTTGATGGGGAAAAAAGCGTTGATCCTAATGATCCAAGTGCAAGTTTCTTCCTTGATCTGACCGAGTATCTTTATAGGTGTAGTCGGATCAGTTTGATCACTAATGGTCTTAACTACATTAGAGTAAAAAGTTATCCTGGAGGAATCGCTTGTGCTTTCCGGATAAGGGAAGTTTTTTCGGGTTCGGTTTTGGAAAAACCGACGGATTAGTCTTTTGTTCGGATATCTGTGGGCGAGGCCTCGGGTGTGGGACCCTGCCTCGCGCATGAAGTGCTACTTCTGCTGCTAGTACCCTGAATCCGTTGCGCGGTGGGAACATGGATCTCACAGTTGGTATCAGAGCCATTTGGCTAATAAAGATCAACTGAGAAGATAAATATGTCAAAAATTTATCAAGAAACACAAAAAGGTTGTAATTGTGTGATATAAGTCATACAATTTGATATTCAAACTGAAATTCGTAATTTGGTAATTGGGTCTTCAGATGGAAGTACCGCAATTATATAGAATCCCTAACTTGCTTGAGGCCTAGACATGATGGTATTTACCTTATAATTCCAAGGGCTGTGACTACCCGTATATACCGAGAGTATAACTATAGCTCTTTACTGACAGTATATACGAGTAAATCTAAGACTTGAAATTATAAGCGTTAATGCTATCCAGATGATGATTTCGAATGTGGTTGATATGATTTTTAATTGTGTTTGAGAACTGGTGAATTGATTTGGATTCTGATTGAAAAATGATGATCTCTAAAATTTGGTTGAAATGTAATAAGCTGAGCAAAACCTCAATGAGGATGAATGGGACGAGTCCCTGTGATGGTATTCATAACTGGAATGATGATAATGATTTCAGCAAATCACTATGAGATTAGTGGATTGTGCTGTCAAATTGCTACTGTTAACACTTGACTCGGTATATTAAGTTAAGGGATGACAAATTGAGAACTTGCTTGACTGAAATTCCCATGGAGGAATGTTCAGAAAGAAAATTTTTCGATCTAATGGACCATTATCGTGTTAAAGATATGAATGATATGATTTGAAATGAATTGTTATTTAATGATGAGTTCTATATAAGGGATATTTATCCCTGTATTCTATTGGGTTGACCAAAATATAAGGAACCCCAAAATAAATTGAATCTTAAGAAAAAGAGTTGTCCTCTACTTTGTGAGATAAGGACATCTCGTACCTTTTTAAGTGGGGTAGAATGTAAGATTCCTCCCCCAGCCTTTGAGGTATATAGGAGTAAGAACCTCCCTTTCTGATCTAAATTATTCCCTCTCTAAATTAAAAGAAAGATTCTGTTTAAAAAGGAAGACCCTTTCTCCAGCATACTTCTCAGGAGTCCCACCTGTTTCAAGGATTTAGAACGATGAGTTCAGAAGTGAGAACCGGTGTTTTGGATGCCAAGGTTTTGGTCATCAGTTAGAAGACTACCCGACTCCTGCCATGACAAGGGCAGAGGGAAGTCAAGAACCCAAATTCAGAGACCAATTCCTTCATACCACTCTAAACAGGGTCCGTCTCTCTCGGACAAGATTGCTTAACTCCATTAACTAGGTCCAACCCATTGATTAGGGTCGAGATAACCAGTCAAATGCTTGACGACATAGAGCAACAGATGCAGGCAATTCATAAAGATAGAAAAGCTACCCAGGATTGACAGAAACAGTATACAAATAAGAAGAGGACAGTCAGAGAAATCAAAGAAGCAGATATGGTCTTCATTTGAATATGGCCCAAAAGAAGTTCTTTATCTCTTGGGGAGTATAAGTAGTTATCCCCCAGATATTGTGGGCCATATCTGAATTCAATGAAAGTAGGTGACATAGCCTACGAGCTTCTTTTATCTCCTCATCTCAAAGTTCTTAATGTATTTCATGTAAGCCTTCTATAGAAATATGTGCCAAACCCAAATCATGGAAAGCCGGTAAAACTTCAGTGGCAAGATACCCCATTGGCTTCTAGGTTACGCTAGTTCCTTCTTTTATATAAGTCGTAACTCTTACTTGCCGCTCGCTGTAATCTTACTTCCATCGATCTCCTTTCTTTCTTAATATCCTTCATGGCTTGGCAACAGGAATTGGTTTTATCCATGATGATTTCTCACCTTCAAGACGTAAATGAGTCTGTGAAGAAGGATTTTATAGAACTATATGAGCGCTCACTTTTCCCTCACTTGGGAACTTCTGTAGCTCAGACCAAATGGCGGACCTATCAAGACATAACTAGGGTAACACCCTGGGGTCAGCAGCACTTTCGTAACAATGTTCGCTTGGCTATGGTTATTCAAGCTTTGGGTTTGGGTCCCCGATACTATTGTGTGATGAGATCAAGGCATATTGGGTTTTCTGAGCGGGTCTTCTTACTGGCGTGTTTTCTTTCTCATCAGAAGATATGCCTTTACCCCGTTTTTGGCTTGCCTCTCAGAGGTCCTTTTGTTAGATCACCTCATACCACTGAGGTAGGTGCGGCAATAACCGGCCGAATTATTCCCATAGATGAGTTACCTTATACGTGTGCAGCTTGTGAGTGCTGCTTTTGTGACCATATGATGGACGGGCTTATGGAAGTGTAAAAAGTTCTTCTATCTTTACTGCATATGTTCCAAGAATGAATAAAGTTGAAATCTTTGTTCTTGTCTTGAGTCTTTCTCTCTTTGAGACTTTTCTTGGTGGTTAATCTTAATTAAAAATTTTCTCTCAGTCTCATATTCGTGCATCTTGCGAAATTACTCCCAGTTTGCGAGATGAGGGCATCTCACGTTTTTCAAGTGGGAGAGAATGTAAGATTCCTCCCCAGCCTCTCAAGATGTCCAGCATCTTCCCCTGTACTCAATCCCCTCTTCAGAAATAAAAAAGATCTTGTCTCTACCTATTTTGACATAGAGAGAGAAAATATTCTAGAGAGAGAATATTTAGATTTTGAATATTTTTAGATAGAAAAAATTTTCATATTATTAAAGTAAATTCCCCTCAAACAGAAATTCAAAAAGAACTTTCCAGTGTGCAATTGGAATTTATTGGAAATGGGTATAAAGGACCTTAGCCTAAGGGTCTAGATTTTCTGAAATTTTTAAATTATGGTCCAATTAAGGCTCCTATGGGCCAATAGCATCAATCCATGTGTAGGGAGGAGATAAATCTAATTTGTAAAAGAAGATACCCAAAAATGAGTAAATGCTCACATAAGATGAAGAGTTGACTATGTACAAGGTTTATTAGTAAGAAACTATGAGCAATATCAAAAATATGAGATATTTTGGGTATCCAAAAATGAGTAAATGCTCACATAAGATGAAGAGTTGAAAATGTACAAGGTTTATTAGTAAAAAACTATGAGCAATATTAAAAATATGAGATATTTTGGATATCCAAAAATGAGTAAATGCTCACACAAGATGAAGAGTTGAAAATATACAAGGTTTATTAGTAAAAAACTATGAGCAATATTGAAAATATGAGATATTTTGGGTATCCAAAAATGAGTAAATGCTCACACAAGATGAAGAGTTGAAAATGTACAAGGTTTATTAGTAAAAAACTATGAGCAATATTAAAAATATGAGATATTTTGGGTATAATGATTCCACTTTGACACATATGTAAGGAAGGGGAGTCCAGTAAAG
Organism: Cibotium barometz; assembly: GCF_041138505.1. Lineage (NCBI taxonomy): Eukaryota > Viridiplantae > Streptophyta > Polypodiopsida > Cyatheales > Cibotiaceae > Cibotium > Cibotium barometz. Next base: position 10,197,799 of record NC_141051.1, read on the forward strand.
GAGGTGCATATTTCACATGCTTGAATGAGTTTTAAACTCAAAAATAATGTGATATTTTTATCTCTCCTCTCTCTTGAACCAAACCAAATCAAAATGGAACCAAACCGAATCAAAAAGTAACCAAACTAGGTCCAAATCTAGTCCAAATTCAACCAAACTGAATTTGGAAAATTCTAGAATTCAGTTAGCTTTGGTTAAAGCTTCCCTATCCTATAAATAGAACATAAGTCCTTTGAAAAAAAGATAGAAGAATTTTACTATACTAGAGTTATGCTGAAATAATGCTAATTTCTACTATTCTCTAAAATTGTCTCCAAATTGAAGAAATTGAAGCTTCCCTCTTTCTTTAATCCCCATTGGTGGCTCCATCAACATACTTAACCAATTGATTGGTTGAGGGCCTCTACCATGAACAAAGAATCAAGCAATTTGTAAGGTAAATGGTGAATTTTGATCTTTTCTATAATTTTTCAATGCTTCTCTCTTCTCAACCCCTCTCAAGCTTGAGAAGCTTAATTGGAATGGTTTTTGAATGCTATTGAAGTGAATTGATGAATGGTAGTGAAGAGTTACATAATTTGATGAATGCTATTGAAGTTAATTGATTAATGATAGTTAAGAATTACATAAATTTCCATTTATGCTTAATTCTAATGGTTTTTATGTAATTTCTCTCTCTCACGCGAGAAATGGTCATACTCATGACCCATTCTCAATCCAAATAAAGCCAAATTAATCTATGCTTGAGGCCAAATTAATGGCTTTTTTCTATGCTTTTAGTTTATGTATTTCATGAATATTGATGATTCAATCCATTATGGATTAATGATCCAATTACGGATCATTCTATTTATTTCCTTAATGATAAGCTTTATCCCTTAGAAAATTTGAGATTTATCAGTCATAGCAGCGGAGCTATGGTAAAATTTTTATAAAAATTACGCATAAAATAATTTCATTCAAAGCATGAAAAGAGGACTTCCTACCATATTCTAGGAATTATCATCCTAGATTAATTGAAAGATATTCATTGTAATCATAGAGAAATTGATTTTTATATTATGCATAATTGATTTTCATGCATAGAGGTATGCATAAAAGATTATTATTTTAACATAAAAGTGTTACTTTTATCATAATTGGATTTCATGCATAGAGGTATGCATAAAAGATTATTATTTTATTATAAAAGTGTTACTTTTATCATATTTGAATTTCATGTATAGAGGTATGCATAAAAGTTGATTATTTTATTATAAAAGTGTTACTTTTATCACAATTGGATTTCATGCATAGAAGTATGCATAAGAGTTGATTATTTTATTATAAAAGTGTTACTTTTATCATATTTGGATTTCATGCATAGAAGTATGCATAAAAGATATTCTTTTTATACTAAAAGTGTGATTTTCATCATAAATGGAATTTATGCGTAACTTAGATACATAAGAGAAATTCTTTTATTCTAAAAGTGTAATTCCTACCAAATTGAATTTATGCATAGGAAGATGCATAAAATATTGAATTTTAATTCAAAAGTGTCATTTTCATTTAAAATGAATTTATGCATAGGAAGATGCAAAAAAGATTTATTTTTACTTTGAAAGTATTAATATCCTTAAATAGAATTTATGCATAAATAAATGTGTAAAGAAATCTTATATTAAATATAAGAATTCTCTTGGATTCTATAAATAGATGTGAGATGTGATAGGATGTGATAAGAGGTGTATAAGATGTGATAAGATGCTTATGAAATAAGTTAGCTGGTGATAAGATGAATTAAGACGATGTGATTAGATGTGTATGAGATGAGGTAAGAAGTGTATGTGATAGGATAAGATGTATATGGGTCGTGATAGGGCAAGAATGGAGGTGATGTAAAAGATTAGATATGAAGGCATATGGGGATATATGAATGGGAATGTGAAAATGGATGTATGTATGTGGATATGTGAATGTGGAGATGGGAGTGTGGATGTATGAATGTGAAAATGGATGTATGCATGAAGATGTATGCATGAATGTGAAAATGGATGTATGCATGAAGATGTATATGCGTAGATGTAAATGTGGATGTAGATGTGTATGTATGTATGTGTGTGGATGTATAGATGTGAATGGGAATGCGGATGTATAGATGTGAATGGGAATGCGGATGTGGATGTATGTATGTATGTGGATGTAGATGTGAATGTATAGATGTGAATGGGAATGTGGATGTGGATGTATGTATGTATGTGGATGTGGATATATGAATGAGGACGTGATAATGGATGTATGCATGTAGATGTGGATATATAGATGTGAATGTGAATGTGGAATGTGAATGTGGATGTGGATGTGGATGTATGGATGTAGATATGGATGTGGATGTATGTATGTATGTGGATGTAGATGTGGATGTATAGATGTGAATGGGAATGTGGATGTGGATGTATGAATGTGAATGTGGATGTGGATGTGGATGTGGATGTGGATGTATGGATTTGGATATGGATGTGTATGTATGAATGTGGATATGGGATGTGGATGTATAAATGAGGATGTGAAAACGGCGGATGTATGCATGTAGATGTGGATATATGGATGTGAATGTGAATGTGTATGTGAAATAATGTGTTGTCGATATGAGGAAATGGATGAGAATGAGTACACATTGAATGGAATGTGGAATAAGTAATGTGGACTAAGGAGGGATAATGTGGAAAGACGAGAGTTCGATTTAGAAACTGTATTTTGTGACTGTTTGTAAATGACTGTTTTATGTCAAGAATGTTGGGGAAGCATTTTGACCGTCTTGTGGATTAAGGTCATGAAGACCTAACTGTTAAAGTTGCAACTGTTGACGGAGAGTCAATGGAGGACGTCTCACGTAGCAAGGTCGACCGAGGTCTTGACCAGCCTCGGTTCGATTTAAATGGTGAGCTTCCGGTACGGTGGATGAGGGACCAAGGAAGCGGCCTATGAGTGAAGCGCTAGGTCACCTGCGAAGGATCTTAGAGGGTGCTGACCATACGGTGCTCGGGCTCTGGGTCGCCTAGGATACCCACACGTGCGTCGAGGAAGATATTGGAACAAGGAGTAAGAGTTGTTTTCTGAAACCGGGCATGGATCTGATTGATTGACCTTGCTGGTCTTCAATTGGATGAGTCCATGGCTCTTTATATGGATCTATTGGTTGATCTTGCTGATCTTCAACGGAGAGTCCATCTTGATAAGTGATTATATTGCCGAGTATTATGGGCTAGGAACTATTGAAAAGGCCCCTGATTGGACAGGTGGTGAGCATTCTGGTTGCCAATGATGCCATAGATACTCTCATGAAGGAATGATGGAAAGTTAAGAATCAACCGGATAATTTAAAAGATTGTGATCAGTGATACTATGGTTCATTAAAGGATTGTATTAAAACTGGTTGAATCTGTGAAAAATGCAATTTCATATTGGGTGTGTAAGTGGAGTGACTAGTTTTATTTTTGCATGTGTAAGATTCCTCCCCAGCCTCTCAAGATGTCCAGCATCTTTCCGTGTAATCAAATCCCTCTTCAGAAATATAAAAGATCTTATTTCTAAGTGTTTTAGCCTAGAGAGAGAAAATTATTCTAGAGAGAGAATATTCAGATTATGAATATTTTTGGATAGAAAAATAACTCATCCTATTAAAATAAGTTTCCCTGAAACAGAAATTCAAAAAGAATTTTTCAATGTACAATTAGAATTAATTGGAAATAGGTATAAAGGACCTTAGTCTAAGGATCTAGATTTTCAGAAATTTTTGGATTATGGTCCAATTAAGGTTCCTATGGACCAATAGCATCAATCCATGTGTAGGGAGGAGATAAATCCAATTTGTAAAAGAAGATACCCAAAAATGAGTAAATGCTCACATAAGATGAAGAGTTGAAAATGTACAAGGTTTATTAGTAAAAAAATTATGAGCAATATTAAAAGTATGACATATGTAAGGAAGGGGAGTTCTTTAAAGGAGGTGCATATTTCACATAAGATGAAGAGTTGAAAATGTACAAGGTTTATTAGTAAAAAAATTATGAGCAATATTAAAAGTATGACATATGTAAGGAAGGGGAGTTCTTTAAAGGAGGTGCATATTTCACATAAGATGAAGAGTTGAAAATGTACAAGGTTTATTAGTAAAAAACTATGAGCAATATTAAAAATATGAGATATTTTGGGTATAATGATTCCATTTTGACACATATGTAAGGAAGGGGAGTTCTTTAAAGTAGGTGCATATTTCACATGCTTGAATGAGTTTTAAACTCATAAAAATTGAGATATTTCATCTCTTCTCTCTCCTCATTTAAGTCTAGTTCCAAAAAGTTAGCTTAACTGACCTAAAAATGGTCAAATATTGACCAAACTGATTTAGAAAATTCTAGAATCAGTTTGTTTGGTTAGGAGCTCAATTTTTCCTATAAATAGAAGCCTCCCCCTTGTTGAAAAATATATAGTGTTTATGCATCATTACTCTACTCCACCTAAGCCAAGAACTGTGAATTCATTTAATAATTCACTAGTTTTTGGAGCTTCCCTCTTTCTTCAATCCCCATTAGTGGCTCCATCAACATACTTAACCAATTGATTGGTTGGGGGCCTCTACCGTGAACAAAGAATCAAGCAAGTTGTAAGGTAATTAGTGAATATTGATCTTTCTATAATTTCTCAATGTTTCTCTCTTCTCAACCCCTCTCAAGCTTGAGAAGTTTAATTGGTATGGTTTTTTTTTAAATGCTATTGAAGTTTGAATAGTAGTGAAGAGTTACATAATGCTATTGAAGTTAATTTTCATTTATGTTTAGATTCTAATGATTTTTATGTAAATTCTCTCTCTCACTCAAGAAATGGTCATACTCATGACCCATTCTCAATCCAAATCAAGCTTTTCATAAAGCTTTTCCTAAACCAAGATTAAGCTATGCTTGAGGCCAAATTAATGGCTTTTTTCTATGCTTTTAGTTTATGTATATTAATGATTCAATCCATTATGGATTAATAATCCAATTAGAGATTATTTTAATTATTTCCTTAATGATAAGCATTATCCCTTAGAAAAATTGAGATTTATCAGTCATAGCAGCGGAGCTATGGCAAAATTTTTATAAAAATTATGCATAAAATAATCTCATTCAAAGCATAAAAAGAGGACTTCCTACCATATTCTAGGAATTATCATCCTAGATTAATTGAAAGAATTTCATTACAATCATGGAGAAATTGAATTTTAATATTATGCATAAAGGATAAATTTTTATATCAAAAGTGTTATTTTTATCAATTTTTATTTTCATGCATAGAAGTATGCATAAAGGATAAATTTTTATACCAAAAGTGTTATTTTTATCAATTTTTATTTTCATGCATAGAAGTATGCATAAAGGATAAATTTTTATACCAAAAGTGTTGTTTTTATCAATTTTTATTTTCATGCATAGAAGTATACATAAAGGATAAATTTTTATATCAAAAGAGTTATTTTTACCATTTTTATTTCATGCATAGAAGTATGCATAATGGTTAAATTTTTATATCAAAAGTGTTACTTTTATCATTTTTATTTTCATACATAAGAGTATGTATAAAGATATATTTTATTATAAAAGTGTTACTTTTATAAAAATTGATTTTAATGTATAGAGGTATTTAAAAAAAAATAAATTTTAATCGAAGATCGACGTAAATGAATATTCCTCGAGAAATCCATGTTTTGAAATTGTAAACAAATATTCATCGTAGGAAATTTTAGAAAAAGAGAAACTAAGATAGTACCTTTCGAGAAGATAAATTTAGAGAGAACCTTTCAGACCTAAACTTGGACTCAGATTATTGATCAAGGCCTAATTCCTTCGTGAGTTTCAATCAATGACGATGTGCCCAGTTCGTGGGAAATGTATTCAATCATCCATCGAATCAAAAACTAAGTTAAGACTTGTGACTTGATCTAAGAATCAAGTTAACAGAATTTGAAGAATTCTGTTTGGAATTGAAAATTGAATCTAGGGATTTATGATATACTCATGGTAGTCAAACAAAAATCAAAACTATAAACTTGCATAGAAACCCTGCCTTCTTAAAAGACTGTCTTACGCCAGAATGCTGGAGGGAGCATTTGGCATATATGTTTATCTAAGGGAAGTCGGTTGCAACAGCTGGCGGGGAGTGTTCGAGGGACAGCTCACGCGGCAAGGCTTGCCGAGGTCTTGACCAGCCTCGGTATGGTTAAAATGGTGCGCTTCCGGTACGATGGACAAGGGCCGACGAAGCGGTCCCTGAGTGAAGTGCCAGGACACCTAAGGAGGATCCTGGAGGGTTCTGACCAGGCGATGCACGGGCTCGCGGTGCCGAGGACATCCATGCGTATGTCGAGGAAGATATTATATGATGGACCTATGTTTTTTTTTTATAATCTATCACTGGATCTCGTTGTTGACTTGCTGGTCTTAACGGAGAGTCCAGAGTGATACTGTTTTGTTGAGAAACAAGGACTCAATGAAAATTTTGAAGTATGACATGTATAAATCGTAAATTGTTTATCAAGGATTGTTTTTATTAAAGTTTTAATAAAGAGGAGTGCGTGCGTATCTGTTTTCTAAAGCTAAAGTTAAGAAAGGCAATTCAATTATGGGTGGGTGAGTACTTATTTGGTTCCACCGATTCCAGTGGTAGGGTGGTGGCTAACCCATGGGCCGGATGGGGTTAGGCTGGAATTAGTGGAGTTTTAATAATCAAATTGCAAAATCTTAGGATTACGCTAAGATTCGAGTAGTTAAATAATCTCCTGATAAATTTTTCCATAAGTAGATCAACGGCTGTGCCTGACCTGGATCAGGAAAAAAGCGTTGAATTTACTAAAATGATCAAATTATATCAGTGATAGTTTCCTTCTATCTGGTTTATCCAGTTAAAGGATAACTTAGAATTGATCACGTTAGAAAAATTCGTTAAAAAAAAAAAAATCATAATGGTGGAATCGCCCCCGCTTTCCGGGCATGGGAATTTTTCCCGGTTTCGGTTTTTGGAGTGACCACCAGCCTAGTTTCGTGCCCGGACATTCGAGAGCGAGACCCCGAGTGAGAAACCCGCCCCGCGCATGTGGGGGCTGCTTCCGCTGTTCGGCTACCGAGAGTCCGGCGCGCGGAGGGGGCAGAGGGATCTCACAGTTGGTATCAGAGCGAAATTGAAAGCTAATAAAGATAATTAAATTCTTATCTGAAATTGGTAAAAGAATTCAGAAACAGCATTTTCATAATGTATTTTCATTCCGTAAGTTTCTTTAATGAAGAAATTTTAATCAAAGAAATTGTTTTTATAGATGGAAGTTCCCCATTTATCTGGTATTTCCGACCTCACCCAGTCTCAAGATATGATTGCATTTGCCTTCGAACATCTCATCTCTTCCGCTTCAACTCGAATAAGCCGAACAAGACTCGCGCGCCATTTCGAGGATTTATATTTTCCTACCCCAGCGGAGAGAATTCAGCATAAGTGGTTTGCAGGGCAATATGTCCACGCCTCTTGCGACCGCCGTGCAATGCTGTGGGAGAACCTCTCATTGGCTATGATCTTGTTAAAGCTGAAAATCGTACGTGGTGTCATTTTATATCATTCAACGCCTCGGAATTTCAGGCTTGCATGCCAAGTCTACAGACTTCTTAGTTGTTTTATTCCTAAATGGAATATAATAGCTTCCTTGTCAGTAAGTGGACATTTGTATCAGGGCATGGCTATGGCCCAATACCGTCGTCATATGCGTTTCCTGAGGAGATTTTGAATTCTGGAGCCGAGCTGCTCTATGTACATAATGCAACTTTTATATAAATAAAAAAATGTTTTCCAGAAAAAAAAAAAAAACTTCCTGTTGTATAAATGATTGTTTACAGCAGTGGACGATCTGCTGATAAAGAAAAATCTATTATCGGACATATGTCATAGATCTCCAATAAGATCTTGTCTTGTTTAAGAAATTGTTTTTTTTTGAACTCTTAAGTCATAGGATCTCATGAATAATATCAAAATAAAAATTTATTAATATATAAATTTTGGCAGAATCATGAGACGAGGAAACCGTGGTCGTCAGCCAGACCCTATCTCTGAAGATGACGAGCTTGACCTTGATGTTCGCAAGGCTCTTCATAGGACTCAGCCAGGACCCTTCAAAGGAGAAGGGGAGAACTTGGGCGAGGCTGTGGAGAAATGGGTGGAAGCCATGGAAGAGTATTTTGACGTCACAGGATACAATCAGCGGAGCAAAATGGCTCTTGGCCGGCTGAAAATAGTGGAAACAGCCAGGGTAGCATGGAGGAACCACTGTGACACCAATCATCTGGACAGAAATACTCAATCCTGGAATGATCTAAAAACCTATCTAAGAAAGAGATTTTGCCCTCCTGGATTTTTAGAAACCAAAATGAACGAATTCTTAGAACTAAAGCAGGAGAGCAAAACCATCGAGGAATATCACCAAGCCTTTGCCCTTCTACTCAAATATTCACCACCTCTTGATGAAGAGCAACTCATGGCCAGGTTCATTCGAGGAATGAACGAACCCTTGGACACACTGGTCAAAAATGCCAAGCCAGTGTCCATGGCTGAAGCAGTAAGAATGGCAAAAGATTTTGCCAAAGCTTTTGTAGTAAAGGTCCCACCAAAACCTACACCCTCTAACTTTAAGAGATTCCAAGCCCAGGGAAGTACTTCCAACTTTCCACCCCCAAAGAGGCAGCAAGGCCTGAATCAGAATCAGGATGCAGGAAGATTCAGAAGTGAAGGAAGACCCTTCCCCCAGAGTAATTTCTCAGGAACCTCACCACTTTCAAAAAATCAAAAGGATGAGCTCAGAACTGAAAATCGATGTTTTGGATGCCAGGGTTTTGGTCACCAGTTAAAAGACTGCCCGACTCCTACCATGTCAAGGGGACAGGGAAGTCAAGAACCCCGAATTCAGAGACCAACCCCTTTATTCCAGTCTAATCAGGGTCCGTCTCGCCCTAGCCAGGGAAACCCCAGAAGAATTCCAGCCCAGCCATCTGCCTCTATCCAGAGTAATCTCAGAACTCCTTCCCAGAATTGGAACAACAAAAGAGAAAGAGTTCTACCTCAGACTGCAGCAGCCAGAGCAGTCACAATTTCAGATGTAGTAGAAGAGGAGAAAGGGCAGATCTATGCTGCAATAGAAAATCAAGGGCCTAACCAGCAGTTCTCAGTCATCCATACTCCAGCAGAGTATCAGGGTAAGCCTTTCAAGCTTTTGATTGATTCAGGCAGTTCTCATTCATTCATTTCCCCTGGATGCTTGCGTAAGCTAGTCTTAGAACAGAAATCACGGAAACCTATGCAAGTTGAATTGGCCAGTGGGAAGACTCTTTTCACTCACCATGAGACAGATCTTATCGAGTTCAATCTAGATGGTAATGTAACCGACTGTCAGTTCAAAGTCTTACCTCTAGGAGTTTTTGACGGAATCCTTGGAATGGATTGGCTCCACAAATATCAAGCTGACATACACTGTCACAATGGAACCATTTCCTTCCATGACCTTCACGGGAACAAAGTCCATGGAACTGGAGTTTCTGGATCCCCAAACCTTCAGTTAGTAAAAGCTTCCAGGTTACTGAAAGGACTTAGGAAGAAGCAGCAAATTTATGTTGTCAAAATGAACCCAGTAGACTCAAAACTTAAAGCTAAAGAACCAGAATGGTTAAGTGAATTTGATGATCTATTCCCATCAGAGCTAACTGAAATGCCTCCAATTCGGGAATTAGATCATGTGATTGAATTGACCCCCGGAGCTCAACCAGTAGCCCTACGCTCTTACAAAATGCCAGTTCCTGAAGCCATCGAACTCAAGGAACAGCTTAGGCAGCTGTTAGAACAAGGGTTTGTAAGACCCAGTGTTTCGCCTTGGGGTGCGCCAGTTCTCTTTCAGAAAAAGAAAGATGGAACACTTAGACTCTGTGTGGACTACAGAGGTCTAAATCAGCTGACAGTTAAGAATAAGTATCCTATCCCAAGGATTGATGAGCTTTTGGACAGGTTAAATGGAGCCCAGATCTTCACAAAAATAGATCTTAAATCCGGGTATTACCAGATCAGGATCAATGATCCAGATATACCAAAAACAGCCATCAATACTCGCTATGGGCATTATGAATTTACTGTCATGCCGTTCGGATTAACTAATGCCCCAGCTACATTCAATCGCCTAATGCAGGACATCCTCAGAGAATACTTGGATGACTTTGTTCTAGTTTTCTTTGATGACATTCTGATTTACTCAAGAAATGCAGCCGACCATGAGACTCATGTCCGAAAAGTTCTTGAGGTTCTAAGGAAGCATCAACTCTTTGCCAAAAAGAGCAAATGCACTTTCTCTGCCGACCACGTTGAATACTTGGGTTTCCTGGTATCCAAAGATGGAATTTCTCCAGATTCCGCAAAAATCCAAGCTGTCATAGATTGGCCCGAACCAAAGACAGTGAAAGAAGTCAGAGGATTCTTGGGATTGACTGGTTGGTATAGAATTTTTATACCAAAATATGCTCTCATAGCTTCCCCCCTGACTAACCTTCTCAAAAAGAATATCCCATTTCAATGGTCTGCCAAGTGCCAAAGTGCTTTTGATAAGCTGAAGACCGCCTTGGTAACCAGTCCCATTCTGAAACTGCCAGATTTCTCTCTACCCTTTGAGGTAGTAACTGATGCAAGTGGTTTTGCCCTGGGAGGTGCACTCATGCAGGGAGGTCATGCAGTGGCCTATGAATCCCGAAAGCTCAGAACACATGAGAGGAATTATGCTGTCCACGACTTGGAATTGCTTTCAGTAGTCTATGCCTTAAAGTTGTGGAGACATTACCTACTGGGTAAAAGGTTTACTTTGATGACAGATCATCAGAGCTTAAAGTGGATCTTTACTCAAAAGGACCTCAACATGCGCCAAAGAAGGTGGATGCAGACCTTGCAGGAATTTGATTTTGAAATCAAGTACCGTCCAGGCAAAGAGAATGTGGTAGCAGATGCTCTCAGCAGAAAAACCTCCTTGCTTGCAATTACTGTAATATCAAATCCTTTGATTACTCAAGCAAGTGAGAAGATCATGCAAGATAGATTCTTTGGTCCTATTGCTACCCTACTTATGCAGGAAAGCAAAACTCCACAGGAGTTGAACAGAGTTCAAGGGTACAGCCTGGATGATGGCATTATGTATTATAACCGCAGGTTATGCATTCCCAATGATGAGGGGACCAAGAACCAAATTCTGAATGAAGCCCATGACAGCCTTATTGCAGGACATCCAGGTTTCATCAAGACCTACATGTCCGTAAAGAAAAGTTTCTTTTGGCCTGGTTTGAAAAAGGATGTGCTGAATCATGTACGTCAATGTCTGACATGCCAAAAAGTCAAAGCTGAGAGAGTAAAAATGCCTGGAAAGTTACATCCATTGGACATCCCCCAGATGAAGTGGGAATGTATCAGTATGGACTTCATTACTGGATTACCTTCAGTGCAATCAGGTTACAACTCCATCTTCGTGGTAGTCGACAGACTAACCAAAGTTGCCCATCTGATTCCAGTAAAAGAAACCTACACTGCAGTGGATGTGGCCAGAGTGTTCCTCAAAGAAATCTTCAGATTGCATGGCCTACCGAGGAGAATAGTAAGTGACCGAGATCCCAAATTTACTTCAAGGTTTTGGACTGCATTTTTTGAAGCAGTGGGAACTTTCTTGGATCTCAGCACAGCTTATCACCCTGAGACCGATGGTCAAACTGAAAGGGTAAACCAAGTAATTGAAGATATACTTCGGACATGCTGTGGCAGGGAACCCAAGAAGTGGCTAAGCTATCTGCATCTAGTCGAGTTCGCCTACAATGCTTCTTATCACCGAAGTATCGGGATGAGCCCTTTTAAAGCTCTGTATGGACAAGATTGCTTAACTCCATTAACTTGGTCTGACCCATTGATTAAGGTCGAGATGTCCAGACAGATGCTTGACGACATGGAGCAACAGATGCAGTCAATTCGTAAAGATATTAAAGCTGCCCAGGATAGACAGAAGCAATATGCGGATAAGAAGAGGACAAATAGAGAATTCAAAGAAGCAGATATGGTCTTCATTCGAGTACGACCCAAAAGAAGTTCCTTATCTCTTGGGAAGTACAAGAAGTTATCACCCAGATATTGTGGGCCATATCTAATTACAAAGAAAGTAGGTGACTTAGCCTACAAGCTTCTTCTGCCTCCTCATCTCAAAATTCACAATGTATTTCATGTAAGCCTTCTAAAGGAATATGTGCCAAACTCAAATCATATGCTTGATGATGAAATCCTAACCTCTTCAACCCAAGGACAGATGGAACTCCAACCTGAAGAAATTCTCGATGTTCGAGAAAAGCTTCTCAGGAATAGAATTCTCAGAGAATTATTAGTAAAATGGAAGTTCTATCCTTTTGAAGATGCCACCTGGGAGAATGAAGCCGATCTGTTGCGGGATTATCCTCAGTTTGCGAGATGAGGACATCTCGCGTTTTTCAAGTGGGAGAGAATGTAAGATTCCTCCCCAGCCTCTCAAGATGTCCAGCATCTTTCCGTGTAATCAAATCCCTCTTCAGAAATATAAAAGATCTTATTTCTAAGTGTTTTAGCCTAGAGAGAGAAAATTATTCTAGAGAGAGAATATTCAGATTATGAATATTTTTGGATAGAAAAATAACTCATCCTATTAAAATAAGTTTCCCTGAAACAGAAATTCAAAAAGAATTTTTCAATGTACAATTAGAATTAATTGAAAATAGGTATAAAGGACCTTAGTCTAAGGATCTAGATTTTCAGAAATTTTTGGATTATGGTCCAATTAAGGTTCCTATGGACCAATAGCATCAATCCATGTGTAGGGAGGAGATAAATCCAATTTGTAAAAGAAGATACCCAAAAATGAGTAAATGCTCACATAAGATGAAGAGTTGAAAATGTACAAGGTTTATTAGTAAAAAAATTATGAGCAATATTAAAAGTATGACATATGTAAGGAAGGGGAGTTCTTTAAAGGAGGTGCATATTTCACATAAGATGAAGAGTTGAAAATGTACAAGGTTTATTAGTAAAAAAATTATGAGCAATATTAAAAGTATGACATATGTAAGGAAGGGGAGTTCTTTAAAGGAGGTGCATATTTCACATAAGATGAAGAGTTGAAAATGTACAAGGTTTATTAGTAAAAAACTATGAGCAATATTAAAAATATGAGATATTTTGGGTATAATGATTCCATTTTGACACATATGTAAGGAAGGGGAGTTCTTTAAAGGAGGTGCATATTTCACATGCTTGAATGAGTTTTAAACTCATAAAAATTGAGATATTTCATCTCTCCTCTCTCCTCATTTAAGTCTAGTTCCAAAAAGTTAGCTTAACTGACCTAAAAATGGTCAAATATTGACCAAACTGATTTAGAAAATTCTAGAATCAGTTTGTTTGGTTAGGAGCTCAATTTTTCCTATAAATAGAAGCCTCCCCCTTGTTGAAAAATATATAGTGTTTATGCATCGTTACTCTACTCCACCTAAGCCAAGAACTGTGAATTCATTTAATAATTCACTAGTTTTTGGAGCTTCCCTCTTTCTTCAATCCCCATTAGTGGCTCCATCAACATACTTAACCAATTGATTGGTTGGGGGCCTCTACCGTGAACAAAGAATCAAGCAAGTTGTAAGGTAATTAGTGAATATTGATCTTTCTATAATTTCTCAATGTTTCTCTCTTCTCAACCCCTCTCAAGCTTGAGAAGTTTAATTGGTATGGTTTTTTTTTAAATGCTATTGAAGTTTGAATAGTAGTGAAGAGTTACATAATGCTATTGAAGTTAATTTTCATTTATGTTTAGATTCTAATGATTTTTATGTAAATTCTCTCTCTCACTCAAGAAATGGTCATACTCATGACCCATTCTCAATCCAAATCAAGCTTTTCATAAAGCTTTTCCTAAACCAAGATTAAGCTATGCTTGAGGCCAAATTAATGGCTTTTTTCTATGCTTTTAGTTTATGTATATTAATGATTCAATCCATTATGGATTAATAATCCAATTAGAGATTATTTTAATTATTTCCTTAATGATAAGCATTATCCCTTAGAAAAATTGAGATTTATCAGTCATAGCAGCGGAGCTATGGCAAAATTTTTATAAAAATTATGCATAAAATAATCTCATTCAAAGCATAAAAAGAGGACTTCCTACCATATTCTAGGAATTATCATCCTAGATTAATTGAAAGAATTTCATTACAATCATGGAGAAATTGAATTTTAATATTATGCATAAAGGATAAATTTTTATATCAAAAGTGTTATTTTTATCAATTTTTATTTTCATGCATAGAAGTATGCATAAAGGATAAATTTTTATACCAAAAGTGTTATTTTTATCAATTTTTATTTTCATGCATAGAAGTATGCATAAAGGATAAATTTTTATACCAAAAGTGTTGTTTTTATCAATTTTTATTTTCATGCATAGAAGTATACATAAAGGATAAATTTTTATATCAAAAGAGTTATTTTTACCATTTTTATTTCATGCATAGAAGTATGCATAATGGTTAAATTTTTATATCAAAAGTGTTACTTTTATCATTTTTATTTTCATACATAAGAGTATGTATAAAGATATATTTTATTATAAAAGTGTTACTTTTATAAAAATTGATTTTAATGTATAGAGGTATTTAAAAAAAAATAAATTTTAATCGAAGATCGACGTAAATGAATATTCCTCGAGAAATCCATGTTTTGAAATTGTAAACAAATATTCATCGTAGGAAATTTTAGAAAAAGAGAAACTAAGATAGTACCTTTCGAGAAGATAAATTTAGAGAGAACCTTTCAGACCTAAACTTGGACTCAGATTATTGATCAAGGCCTAATTCCTTCGTGAGTTTCAATCAATGACGATGTGCCCAGTTCGTGGGAAATGTATTCAATCATCCATCGAATCAAAAACTAAGTTAAGACTTGTGACTTGATCTAAGAATCAAGTTAACAGAATTTGAAGAATTCTGTTTGGAATTGAAAATTGAATCTAGGGATTTATGATATACTCATGGTAGTCAAACAAAAATCAAAACTATAAACTTGCATAGAAACCCTGCCTTCTTAAAAGACTGTCTTACGCCAGAATGCTGGAGGGAGCATTTGGCATATATGTTTATCTAAGGGAAGTCGGTTGCAACAGCTGGCGGGGAGTGTTCGAGGGACAGCTCACGCGGCAAGGCTTGCCGAGGTCTTGACCAGCCTCGGTATGGTTAAAATGGTGCGCTTCCGGTACGATGGACAAGGGCCGACGAAGCGGTCCCTGAGTGAAGTGCCAGGACACCTAAGGAGGATCCTGGAGGGTTCTGACCAGGCGATGCACGGGCTCGCGGTGCCGAGGACATCCATGCGTATGTCGAGGAAGATATTATATGATGGACCTATGTTTTTTTTTTATAATCTATCACTGGATCTCGTTGTTGACTTGCTGGTCTTAACGGAGAGTCCAGAGTGATACTGTTTTGTTGAGAAACAAGGACTCAATGAAAATTTTGAAGTATGACATGTATAAATCGTAAATTGTTTATCAAGGATTGTTTTTATTAAAGTTTTAATAAAGAGGAGTGCGTGCGTATCTGTTTTCTAAAGCTAAAGTTAAGAAAGGCAATTCAATTATGGGTGGGTGAGTACTTATTTGGTTCCACCGATTCCAGTGGTAGGGTGGTGGCTAACCCATGGGCCGGATGGGGTTAGGCTGGAATTAGTGGAGTTTTAATAATCAAATTGCAAAATCTTAGGATTACGCTAAGATTCGAGTAGTTAAATAATCTCCTGATAAATTTTTCCATAAGTAGATCAACGGCTGTGCCTGACCTGGATCAGGAAAAAAGCGTTGAATTTACTAAAATGATCAAATTATATCAGTGATAGTTTCCTTCTATCTGGTTTATCCAGTTAAAGGATAACTTAGAATTGATCACGTTAGAAAAATTCGTTAAAAAAAAAAAAAATCATAATGGTGGAATCGCCCCCGCTTTCCGGGCATGGGAATTTTTCCCGGTTTCGGTTTTTGGAGTGACCACCAGCCTAGTTTCGTGCCCGGACATTCGAGAGCGAGACCCCGAGTGAGAAACCCGCCCCGCGCATGTGGGGGCTGCTTCCGCTGTTCGGCTACCGAGAGTCCGGCGCGCGGAGGGGGCAGAGGGATCTCACAGCATGAACATCCGGCTAGGGGGGCTGGGAACTCTTTTCCCTGGTACCTGGGACAAAAATCAAATTCTAAATTGGATCCCATCACTACAGTGGTTGGGCGGTTGGCTAATCCATGGGACTGGATGGGGTTAGGCTGGACTGATGAATCCGTAAATCGAGACTCAATTTCTTTTACTACGATAGATAAAGTAAATCTTGGATAGTAATTGTTCTATGGATAGGAATCAACGGCTGTGCCTCTTGATGGGGAAAAAAGCGTTGATCCCAATGATCCAAGTGCAAGTTTCTTCCTTGATCTGACCGAGTATCTTTATAGGTACAGTCGGATCAGTTTGATCACTAATGGTCTTGACTACGTTAGAGTAAAAAGTTATCCTGGAGGAATCGCCCGTGCTTTTCGGTTAAGGGAAGTTTTTTCAGGTTCGGTTTTGGAAAAACCGACGGATTAGTCTTTTGTCCGGATATCCGTGGGACGAGGCCCCGAGTGTGGGACCCTGCCTCGTGCATGAAGTGCTACTTCCGCTGCTAGTACCCGGAATCCGTTGCGCGGTCGGAACAGGGATCTCACATTGTGCTTGTATCTTGGGGGCGCACACGCAAAATATTTATACAATAAAAAAGATTGGGGAGGAAACCTTTTGAGGAAAAACATAGGGTGATCTAATTAAGAAACCAATGTGACTGAATGACTAGAAGGATAGATCGAAACTTTGTTTAGAGAAATGTCTAGGATATATCTCATTAATTTGTATATTGTAAGTTATTAGGAGTATAACTCCATTAAAGAGAGACCTGTGTAAAGTACCAAAATAGGTTCAATTGAATAGTGTACGTGTGAATGCCATCACTAGATGCTTTACACTAAGACGGTCGTCCGATTCGTGACCCCATCTCGAAAAAACGTGGGTCTAACTTCGGATGTTACCAAAGAAAAATGAAACTCTCATGCGTATTAATCTTGAGTGCCTTTAGATGTGATGCTATGAAAAGTGTTTGATAGTTTTGGACTTTTCTTGGTGGATGATAGCTTTATGGTAGATGGTAGGGGAAGATTAAATTTTGAATTAATTTCTAGATGAACCTCGGTCCTTTTTTAAAGTTTGTATGATTTCCTTTTTATCTTTATTATCCGACGAGAATATGAGGCTCAGCGAACCAAAAATAAAATAAAATAAAATAATAGTTGAACGAAAATCTCTAGTATTATCAAGGGAAACCTGAAAGTTTACCCTTTGATGATGTTATTATGATGGAAATCCTAGATTAGCATGCCCATGACCAAGGATGTAAGTAAAGTTAGTGAGCTATCGTCAAAAATATAAAATAATTTTTGCTTTGGCCTATTAGAGCAATATCTAAGTAGAGTATTCCTCTTCCTATAATATATGAGGTCAGATTTTATGGAGGAGCTGATTTTATGTCCCAGTAAGTAACCGTGTTAAGTGTTGCACTTATTATAGCATATAGGAAATATCATGAAGTTTATATAGGCGAACTAAGTAAAGACCTTTCCTTTAAGAAAGAGAGTTCGAGTCTGAGATACTTCTTAGATATTTTTAGGCAAGAGAAAGTTTCTCGCTAAGAAAGCTTCGATAATGGCATTAAAGAAGTCCTTCATGGAGCCCCCAACCGGAGCCATTCAAAGGTGAACGAAGGAATTTAGGAGAAGAAGTAGAGGCTTGGATAGAGTCCATGGACGAGTTCGCCCTTGCTTGTTTAACAAGTGCGAGAAATGATGGGATTAGTTGGAAGAACTATTGTCAATCTAACCACGAGAACCAGGATCGGTCGTCATGGGATGCCATGAAGGTACATCTTCGTGTGAAAGGTTTTGTCCTCCAGGATTTTGGGAGGATAAAATGAATGAATTTTTGGAGCCAACCCATGAAAGGAAGACCCTAGAGGAATACCACCAAACTTTTGTTAAACTTCTTCAATTTTCTCTAGAGATGGATGAGGTAACTCTTCTCCATCGATTCATGGGGAAGCTTGATCCGCCTTTGACTAACCTAGTCAAGAATTACCAAGCCATCCTCCCTTTCAGAAGCCATAATTATGGCCAGAGACTATGATAAAGTTTTTTATATGGGAAGTGTCCCAGAACGACGTGAGTCCTTCCATGTTAATCAGGAAGAGGTCCCCTAATTCAAGAGAAATGTCAAGTCCACCCCTACCTTAGAGGAATCGTGAGCTAGAGCAAAATCAAGGTCAAGAAATAGGGATAACAAGGTTAGAGAGTAGATCTTCGACTCTCATAGACATCGCATCGGGAACCTTTCAAGAAGGAAGACGTTTTAGATGCCAATGACAAGGTCATTATCGCGATAGGAAAATTACCCTTTCCTATCAAGATCATCCTCGGCTAGATCAAAAGGAAGACCAATCTTTCAGAAAAAAAGATTAGAAGGAAGATCTCTCTCTCACCTATATATCAAGAGAATAAAGACAACGCAATGAGCTTTTCCATGAGAACAAACGCTTCAAGTGTAAACAACATGAGAAAAGATTTCCCTAACTGACCTAGGACCCTTCTCTTCCCAATCATGGAAAGGGGAAACCCAATAGAATGGGCGGGCCTATATCGATCCAAGAGCCTAGGATATCCAAACTAGGAAGTGGTTGCCCAAGTTATGATTGTTTTGAATTAAGCTAGAGATCATTGATTCTTTAATTAAAGTTTAATTAAGAATATGTTAAAAGGAGTATACTAGACATTAGCATAGGGATTATGTTAGGAAGTATTATAGAGATTATGATAAGATTTTAAATGAGAGATTGAGTTAGAAATTTTGATATAGATTATAGATATGATGGGTTAAAGATAGCCAAATTTAACAAGTGTTTCTATGAGTAAATAGAAGTTGATTGTTGTTGCAAGAATCATGTGAAGTAATGTACATGATGAATAGAGGTATTCTGGGAGACAATGCTAGTAGGGTTATTCATCTTGCTATCATAGGTTAGATCGCATACAGGATTGTGATCTCCTTACGCTTTTCCATGGCAATTTTGGAAGTACCATATCACATGGGAGTATGGAATAAGGAATTCATAAGGTAGGATAAGGGATAATAAAGAATCGGTTCATATCATATAGAAGTGTATACGGATGCATGAACTTAGGATAATAAAGCCAATTAACTTTAGAATAATGAAGGCATTCTTGAAGCTCAACAAAATGAGGTAGATATATGAAAGAGGGGACTCTTAGTAGGAACAATGTTTAGATAAAAGAAGGTTTCTACCTAGTGGGGATACCACTTTGGGAGGGAGAGAGAGAGAGAGGAGGTTTTACTTAGAGATTACCTCGAGATGAGGACATCTCGAATCTTTTAAGAATGGGAGAGAATGTAACATCGCTCCCAATCCATGTAACGATTCTCTTTTAATATAGGTTTCAAGAGGAAAGAGAGTGTACATCGAGAAAGTGATAGAGTAAAAATATTAGTTCCAAAAATCTGAAAAGAAATGAGAAGATAAGAATAGATCCATTAAGAGAGAAACACCACCAAAACCAAAATTTTGAATTTAGGTGTGTGATAGCAAGTCATATTTAGAGTACTTTTACACATTTAGAGTCCATGCACACTAAAAATATGGAAAAGCAAAGCATTTCTAAAGATGGCACGTTTGCGGCTATATATAGATGTTTTTACCTATTCTCCCCCACGCCGTTGTCTTGTAGACCAGATGCGTTCCAGTTCTTTTGGCTAGCTACATGACTATATTTTGAGTTTTTATTAGAGAATTATGGCTGCCGAAACAATTTTCTAGTTCTCTACACAGGGAAAGTGTAAGGAGAAGGCAAGTAGCCTCAAGGTGATTCTGGACCTTGAGATGTATATCTCTATATATGTCTTCATTTTCACTTGGGTGGAGTCCTCACACACATCATTTTTAGCAAAGAGTTGTTGTAATTATGTGGAGTTAAGGATGTGGGTAACATCACGGGACCAAACAACATCTCCGCCGAACCAAGCAACGTCTCTCCCGGACCAAGCAGTGTCGCCGTGCAGGCACTGCCACCGCCCGTCAATATCGTCCAGGTAAGAAACGCTCTTTAAGTTTCGCATAGACCATTGCATCACGCGACCTAGTAAGATCGGGAAATCCTACACAAAAACCCACCTAAAAAAAGAACCAGAAGGGCATATAACAATGGCAAATGCTTTAATAAAGAATGTCTTATCGTCGTAATCTCAAGTTGAAAAGATTCTTTTCTCTTGTTTACTATGAATGTGATGGAATTGTATTTTCTCTTGCTTGACTGGATGTTACCAATTGATCGGTTGTCTCGCTGACCTTATGAGGTTTGATTGGTTTTCACCAATCAATCGGTTGTCGCCGGTCTACCCTAAAGCTACCCTCCCGCTTTGGGGGAACAACCCACTAGATGCTCAGAGTTGGTGGACCCATATCTAGGTGGATGAGCTGCTTGCTTCGGGCGGGTGTGTGCGAGGGGTACTTAAGTGGTGCAAGTAGAAGCTAGCTAAGGGGCACATGCCCCTCGAGGAGGGATGTGGAAGACTCAGTGTGGAGGCTCTGAGTTTTAAACATCACCGCCACATCGAGGATGAGGGAGCTGGGGACCCACTTAGTATTTATTCTTCACAAAGCAGGTGAGTGATGTTCGGAGTTCTAGACCCCTCCAGGAATAATTGCCACCATAGGAACCATGTGTGCCTGGGAGCAAGTGAATAATGTAATGAGCAAGTGATAAAATTATGACCGTGTTTGAAGATCCATTTGTTTTCAACTGTTTTGGAAGAACTATCTTAATGAATCAGTGATGCAAAATAATTAAAGGACCTGTTTTTATATGTTTCACACTGTGACGGGACCAAATCATGCAACAAAATGATTGGCTGAGTGGGTGGATGGATGCCCTGATGGCACCATCCTATGGATGGGTGGACCTGATGAGACGGGTAACTATCCAAAATACTTATTATTTACGATCCGTAATAGAGTAACGCCCAAACAAGCCCGTTTTAGGAGAAGGAGCTAGTGGCCGTGCCGCATAATATCATAAAGGCGTTAGCTCCCATGAATCAAGCGTGAATGTGAACTTGTTCCGTCCTCGATCATGCACATTGAGTGCCGTTTGATCAGAGAAATAGACTCCTATTAGAATAATTACGTTTCCCCTGATTGCGGGGATAGAGTTAGGTCCCTTCGTTTGCGCGTATCCTCGTATTTCCAAGAGATCGAGGTGTCGTCAATCGAAGACAAAGGGGACTTAGCTGCCAATCAAAAGGATCCCCTTGAGCCAGCTAGGGTGGGGACCTTACAAGTGGTATCAGAGGAGCCGATCTTAGTTCCTAGGATTTGTTATTCAAAGGTTAACTATTCAAGGATTAAAACAAGTGATTGATTATCATATGAGGACGAATCAATCATCTCTACTAGCCATAGAAGTGATTCGAATATCCTCACATGTTGAGACAATCATCATGTGAAAGTATCTT
Organism: Cibotium barometz; assembly: GCF_041138505.1. Classification (NCBI taxonomy): domain Eukaryota; kingdom Viridiplantae; phylum Streptophyta; class Polypodiopsida; order Cyatheales; family Cibotiaceae; genus Cibotium; species Cibotium barometz. Next base: position 10,219,524 of record NC_141051.1, read on the forward strand.
GGGGGTGCACACGCAAAATATTTGTACAATAAAAAAGATTGGGGAGGAAACCTTCTGAGGAAAAACATAGGGTGATCTAATTAAGAAACCAATGTGACTGAATGACTAGAAGGATAGATCAAAACTTTGTTTAGAGAAATGTCTAGGATATATCTCATTAATTTGTATATTGTAAGTTATTGGGATTATAACTCCATTAAAGAGAGACCTGTGTAAAGTACCAACATAGGTTCAATTGAATAGTTTACGTGTGAATGCCATCACTAGATTCTTTACACTAAGACGGTCGTTCGGTTTGTGACCCCATCTCGGAAAATCGTGGGTCTAACTCCGGATGTTACCAAAGAAAAATGAAACTCTCATGCGTATTAATCTTGAGTGCTTTTAGATGTGATGCTATGATAAGTGTTTGATAGTTTTGGACTTTTCCTGGTGGTGGATGATAGCTTTACGGTAGATGGTAGGGGAAGATTAAATTTTGAATTGTTTTCTGGATGAACCTCGGTCCTTTTTTGAAAATTGTATGATTTCCTTTTTATCTTTATTATGCGACAAGAATATGAGGCTCAACGAATCAAAAATAAAATAAAATAAAACAATAGTTGAACGAAAATCTCTAGTATTACCAAGGGAAACCTGAAAGTTTACCCTTTGATGATGTTATTGTGATGGAAATCCTAGATTAGCATGCCCATGACCAAGGATGTAAGTAAAGTTAGTGAGCTATCATCGAAAATATAAAATAATTTTTGCTTTGTCCTATTAGAGCAATATCTAAGTAGAGTATTCCTCTTCCTATAATATATGAGGTCAGATTTTATGGAGGAGCTAATTTTATGTCCCAGTAAGTAACCGTGTTAAGTGTTGCACTTATTATATCATATAGGAAATATCATGAAATTTATATAGGCAAACTAAGTAAAGACCTTTCCTTTAAGAAAGAGAGTTCGAGTCTGAGATACTTCTTAGATATTTTTTAGGCAAGAGAAAGTTTCTCGCCAAGAAAGCTTCGATAATGGCATTAAAGAAGTCCTTCATGGAGCCCCCAACCGGAGCCATTCAAAGGTGAACGAAGGAATTTAGGAGAAGAAGTAGAGGCTTGGATAGAGTCTAGGACGAGTATTTTGATGTAGCTAGATACAGTGAAAGAAACAAGTTCGCCCTTGCTTGTTTAACAAGTGCGAGAAATGATGGGATTAGTTGGAAGAACTATTGTCAATCTAAGCACTAGAACTAGGATCGGTCGTCATGGGATGCCATGAAGGTACATCTTTGTGTGAAAGGTTTTGTCCTCCAGGATTTTGGGAGGATAAAATGAATGAATTTTTGGAGCCAACCCATGAAAGGAAGACCCTAGAGGAATACCACCAAACTTTTCTTAAACTTCTTCAATTTTCTCCAGAGATGGATGAGGTAACTCTTCTCCATCGATTCATGGGGAAGCTTGATCCGCCTTTAACTAACCTAGTCAAGAATTACCAAGCCATCCTCCCTTTCAGAAGCCATAATTATGGCCAGAGACTATGATAAAGTTTTTTATATGGGAAGTGTCCAGAACGACGTGAGTCCTTCCATGTTAATCAGGAAGAGGTCCCCTAATTCAAGAGAAATGTCAAGCCCACCCCTGCCTAAGAGGAATCGTGAGCTAGAGTAAAATCAAGGTCAAGAAATAGGGATAACAAGGTTAAAGAGTAGATCTTCGACTCTCATAGACATCGCATCATCGGGACCTTTCAAGAAGGAAGACGGTTTAGATGCCAATGACAAGGTGATTGTCGCGATAGGAAAATTACCCTTTCCTATCGAGATCATCCTCGGCTAGATCAAAAGGAAGACCAATCTTTCAGAAAACAAGATTAGAAAGAAGAGCTCTCCCTCACCTATATATCAAGAGAATAAAGACAATGCAATGAGCTTTTCTATGAGAACAAACGCTTCAAGTGTAAACAACATAAGAAAAGATTTCCCTAACTGACTGAGGACCCTTCTCTTGCCAATCATGGAAAGGGGAAACCCAATAGGATGTGTGGGCCTATATCAATCCAAGAGCCTAGCATATCCAAACTAGGAAGTGGTTGCCCAAGTTATGATTGTTTTGAATTAAGCTAGAGATCATTGATTCTTTAATTAAAGTTTAATTAAGAATATGTTAGAGGGAGTATACTAGAGATTAGCATAGGGATTATGTTAGGAAGTATTATAGAGATTATGATAAGATTATAAATGAGAGATTGAGTTACAAATTTTGATATGATGGGTTAAAGATAGCCAAATTTAACAAGTGTTTCTATGAGTAAATAGAAGTTGATTGTTGTCGCAAGAATCATGTGAAGTAATTTACATGATGAATAGAGGTATTCTAGGAGACAATGCTAGTCACAGGGTTATGCATCTTGCTATCATAGGTTAGATCGCATACAGGATTGTGATCTCCTTACATTTTTCCATGGCGATTTGGGAAGTACCATATTACATGGGAGTATGGAATAAGGAATTCATAAGGTAGGACCAGGGATAATAAAGAATCGGCTCATATCATATAGAAGTGTATACGGATGCATGAACTTAGGATAATAAAGCCAATTAACTTTAGAATAATGAAGGCATTCTGGAAGCTCAACAAAATGAGGTAGATATATGAAAGAAGGGACTCTTAGTAGGAACAATGTTTAGATAAAAGAAGGTTTCTACCTAGTGGGGATACCACTTTGGGAGAGAGAGAGAGAGAGAGAGAGAGAGAGAGAGAGAGAGAGAGAGGATTTACTTAGAGATTACCTCGAGATGAGGACATCTCGAATCTTTTAAGTGGGGGAGAGAATGTAACATCCCTCCCAAGCCATGTAACGATTCTCTTTTAATATAGGTTTCAAGAGGAAAGAGAGTGCACATCGAGAGAGACTATAAGGCTAGAAACGTTAAGAAAGTGATAGAGTAAAAATATTAGTTCCAAAAATCTGAAAAGAAATGAGAAGATAAGAATAGATCCATTAAGAGAGAAACATTGCCAAAAACAAAATTCCGAATTTAGGTGATAGCAAGTCATATTTAGAGTACTTTTACACATTTAGAGTCCATGCACACTATAATTATGGAAAAGCAAAGCATTTCTAAAGATGGCACATTTGCGGCTATATACAGACGTTTTTACCTATTCTACCCCCACGCTGCTGTCTTGTAGACTAGATGCATTCCGGTTCTTTTGGCTGGCTACATGACTATATTCTGAGTTTTTATCAGAGAGTTATGGCTGCCGAAACAATTTGCTAGTTTTCTACACAGGGAAACTGTAAGGAGCAGGCAAGTAGCCTCAAGGTGATTATAGACCTTGAGATGTATATCTATATATATGTCTTCATTTTCACTTGGGTGGAGTCCTCACACACATCATTTTTAGCAAAGAGTTGTTGTAATTATGCGGAGTTAAGGATGTGGGTAACATCACGGGACGAAACAACATCTCCACCAAACCAAGCAACGTCTCTCTCGGACCAGGTAGCGTCGCCGTGCAGGCACTGCCACCGCCCGTCAATATCTAATCAGGCAACAAAATGATTGGTTGAGTGGGTGGATGTGTGGGATCCCCCTGTTCCCACCGAGCAATGGATTTGGATACTAGCAGCGGAAGTAGCACTTCTCGCACGGGACAGGGGTCCCACATTCGGGGCCTCGTCCACGGATATCCGGACAAGAGACTAATCCGTCGGTTTTTCCAAAACCGAACCCGGAAAAAACTTCCCTTACCCGGAAAGCACGGGCGATTCCACCAGGATAATTTTTTACTCTAACGTAGTCAAGATCATTACTGATCACGCTGATCCAACTGCACCTATAAAGATACTCGGTCGGATCAAGGAAGAAACTTGCACTTGGATCATTGGGATCAACGCTTTTTTCCCCATCAAGAGGCACAGCCGTTGATTCCTATCCATAGAACAATTACTATCCGAGACTTACTTCATCTATCGTAATAACAGAAATTGAGTCTCGGTTTACGGATCCATCAGTCCAGCCTAACCCCATCCGATCCCATGGGTTAGCCAACCGCCCAACCACTGTAGTGATGGGATCCAATTTGGAATTTGGTTAGGTTTTGTCCCGGGTACCAAGGAAAAGAGTTCCAAGGCCCCCTAACCGGAAGTTCATGCAAAACATAAAATTAGGCACACCACTTACACACCCAATATGAAATTGCCTTATTCTTAGCATCAGCTAACTTTAAAACAATCCTTTAATGAAACCATAGTACCACTGATCACAGTCTTCCAAATTATCCAGTTGATTCTCAAATTTCCCATCATTCCTTCATCATCAGAGTATCTATGGCATCATTGGCAACTAGAACGCTCACCACCTGTCCACTCAGAGGTCGTTTCCATAGTTCCTAGCCCATAATACTCGGCAATATAATCATTTATCAAGATGGACTCTCGTTGAAGATCAGCAAGATCAACCAACAGATCCATATAAAAGAGCCATGGACTCATCCGTTGAGGACCAGCAAGGTCAGTCAACCAGATCCATGCCCGGTTTCACAAAACAACTCTTACTCCTTGTTCCAATATCTTCCTCGACGCACGCGTGGGTATCCTAGGCGACCCAGAGCCCGAGCACCGTATGGTCAGCACCCTCTAGGATCCTTCGCAGGTGACCTAGCGCTTCACTCATAGGCCGCTTCCTTGGTCCCTCATCCACCGTACTGGAAGCTCACCATTTTAATCGAACCGAGGCTGGTCAAGACCTCGGCCGACCTTGCTACGCGAGACGTCCTCCATTGACTCTCCGTCTCAGCAGTTGCAACTTTAACCATGACCTTAATCACAAGACGGTCAAAATGCTTCCCCAGCATTCTTGACATAAAACAGCCATTTACAAACAGCATTTACAATAGTTTACAAATACAGTTTCTATATTAACTCTCATTTTTCCACATTATCCCTCATTAATCCACATTACTTATTCCACATTCCATTTATATATATACTCATCCAATCACATCATTTTCCATCTCTTCACTTCAGATTCCTTCACATCACATATCATATATTCACATCCATATCCACATCCACATCCACATTCACATCCATACATCCACATCTACATGCTTACCTCCATTTTCACATCCTCATTTATACATCCACATCCCGTATCCACATTCATACATACACATCCATATCCACATCCATACATCCACACCCACATGCATACATCCACTATCACGTCCTCATTCATACATCCACATCCACATACATACATACATCCACATCCACATTCCCATTCACATCTATACATCCACATCTACATCCACATACATACATCCATCCACATCCACATTCCACATTCACATCTATACATTCACATCTACATCCACATTCACATACATCCACACCCACATTCCCATACATCCACATCTATACATCCACATCCCATATCCACATTCATACATACACATCCATACATCCACATCTACATCCACATACATACATACATCCACATCCACATTCCACATTCACATCTATACATCCACATCTACATTCACATTCACATACATCCACATCCACATTCCCATACATCCACATCTATACATCCACATTCCACATTTACATCTACATTCACATTCACATACATCCACATCTACATTCACATTCACATACATCCACATCCCCATTCCCATTCACATCTATACATCCACATACATACATACATCCACATCCACATTCCACATTCACATCTATACATCCACATCTACATCCACATTCACATACATCCACATCCACATTTCCATTCACATCTATACATCCACATCCATTCACATCTATACATCCACATCTACATCCACATTTACATCTATGCATATACATCTTCATGCATATATCCATTTTCATGTTCATACATCCATACTCCCATCTCCATATCCACACATCCACATACATACATCCATTTTCACATTCCCATTTATATAACCCCATATACCTTCACATCTAATCTTTTACATCACATCTATTCTCGCCCTATCACAACCCATATACATCTTATCCTATCACATACACTTCTTACCTCATCCCCCCATACACATCTTAATTCATCTTATCACATCCTAACTTATTTCATAAGCATCTTATCACCTCTTATCACATCCTATCACTTTCCATACGCATCTTATCAATTCTTATCACATCTCATACACCTCTTATCACATCTTATCACATTTCATATCTTTTTTTTTTTTTTTAAAGAGAATTCTTTTATTTGATATAAGATTTCTCTACACATTTATTTATACATAAATTCCATTTAAGGAGACTAACACTTTCGAAATTAAAATCAATCTTTTATGCATCTTCTTATGCATGATTTCAATTTGGTAGGGAATTATACTTTTAGAATAAAAGAATTTCTCTTATGCATCTAAGTTAAGCATAAAATCCATTTATGAGAAAAATCATACTTTTAGTATAAAAAGAATATCTTTTATGCATACCTATATGCATGAAATCCAATATGATAAAAGTAACACTTTTGATATAAAAATTTTTCCTTTATGCATACTTTAAAATTCAATTTCTCCATGATTATAATGAATTTCTTTCAATTAATCTAGGATGATGATTCCTAGAATATGGTAGGAAGTCCTCTTTTTATGCTTTGAATGAAAATTTTTTATGCATAATTTTTATAAAAATTTTGCCATAGCTCCGCTGCTATGACTGATAAATCTCAATTTTTCTAAGGGATAAAGCTTATCATTAAGGAAATAATTAAAATGATTCTCTAATTGGATCCTTAATCCATAATGGATTGAATCATCAATATACATAAACTAAAAGCATAAGAAAAAGCCATTAATTTGGCTTCAAGCATAGCTTAATCTTGGGTTAAGGAAAAGCTTTATGAAAAGCTTGATTTGGATTGAGAATGGGTCATGAGTATGACCATTTCTTGAGTGAGAGAGAAAATTTACATAAGAATCATTAGAATTTAAACATAAATGAAAATTAACTTCAATAGCATTTATTAAATTATGTAACTCTTCACTACTATTCAAACTTCAATAGCATTTAAAAAAAACCATACCAATTAAACTTCTCAAGCTTGAGAGGGATTGAGAAGAGAGAAACATTGAGAAATTATAGAAAGATCAATATTCACTAATTACCTTACAACTTGCTTGATTCTTTGTTCACGGTAGAGGCCCCCAACCAATCAATTGGTTAAGTATGTTGATGGAGCCACTAATGGGGATTGAAGAAAGAGGGAAGCTCCAAAAACTAGTGAATTATTAAATGAATTCACAGTTCTTGGCTTAGGTGGAGTAGAGTAACGATGCATAAACACTATATATTTTTCAACAAGGGGGAGGCTTCTATTTATAGGAAAAATTGAGCTCCTAACCAAACAAACTGATTCTAGAATTTTCTAAATCAGTTTGGTCAATATTTGACCATTTTTAGGTCAGTTAGGCTAACTTTTTGGAACTAGACTTGAATGAGGAGAGAGGAGAGATGAAATATCTCAATTTTTATGAGTTTAAAACTCATTCAAGCATGTGAAATATGCACCTCCTTTAAAGAACTCCCCTTCCTTACATATGTCATATTTTTAATATTGCTCATAGTTTTTTACTAATAAACCTTGTACATTTTCAACTCTTCATCTTATGTGAAATATGCACCTCCTTTAAAGAACTCCCCTTCCTTACATATGTCATACTTTTAATATTGCTCATAATCTTTTACTAATAAACCTTGTACATTTTCAACTCTTCATCTTATGTGAAATATGCACCTCCTTTAAAGAACTCCCCTTCCTTACATATGTCATACTTTTAATATTGCTCATAATTTTTTTACTAATAAACCTTGTACATTTTCAACTCTTTATCTTATGTGAGCATTTACTCATTTTTGGGTATCTTCTTTTACAAATTGGATTTATCTCCTCCCTACACATGGATTGATGCTATTGGCCCATAGGAACCTTAATTGGACCATAATCCAAAAATTTCTGAAAATCTAGACCCTTAGACTAAGGTCCTTTATACACATTTCCAATTAATTCCAATTGCACATTGGAAAGTTCTTTTTGAATTTCTGTTTCAGGGGAACTTATTTTAATAAGATGAGATAATTTTCTAATCAAAAATATTAAAAATCTGAATATTCTCTCTCTAGAATATTTTCTCTCTCTAGGTTAAAACAGTTAGAAACAAGTCTTTTATATTTCTGAAGAGGGATTGATTATAGAAGAAGATACTAGACATCAAAAAGGGGTTTGGGGGAGGAATCTTACAGGATGGATGCCCTGATGGCACCATCCTATGGATGGGTGGACCTGATGAGACGGGTAACTATCCAAAATACTTATTATTTACGATCCGCAATAGAGTAACGCCCAAACAAGCCCGTTTTAGGAGAAGGAGCTAGTGGCCGTGTCGCATAATATCATAAAGGCATTAGCTCCCATGAATCAAGGGTGAACCTGAACTTGTTCCGTCCTCGATCACACACATTGAGTGCCGTTTGATCGGAGAAATAGATTCCTATTAGAATAATTACGTTTCCCCTGACTGCGGGGATAGAGTTAGGTCCTTCGTTTGCGCGTATCCTCATATTTCCAAGAGATTGAGGTGTCGTCAATCGAAGACAAAGGGGACTTAGCTGCCAATCAAAAGGATCCCCTTGAGCCAGCTAGGGTGGGGACCTTACAAGTGGTATTCTTCCCCTGTAATCAATCCCCTCTTCAGAAATATAAAAGATCTTGTCTCTGCCTATTTTAACATAGAGAGAGAAAAAATTCTAGAGAGATAATATTTAGATTTTGAATATTTTTAGATAGAAAAATTTCTCATATTATTAAAATTAATTCCCGTGAAATAGAAATTCAAAAAGAACTTTTCAATGTGCAATTGGAATTTATTGGAAATGGGTATAAAGGACCTTAGCTAAGGGTCTAGATTTTTAGAAATTTTTGGATTATGGTCCAATTAAGGTTCCTATGGGCCAATAGCATCAATCCAAATGTAGGGAGGAGATAAATCCAAATTGTAAAAGAAGATACCCAAAAATGAGTAAATGCTCACATAAGATGAAGAGTTGGTGGCTCCATCAACATACTTAACCAATTGATTGGTTGGGGGCCTCTACCGTGAACAAAGAATCAAGCAATTTGTAAGGTAAATGGTGAATTCTGATCTTTTCTATGATTTCTCAATGTTTCTCTCTTCTCAACCCCTCTCAAGCTTGAGAAGCTTAATTGGAATGGTTTTTGAATGTTATTGAAGTTAATTGATGAATGGTAGTGAAGAGTTACATAATTTGATGAATACTATTGAAGTTATTTGATTAATGATAGTTAAGAATTACATAAATTTTCATTTATGCTTAATTCAAATAGTTTTTATGTAATTTCTCTCTCTCACTCAAGAAATGGTCATACTCATGACCCATTCTCAATCCAAATGAAGCTTTTCATAAAGCTTTTCCTTAATCCAAGATTAATCTATACTTGAGGTCAAATTAATGTCTTTTTTCTATGCTTTTAGTTTATGTATTTCATGAATATTGATGATTTAATCCATTATGGATTATTGATCCAATTAGGGATCATTCTAATTATTTCTTAATGATAAGCTTTATCCCTTAGAAAAATTGAGATTTATCAGTCATAGCAGCGGAGCTATGGTAAAATTTTTATAAAAATTACGCATAAAATAATTTCATTCAAAGCATAAAAAGAGGACTTCCTACCATATTCTAAGAATTCTCATCCTAGATTAATTGAAGATATTCATAGAGAAATTGATTTTTATATTATGCATAATTGATTTTCATGCATAATAGATTATTATTTTAACATAAAAGTGTTACTTTTATCATAATTAGATTTCATGCATAGAGGTATGCATAAAAGCTTATTATCTTAATGTAAAAGTGTTACTTTTAGCACAATTGAATTTCATGCATAGAAGTATGCATAAGAGTTGATTATTTCATTATAAAAGTGTTACTTTTATCATAATTGGATTTCATGCATAGAGGTATGCATAAAAGTTGATTATTTTATTATAAAAGTGTTACTTTTATCATATTTGGATTTCATGCATAGAGGTATGCATAAAAGTTGATTATTTTATTATAAAAGTGTGACTTTTATCATATTTGAATTTCATGCATAAAGGAATGCATAAAAGTTGATTATTTTATTGTAAAAGTGTTACTTTTATCATAATTGGATTTCATGCATAGAGGTATGCATAAAAGTTGATTATTTTATTATAAAAGTGTTACTTTTATCATAATTGGATTTCATGCATAGAGGTATGCATAAAAGTTGATTATTTTATTATAAAAGTGTGACTTTTATCATGTTTGAATTTCATGCATAGTATGCATAAAAGTTGATTATTTTATTATAAAAGTGTGACTTTTATCATATTTGAATTTCATGCAGAAAGGTATGCATAAAAGTTGATTATTTTATTATAAAAGTGTGACTTTTATTATATTTGAATTTCATGCATAAAGGTATGCATAAAAGTTGATTATTTTATTATAAAAGTATGACTTTTATTATATTTGGATTTCATGCATAGAGGTATGCATAAAAGATATTCTTTTATACTAAAAGTGTGATTTTCATCATAAATGGATTTTATGCATAACTTAGATGCATAAGAGAAATTCTTTTATTCTAAAAGTGCAATTCCTACCAAATTGAATTTATGCATAAGAAGAGGCATAAAAGATTGATTTTTATTTCGAAGGTGTTAGTCCCCTTAAATGGAATTTATGCCTAAATAAATGTGTAGAGAAATCTTATATCAAATATAAGAATTCTCTTGTATTCTATAAAAAGATATGAAATGTGATAAGATGTGATAAGAGGTGTATGAGATGTGATAAGATGTGATAAGATGCGTATGGGAAGTGATAGGATGTGATAAGAGGTGTATGAGATGTGAAAAGATGTGATAAGATGTGTATGAGATGTGATAAGATATGATAAGATGTGTATGAGATGTGATAGAATGTGTTAAGATGAGTTAGGATGTGTTAAGATGTATATGGGATGTGTTAGGATGAGAATGGATGTAATATGGTTGTATGAATGTGATGTGGATGTATACATGTAGATGTGTAGGTATGAATGTGAATGTGGATGTATGGATGTAGATACAGATGTGTATCTATGTATGTGAATGTGGATGTATGAATATGAATGTGGATGTGTGGATGTGGAAATGGAAGTGTGGATGTATGAATGTGGATGTGGATGTATGCATGTAGATGTGTATGTATGTATGTGGATGTAGATGTGGATGTATAGATGTGAATGGGAATGTGGATGTGGATGTATGAATGTGAATGTGGATGTGGATGTGGATGTGGATGTATGAATGTGAATGTGGATGTGGATGTATGGATGTGGATGTGGATGTATGGATGTGGATATGGATGTGTATGTATGAATGTGGATATCAGATGTGGATGTATAAATGAGGATGTGAAAATGGATGTATGCATGTAGATGTGGATGTATGGATGTGAATGTGAATGTGTATGTGAATTAATGTGTCGTCGATATGAGGAAATGGATGAGAATGAGTACACATTGAATGGAATGTGGAATAAGTAATGTGGACTAAGGAGGGATAATGTGGAAAGACGAGAGTTCGATTTAGAAACTGTATTTTGTGACTGTTTGTAAATGACTGTTTTATGTCAAGAATACTGGGGAAGCATTTTGACCATCTTGTGAATTAAGGTCATGAAGACCTAACTGTTAAAGTTGCAACTACTGACGGAGAGTCAATGGAGGACGTCTCGTGTAGCAAGGTCGACCGAGGTCTTGACCAGCCTCGGTTTGATTTAAATGGTGAGCTTCCGGTACGGTGGATGAGGGACCAAGGAAGTGGCCTATGAGTGAAGCGCTAGGTCACCTGCGAAGGATCCTAGAGGGTGCTGACCATACGGTGCTCGGGCTCTGGGTCGTCCGAAGATACCCACACGTGCGTCGTGGAAGATATTGGAACAAGGAGTAAGAGTTGTTTTCTGAAATCGAGCATGGATCTGGTTGATTGACCTTGCTGGTCCTCAACGGATGAGTCCATGGCTCTTTTATATGGATCTGTAGGTTGATCTTACTGATCTTCCACGGAGATTCCATTCTATTATATGAATATATTGCCGGTTACTATAAGCTAGGAACTATGGAAAAGGCCCCTGAGTGAACAGGTGGTGAGCGTTCTGGCTGCCAATGATGCCATAAGTATACCGATGAATGAATGACTGGAAATAAAGATTCAACCAGAGACTTTGAGGATTGTCATCAGTGACATAATGGTTTCATTAAAGGATTGTTTTAAAGTTAGCTGATGCTAAGAAAAAGGCAATTTCATATTGGGTGTGTAAGTGGTGTGACTAGTTTTATGTTTGCATGAACTTCCGGCTAGGGAGCCTTGGAACTCTTTTCCTTGGTACCCGGGACAAAACCTAACCAAATTCCAAATTGGATCCCATCACTACAGTGGTTGGGCGGTTGGCTAACCCATGGGATCGGATGGGGTTAGGCTGGACTGATGGATCCGTAAATCGAGACTCAATTTCTGTTATTATGATAGATAAAGTAAATCTTGGATAGTAATTGTTCTATGGATAGGAATCAACGGCTGTGCCTCTTGATGGGGAAAAAAGCGTTGATCCCAATGATCCAAGTGCAAGTTTCTTCCTTGATCCGACCGAGTATCTTTATAGGTGCAATCGAATCAGCGTGATCAGTAATGATCTTGACTACGTTAGAGTAAAAAGTTATCCTGGTGGAATCGCCCGTGCTTTCCGGGTAAGGGAAGTTTTTCCGAGTTCGGTTTTGTAAAAACCGACGGATTAGTCTCTTGTCCGGATATCCATGGACGAGGCCCCGAGTGTGGGTCCCTACCCTGCGCATGAAGTGCTACTTCCACTGCTAGTACCCCGAATCTGTTGCGTGGGGTGGGAACAGGGATCTTACAGTTGGTATCAGAGCATTTAAAACTAATACGGATAAGCAAATTCTTATTATAAATTGATAATAAAAATTTAAAAAAAGCATTTTTTCATAATGTATTTTCATTCCGTAAGCCTCTTTAATGAAGAATTCTTAATCAAATAATTTTTTTATAGATGGAAGTTCCCTACTTATCTGGTATTCTCGACCTCACCCAGTCTCAAGATATGACTGCGTTTGCCTTCGAACATCTCATCTCTTCCGCTTCAACTCGAACAAGCTGAGTAAGACTCGCACGCCATTTCGAGGAATTATATTTTCCTAACCTAGTGGAGAGACAATAGCATAAGTGGTTTGCAGGGCTATATATCCACATCTCTTGCAATCGACGTGCAATGCTGAGGCAGAACCTCTCATTGGCCATGATTTTGATAAAGCTAAAAATGACGCATGGTGTCATTCTATATCATTCAACGCCTCAAAATTTCAGACTTGCTTGCCGAGTTTATAGACTCTTTAGTCGATTTATCCCTAAAGAAGAAAATAATAGCTCCCTTTGCAATTAGAGAAATTATGTAACAAGGCATGACTATGGCCCAGCACCATCGTCTTATGCGTCTCCCGAGGAGATTTTGATTTTTGGAGCCGAGCCACTCTATGTACTTATTGCAACTTGTATATAAATATATAAATGTTTTTTTATTTAAAAAAAAATCATGTTATTTAAGTGATTGTTTACGGACGATCGGATAAAGAAAAAATTGTTTATCAGACATATGTCATAGATCTCCAATAAGATCAACTGAGGAGCCAATTATGTCAAAAATTTATCAAGACACACAAAAAGGTTGTAATTGTGTGATATAATTCATACAATTTGTTATTCAAACTGAAATTCGTAAATTAGTAATTAGGACTTCAATTAGAAGCACCACAATTGTATAGAACCCTGACTTGCTTGAGGCCTAGACATGATGGTATTTACCTTATAGTTTCGAGTATCATGACTATCCGTATATACCGAGGGTATAACTGCAGCTCTTTACCGGCAGTATATACGAATAAATCCAAGACTTGAAATTATAAGCATTAATGCTATCCAGATGATGATTTAAAATGTGGTTGATATGAATTTTTAATTCTGTTTGAGAACTGATGAATTGATTTGGATTCTGATTAAAAAATGATGATCCTTGAAAATGGGTTGAAATGTAATAAACTGAGCGAAACTACAATGTGGATGATTGGGACGAGTCCCTATGATAATATTCATAACTAGAATGATGATAATGAGTTCAGCAAATCACTATGAGATTAGTGGATTAGGCTGTCAAATTGCTACTGTTAACACTTGACACGGTAGATCAAGTTAAGGGATGACAAATTGAGAACTTACTTGTCTGAAATTCCGGTGGAGGAGGAATCTTCATAAAGAAATTTTTCAGTCTAATGGACCATTATCGTGTTAAAGATATGAATGATATGATTGAATAAATTGTTATTTAATGATGAGTTCTATTTAAGGGATAATTATCTCCGTATTCTGTTGGGTTGACTAGAATATAAGGAACCCTAGAATAAATGGGATCTTTAAGAAAAAGAGTTGTCCTCTACTTTGCGAGGTGAGGACATCTCGCACTTTTTAAGTGGGGTAGAAAATAAGCTTCCTCCCCTAGCCTTCAAAGTATGCAGGAGTAAGAATCTCCCTTTCTGATCTTATAATTATCCCCTCTCTAAAATAAAAGAAAGATTCTGTTTAAAAAGGGAAGACACTTTCCCCAGAATACCTTCTCAGGAGCCCACCTGTTTTAAGGATTCAAAACGATGAGTTCAGAAGTGAGAACCGATGTTTTGGATGCCAAGGTTTTGGTCATTAGTTAAAAAGACTGCCCGACTCCTACCATGAAAAGGGCACAGGGAAGTCTAGAACCCAAATTCAGAGACCAATTCCTTCATACCAATCTAATCAGGGTCCGTGTCTCGGACAAGATTGCTTAACTCCATTAACTAGGTCCGATCCATTGATTAGGATCGAGATGACCAGTCAAATGCTTGGCGACATAGAGCAACAGATGCAGGCAATTCATAAAGATATAAAAGCTGCCCAGGATCGACAGAAACAATATACAAATAAGAAGAGGATAGTCAGAGAATTCAAAGAAGCAGATATGGTCTTCAATTGAGTACGGGGACCAAAAGAAATTCTTTATCTCTTGGGGAGTATAAGTAGTTATCCCCCAGATATTGTGGACCAAAAAAAGTAAGTGGCTTAGCCTACGAACTTCTTTTATCTCCTCATCTCAAAGTTCTTAATGCCTTCTATAGAAATATGTGCCAAACCCAAATCATGGAAAGATGGTAAAACTTCAGTGGCAAGATACCGTTGGCTTCTAGGTTACGCTAGCTCCTTCCTTTATATAAGTCGTAACTTTTACTTGTCACTCACAGTAATCTTACTTCCATCGATCTCCTTTCTTTCTTAATCTCCTTCATGGCTTGGCAACAGGAATCAGTTTTATCCATGATGATTTCTCACCTTCAAGATGCAAGCGAGTCTGTGAAGAAGGATTTTATAGAACTGTATGAGCGCTCACTTTTTCCTCACCTAGGAACTTCTATAGCTCAAACCAAATGGCGGACCTATCAAGACATAACCAGGGTAACACCGTGGGGTCAGCAGCACTTTCACAACAATGTCCGCTTGGCTATGGTTATTGAAGCTTCGGGTTTGGGTCCCCGATACTATTGCGGGATGAGATCAAGGCATCTTGGGTTTTCTGAGCGGGTCTTCTTACTGGCGTGTTTTCTTCCTCATCAGAAGATATGCCTTTACCCCGTTTTTGGCTTGCCTCTCAGAGGTCCTTTGGTTAGATCACCTCATACCACTAAGATAGATGTGGCAATAACCAGCAGAATTATTCCCATAGATGAGTTACCTTATACATGTGCAGCTTGTGAGTGTTGCTTTTGTGACCATATGATGGATGGGCTATTGGAAGTGTAAAGAGTTCTTCTATCTTTACTGTATATGTTCCAAGAATGAATAAAGTTGAAATCTTATTCTTGTCTTGAATCTTGCTCTCTTTGAGACTTTTCTTGGTGGTTAATCTTAATTAAGTTTTTTCTCTAAGTCTCATATTCGTGTATCTTGCGAAATTACCCCCAGTTTGCGAGATGAGGACATCTCGCGTTTTTCAAGTGGGAGAGAATGTAAGATTCCTCCCCAGCCTCTCAAGATGTCCAGCATCTTCCCCTGTAATCAATCCCCCCTTCAGAAATATAAAAGATCTTGTCTCTGCCTATTTTGAGATAGAGAGAGAAAATATTCTAGAGAGAGAATATTCAGATTTTGAATATTTTTAGATAGAAAAATTTCTCATATTATTAATATTAGTTCCCCTAAAATAGAAATTCAAAAAGAACTTTTCAATATGCAATTGGAATTTATTGGAAATGGGTATAAAGGACCTTAGCCTAAGGGTCTAGATTTTTAGAAATTTTTGGATTATGGTCCAATTAAGGTTCCTATGGGCCAATAGCATCAATCCATGTGTAGGGAGGAGATAAATCCAAATTGTAAAAGAAGATACCCAAAAATGAGTAAATGCTCACATAAGATGAAGAGTTGACTATGTACAAGGTTTATTAGTAAGAAACTATGAGTAATATAAAAAATATGAGATATTTTGGGTATCCAAAAATGAGTAAATGCTCACATAAGATGGAGTTGAAAATGTACAAGGGTTATTAGTAAAAAACTATGAGCAATATTAAAAATATGAGATACTTTGGGTATAATAATTCCATTTTGACACATATGTAAGGAAGGGGAGTCCATTAAAGGAGGTGCATATTTCACATGCTTGAATGAGTTTTAAACTCAAAAATAATGTGATATTTTTATCTCTCCTCTCTCTTGAATCAAACCAAATCAAAATGGAACCAAATTGAATCAAAAAGGAACCAAACTAGATCCAAATCTAGTCCAAATTCAACCAAACTGAATCTGGAAAATTCTAGAATTCAGTTAGCTTTGGTTAGAGCTTCCCTCTCCTATAAATAGAACATGAGTCCTTTGAAAAA
The DNA here is from genome assembly GCF_041138505.1 of Cibotium barometz. Lineage (NCBI taxonomy): Eukaryota > Viridiplantae > Streptophyta > Polypodiopsida > Cyatheales > Cibotiaceae > Cibotium > Cibotium barometz. The sequence goes on from NC_141051.1 coordinate 10,236,585, forward strand.
AAGAGAAGAATTTTACTATACTAGAGTTATGCTGAAATAATGTTAATTTCTACTATTCTCTAAAATTCTCTCCAAATTGAAGAAATTGGAGCTTCCCTCTTTCTTCAATCCCCATTGGTGGCTCCATCAACATACTTAACCAATTGATTGGTTGGGGACCTCTACTATGAACAAAGAATCAAGCAATTTGTAAGGTAAATGGTAAATTTTGATCTTTTCTATAATTTCTCAATGTTTCTCTTTTCTCAACGCCTCTCAAGCTTGAGAAGCTTAATTGGAATGGTTTTTGAATGCTATTGAAGTTAATTGATGAATGGTAGTGAAGAGTTACATAATTTGATGAATGCTATTGAAGTTAATTGATTAATGATAGTTAAGAATTACATAAATTTCCATTTATGCTTAATTCAAATGGTTTTTATGTAATTTCTTTCTCTCACTCAAGAAATGGTCATACTCATGACCCATTCTCAATCCAAATGAAGCTTTTCATAAAGCTTTTCCTTAATCCAAGATTAATCTATACTTGAGGTCAAATTAATGGCTTTTTTCTATGCTTTTAGTTTATGTATTTCATGAATATTGATGATTCAATCTTTTATGGATTATTGATCCAATTAGGGATCATTCTAATTATTTCTTAATGATAAGCTTTATCCCTTAGAAAAATTGAGATTTATCAGTCATAGCAGCGGAGCTATGGCAAAATTTTAATCAAAATTACGCATAAAATAATTTCATTCAAAGCATGAAAAGAGGACTTCTTACCATATTCTAGGAATTATCATCCTAGATTAATTGAAGATATTCATAGAGAAATTGATTTTTATATTATGCATAATTGATTTTAACACTTTTATCATATTTGGATTTCATGCATAGACGTATGCATAAAAGTTGATTATTTTATTATAAAAGTGTGACTTTTATCATATTTGAATTTCATGCATAAAGGTATGCATAAAAGTTGATTATTTTATTGTAAAAGTGTTACTTTTATCATAATTGGATTTCATGCATAGAGGTATTTATAAAAGTTGATTATTTTATTATAAAAGTGTTACTTTTATCATAATTGGATTTCATGCATAGAGGTATGCATAAAAGTTGATTATTTTATTATAAAAGTGTGACTTTTATCATATTTGAATTTTATGCATAGAGGTATGCATAAAATTTGATTATTTTATTATAAAAATGTGACTTTTATCATATTTGAATTTCATGCATAGAGGTATGCATAAAAGTTGATTATTTTATTATAAAAGTGTGACTTTTATCATATTTGAATTTCATGCATAGAGGTATGCATAAAAGTTGATTATTTTATTATAAAAGTGTGACTTTTATCATATTTGAATTTCATGCATAAAGGTATGCATAAAAGTTGATTATTTTATTAAAAATGTGTGACTTTTATTATATTTGGATTTCATGCATAGAGGTATGCATAAAAGATATTCTTTTATACTAAAAGTGTGATTTTCATCATAAATGGATTTTATGCATACCTTAGATGCATAAGAGAAATTCTTTTATTCTAAAAGTGTAATTCCTACCAAATTGAATTTATGCATAAGAAGAGGCATAAAAGATTGATTTTTATTTCGAAGGTGTTAGTCCACTTAAATGGAATTTATGCATAAATAAATGTGTAGAGAAATCTTATATCAAATATAAGAATTCTCTTGTATTCTATAAAAAGATATGAAATGTCATAAGATGTGATAAGAGGTGTATGAGATGTAATAAGATGTGATAAGATGCGTATGGGAAGTGATAGGATGTGATAAGAGGTGTATGAGATGTGAAAAGATGTGATAAGATGTGTATGAGATGTGATAAGATATGATAAGAGGTGTATGAGATGTGATAGAATGTGTTAAGATGAGTTAGGATGTGTTAAGATGTATATGGGATGTGTTAGGACGAGAATGGATGTAATATGGTTGTATGAATGTGATGTGGATGTATACATGTAGATGTGTAGGTATGAATGTGAATGTGGATGTATGGATGTAGATACGGATGTGTATCTATGTATGTGAATGTGGATGTATGAATATGAATGTGGATGTGTGGATGTGGAAATGGAAGTGTGGATGTATGAATGTGGATGTGGATGTATGCATGTAGATGTGTATGTATGTATGTGGATGTAGATGTGGATGTATAGATGTGAATGGGAATGTGGATGTGGATGTATGAATGTGAATGTGGATGTGGATGTGGATGTATGGATGTGGATATGGATGTGTATGTATGAATGTGGATATGGGATGTGGATGTATAAATGAGGATGTGAAAATGGATGTATGCATGTAGATGTGGATGTATCGATGTGAATGTGAATGTGTATGTGAATTAATGTGTCGTCGATATGAGAAAATGGATGAGAATGAGTACACATTGAATGGAATGTGGAATAAGTAATGTGGACTAAGGAGGGATAATGTGGAAAGATGAGAGTTCGATTTAGAAACTGTATTTTGTGACTGTTTGTAAATGACTGTTTTATGTCAAGAATGCTGGGGAAGCATTTTGACCGTCTTGTGGATTAAGGTCATGAAGACCTAACTGTTAAAGTTGCAACTGCTGACAGAGAGTCAATGGAGGACGTCTCGCGTAGCAAGGTCTCGACCAGCCTCGGTTTGATTTAAATGGTGAGCTTCCGGTACGGTGGATGAGGGACCAAGGAAGCGGCCTATGAGTGAAGCACTAGGTCACCTGCGAAAGGATCCTAGAGGTTGCTGACCATACGGTGCTCGGGCTCTGGGTCGCCGAAGATACCCACACGTGCGTCGTGGAAGATATTGGAACAAGGAGTAAGAGTTGTTTTCTGAAATCGGGCATGGATCTGGTTGATTGACCTTGCTGGTCCTCAACGGATGAGTCCATGGCTCTTTTATATGGATCTGTGGGTTGATCTTGCTGATCTTCCACGGAGATTCTATTCTATTATATGAATATATTGCCGGTTACTATGAGCTAGGAACTATGGAAAAGGCCCCTGAGTGAACAGGTGGTGAGCGTTTTGGTTGCCAATGATGCCATAAGTATACCGATGAATGAATGACTGGAAATAAAGATTCAACCAGAGACTTTGAGGATTGTCATCAGTGACATAATGGTTTCATTAAAGGATTGTTTTAAAGTTAGTTGATTGCTAAGAAAAAGGCAATTTCATATTGGGTGTGTAAGTGGTGTGACTAGTTTTATGTTTGCATGAACTTTCGGCTAGGGGACCTTGGAACTCTTTTCCTTGGTGCCTGGGACAAAACCTAACCAAATTCCAAATTGGATCCCATCACTTTAGTGGTTGGGCGGTTGGCTAACCCATGGGATTGGATGGGGTTAGGCTGGACTGATGGATCCATAAATCGAGACTCAATTTCTGTTATTACGATAGATAAAGTAAATCTCAGATAGTAATTGTTCTATGGATATGAATCAACGGCTGTGCCTCTTGATGGGGAAAAAAGCGTTGATCCCAATGATCCAAGTGCAAGTTTCTTCCTTGATCCGACCGAGTATCTTTATAGGTGCAATCGGATTAGTGTGATCAGTAATGATCTTGACTACATTAGAGTAAAAACTTATCCTGGTGGAATCGCCCGTGCTTTTCGGGTAAGGGAAGTTTTTTCGAGTTCGGTTTTGGAAAAACTGATGGATTAGTCTCTTGTCCGGATATCCATGGACGAGGCCCCGAGTGTGGTCCCTGCCCCGCGCATGAAGTGCTACTTCCGCTGCTAGTACTCCGAATCTGTTGCGCGGTGGGAATAGGGATCTTACATTCCCAAACATGGAAAGGGGAAACCCAATAGGATGGGCGGGCCTATATCGATCCAAGAGCCTAGGATATCCAAACTAGGAAGTGGTTGCCCAAGTTATGATTGTTTTGAATTAAGCTAGAGATCATTGATTCTTTACTTAAAGTTTAATTAAGAATATGTTAGAGGGAGTATACTAGAGATTAGCATAGAGATTATGTTAGGAAGTATTATAGAGATTATGATAAGATTATAAATGAGAGATTGAGTTAGAAATTTTGATATAGATTATAGATATGATGGGTTAAAGATAGCCAAATTTAACAAGTGTTTCTATGAGTAAATAGAAGTTGATTGTTGTTGCAAGAATCATGTGAAGTAATGTACATGATGAATAGAGGTATTCTAGGAGACAATGCTAGTAGGGTTATGCTAGCCAAATTTAACAAGTGTTTCTATGAGTAAATAGAAGTTGATTGTTGTTGCAAGAATCATGTGAAGTAATGTACATGATGAATAGAGTTCTAGGAGACAATGCTGGTAGGGTTATGCATCTTGCTATCATAGGTTAGATCACATACAGGATTGTGATCTCCTTACGTTTTTCCATGGCAATTTGGGAAAAATAATATATTACATGGGAGTATGGAATAAGGAATTCATAAGGTAGGATCAGGGATAATAAAGAATCGGTTCATATCATATAGAAGTGTATACGGATGCATGAACTTAGGATAATAAAGCCAATTAACTTTAGAATAATGAAGGCATTCTGGAAGCTCAACAAAATGAGGTAGATATATGAAAGAAGGGACTCTTAGTAGGAACAATGTTTAGATAAAAGAAGGTTTCTACCTAGTGGGGAAACCACTTTGGGAGAAAGAGAGAGAGAGAGAGAGAGAGAGAGGAGGATTTACTTAGAGATTACCTCGAGATGAGAACAGCTCGAATCTTTTAAGTGGGGGAGAGAATGTAACATCCCTCCCAAGCCATGTAACGATTCTCTTTTAATATAGGTTTCAAGAGGAAAGAGAGTGCACATCGAGAGAGACTATAAGGCTAGAAACGTTAAGAAAGTGATAGAGTAAAAATATTAGTTCCAAAAATCTGAAAAGAAATGAGAAGATAAGAATAGATCCATTAAGAGAGAAACATTGCCAAAAACAAAATTCCGAATTTAGGTGATAGCAAGTCATATTTAGAGTACTTTTACACATTTAGAGTCCATGCACACTATAATTATGGAAAAGCAAAGCATTTCTAAAGATGGCACATTTGCGGCTATATACAGACGTTTTTACCTATCCTACCCCCACACTGCTGTCTTGTAGACTAGATGCATTCCGGTTCTTTTGGCTGGCTACATGACTATATTCTGAGTTTTTATCAGAGAGTTATGGCTACCGAAACAATTTGCTAGTTTTCTACACAGGGAAACTGTAAGGAGCAGGCAAGTAGCCTCAAGGTGATTCTAGACCTTGAGATGTATATCTATATATATGTCTTCATTTTCACTTGGGTGGAGTCCTCACACACATCATTTCTAGCAAAGAGTTGTTGTAATTATGCGGAGTTAAGGATGTGGGTAGCATCACGGGACCAAACAACATCTCCACCAAACCAAGCAACTGTAAGGAGCAGGCAAGTAGCCTCAAGGTGATTCTAGACCTTGAGATGTATATCTATATATATGTCTTCATTTTCACTTGGGTGGAGTCCTCACACACATCATTTTTAGCAAAGAGTTGTTGTAATTATGCGGAGTTAAGGATGTGGGTAACATCACGGGACCAAACAACATCTCCACCGAACCAAGCAATGTCTCTCCCGGACTAAGCAGCGTCGCCGTGTAGGCACTGCCACCGCCCGTCAATATCATCGAGGTAAGAAACGCTCTTTAAGTTTCACATAGACCATTGCATCACGCGACCTAGTAAGATCGAGAAATCCTACACAAAAACTTGCCTAAAAAAAGAACCTGAAGGGCATATAACAATGGCAAATGCTTTAATAAAGAATGTTTTATCGTAATCTCAAGTTGAAAAGATTGTTTTCTCTTGTTTGTATTTTCTCTTGCTTGACTGGTTGTTACCAATCGATCGGTTGTCTCGCCGATCTTATGAGGTTTGATTGGTTTTCACTGTCGCTGGTCTACCCTAAAGCTATCCTCCCGCTTTGGGGGAACAACCCACTAGATGCTTAGAGTTGGTGGACCCATATCTAGGTGGATGAGTTGCTTGCTTCCGGGGTGTGTGCGAGGGGCACTTATAAGTGGTGCAAGTAGAAGCCAGCTAAGGGGCACATGCCCCTCGAGGGGGCATGTGGGAGACTTAGTGTGGAGGCTCTGAGTTTTTAACATCACCGCCACATCGAGGATGAGCGAGCCGGGGACCCACTTAGTATTTATTCTTCACCAAGCGGGTGAGTGATGTTTGGAGTTCTAGACCCCTCCAGGAATAATTGCCACCGCAAGAACCATGTGTGCTTGGGAGCACGTGAATAATGTAATGAGCAAGTGATAAAATTATGACCGTGTTTGAAGATCCATTTGTTTTCAACTGTTTTGGAAGAACTATCTTAATGAATCAGTGAACGAAAAATAATTAAAGGACCTGTTTTTATATGTTTCACAGTGTGACGGGACCAAATTAGGCAACAAAATGATTGGCTGAGTGGGTGGATGGATGCCTTGATGGCACAATCCTATGGATGGGTGGACCTGATGAGACGGGTAACTATCCAAAATACTTATTATTTACGATCCGTAATAGAGTAACGCCCAAACAAGCCCATTTTAGGAGAAGGAGCTAGTGGCCGTGCTGCATAATATCATAAAGGCTTTAGCTCCCATGAATTAAGCGTGAACGTGAACTTGTTCCGTCCTCGATCACGCACATTGAGTGCCATTTGATCGGAGAAATAGATTCCTATTAGAATAATTACGTTTCCCCTGACTGCGGGGATAGAGTTAGGTCCCTTCATTTGCGCATATCCTCGTATTTCCAAGAGATCGAGGTGTCGTCAATCGAAGACAAAGGGGACTTAGCTGCCAATCAAAAGGATCCCCTTGAGCCAGCTAGGGTGGGGACCTTACAAGTGGTATCAGAGGAGCTGATTTTAGTTCCTAGGATTTGTTATTCAAAGGTTAACTATTCAAGGATTAAAACAAGTGATTGTTTATCATATGAGGACGAATCAATCATCTACGCATGTTGAGACAATCATCATGTGAAATTGTGCTTGTATCTTGGGGATGCACATGCAAAATATTTGTACAATAAAAAAGATTGGGGAGGAAACCTTTTGAGGAAAAACATAGGGTGATCTAATTAAGAAACCAATGTGACTGAATGACTAGAAGGATAGATCGAAACTTTGTTTAGAGAAATGTCTAGGATATATCTCTTTAATTTTTATATTGTAAGTTATTAGGATTATAACTCCATTAAAGAGAGACCTGTGTAAAGTACCAACATAGGTTCAATTGAATAGTCTACGTGTGAATGCCATCACTAGATGCTTTACACTAACAGATCCATTAAGAGAGAAACATCGCCAAAAATAAAATTCTAAATTTAGGTGATAGAAAGTCATATTTAAAGTACTTTTACACATGTAGAGTCCATGCACACTAAAAATATGGAAAAGCAAAGCATTTCTAAAGATGGCACGTTTGCAGCTATATACAGACGTTTTTACCTATTCTATCCTCACGCCGCTATCTTGTAGACCAGATGCATTTTGGTTCTTTTGGCTGGCTACATGACTATATTTTGAGTTTTTATCAAAGTTATGGCTGCCAAAACAATTTGCTAGTTCTCTACACAGGCAAACTGTAAGGAGCAGGCAAGTAGCCTCAAGGTGATTCTGGAACCTTGAGATGTATATCTATATATATGTCTTCATTTTCACTTGGGTAAAGTCCTCACACATCATTTTTAGCAAAGAGTTGTTGTAATTATGCGGAGTTAAGGATGTGGGTAACATCACGAGACCAAACAACATCTCCACTGAACCAAGCAACGTCTCTCCCAGACCAAGCAGCGTGGCCGTGCAGGCACTACCACCACCCATCAATATCATCCAGGTAAGAAATGCTCTTTAAGTTTTGCATAGACCATTGCATCACGCGACTTAGTAAGATCGGGAAATCCTACACAAAAACTTGCCTAAAAAAAGAACCAGAAGGGCATATAACAATGGCAAATGCTTTAATAAAGAATGTCTTATCGTAATCTCAAGTTGAAAAGACTAATTTCTCTTGTTTACTATGAATGTGATGGAATTGTATTTTCTCTTGCTTGACTGGTTGTTACCAATCGATAGGTTGTCTCGCCGATCTTATGAGGTTTGATTGGTTTTCACCAATCAATCGGTTGTCATCGGTCTACCCTAAAGCTATCCTCTCGCTTTGGGGGAACAACCCACTAGATGCTTAGAGTTGGTGGACCCATATCTAGGTGGATGAGCTGCTTGCTTCCGTGTGTGTGATGCGAGGGGCACTTAAGTGGTGCAAGTAGAAGCCAGCTAAGGGGCACATGCCCCTCGAGGGGGCATGTGGGAGACTCAGTGTGGAGGCTCTGAGTTTTTAACATCACCGCCACATTGAGGATGAGGGAGCTGGGGACCCACTTAGTATTTATTCTTCACCAAGCGGGTGAGTGATGTTCGGAGTTCTAGACCCCTCCAGGAATAATTGCCACCGCCAGGAACCATGTGTGCCTGGGAGCACGTGAATAATGTAATGAGCAAGTGATAAAATTATGACCGTGTTTGAAGATCCATTTGTTTTCAACTGTTTTGGAAGGCCTATCTTATTGAATCAGTGAACGAAAAATAATTAAAGGACCTATTTTTATATGTTTCACAGTGTCACGGGACCAAATCAGGCAACAAAATGATTGGCTGAGTCGGTGGATGGATGCCCTGATGGCACATTCCTATGGATGGGTGGGCCTGATGAAACAGGTAACTATCTAGAATACTTATTATTTACGATTCGTAATAGAGTAACACCCAAACAAGCCCGTTTTAAGAGAAGGAGCTAGTGGCCGTGCCGCATAATATCATAAAGGCGTTAGCTCCCATGAATCAAGCATGAACGTGAACTTGTTTCGTCCTCGATCATGCACATTGAGTGCCGTTTGATCGAAGAAATAGATTCCTATTAGAATAATTACGTTTCCCCTGATTGCGGGGATTAGGTCCCTTCGTTTGCACGTATCCTCGTATTTCCAAGAGATCGAGGTGTTGTCAATCGAAGACAAAGGGGACTTAGCTGCCAATCAAAAGGATCCCCTTGAGCCAGCTAGGGTGGGGACCTTACAAGTGGCATCAGAGGAGCCGATCTTAGTTCCTAGGATTTGTTATTCAAAGGTTAACTATTCAGGGATTAAAACAAGTGGTTGTTTATCATATGAGGACGAATCAATCATCTCTACTAGCCATAGAAGTGATTCAAATATCCTCGCATGTTGAGACAATCATCATGTGAAATTGTGTCTGTATCTTCGGGGTTCACACGCAAAATATTTGTACAATAAAAAAGATTGGGGGGAGGAAACCTTTTGAGAAAAAACATAGAATGATCTAATTAAGAAACCAATGTGACTGAATGACTAGAAGGATAGATCGAAACTTTGTTTAGAGAAATGTCTAGGATATATCTCATTAATTTGTATATTGTAAGTTATTAGGATTATAACTCCATTCAAGAGAGACCTGTGTAAAGTACCAACATAGGTTTAATTGAATAGTCTACGTGTGAATGCCATCACTAGATGCTTTACACTAAGACGGTCATCCGGTTCGTGACCCCATCTCGGAAAAACGTGGATCTAACTTCGGATGTTACCAAAGAAAAATGAAACTCTCATGCGTATTAATCTTGAGTGCCTTTAGATGTGATGCTATGATAAGTGTTTGGTAGTTTTGGACTTTTCCTGGTGGATGATAGCTTTACGATAGATGGTAGGGGAAGATTAAATTTTGAATTGTTTTCTGAATAAACCTCGGTCCTTTTTTGAAGTTTGTATGATTTCCTTTTTATCTTTATTATCCGACGAGAATATGAGGCTCAGCAAACCAAACATAAAATAAAATAAAAAAATAGTTGAACAAAAATCTCTAGTATTACCAAGGGAAACCTGAAAGTTTACCCTTCGATGATGTTATTGTGATGGAAATCCTAGATTAGCATGCCCATGACCAAGGATGTAAGTAAAGTTAGTGAGCTATCGTCGAAAATATAAAATAATTTTTGCTTTGGCCTATTAGAGCAATATCTAAGTAGAGTATTCATCTTCCTATAATATATGAGGTCAAATTTTATGGAGGAGATGATTTTATGTCCCAGTAAGTAACCATGTTAACACTAGTTCTGTAATTGGACACTAAAGTCTCCTGAGGACACTAAAGTGTCCTGAAAAGTTAGCATTTTTCTTGAATTTTTGTGGGCAATCTATTAAGAGTTTTGAAATGCTTAACATCCACAGATGTTCCTCACGACCCAAAAAATCCTTGAGATTTTTTAAATTACACTTTTCTTAGCTTTTGCAAGGCAATATTTTAATTTTCTTAGACACATGCTGATAAAACGCATGATTTTTGCTGTTTTCAAAATAGTAGTAATTTGGACATAACTTTTAGAAGGGACATAGTTTGATCATGAAACTTGGCTTGATGGAAAGCCCATGATGTAAACTAAATCTTGGAATCATCAAACAACAATTATTGGATAAATTATTGACTCGCTAATATTGAAATGACGTTTTTTATACAGGTGGAGCATGAATTTTTTTCCTTCCATATGCAAGCTAATAATGTAAAACTTGAGGTGCACCCATGTTATATAGGGTAAATACTACTTTGTTTTGAATTTTCCAAAACTTTATAGCCACTTTTTGGGCCTCTTCTCATACATGGCCTTTTGCGCAACCTGTTTTTAATACATAAAATGTCTACTTATGAGCCTAATTTTAATTTTCATCAAAGGGAAAAGCTGTGTAAGTGCATTATTTGTTGTAACTATAGGTGTAGACTACTTGTGCAAGCATAGTTATGATTAGTTTTTGATAAAAGATGATCAAATTTTACATTTTTATTTTTTATAATTTTTTTAGAACTAGGCGATAAGAACCTACTTAAGTGGAGGCTAAGTTAGTGTCATACACATCAAATTATGGCTTATTTATCTCATCTCAAGCATGAAAACCAATAATCAACATTCTCATTGATAGGGCTACATTATTTTTTAGTGGCGTGATTGAGTTTTGATAATACGCGTTGCTTTTGCTGATTTTATGTAACTTTTTTGGAAAAAATTCTAGGAAAGGAAAATGATTTTTTTGGTGAAGTTCTACCTCCTTGGACTGATGTATGCTATCAAAATATCTTGGGAAAAATGCTATTGTTATCATTGGATTTTTTTTTTGAGAGAATGATGCTTGCATACTTGGAAAAATCCTGAAAAATGTTCATTTTCAAGACATATGCTACTTTGTTGCTTATGTACTTCCAAATAAAAAGGTATTTTATATGTTTAGCATTTTTTACATAAGCAAAGGGTTATGTTCTACATGCCCAATGAAGCATTTTGGTTTTTAAAGCCTACATTAGGAGTTTGATTTTTTTTTCGCAACCCTAAAAAAAGGACACTCAAGTGTCCTGTTTTGGTACCAAACTAGTGTTAAGTGTTGCACTTATTATATCATATAGGAAATGTCATGAAGTTTATATAGGCGAACTAAGTAAAGACCTTTCCTTTAAGAAAGAGAGTTCGAGTCTGAGATACTTCTTAGATATTTTTTAGGCAAGAGAAAGTTTCTCGCCATCGATAATGGCATTAAAGAAGTCCTTTATGGAGCCCCCAACCGGAGCCATTCAAAGGTGAATGAAGGAATTTCGGAGAAGAAGTAGAGGCTTGGATAGAGTCCATGGACGAGTATTTTGATGTAGCTAGATACAATGAAAGAAACAAGTTCGCCCTTGCTTGTTTAACAAGTGCGAGAAATGATGGGATTAGTTGGAAGAACTATTGTCAATCTAACCACTAGAACCAGGATCGGTCATCATGGGATGCCATGAAGGTACATCTTCGTGTGAAAGGTTTTGTCCTCCAGGATTTTGGGAGGATAAAATGAATGAATTTTTGAAGCCAACCCATGAAAGGAAGACCCTAGAGGAATACCACCAAACTTTTGTTAAACTTCTTCAATTTTCTCCAGAGATGGATGAGGTAACTCTTCTCCATCGATTCATGGGGAAGCTTGATCTGCCTTTGACTAACGTAGTCAAGAATTACCAAGCCATCCCAGAGACTATGATAAAGTTTTTTATATGGGAAGTGTCCAGAACGACGTGAGTCCTTCCATGTTAATCAGGAAGAGGTCCCCTAATTCAAGAGAAATGTCAAGCCCAACCCTACCTAAGAGGAATCGTGAGCTAGAGCAAAATCAAGGTCAAGAAATAGGGACAACAAGGTTAGAGAGTAGATCTTTGACTCTCATAGACATCGCATCGGGACCTTTCAAGAAGGAAGACGTTTTAGATGCCAATGACAAGGTGATTGTCGTGATAGGAAAATTACCCTTTTCTATCGAGATCATCCTCGGCTAGATCAAAAGGAAGACCAATCTTTCAGAAAACAAGATTAGAAAAGAAGAGCTCTCCCTCACCTATATATCAAGAGAATAAAGACAATGCAATGAGCTTTTCCATGAGAACAAACGCTTCAAGTGTAAACAACCTGAGAAAAGATTTCCCTAACTCACCCAGGATCCTTCTCTTCCCAATCATGGAAAGGGGAAACCCAATAGGATGGGCGGGCCTATATCAATCCAAGAGCCTAGGATATCCAAACTAGGAAGTGGTTGCCCAAGTTATGATTGTTTTGAATTAAGCTAGAGATCATTGATTCTTTAATTAAAGCTTAATTAAGAATATGTTAGAGGGAGTATACTAGAGATTAGCATAGGGATTATGTTAGGAAGTATTATATAGAGATTATGATAAGATTATAAATGAGAGATTGAGTTAGAAATTTTGATATAGATTATAGATATGATGGGTTAAAGATAGCCAAATTTAACAAGTGTTTCTATGAGTAAATAGAAGTTGATTGTTGTTGCAAGAATCATGTGAAGTAATGTACATGATGAATAGAGGTATTCTAGGAGACAATGCTAGTAGGGTTATGCATCTTGCTATCATAGGTTAGATTGCATACAGGATTGTGATCTCCTTACGTTTTTCCATGGCAATTTGGGAAGTACCATATTACATGGGAGTATGGAATAAGGAATTCATAAGGTAGGATCAGGGATTATAAAGAATCGGTTCATATCATATAGAAGTGTATACGGATGCATGAACTTAGGATAATAAAGCCAATTAACTTTAGAATAATGAAGGCATTCTGGAAGCTCAACAAAATGAGGTAGATATATGAAAGAAGGGACTCTTAGTAGGAACAATGTTTAGATAAAAGAAGGTTTCTACCTAGTGGGGACACCACTTTGGGAGAGAGAGAGAGAGAGAGAGAGAGAGGAGGATTTACTTAGAGATTACCTCGAGATGAGGACATCTCAAATCTTTTAAGGGGGGGAGAGAATGTAACATCCCTCCCAAGAAGCCATGTAACGATTCTCTTTTAATATAGGTTTCAAGAGGAAAGAGAGTGCACATCGAGAGAGACTATAAGGCTAGAAACGTTAAGAAAGTGATAGAGTAAAAATATTAGTTCCAAAAATGTGAAAAGAAATGAAAAGATAAGAATAGATCCATTAAGAGAGAAACATCGCCAAAAACAAAATTCCGAATTTAGGTTATAGCAAGTCATATTTAGAGTACTTTTACACATTTAGAGTCCATGCACACTAAAAATATGGAAAAGCAAAGCATTTCTAAAGATGGCACGTTTGCGGCTATATACAGACGTTTTTACCTATTCTACCCCCACGCCGCTGTCTTGTAGACCAGATGCGTTCCGGTTCTACACAGGAAAACTGTAAGGAGCAGGCAAGTAGCCTCAAGGTGATTCTGGACCTTGAGATGTATATCTATATATATGTCTTCATTTTCACTTGGGTGGAGTCCTCACACACATCATTTTCAGCAAAGAGTTGTTGTAATTATGCGGAGTTAAGGATGTGGGTAACATCACGGGACCTTTATTCTAACACTTTCCTAATGTTTCTAGCCTTGTTGTCTCACTCTTCTTTAATTATAATCTCTTTTCTTATTTAAATCTATATTAAAAGAGACACATACAAACATGGCTTGGGAGGGACCTTACAATCTCCCCCACTTAAAAGATTCGAGATGTCCTCATCTCGCGAGTTGGGGTAGTATCTAAGTAAATCCTCCTGTCTCTTTCAAAGTGGTGTTCCCACTAGGTAAAAATCTTCTTTTATCTAAATATTATTCTTAAAGAGTCATTTATTTCATGTGCTTGGCTCGTTTTGTTGTGCCTCTAAAAGGTCTTTATTATTCTAAAGTTATTTGGCCTTATTATCCTAATTTCATGTATCCATATACCTCTCATATGATATGAACCTTCGAATTCCTTATTTTATACCCCCATGTAATATGTACTTAACAAATTGTCATGGAAAAATGTAATGGAATCAATCCTTTACGCAATCTAACCTATGATAGCAATTTCATAATCTTAGTATCGTCTTGTAGAATACCTCTAGTCATCATGCACATTACTTCACATAAATCTTACACCAATCCTCTTCTATTTACTCGTAGAAATACTTGTTGAATTTGATTGTCTTTAATCCTGCTATCTCTATTTCTTGACCTAATTTTTGCTCTAGCTCATGATTCCTTGTAGCTAGGGGTGGGCTTGACGTTCCTCTTGAATTAGGGGACCTCTTCTTGACTAACATGGAAGGACCCATGTCCTTCTCGACACTTTCTATATAAAAAACTTATCACAGTCTATGGCTATAATTGTGGCTTCTGAAATAGAGGATGGTTTCACATTCTTGATGAGGAGGTTATTCAAAGGTAGATTAAGCTTCCAAATGAATCGATGGAGAAGAGTAACCTCATCCATCTCTAGAGAAAATCGGAGAAGTTTAACAAAAGTTTGGTGGTATTCTTTTAGGATCTTCTCTTTTGGGGTTAGCTCCAAAAATTCATTCATTTTATCCTCTCAAAATCCTAGAGGACAAAACCTTTCACGAAGGTGTACTCTCATGGCATCTCATAATTGATTCTAGCTCCAGTGGCTAGATTGACAACAGTGCTTCCAACTAATTCGGCATTTCTTACGATTTTTAGACAAGCAAGGGTGAACTTGCTTCTTTCATTGTATCCATGAAAAGCTCAAAACTATCAAATACTTATCATAGCATCACATCTAAAGGCACTCTAGATTAATATATGTGAGATCTTCATTTTTTGAGAATTACACATCGAGTGCCTTGGAATTGACACATCCAAAGATTATCAGGATTAACATGTCTGAGATGATTAGTTTTCTGAAAATTACACACCTAGTATCTTGGGATTAACACATCTAAGAGCATGATCCTCTGGGAATTACACATCCAAAGTTAGACTCGGCAAACCTCATTCTCCCATTGGTATGAGGGATACCATGGGCCAACTCTGGGCCTTACTAACATCTTCGCCGTCCGGCTATACAAGCACAAGAACGGGGCAATGTCAAGGCAGGGAGAGTTGTACCTGTACCTTAATTTAACCAAGATAACAATCCATTTACTCAACTAAACCATAGGACTAGGATCCATGTCACCTTCTTAAGAAAACAATCCTTTTCACAAAGATTTTAGCATTTCAACTTGAGATTGCGATAAGACATTCTTTATTAAGACATATGCTGTTGTCTAAAAGAATACAAACTTTAAATAGTAAATTAATCAAATAGACCACTATTAACAATTAATAGAGAAGCTGGGGCCATACCTCAACCCCTAAGAATAATATATAGTTGAAAAACAAAATATGTGTATACCTTATAGAAATTTGTTGTTTATCATTGTCTTTGCTTGTTAACAAGAGCCTTAGAACTTGACATATGAGAATAGAGTCTTGTAATACCTTGTCTTATGATTGAAATCATCCAATCATCCAATCATCTCCAAGCTTTATCTCCTCTTACTTGTACTATGACTCTTCTCTCTTAAAATGATTGGATGATTGGATGATTGAGATCATCCAATCATCTCCAAGCTTTATCTCCTCTTACTTGTACTGTGACTCTTCTCTCTTTCTAAGGTCTATGGCAAAATAGCCCTCTTACAGGACTACGGCATACTCTTCTTTCTCTAAAAGAAAAGCTATGGAGTCTTGGTCTCTTCCTCTGAGACCATAGCAATCTAAGCTTCTTTTCTAAGATATTAGATAAGAATGAAAGGATATATACATCTCAAACTCTAGGATTACCTTGAGGCTACTTGCTGCCTTCTCACAGTTTTCTCTGTGTAGAGACCCTGACAGAATTAGCAAATTGTTTCAGCCATAACTCTCTGATAAAAACTCAGATTATAGTCATATAACCAGTCAAAAGAACGAAAAAGGTATCCAATCTACAAACCAACGCAGGCAGAATAGGCAAAAACGTCTGTATATAGCCACAAACGCGCCATCTTTAGAAACGCGTTGTTTTTTCACATTTTTAGTATGCATGGACTCTAAATGTGTAAAAGTACTCTAAATATGACCTCTTATCACCTAAATTCGAAATTCTATTTTTGGGGATACTTATCTCTTAATAGAACTATTCTTATGTTCTTATTTCTTTTAGGATTTTTGGAGCTAATATTTTTATTCTAACACTTTCCTAATGTTTCTAGCCTTGTTGTCTCACTCTTCTCTAATTATACTCTCTTTTCTTATTTGAGACACATACATACATGGCTTGGGAGGGACCTTACAAGTACCAACATAGGTTCAATTGAATAGTCTACGTGTGAATACCATCACTAGATGCTTTACACTAAGACGGTCGTCCGGTTCGTGACCCCATCTCGGAAAAACGTGGGTCTAACTTCAGATGTTACCAAAGAAAAATGAAACTCTCATGCGTATTAATCTTGAGTGCCTTTAGATGTGATGCTATGATAAGTGTTTGATAGTTTTAGACTTTTCCTGGTGGATGAAATTTATGTAATTCTTTACTATCATTAATCAATTAACTTCAATAGCATTCAAAAACCATACCAATTAAACTACTAGAGCTTGAGAGGGGTTGAGAAGAGAGAAACATTGAGAAATTATAGAAAAGATCAAAATTCACCATACTTACCTTACAATTTGCTTGATTCTTTATTCACGGTAGAGGCTCCCAACCAATCAATTGGTTTAGTATGTTGATGGAGCCACCAATGGGGATTGAAGAAAGAGAGAAGTGTCAAAAACTAGTGAATTATCAAAGAATTCACAGTTCTTGGCTTAGGTGGGATAGAGTAACAATGCATAAGACACTATATTTTTCAACAAGGGGGAGGCTTCTATTTATAGGAAAAATTGAGCTCCTAACCAAACAAACTGATTCTAGAATTTTGCAAGTCAGTTTGGTCACTTTTTGACCATTTTTAGGTTAGTTAAGCTAACTTTTTGGAACTAGACTTGAATGAGGAGAGAGGAGAGATGAAATATCTCAATTTTTATGAGTTTAAAACTCATTCAAGCATGTGAAATATGCACCTCCTTTAAAGAATTTTCCTTCCTTACATATGTGTCAAAGTGGAATCATTATACCCAAAATATCTCATATTTTTAATATTGCTCATAGTTTTTAACTAATAAACCTTGTACATTTTCAACTCTTTATCTTATGTGAGCATTTACTCATTTTTGGATACTCAATTTATCTCATTTTTTTTATATTACTCATAGTTTTTTACTAATAAACCTTGTATATATTCAACTCTTCATCTTATGTGAGCATTTACTCATTTTTGGATACTCAATTTATCTCATTTTTTTTATATTACTGAGTTTTTTACTAATAAACCTTGTACATATTCAACTCTTCATCTTATGTGAGCATTTACTCATTTTTGGGTATCTTCTTTTACAAATTGGATTTATCTCCTCCTTACACATGGATTGATGCTATTGGCCCATAGGAACCTTAATTGGACCATAATCCAAAGATTTCTGAAAATCTAGACCCTTAGACTAAGGTTCTTTATACCTATTTCCAATTAATTCCAATTGCACATTGGAAAATTCTTTTTGAATTTCTGGTTTAGGGAAATTCATCTTAATTATATGAGATATTTTTCTATCCAAAAATATTCAAAATCTGAATATTCTCTCTCTAGAATATTTTCTCTCTCTATGCCAAAACAGGCAAAAACAAGATCTCTTATATTTCAGAAAAGGGAATTGATTACAGGGGAATATGCTGGGCATCAAAAAGGGGGTTGGGGGAGGAATCTTACACTGAAGATGGTACGTTTGCGGCTATATACAGACGTTTTTACCTATTCTAGCCCCACGCCACTGTCTTGTAGACCAGATGCGTTCCGGTTCTTTTGGCTGGCTACATGACTATATTCTAAGTTTTTATCAGAGAGTTATATCTACCGAAACAATTTGCTAGTTCTCTACACACGAAAACTGTAAGGAGCAGGCAAGTAGCCTCAAGGTGATTCTGGACCTTGAGATGTATATCTATATATATGTCTTCATTTTCACTTGGGTGGAGTCCTCACACACATCATTTTTAGCAAGGAGTTGTTATAACACATCATGGGACCAAATAACATCTCCACCGAACCAAGCAACGTCTCTCCCGGACCAAGCAGCCTCGCCGTACAGGCACTGCCACCGCCCGTCAATATCATCCAGGTAAGAAACGCTCTTTAAGTTTCGCATAGACCATTGCATCATGCAACCTAGTAAGATCGGGAAATCCTACACAAAAACTTGCCTAAAAAAAGAACCAGAAGGGCATATAACAATGGCAAATGCTTTAATAAAGAATGTCTTATCGTAATCTCAAGTTGAAAAGACTTTTTTCTCTTGTTTACTGTGAATGTGATGGAATTGTATTTTCTCTTGCTTGACTAGTTGTTACCAATCAATCGGTTGTCTTGCGGATCTTATGAGGTTTGATTGGTTTTCACCAATCAATCGGTTGTCGCCGGTCTACCCTAAAGCTATCCTCTCACTTTGGGAGAACAACCCACTAGATGCTCAGAGTTGGTGGACCCATATCTAGGTGGATGAGCTGCTTGCTTCCAGGTGTGTGTGCGAGGGGCACTTAAGTGGTGCAAGTAGAAGCCAGCTAAGGGGCACATGCCCCTCGAGGGGGCATGTGGGAGACTCAGTGTGGTCTGAGTTTTAAACATCACCGCCACATAAAGGATGAGGGAGATGGGGACCCACTTAGTATTTATTCTTCACCAAGCGGGTGAGTGATGTTCGGAGTTCTAGACCCCTCCAAGAATAATTGCCACTGCAGGAACCATGTGTGCCTGGGAGCACGTTAATAATGTAATGAGCAAGTGATAAAGTTATGACCGTCTTTAAAGATCCATTTGTTTTCAACTATTTTGGAAGAATTATCTTAATGAATCAGTGACGAAAAAAAATTAAAGGACTTGTTTTTATATGTTTCACAGTGTGACGGGACCAAATCAGGTAACAAAATGATTGGGATGGATTCCCTGATGGCACCATCCTATGGATGGGTGGACCCGATGAGACGGGTAACTATCCAAAATACTTACTATTTATGATCCGTAATAGAGTAACGCCCAAACAAGCCCGTTTTAGGAGAAGGAGCTAGTGGCCGTGCCGCATAATATCATTAAGGCATTAGCTCCCATGAATCAAGCGTGAACTTGTTCCGTCCTCCTCGATCACACACCTTGAGTGCCGTTTGATCAGAGAAATAGATTCCTATTAGAATAATTATGTTTCCCGTGACTGCAGGGATAGAGTTAGGTCCCTTCGTTTGCGCGTATCCTCGTATTTCCAAGAGATCGAGGTGTCATCAACAATCGAAGACAAAGGGGACTTAGCTGCCAATTAAAAGGATCCCCTTGAGCCAGCTAGGGTTGGGACCTTACAAGTGGTATCAGAGGAGCCGATCTTAGTTCCTAGGATTTGTTATTCAAAGGTTAACTATTCAGGGATTAAAACAAGTGATTGTTTATCATATGAGGACGAATCAATCATCTCTACTAGCCATAGAAGTGATTCGAATATCCTAGAATGTTGAGACAATCATCATGTGAAATTGTGCTTGTATCTTGGGGGTGCACATGCAAAATATTTGGTTAATAAAAAAGATTGGGGAGGAAACCTTTTGAGGAAAAACATAGGGTGATCTAATTAAGAAACCAATGTGATTGAATGACTAAAAGGATAGATCGAAACTTTGTTTAGAGAAATGTCTAGGATATATCTCATTAATTTGCATATTGTAAGTTATTGGGATTATAACTCCATTAAAGAGAGACCTATGTAAAGTACCAACATAGGTTCAATTGAATAGTCTACGTGTGAATGCCATCACTAGATGCTTTACACTAAGACGGTCGTCCGGTTCGTGACCCCATCTCGGAAAAACGTGGGTCTAACTTCGGATGTTACCAAAGAGAAATCAAACTCTCATACGTATTAATCTTGAGTGCCTTTAGATGTGATGCTATGATAAATGTTTGATAGTTTTGAAAATTTCCTGGTGGATGATAGCTTTACAGTAGATGGTAGGGGAAGATTAAATTTTGAATTGTTTTCTGGATGAACCTTGGTCCTTTTTTGAAGTTTGTATGATTTCCTTTTTATCTTTATTATCCGATGAGAATATGAGGCTCAGCGAACCAAAAATAAAATAAAATAAAATAATAGTTGAACAAAAATCTCTAGTATTACCAAGGGAAACCTGAAAGTTTACCCTTTGTTGATGTTATTGTGATGGAAATACTAGATTAGCATGCCCATGACCAAGGATGTAAGTAAAGTTAGTCAGCTATTGTCGAAAATATAAAATAATTTTTGCTTTGGTCTACTAGAGCAATATCTAAGTAGAGTATTCCTCTTCCTATAATATATGAGGTCAGATTTTATGGAGGAGCTGATTTTATGTCCGAGTAGTTAACCATGTTAAGTGTTGCACTTATTATATTATATAGGAAATATCATGAAGTTTATATAGGAAAACTAAGTAAAGACCTTTCCTTTAAGAAAGAGAGTTCGAGTCTGAGATACTTCTTAGATATTTTTTACGCAAGAAAAGTTTCTCGCCTCGATAATGGCATTAAAGAAGTCCTTCATGGAGCCCCCCAATCGGAGCCATTCAAAGGTGAACGAAGGAATTTAGGAGAAGAAGTAGAGACTTGGATAGAGTCCATGGACGAGTATTTTGATGTAGCTAGATACAGTGAAAGAAACAAGTTCGTCCTTGCTGTTTAACAAGTGCGAGAAATGATGGGATTAGTTGGAAGCACTATTGTCAACCTAACCACTAGAACCAGGATCGGTTGTCATGGGATGCCATGAAGGTACATCTTCGTGTGAAAGGTTTTGTCCTCCAGGATTTTGGGAGGACAAAATGAATGAATTTTTAGAGCCATTCCATGAAAGGAAGACCCTAGAGAAATACCACCAAACTTCTGTTAAACTTCTTCAATTTTCTCCAGAGATGGATGAGGTAACTCTTCTCCATCGATTCATGGGGAAGCTTGATCTGCCTTTGACTAACCTAGTCAAGAATTACCAAGCCATCCTTGCTTTCAGAAGCCATAATTATGGCCAGAGACTATGATAAAGTTTTTTATATGGGAAGTGTCCAGAACGACGTGAGTCCTTCCATGTTAATCAGGAAGAGGTCCCCTAATTCAAGAGAAATGTCAAGCGCACCCCTGCCTAAGAGGAATCATGAGCTAGAGAAAAATCAAGGTCAAGAAATAGGGATAACAAGGTTAGAGAGTAGATCTTTGACTCTCATAGACATCGCATCAGGACCTTTCAAGAAGGAAGATGTTTTAGATGCCAATGACAAGGTCATTGTCGTGATAGGAAAATTACCCTTTCCTATCGAGATCATCCTCGGCTAGATCAAAGGGAAGACCAATCTTTCAGAAAACAAGATTAGAAAGAAGAGCTCTCCCTCACCTATATATCAAGAGAATAAAGAAAATGCAATGAGCTTTTCCATGAGAACAAACGCTTCAAGTGTAAACAACATGAGAAAAGATTTCCCTAACTGACCCAGGACCCTTCTCTTCCCAATCATGGAAAGGGGAAACCCAATAGGATGGGTGGGCCTATATCAATCCAAGAGCCTAGGATATCCAAACTAGGAAGTGGTTGCCCAAGTTATGATTGTTTTGAATTAAGCTAGAGATCATTGATCTTTAATTAAAGTTTAATTAAGAATATGTTAGAGGGAGTATACTAGAGATTAGTATAGGGATTATGTTAGAAAGTATTATAGACATTATGATAAGATTATAAATGAGAGATTGAGTTAGAAATTTGGATATAGATTATAGATATGATGGGTTAAAGATAGCCAAATTTAACAAGTGTTTCTATGAGAGTAAATAGAAGTTGATTGTTGTTTCAAGAATCATGTGAAGTTATGTACATGATGAATAGAGGTATTCTAGGGGAGAATGCTAGTAGGGTTATGCATCTTGCTATCATAGGTTAGATCGCATACAGGATTGATCTCCTTACGTTTTTCCATGGCAATTTGGGAAGTACCATATTACACGGGAGTATGGAATAAGGAATTCATAAGGTATGATTAGGGATAATAAAGAATCGGTTCATATCATATAGAAGTGTATACAGATGCATGAACTTAGGATAATAAATCCAATTAACTTTAGAATAATGAAGGCAGCTGGAAGCTCAACAAAATGAGGTAGATATATGAAAGAAGGGACTCTTAGTACGAACAATGTTTAGATAAAAGAAGGTTTCTACCTAGTGGGGATACCACTTTGCGAGAGAGAGAGAGAGAGAGAGAGAGAGAGAGAGAGAGAGAGAGAGAGAGGAGGATTTACTTAGAGATTACCTCGAGATGAGGACATCTCGAATCTTTTAAGTGGGGGAGAGAATGAAACATCGCCAAAAACAAAATTCTGAATTCAGGTGATAGCCAGTCATATTTAGAGTACTTTTACACATTTAGAGTCCATGGACACTAAAAATATGGAAAAGCAAAGCATTTCTAAAGATGGCACGTTTGCGACTATATACAAACGTTTTTACCTATTCTACCCCCACGTTGCTGTCTTGTAGACCAGATGCGTTCCGATTCTTTTGGCTAGCTACATGACTATATTCTGAGTTTTTATGAGAGAGTTATGGCTGCCGAAACAATTTGTTAGTTCTCTACATAGGGAAACTATAAGGAGGAGGCAAGTAGCCTCGAGGTGATTCTGGACCTTGAGATGTATATCTATATATATGTCTTCATTTTCACCTGGGTGGAGTCCTCACACACATCATTTTTAGCAAAGAGTTGTTGTAATTATGCGAAGTTAAGGATGTGGGTAACATCACGGGACCAAACAACATCTCTCTCGGACCAAGCAACGTCTCTCCCGGACCAAGCAGCGTCGCCGTGAAGGCATTACCACCGCCCGTCAATATCGTCCAGGTAAGAAACGCTCTTTAAGTTTTGCATAGACCATTGCCTCACGCGACCTAGTAAGATTGGGAAATCCTACACAAAAACTTGCCTAAAAAAAGAATAAGAAGGGCGTATAACAATGGCAAATGCTTTAATAAAGAATGTCTTATCGTAATCTGAAGTTGAAAAGATTGTTTTCTCTTGTTTACTGTGAATGTGATGGAATTGTATTTTCTCTTGCTTGACTGGTTGTTACCAATCGATCGGTTGTCTCGCCGATCTTATGAGGTATGATTGGTTTTCACCAATCAATCGATTGTCGTCGGTCTACCCTAAAGCTATCCTCCCGCTTTGGGGGAACAACCCACTAGATGCTCAGAGTTGGTGGACCCATATCTAGGTGGATGAGCTGCTTGCTTCCACGTGTGTGCGAGGGGCACTTAAGTGGTGCAAGTAGAAGCTAGCTCAGGGGCACATGCCCCTCGAGGGGGCATGTGGGAGACTCAGTGTGGAGGCTCTAAGTTTTAAACATCATCGCCACATCCAGGATGAGGGAGCTGGGGACCCACTTAGTATTTATTCTTCACCAAGCGCGTGAGTGATGTTCGGAGTTCTAGACCCCTCCAAGAATAATTGCCACTGCCGCATGGGAGCACGTGAATAATGTAGTGAGCAAGTGATAAAATCATGACCGTGTTTGAAGTTCCATTTGTTTTCAACTGTTTTGGAAGAACTATCTTAATGAATGAGTGACGAAAAATAATTAAAGGACCTGTTTTTATATGTTTCATAGTGTGACGGGACCAAATCAGGCAACAGAATGATTGGCTGAGTGGGTGGATGGATGCCCTGATGGCACCATCCTATGGATGGGTGGACCCGATGAGACGGGTAACTATCCAAAATACTTATTATTTACGATCCCTAATAGAGTAACAACCAAACAAGCCCGTTTTAGGAGAAGGAGCTAGTGGCCATGCCGCATAATATCATAAAGGCGTTAGCTCCCATGAATCAAGCATGAACTTGTTCCGTCCTCGATCACGCACAGTGAGTGCCATTTGATAAGAGAAATAGATTCCTATTAGAATAATTACGTTTTCCCTGACTGCAGGGATAGAGTTAGGTCCCTTCGTTTGCGCGTATCCTCCTATTTCCAAGAGATCGAGGTGTCCTCAATAGAAGACAAAGGGGACTTAGCTGCCAATCAAAAGGATCCCCTTGAGCCAGCTAGGGTGGGGACCTTACAAGTGGTATCAGAGGAGCTGATCTTAGTTCCTAGGATTTGTTATTCAAAGGTTAACTACTCAGGGATTAAAACCAGTGATTGTTTATGATATGAGGACGAATCAATCATCTCTACTAGCCATAGAAGTGATTCGAATATCCTCGCATGTTGAGACAATCATCATGTGAAATTGTGCTTGTATCTTGGAGGTGCACACGCAAAATATTTGGTTAATAAAAAAGATTGGGGAGGAAACATTTTGAGGAAAAACATAGGGTGATCTAATTAAGAAACCAATGTGACTGAATGACTAGAAGGATAGATCGAAACTCTGTTTAGAGAAATGTGTAGGATATATCTCATTAATTTGTATATTGTAAGTTATTGGGATTATAACTCCATTAAAGAGAGACCCGTGTAAAGTACCAACATAGGTTCAATTGAATAGTCTACGTGTGAATGCCATCACTAGATCCTTTACAGTGAGACGGTTGTCCGGTTCCTGACCCCATCTCGAACAAACATGGGTCTAACTTCGGATGTTACCAAAGAAAAATGAAACTCTCATGTGTATAAATCTTGAGTGCCTTTAGATGTGATGCTATGATAAGTGTTTGATAGTTTTGAACTTTTGAAACTCTCATGTGTATTAATCTTGAGTGCCTTTAGATGTGATGCTATGATAATCTTGAGTGCCTTTAGATGTGATGCTATGGTAAGTGTTTGATAGTTTTGAACTTTTCCTGGTGGATGATAGCTTTACGGTAGATGGTAGGGGATGATTAAATTTTGAATTTTTTTTATGGATGAACCTCGGTCCTTTTTTGAAGTTTGTATGATTTTCTTTTTATCTTTATTATCCGACGCGAATATGAGGCTTAGCGAACCAAAAATAAAATAAAATAAAATAATAGTTGAACGAAAATCTCTAGTATTACCAAGGGAAACCTGAAAGTTTACCCTTTGATGATGTTATTGTGATGGAAATCCTAGATTAGCATGCCCATGACCAAGGATGTAAGTAAAGTTAGTGAGCTATCGTCAAAAATATAAAATAATTTTTGCTTTGGCCTATTAGAGCAATATCTAAGTAGAGTATTCCTCTTCCTGTAATATATGATGTCAGATTTTACAGAGGAGCTGATTTTATGTCCCAGTAGTTAACCATGTTAAGTGTTGCACTTATCATATCATATAGGAAATATCATGAAGTTTATATAGGCAAACTAAGTAAAGACCTTTCCTTTAAGAAAGAGAGTTCGAGTCTGAGATACTTCTTAGATATTTTTAAGGCAAGAGAAAGTTTCTTGCCAAGAAAGCTTCAATAATGGCATTGAAGAAGTCGTTCATGGAGCCCCCAACCGGAGCCATTCAAAGGTGAACGAAGGAATTTAGGAGAAGAAGTAGAGGCTTGGATAGAGTCCATGGACGAGTATTTGGATGTAACTAGATACAGTGAAACAAACAAGTTCCCCCTTCCTTGTTTAACAAGCAGGAGAAATGCTGGGATTAGTTGGAAGAACTATTGTCAATCTAACAACTAGAACCAGGATCGGTTATCATGGGATGCCATGAAGGTACATCTTCGTGTGAAAGGTTTTGTCCCCCAACATTTCGGGAGGATAAAATGAATGAATTTTCGGAGCCAACCCATGAAAGGAATACCCTAGAGGAATACCACCAAACTTTTCTTAAACTTCTTCAATTTTCTCCAGAGATGGATGAGGTAACTCTTCTCCATCGATTCATGGGGAAGCTTGATCCGCCTTTGACTAACGTAGTCAAGAATTACCAAGCCATCCTCCCTTTCAGAAGCCATAATTATGGCCAGAGACTATGATAAAGTTTTTTATATAGGAAGTGTCCAGAACGACGTGAGTCCTTCCATGTTAATCAGGAAGAGGTCCACTAATTCAGGAGAAATGTCAAGCCCACCCCTGCCTAAGAGGAATCGTGAGCTAGAGCAAAAATCAAGGTCAAGAAATAGGGATAACAAGGTTAGAGAGTAGATCTTCGACTCGCGTAGACATCGCATCGGAACCTTTCAAGAAGGAAGATGTTTTAGATGCCAATGACAAGGCCATTGTCGCGATAGGAAAATTACCCTTTCTTATATCGAGATCATCCTCGGCTAGATCAAAAGGAAGACTAATCTTTCAGAAAACAAGATTAGAAAGAAGAGCTCTCCCTCACCTATATATCAAGAGAATAAAGATAATGCAATGAGCTTTTCCATGAGAAGAAACGCTTCAAGTGTAAACAACATGAGAAAAGATTTCCCTAACTGACCCAGGACCCTTCTCTTCCCAATCATGGAAAGGGGAAACCCAATAGGATGGGCGGGCCTATATCAATCCAAGAGCCTAGGATATCTAAACTAGGAAGTGGTTGCCCAAGTTATGATTGTTTTGAATTAAGCTAGAGATCATTGATCTTTAATTAAAGTTTAATTAAGAATATGTTAGAGGGAGTATACTAGAGATTAGCAAATGGATTATGTTAGGAAGTATTATAGAGATTATGATAAGATTATAAATGAGAGATTGAGTTAGAAATTTTGATATAGATTATAGATATGATGGGTTAAAGATAGCCAAATTTAACAAGTGTTTCTATAAGTAAATAGAAGTTGATTGTTGTTGCAAGAATCATGTGAAGTAATGTACATGATGAATAGAGGTATTCTAGGAGACAATGCTAGTAGGGTTATGCATCTTGCTATCATAGGTTAGATCGCATACAGGATTGATCTCCTTACGTTTTTCCATAGAAATTTGGGAAGTACCATATTACATGGGAGTATGGAATAAGGAGTTCATAAGGTAGGATCAGTGATAATAAAGAATCGGTTCATATCTGTAAGATTCCTCTCCCAACCCCTTTTTGATGTCTAGTATCTTCCCCTGTAATCAACCCCTCTTCAGAAATATAAAGACCTTGTTTCTAACTATTTTAGCCTAGAGAGAGAAAATATTTTAGAGAGAGAATATTCAAATTTTGAATATTTTTGGATAGAAAAATATCTCTTATAATTCAGATGAGTTCCCCTGAAACAGAAATTCAAAAAGAATTTTCCAATGTGCAATTGGAATTAATTGGAAATAGGTATAAAGAACCTTAGTCTAAGGGTCTAGATTTTCAGAAATCTTTAGACTATGGTCCAATTAAGGTTCCTATGGGCCAATAGCATCAATCCATGTGTAGGGAGTAGATAAATCCAATTTGTAAAAAAGAAGATACCCAAAAATGAGTAAATGCTCACATAAGGTGAAGAGTTGAAAATGTACAAGGTTTATTAGTAAAAAAACTATGAGCAATATTAAAAATATGAGATATCTTGGGAATAATGATTTTATTATGACACATATGTAAGGAAGGGGAGTCCCTTAAATGCTCACATAAGATGAAGAGTTGAAAATGTACAAGGTTTATTAGTAAAAAACTATGAGCAATATTAAAATGATTCCATTATGACACATATGTAAGGAAGGAGAGTTCTTTAAAGGATGTGCATATTTCACATAAGATGAAGAGTTGAAAATGTACAAGGTTTATTAGTAAAAAACTATGAGCAATATTAAAATGATTCCATTATGACACATATGTAAGGAAAGAGAGTTCTTTAAAGGAGGTGCATATTTCACATGCTTGAATGAGTTTTAAACTCATAAAAATTGAGATATTTCATCTCTCCTCTCTCCTCATTTAAGTCTAGTTCCAAAAAGTTAGCTTAACTGACCTAAAAATGGTCAAATATTGACCAAACTGATTTAGAAAATTCTAGAATCAGTTTGTTTGGTTAGGAGCTCAATTTTTCCTATAAATAGAAGCCTCCCCCTTGTTGAAAAATAGATAGTGTTTATGCATCGTTACTCTACTCCACCTAAGCCAAGAACTGTGAATTCATTTAATAATTCACTAGTTTTTGGAGCTTCCCTCTTTCTTCAATCCCCATTAGTGGCTCCATCAACATACTTAACCAATTGATTGGTTGGGGGCCTCTACCGTGAACAAAGAATCAAGCAAGTTGTAAGGTAATTAGTGAATATTGATCTTTCTATAATTTCTCAATGTTTCTCTCTTCTCAACCCCTCTCAAGCTTGAGAAGTTTAATTGGTATGGTTTTTTTTTTAAAATGCTATTGAAGTTTGAATAGTAGTGAAGAGTTACATAATGCTATTGAAGTTAATTTTCATTTATGTTTAAATTCTAATGATTTTTATGTAAATTCTCTCTCTCACTCAAGAAATGGTCATACTCATGACCCATTCTCAATCCAAATCAAGCTTTTCATAAAGATTTTCCTTAACCCAAGATTAAGCTATGCTTGAGGCCAAATTAATGGCTTTTTTCTATGCTTTTAGTTTATGTATATTAATGATTCAATCCATTATGGATTAATAATCCAATTAGAGATTATTTTTAATTATTTCCTTAATGATAAGCATTATCCCTTAGAAAAATTGAGATTTATCAGTCATAGCAGCGGAGCTATGGCAAAATTTTTATAAAAATTATGCATAAAATAATCTCATTCAAAGCATAAAAAGAGGACTTCCTACCATATTCTAGGAATTATCATCCTAGATTAATTGAAAGAATTTCATTATAATCATGGAGAAATTAAATTTTAATATCATGCATAAAGGATAAGTTTTTATATCAAAAGTGTTATTTTTACCATTTTTATTTCATGCATAGAAGTATGCATAATGGATAAATTTTTATATCAAAAGTGTTATTTTTACCATTTTTATTTTCATGCATAGAAGTATGCATAATGGATAAATTTTTATATCAAAAGTGTTATTTTTATCATTTTTATTTTCATGCATAAAAGTATGCATAAAGGATAAATTTTTATATCAAAAGTGTTACTTTTATCATTTTTAATTTTCATGCATAGAAGTATGCATAAAGGAAAATTTTTATATCAAAAGTGTTACTTTTATCATTTTTAATTTTCATGCATAGAAGTATGCATAAAGGAAAATTTTTATATCAAAAGTGTTACTTTTATAATTTTTAATTTTCATGCATAGAAGTATGCATAAAGGAAAAAATTTTATATCAAAAGTGTTACTTTTATCATATTGGATTTCATGCATATAGGTATGCATAAAAGATATTCTTTTTATACTAAAAGTATGATTTTCCTCATAATTGGATTTTATGCTTAACTTAGATGCATAAGAGAAATTCTTTTATTCTAAAAGTATAATTCCCTACTAAATTGAAATCATGCATAAGAAGATGCATAAAAGATTGATTTTAATTTCGAAAGTGTTAGTCTCCTTAAATGGAATTTATGTATAAATAAATGTGTAGAGAAATCTTATATCAAATAAAAGAATTCTCTTTTTTTTAAAAAAAAGATATGAAATGTGATAAGATGTGATAAGAGGTGTATGAGATGTGATAAGAATTGATAAGATGCGTATGGAAAGTGATAGGATGTGATAAGAGGTGTGATAAGAGGTGATAAGATGCTTATGAAATAAGTTAGGATGTGATAAGATGAATTAAGATGTGTATGGGGGGATGAGGTAAGAAGTGTATGTGATAGGATAAGATGTATATGGGTTGTGATAGGGCGAGAATGGATGTGATGTAAAAGATTAGATGTGAAGGTATATGGGGTTATATAAATGGGAATGTGAAAATGGATGTATGTATGTGGATGTGTGGACATGGAGATGGGAGTGTGGAAGTATGAACATGAAAATGGATATATGCATGAAGATGTATATGCATAGATGTAAATGTGGATGTAGATGTGGATGTATAGATGTGAATGGATGTGGATGTATAGATGTGAATGGAAATGTGGATGTGGATGTATGTGAATGTGGATGTAGATGTGGATGCATGTATGTGAATGTGAATGTAGATGTGAATGTGGAATGTGGATGTATAGATGTGGATGTATGGGAATGTGGATGTGGATGTATGTGAATGTGAATGTAGATGTGGATGTATAGATGTGAATGTGGAATGTGGATGTGGATGTATGTATGTATGTGGATGTAGATGTGGATGTATGGATGTGTATGTATGAATGTGGATATGGGATGTGGATGTATAAATGAGGATGTGAAAATGGAGGTAAGCATGTAGATGTGGATGCATGGATGTGAATGTGGATGTGGATGTGGATGTGGATATGGATGTGTATGTATGAATGTGGATATGGGATGTGGATGTATAAATGAGGATGTGAAAATGGAGATAAGCATGTAGATGTGGATGTATGGATGTGAATGTGGATGTGGATGTGGATGTATGGATGTGGATATGGATGTGAATATATGATATGTGATGTGAAGGAATCTGAAGTGAAGAGATGGAAAAGGAGGTGATTGGATGAGTACACATATACATGGAATGTGGAATAAGTAATGTGGATTAATGAGGGATAATGTGGAAAAATGAGAGTTAATATAGAAACTGTATTTGTAAACTGTTTGTAAATGCTGTTTGTAAATGGCTGTTTTATGTCAAGAATGCTGGGGAAGCATTTTGACCGTCTTGTGATTAAGGTCGTGGAGACCTAACTGATAAAGTTGCAACTGCTGACGGAGAGTCAATGGAGGACGTCTCGCGTAGCAAGGTCGACCGAAGTCTTGACCAGCCTCGGTTCGATTAAAATGGTGAGCTTCCGGTACGGTGGATGAGGGACCAAGGAAGCGGCCTATGAGTGAAGCGCTAGGTCACCTGCGAAGGATCCTAGAGGGTGCTGACCATACGGTGCTCGGGCTCTGGGTCGCCTAGGATACCCACGCGTGCGTCGAGGAAGATATTGGAACAAGGAGTAAGAGTTGTTTTGTGAAACCGGGCATGGATCTGGTTGACTGACCTTGCTGGTCCTCAACGGATGAGTCCATGGCTCTTTTATATGGATCTGTTGGTTGATCTTGCTGATCTTCAACGAGAGTCCATCTTGATAAGTGATTATATTGCCGAGTATTATGGGCTAGGAACTATGGAAACGGCCTCTGTGTGGACAGGTGGTGAGCGTTCTAGTTGCCAATGATGCCATAGATACTCTGATGAAGGAATGATGGGAAATTATGAATCAACCGGATAAATTGAAAGATTGTGATCAGTGGTACTATGGTTTCATTAAAGGATTGTTTTAAAGTTAGCTGATGCTAAGAAAAAGGCAATTTCATATTGGGTGTGTAAGTGGTGTGGCTAGTTTTATGTTTGCATGAACTTCCGGCTAGGGGGTCTTGGAACTCTTTTCCTTGGTACCCGGGACAAAACCTAACCAAATTCCAAATTGGATCCCATCACTACAGTGGTTGGGCGGTTGGCTAACCCATGGGATCGGATGGGGTTAGGCTGGACTGATGGATCCGTAAATCGAGACTCAAACTTTTGTTTTTACGATAGATAAAATAAATCCCGGACAGTAACTGTTCTATGGATAGGAATCAACGGCTGTGCCTCTTGAATGGGGAAAAAAGCGTTGATCCCAATGATCCAAGTGCAAGTTTCTTCCTTAATCTGACCATGTATCTTATAGATGCAATTGGATCAGCTCGAACAGAAATGTTCTTGACTACGTTAGAGTAAAAAGTTATCCAGGTGGAATCGCCCGTGCTTTCCGGTAAAGGAAGTTTTTCCGGGTTCGGTTTTGGAACAACCGACGGATTAGTCTCTTATCCGGATATCCGTGGGTGAGGCCCCGAATGTGGGACCCCTGTCCCGCGCGAGAAGTGCTACTTCCGCTGCCAGTATCGTGAATCCGTTGCTCGGTGGGAACAGGGATCTTACAATATCATATAGAAGTGTATACGGATGCATGAACTTAGGATAATAAAGCCAATTAACTTTAGAATAATGAAGGCATTCTGGAAGCTCAACAAAATGAGGTAGATATATTAAGAAGGGACTCTTAGTACGAACAATGTTTAGATAAAAGAAGGTTTCTACCTCGTGGGGATCACTTTGGGAGAGACAGAGAGAGAGAGGAGAATTTACTTAGAGATTACCTCGAGATGAGGACATCTCGAATTGTTTAAGTGGGGGAGAGAATGTAACATCCCTCCCAAGCCATGTAACGATTCTCTTTTAATACAGGTTTCAAGAGGAAAGAGAGTGCACATCGAGAGAGACTATAAGGCTAGAAACGTTAAGAAAGTGATAGAGTAAAAATATTAGTTCCAAAAATCTGAAAAGAAATGAGAAGATAAGAATAGATCCATTAACAGAGAAACATCGCCAAAAACAAAATTCCGAATTGAGGTGATAGCAAGTCATATTTAGAGTACTTTTACACATTTAGAGTCCATGCACACTAAAAATATGGAAAAGCAAAGCATTTCTAAAGATGGCACGTTATACAGACGTTTTTACCTATCCTACCCCCATGCCGCTGTCTTGTAGACCAGATGCGTTCCGGTTCTTTTGGCTGGCTACATGACTATATTCTGAGTTTTTATCAGAGAGTTATGGCTGCCAAAACAATTTGCTAGTTCTCTACACAGGGAGACTGTAAGGAGCAGGCAAGTAGCCTCAAGGTGATTCTGGACCTTAAGATGTATATCTATATATATGTCTTCATTTTCACTTGGGTGGAGTCCTCACACACATCATTCTTGGCAAAGAGTTGTTGTAATTATGCGGAGTTAAGGATGTGGGTAAATCATCATGCAAGCACTGCCACCGCCCGTCAATATCGTCCAGGTAAGAAACGCTCTTTAAGTTTCTCATAGACCATTGCATCACGTGACCTAGTAAGATCCAGAAATCCTACACAAAAACTTGCCTAAAAAAAGAACCAGAAGGGCATATAACAATGGCAAATGCTTTAATAAAGAATGTCTTATCGTAATCTCAAGTTGAAAAAACTATTTTCTCTTGTTTACTGTGAATGTGATGGAATTGTATTTTCTCTTGCTTGACTAGTTGTTACCAATTGATCGGTTGTCTCGCCAATCTTATGAGGTTTGATTGGTTTTCACCAATCAATCGGTTGTCGCCGATCTACCCTAAAGCTATCCTCCCGTTTTGGGGGAACAACCCACTAGATGCTCAGAGTTGGTGGACCCATATCTAGGTGGATGAGCTGCTTACTTGCGAGGGGCACTTAAGTGGTGCAAGTAGAAGCTAGCTCAGGGGCACATGCCCCTCGAGGGGGCATGTGGGAGACTCAGTGTGGAGGCTCTAAGTTTTAAACATCACTGCCACATCGAGGATGAGGGAGCTGGGGACCCACTTAGTATTTATTCTTCACTAAGCAGGTGAGTGATGTTCCAAGTTCTAGACCCCTCCAGGAATAATTGCCACCACAGGAACCATGTCTTCTTGGGAGCACGTGAATAATGTAATGAGCAAGTGATAAAATCATGACCGTGTTTGAAGATCCATTTGTTTTCAACTGTTTTGGAAGAACTATTTGATGGAAAATGATTAAAGGACCTGTTTTTATATGTTTCACAGTGTGACGGGACCAAATCAGGCAACAAAATGATGGGCTGAGTGGGTGGATGGATGCCCTGATGGCACCATCCTATGGATGGGTGGACCCGATGAGACGGGTAACTATCCAAAATACTTATTATTTATGATCCGTAATAGAGTAACGCCCAAACAAGCCCGTTTTAGGAGAAGAAGCTAGTGGCCGTGCCACATAATATCATAAAGGCGTTAGCTCCCATGAATCAAGCGTGAACTTATTCCGTCCTTGATCACGCACATTGAGTGCCGTTTGATAGGAGAAATAGATTCCTATTAGAATAATTACATTTCCCCTGGCTACGGGGATAGAGTTAGTTCCCTTCGTTTGCGCGTATCCTCATATTTCTAAGAGATCGAGGTGTCGTCAATCGAAGACAAAGGGGACTTAGCTGCCAATCAAAAGGATCCCCTTGAGCGAGCTAGGGTGGGGACCTTACAAGTGGTATCAGAGGAGCTGATCTTAGTTCCTATGATTTTTTATTCAAAGGTTAACTATTCATGGATTAAAACAAGTGATTATTTATGGTATGAGGATGAATCAATCATCTCTACTAGCCATAGAAGTGATTCGAATATCCTCGCATGTTGAGACAATCATCATGTGAAATTATGCTTGTATCATCCACCACAGGAAAAGTTCAAAACTATCAAATCATAGCCACATCTAAAGGCACTCAAGATTAATACGCATGAGAGTTTCATTTTTCTTTGGTAACATCCGAAGTTAGACCCACGTTTCCACTCAGCCAATCATTTTGTTACTCATTCATTAAGATAGTTCTTCCAAAACAGTTGAAAACAAATGGATCTTCAAACACGGTCATAATTTTTTCAAGATGTACCTTCATGGCATCCCATGACAACCGATCGTGGTTCTAGTGGGTTAGATTGACAATAGTTCTTCCAACTAATCCCAGCATTTCTTGCGCTTGTTAAACAAGCAAGGGCGAAGTTGTTTCTTTCACTGTATCTAGCTACATCCAAATACTCGTCCATGGACTCTATCCAAGCCTCTACTTCTTCTCCTAAATTCCTTCGTTCACCTTTGAATGGCTCCGGTTGAGGGCTCCATGAAGGACTTCTTCAATGCCATTATCGAAGCTTTCTTTTGGTGAGAAACTTTCTCTTGCCTAAAAAATATCTAAGAAGTATCTCAGACTCAAACTCTCTTTCTTAAAGGAAAGGTCTTTACTTAGTTCGCCTATATAAACTTCATGATATTTCCTATATGATATAATAAGTGCAACACTTAACATGGTTAACTCTACTGGGACATAAAATCAGCTCCTCCATAAAATCTGACCTCATATATTACAGGAAGAGGAATACTCCTTTTAGATATTGCTCTAATAGGCCAAAGCAAAAATTATTTTATATTTTTGACGATAGCTCACTAACTTTACTTACATCCTTGGTCATGGGCATGCTAATCTAGGATTTCCATCACAATAACATCATCAAAGGGTAAACTTTCAGGTTTCCCTTGGTAATACTAGAGATTTTCGTTCAACTATTATTTTATTTTTATTTTTTTGGTTCGCTGAGCCTCATATTCTTGTCGGATAATAAAGATAAAAAGGAAATCATACAAACTTCAAAAAAGGACCGAGGTTCATCCAGAAAACAATTCAAAATTTAATCTCCCCCTACCACCTACCATAAAGCTATCATCCACCAGGAAAAGTTCAAAACTATCAAAACACTTATCATAGCATCACATCTAAAGGCACTCAAGATTAATACGCATGAGAGTTTCATTTTTCTTTGGTAACATCCGAAGTAAGACCCACGTTTTCCTGAGATGGGGTCAGTTTACCGGACGACCGTCTAAGTAGTGTAAAGCATCTAGTGATGGCATTCACACGTAGATTATTCAATTGAACCTATGTTGGTACTTTACACAGGTCTCTTTTTAATGGAGTTATAATCCTAATAACTTACAATATACAAATTAATGAGATATATCCTAGACATTTCTCTAAACAAAGTTTCGATCGATCCTTCTAGTCATTCAATCGCATTGGTTTCTTAATTAGATCACCCTATGTTTTTCCTCAAAAGGTTTCCTCCCCAATCTTTTTTATTGTACAAATATTTTGCGTGTGCACCCCCAAGATACAAGCACAATTTCACATAATTATTGTCTCAACATGCGAGGATATTTGAATCACTTCTATGGCTAGTAGAGATGATTGATTCGTCCTCATATGATAAACAATCACTTGTTTTAATCCCTGAATAGTTAACCTTTGAATAACAAATCCTAGGAACTAAGATCGGCTCCTCTGATACCACTTGTAAGGTCCCCACCCTAGCTGGCTCAAGGGGATCCTTTTGATTGGCAGCTAAGTCCCCTTTGTCTTCGATTGATGACACCTCGATCTCTTGGAAATACAAGGATACGCGCAAACGAAGGGACCTAACTTTATCTCCGCAGTCAGGGGAAACGTATTTATTCTAATAGGAATCTATTTCTCTGGTCAAACGGCACTCAATGTGTGTGATCGAGGACGAAACAAGTTCACGCTTGATTCATGGGAGCTAACACCTTTATGATATTATGCGACATGGCCACTATCTCCTTCTCCTAAAACGGGCTTGTTTGGGCGTTACTCTATTACGGATCGTAAATAATAAGTATTTTGGATAGTTACCCGTCTCATCGGGTCCACCCATCCACATAGGATGGTGCCATCAGGGCATCCATCCACCCACTTAGTCAATCATTTTGTTACCTGATTTGGTCCCGTCACACTGTGAAACATATAAAAACAGGTCCTTTAATTATTTTCCATCACTGATTCATTAAGATAGTTCTTCCAAAACAGTTGAAAACAAATGGATCTTCAAACACGGTCAGGATTTTTTCACTTGCTCATTACATTATTCACGTGCTCCCAGGCAGACATGGTTCCTGCGGTGGCAGTTATTCCTGGAGGGGTCTAGAACTCCGAACATCACTCACCCGCTTGGTGAAGAATAAATACTAAGTGGGTCCCCAACTCCCTCATCCCCAATGTGGCGGTGATATTTAAAACTCAGAGCCTCCACACTGAGTCTCCCACATGCCCCCTCGAGGGGCATGTGCCTCTGAGCTGGCTTCTACTTGCACCACTTAAGTGCCCCTCACATACACCTGGAAGCAAGCAACTCATCCACCTAGATATGGGTCCACCAACTCTGAGCATCTAGTGGGTTGATCCCCAAGCGGGAGGATAGCTTTAGGGTAGACTGGTGATAACCAATCAAACCTCATAAGATCGGCAAGACAACCGATCACCTGGACGATATTGATGGGCGGTAACAGTGCCTACACGGCGACGCTGCTTGGTCCAGGAGAGACGTTGCTTGGTTCGGCGGAGATGTCGTTTGGTCCCATGATGCTACCCACATCCTTAACTTCGCATAATTACAACAACTCTTTGCTAAAAATGATGTGTGTGAGGACTCCACCCAAGTGAAAATGAAGACATATATATAGATATACATCTCAAGGTCCAGAATCACCTTCAGGCTACTTGCCTGCTCCTTACAGTTTCCCTGTGTAAAGAACTAGCAAATTGTTTCGGCAGCCATAACTCTCTGATAAAAACTCAGAATATAGTCATGTAGCCAGCCAAAAGAATCGGAACGCATCTGGTCTACAAGACATCGGCGTGGGGGTAGAATAGGTAAAAATGTTTGTATATAGCCGCAAATGTGCCATCTTTAGAAATGCTTTGCTTTTCCATATTTTTAGTGTGCATGGACTCTAAATGTGTAAAAGTACTCTAAATATGACTTGCTATCCTAAATTCGGAATTTTGTTTTTGATGATGTTTCTCTCTTAATGGATCTATTCTTATCTTCTCATTTCTTTTTAGATTTTTGGAACTAATATTTTTACTCTATCACTTTCTTAATGTTTCTAGCCTTATAGTCTCTCTCGATGTGCACTCTCTTTCCTCTTGAAACCTATACTAAAAGAGAATCGTTACATGGCTTGGGAGGGATGTTACATTCTCTCCCCCACTTAAAAGATTCGAGATGTCCTCATCTCGAGGTAATCTCTAAGTAAATCCTCCTCTCTCTCTCTCTCTCTCCCAAAGTGGTATCCCCACTAGGTAGAAACCTTCTTTTATCTAAACATTGTTCGTACTAAGAGTCCCTTCTTTCATATATCTACCTCATTTTGTTGAGCTTCCAGAATGCCTTGATTATTCTAAAGGTAATTGTCTTTATTATCCTAAGTTCATGCATCCGTATACACTTCTATATGATATGAACCGATTCTTTATTATCACTGATCCTACCTTATGAATTCCTTATTCCATACTCCCATGTAACATGGTACTTCCCGAATTTCTATGGAAAAACGTAAGGAGATCAATCCTGTATGCGATCTAACCTATGATAGCAAGATGCATAACCCTACTAGCATTGTCTCCTAGAATACCTCTATTCATCATGTACATTACTTCACATGATTCTTGCAACAACAATCAACTTCTATTTACTCTCAAAGAAACATTTGTTAAATTTGGCTATCTTTACCCATCATATCTACAATCTATATCAAAATTTCTAACTCAATCTCTCATTTATAATCTTATCATAATCTCTATAATACTTCCTAACATAATCCCTACGCTAATCTCTACTATACTCCCTCTAACATATTCTTAATTAAACTTTAATTAAAGAATCAATGATCTCTAGCTTAATTCAAAACAATCATAACTTGAGCAACCACTTCCTAGTTTGGATATCCTAGGCTCTTGGATTGATATAGGCCCGCACATCCTATTGGGTTTCCCCTTTCCATGATTGGGAAGAGAAGGGTCTTGGGTCAGTTAGGGAAATCTTTTCTCATGTTGTTTACACTTGAAGCATGGAAAAGCTCATTGCATTGTTTTTATTCTTGATATATAGGTGAGGGAGAGCTCTTCTTTCTAATCTTGTTTTCTGAAAGATTGGTCTTCCTTTTGATCTAGCCGAGGATGATCTCGATAGGAAAGGGTAATTTTCCTATCGCGACAATGACCTTGTCATTGGCATCTAAAACGTCTTCCTTCTTGAAAGGTTCCGATGCAATGTCTATGAGAGTCGAAGATCTACTCTCTAACCTTGTTATCCCTATTTCTTGACCTTGATTTTGCTCTAGCTCACGATTCCTCTTAGACAGGGGTGGGCTTGACATTTCTCTTGAATTAGGCGACCTCTTCCTGATTGACATGGAAGGACTCACGTGGTTCTGGACACGTCTCATATAAAAAACTTTATCATAGTCTCTGGCCATAATTATGGCTTTTTAAAGGGAGGATGGCCTGGTAATTCTTGACTAGGTTAGTCAAAGGCGGATCAAGCTTCCCCATGAATCGATGGAGAAGAGTTACCTCATCCATCTCTGGAGAAAATTGAAGAAGTTTAACAAAAGTTTGGTGGTATTCCTCTAGGGTCTTCCTTTCATGGGTTGGCTCTGAAAATTCATTCATTTTATGCTCCCAAAATCTTGGAGGACAAAACCTTTCACACGAAGATGTACCTTCATGGCATCCCATGACAACCGATCCTGGTTCTAGTGGTTAGATTGACAATAGTTCTTCCAACTAATCCCAGCATTTCTCGCGCTTGTTAAACAAGCAAGGGCGAGCTTGTTTCTTTCTTCCTATCTAGCTACATCCAAATACTCGTCCATGGACTCTATCCAAGCCTCTACTTCTTCTCCTAAATTCCTTCGTTCACCTTTGAATGGCTCCAGTTGGGGGCTCCATGAAGGACGTCTTCAATGCCATTATCGAGGCTTTCTTGGTGAGAAACTTTCTCTTGCCTAAAAAATATCTAAGAAGTATCTCAGACTCAAACTCTCTTTCTTAAAGGAAAGGTCTTCACTTCGTTCACCTATATAAACTTCATGATATATCCTATATGATAAAATAAGTGCAACACTTAACATGCTTAACTATTGGGACATAAAATCAGCTCCTCCATAAAATTTAACCTCATATATTACAGGAAGAGGAATACTCCTTTTAGATATTGCTCTAATAGGCCAAAGCAAAAATTATTTTATATTTTTGACGATAGCTCACTAACTTTACTTACATCCTTGGTCATGGGCATGCTAATCTAGGATTTCCATCACAATAACATCATCAAAGGGTAAACTTTCAGGTTTCCCTTGGTAATACTAGAGATTTTCGTTCAACTATTATTATATTTTATTTTTTTTGGTTCGTTGAGCCTCATATTCTTGTCGGATAATAAAGATAAAAAGGAAATCATACAAACTTCAAAAAGGACCGAGGTTCATCCAAAAAACAATTCAAAATTTAATCTCCCCCTACCACCTACCGTAAAGCTATCATCCACCAGGAAAAGTTCAAAACGATCAAACACTTATCATAGCATCACATCTAAAGGCACTCAAGATTAATACGCATGAGAGTTTCATTTTTCTTTGGTAACATCCAAAGTTAGACCCACGTTTTTCTGAGATGGGGTCAGGAACCGAACGACTGCCTTAGTGTAAAGCATCTAGTGATGGCATTCACACGTACACTATTCAATTGAACCTATGTTGGTACTTTACACAGGTCTCTCTTTAATGGAGTTATAATCCTAATAACTTATAATATACAAATTAATGAGATATATCCTAGACATTTCTCTAAACAAAGTTTCCATCTATCCTTCTAGTCATTCAGTCGCATTGGTTTCTTAATTAGATCACCCTATGTTTTTCCTCAAAAGGTTTCCTCCCCAATCTTTTTTATTGTACAAATATTTTGCGTGTGCACCCCCAAGATACAAGCACAATTTCACATGATGATTGTCTCAACATGCGAGGATATTCGAATCACTTCTATGGCTAGTAGAGATGATTGATTCGTCCTCATATAATAAACAATCACTGGTTTTAATCCCTGAATAGTTAACCTTTGAATAACAAATCCTAGGAACTAAGATCGGCTCCTCTGATACCACTTGTAAGGTCCCCACCCTAGCTGGCTCAAGGGGATCCTTTTGATTGGCAGCTAAGTCCCCTTTGTCTTCGATTGAGGACACCTCGATCTCTTGGAAATACGAGGATACACCCAAACAAAGGGACCTAACTCTATCCCCGCAGTTAGGGGAAACGTAATTATTCTAATAGGAATCTATTTCTCTGATCAATCGGCACTCAATGTGCATGATCGAGGACGGAACAAGTTCACGCTTGATTCATAGGAGCTAACGCCTTTATGATATTATGCGGCACGGCCACTAGCTCCTTCTCCTAAAACGGGCTTGTTTGGGCGTTACTCTATTACGGATCATAAATAATAAGTATTTTGGATAGTTACCCGTCTCATCGGGTCCACCCATCCATAGGATGGTGACATCAGGGCATCCATCCACCCACTCAGCCAATCATTTTGTTGCCTGATTTGGTCCTGTCACACAATGTGAAACATATAAAAACAGGTCCTTTAATTATTTTCTGTCACTCATTCATTAAGATAGTTCTTCCAAAATAGTTGAAAACAAATGGATCTTCAAACACGGTCATGATTTTATCACTTGCTCATTACATTATTCACATGCTCCCAGGTAGACATGGTTCTTGCAGCAGTGGCAAT
This sequence comes from Cibotium barometz, assembly GCF_041138505.1. Lineage (NCBI taxonomy): Eukaryota > Viridiplantae > Streptophyta > Polypodiopsida > Cyatheales > Cibotiaceae > Cibotium > Cibotium barometz. Next base: position 10,278,231 of record NC_141051.1, read on the forward strand.
TATTCCTGGAGGGGTCTAGAACTCCGAACATCACTCACCTGCTTGGTGAAGAATAAATACTAAGTGGGTCCCCAGCTCCCTCATCCTCGATGTGGCGGTGATGTTTAAAACTTAGAGCAGGGATTTAATATTCACGTGATCATAAGATTTTTTTGTGATAATAACACATGTGAACAAGTTATTCACATGTTCTCATGTTACCGTTCACAAAATAACAGGTCACTCGCCATTTGGGAACCCCTTAAAAGCTTGGCTACACATGGGAATCAGCTATTCACATGTTCTCATGTTACCATCTTCACATAATAGAAGGTCAGTGGCCACCTAAGAAGATTTTTTATGCCCGACAAAGATAATTTTTTTAGGCCCTTGTGAAAGCTTTGTGAATATAAGATGTGATCACAAGATTTTCTGTGTTATTAACATATGTTATTAACATGTTCACATGTTCTCGTTTACGTCAGTGAAATACCTGACTTAGAGTCTCCACACTGAGTCTCCCACATGCCCCCTCGAGGGGCATGTGCCCCTGAGCTGGCTTCTACTTGCACCACTTAAGTGCCCCTCGCACACACGCGGAAGCAAGCAGCTCATCCACCCAGATATGGGTCCACCAACTCTGAGCATCTACTAGTGGGTTGTTCCCCCAAAGCGGGAGGATAGCTTTAGGGTAGACCGGCGACAACCGATTGATTGGTGAAAACCAATCAAACCTGATAAGATCGGCGAGACAACCGATCGATTGGTAACAACCAGTCAAGCAAGAGAAAATACAATTCCCATCACATTCACAGTAAACAAGAGAAAACAGTCTTTTCAACTTGAGATTACAATAAGACATTCTTTATTAAAGCATTTGCCATTGTTATATGCCCTTCTAGTTCTTTTTTTTAGGCCAGTTTTTGTGTAGGATTTCCAGATCTTACTAGGTCACGTGAGGCAATGGTCTATGCAAACATAAAGAGCGTTTCTTACCTGGACGATATTGACGGGCGATGGCAGTGCGTGCACAGCGACGCTGCTTGGTCATCCGGGAGAGACGTTGCTTGGTTCGACGGAGATGTTGTTTGGTCCCGTGATGCCACCCACATCCTTAACTCCGCATAATTACAACAACTCTTTGCTAAAAATGATGTGTGTGAGGACTCCACCCAAGTGAAAATGAAGACATATATATAGATATACATCTCAAGGTCCAGAATCACCTTGAGGCTACTTGCCTCCTCCTTACAGTTTCCCTGTGTAGAGAACTAGCAAATTGTTTCGGCAGCAATAACTCTCTCATAAAAACTCAGAATATAGTCATGTAGCTAGCCAAAAGATCCGGAATGCATCTGGTCTACAAGACAATGGCGTGGGGGGGTAGAATAGGTAAAAACGTCTCTATATAGCCGCAAACCGACCATCTTTAGAAATGCTTTGCTTTTCAATATTTTTAGTGTGCATAGACTCTAAATGTGTAAAAGTACTCTAAATATGACTTGCTATCACCTAAATTCAAAATTTTGTTTTCGGCGCGATGTTTCTCTCTTAATGGATCTATTCGTATCTTCTCATTTCTTTTCAGATTTTTGGAATTAATATTTTTACTCTATCACTTTCTTAACGTTTCTAGCCTTATAGTCTCTCTCGATGTGCACTCTCTTTCCTCTTGAAACCTATATTAAAAGAGAATCGTTACATGGCTTGGGAGGGATGTTACATTCTCTCCCCCACTTAAAAGATTCGAGATGTCCTCATCTCGAGGTAATCTCTAAGTAAATCCTCCTCTCTCTCTCTCTCTCCCAAAGTGGTATCCTCACTAGGTAGAAACCTTCTTTTATCTAAAGATTGTTCCTACTAAGAGTCCTTTCATATACCTACCTCATTTTGTTGAGCTTCCAGAATGCCTTCCTTATTCTAAAGTTAATTGGCTTTATTATCCTAAGTTCATGCATCCGTATACACTTCTATATGATATGAACCGATTCTTTATTATCCCTGATCCTACCTTATGAATTCCTTATTCCATACTCCCATGTAATATGGTACTTCCCAAATTGCCATGGAAAAACGTAAGGAGATCAATCCCGTATGCGATCTAACCTATGATAGAAAGATGTATAACCCTACTAGCATTGTCTCCTAGAATACCTCTATTCATCATGTACATTACTTCACCTGATTCTTGCAAAACAACAATCAACTTCTATTTACTCATAGAAACACTTGTTAAATTTGGCTATCTTTAACCCATCATATCTATAATCTATATCAAAATTTCTAACTCAATCTCTCATTTATAATCTTATCATAATCTCTATAATACTTCCTAACATAATCCCTATGCTAATCTCTAGTATACTCACTCTAACATATTCTTAATTAAACTTTAATTAAGGAATCAATGATCTCTAGCTTAATTCAAGACAATCATAACTTGGGCAACCACTTCCTAGTTTGGATATCCTAATCTCTTGGATTGATATAGGCCTGCCCATCCTATTGGGTTTCCCCTTTCCATGATTGGGAAGAGAAGGGTCCTGGGTCAGTTAGGGAAATCTTTTCTTATGTTGTTTACACTTGAAGCATTTGTTCTCATGGAAAATCTCATTGCATTGTCTTTATTCTTGATATATAGGTGAGGGAGAGCTCTTCTTTCTAATCTTGTTTTCTGAAAGATTGGTCTTCCTTTTGATCTAGCCGAGGATGATCTCGATAGGAAAGGGTAATTTTCCTATCGCGACAATGACCTTGTCATTGGCATCTAAAACGTCTTCCTTCTTGAAAGGTTCCGTTGCAATGTCTATGAGAGTCGAAGATCTACTCTGTAACCTTGTTATCCCTATTTCTTGTCCTTGATTTTGCTCTAGCTCACGATTCCTCTTAGACAGGGGTGGGCTTGACATTTCTCTTGAATTAGGGGACCTCTTCCTGATTGACATGGAAGGACTCACGTGGTTCTGGACACGTCTCATATAAAAAGCTTTATCATAGTCTCTGGCCATAATTATGGCTTTTTAAAGGGAGGATGGCCTGGTAATTCTTGACTAGGTTAGTCAAAGGCGGATCAAGCTTCCCCATGAATCGATGGAGAAGAGTTACCTCATCCATCTCTGGAGAAAATTGAAGAAGTTTAACAAAAGTTTGGTGGTATTCCTGAAGGACCTCTTCAATGCCATTATCGAGGCTTTCTTGGTGAGAAACTTTCTCTTGCCTAAAAAATATCTAAGAAGTATCTCAGACTCAAACTCTCTTTCTTAAAGGAAAGGTCTTTACTTCGTTCGCCTATATAAACTTCATGATATTTCCTATATGATATAATAAGTGCAACACTTAACATGGTTAACTACTGGGACATAAAATCAGCTCCTCCATAAAATCTGACCTCATATGTTATAGGAAGAGGAATACTCTACTTAGATATTGCTCTAATAGGCCAAAGCAAAAATTATTTTATATTTCGACGATAGCTCACTGACTTTACTTACATCCTTGGTCATGGGCATGCTAATCTAGGATTTCCATCACAATAACATCATCCAAAGGGTAAACTTTCAGGTTTCCCTTGGTAATACTAGAGATTTTTGTTCAACTATTATTTTATTTTTATTATTCTTGTTGGATAATAAAGATAAAAAGGAAATCATACAAACTTCAAAAAAGGACCGAGGTTCATCCAGAAAACAATTCAAAATTTAATCTTCCCCTACCATCTACCGTAAAGCTATCATCCACCACAAGAAAAGTTCAAAACTATCAAACACTTATCATAGCATCACATCTAAAGGCACTCAAGATTAATACGCATGAGAGTTTCATTTTTCTGTGGTAACATCCGAAGTTAGACCCACGTTTTCCCGAGATGGGGTCAGGAACCGGACGACCGTCTTAGTGTAAAGCATCTAGTGATGGCATTCACACGTAGATTATTCAATTGAACCTATGTTGGTACTTTACACAGGTCTCTTTTTAATGGAGTTATAATCCTAATAACTTACAATATACAAATTAATGAGATATATCCTAGACATTTCTCTAAACAAAGTTTCGATCTATCCTTCTAGTCATTCAGTCGCATTGGTTTCTTAATTAGATCACTCTATGTTTTTCCTCAAAAGGTTTCCTCCCCAATCTTTTTTATTGTACAAATATTTTGCGTGTGCACCCCCAAGATACAAGCACAATTTCACATGATGATTGTCTCAACATGCAAGGATATTCGAATCACTTCTATGGCTAGTAGAGATGATTGATTCGTCCTCATATCATAAACAATCACTGGTTTTAATCACTGAATAGTTAACCTTTGAATAACAAATCCTAGGAACTAAGATCGGCTCCTCTGATACCACTTGTAAGGTCCCCACCCTAGCTGGCTCAAGGGGATCCTTGTGATTGGCGCCTTTGTCTTTGATTGACGACACCTCGATCTCTTGGAAATACGAGGATACGCACAAACAAAGGGACCTAACTCTCTCCCCGCAGTCAGGGGAAACGTAATTATTGTAATAGGAATCTATTTCTCCAATCAAACGGCACTCAATGTGCATGATCGAGGATGGAACAAGTTCACACTTGATTCATGGGAGCTAACACCTTTATGATATTATGCGGCACGGCCACTAGCTCCTTCTCCTAAAACGGGCTTGTTTGGGCATTACTCTATTACGGATCATAAATAATAAGTATTTTGGATAGTTACCCGTCTCATCGGGTCCACCCATCCATAGGATGGTGCCATCAGGGCATCCATCCACCCACTCAGCCAATCATTTTGTTGCCTGATTTGGTCTGGTCACAATGTGAAACATATAAAAACAGGTCCTTTAATTATTTTCTGTCACTCATTCATTAAGATAGTTCTTCCAAAACAGTTGAAAACAAATGGATCTTCAAACACGGTCATGATTTTATCACTTGCTCATTACATTATTCACGTGCTCCCAGGTAGACATGGTTCTTGCGGCGGTGGCAATTATTCCTGGAGGGATATGGAACTCCGAACATCACTCACCCGCTTGGTGAAGAATAAATACTAAGTGGGTCCCCAGCTCCCTCATCCTCGAGTCTCCCACATGCCCCCTCAAGGGGCATGTGCCCCTGAGCTGGCTTCTACTTGCACCACTTAAGTGCCCCTCGCACACACGCGGAAGCAAGCAGCTCATCCACCTAGATATGGGTCCATCAACTCTGAGCATCTAGTGGGTTGTTCCCCCAAAGCGGGAGGATAGCTTTAGGGTAGACCGGCGACAACTGATTGATTGGTGAAAACCAATCAAACCTGATAAGATTGGCGAGACAACCGATTGATTGGTAACAACCAGTCAAGCAAGAGAAAATACAATTCCCATCACATTCACAGTAAACAAGAGAAAACAATCTTTTCAACTTGAGATTACGATAAGACATTCTTTATTAAAGCATTTGCCATTGTTATATGCCCTTCTAGTTCTTTTTTTTAGGCCAGTTTTTGTGTAGGATTTCCAGATCTTACTAGGTCGCGTGAGGCAATGGTCTATGCAAAACTTAAAGAGCCTTTCTTACCTGGACGATATTGACGGGCGATGGCAGTGCATGCACAGCGACGCTGCTTGGTCCGGGAGAGACGTTGCTTGGTTCGACGGAGATGTTGTTTGGTCCCGTGATGCCACCCACATCCTTAACTCCGTATAATTACAACAACTCTTTGCTAAAAATGATGTGTGTGAGGACTCCACCCAAGTGAAAATGAAGACATATATATAGATATACATCTCAAGGTCCAGAATCACCTTGAGGCTACTTGCCTCCTCCTTACAGTTTTCCTGTGTAGAGAACTAGCAAATTGTTTCGGCATCCATAACTCTCTCATAAAAACTCAGAATATAGTCATGTAGCTAGCCAAAAGATCCGGAATGCATCTGGTCTACAAAACAGTGTCGTGGGGGTAGAATAGGTAAAAACGTCTCTATATAGTCGCAAACGTGCCATCTTTAGAAATGCTTTGCTTTTCCATATTTTTAGTGTGCATGGACTCTAAATGTGTAAAAGTACTCTAAATATGACTTGCTATCACCTAAATTCAGAATTTTGTTTTCGGCGTGATGTTTCTCTCTTAATGGATCTATTCTTATCTTAATGGATCTATTCTTATCTTCTCATTTCTTTTCAGATTTTTGGAACTAATATTTTTACTCTATCACTTTCTTAACGTTTCTAGCCTTATAGTCTCTCTCGATGTGCACTCTCTTTCCTCTTGAAACCTATATTAAAAGAGAATCGTTACATGGCTTGGGAGGGATGTTACATTCTCTCCCCCACTTAAAAGATTCGAGATGTCCTCATCTCGAGGTAATCTCTAAGTAAATCCTCCTCTCTCTCTCTCTCTCCCAAAATGGTATCCTCACTAGGTAGAAACCTTCTTTTATCTAAATATTGTTCCTACTAAGAGTCCTTGCTTTCATATATCTATCTCATTTTGTTGAGCTTCCAGAATGCCTTCATTATTCTAAAGCTAATTGGCTTTATTATCCTAAGTTCATGCATCCGTATACACTTCTATATGATATGAACCGATTCTTTACTATCCCTGATCCTACCTTATGAATTCCTTATTCCATACTCCCATGTAATACTTCCCAAATTGCCATGGAAAAATGTAAGGAGATCAATCCTGTATGCGATCTAACCTATGATAGAAAGATGTATAACCCTACTAGCATTGTCTCCTAGAATACCTCTATTCATCATGTATATTACTTCACCTGATTCTTGCAAAACAACAATCAACTTCTATTTACTCATAGAAACACTTGTTAAATTTGGCTATCTTTAACCCATCATATCTATAAACTATATCAAATTTTCTAACTCAATCTCTCATTTATAATCTTATCATAATCTCTATAATACTTCCTAACATAATCCCTAAAGACAATATTAGATAATTTGGGAAAAATCTCATACTTTGGGAATTACCTTTTCAACATAGTTTTGGCCATATCTTGAGCATATTAACTCCAAATTTGTCGGACATTATAGATTTAGATCCTACTCTTCAAGATCTTTCTAATGATATGTCACATGATGGGGTTTTGACAAAAGCTTGGATAGGTTCACCATGATCCCATTTTTCAAATGGGAATGGGATTTTTTCCCAAATTATCAAATATGGTGTTCCTATGCTAATCTCTAGTATACTCCCTCTAACATATTCTTAATTAAACTTTAATTAAGGAATCAATGATCTCTAGCTTAATTCAAAACAATCATAACTTGGGCAACCACTTCCTAGTTTGGATATCCTAAGCTCTTGGATTGATATAGGCCCGCCCATCCTATTGGGTTTCCCCTTTCCATGATTGGGAAGAGAAGGGTCCTGGGTCAGTTAGGGAAATCTTTTCTCATGTTGTTTACACTTGAAGTGTTTGTTCTCATGGAAAACCTCATTGCATTGTCTTTATTCTTGATATATAGGTGAGGGAGAGCTCTTCTTTCTAATCTTGTTTTGTGAAAGATTGGTCTTCCTTTTGATCTAGCCGAGGATGATCTCGATAGCAAAGGGTAATTTTCCTATCGCGACAATGACCTTGTCATTGGCATCTAAAACGTCTTCCTTCTTGAAAGGTCCCAATGCGATGTCTACTATGAGAGTCGAACATCCACTCTCTAACCTTGTTATCCCTATTTCTTGACCTTGATTTTGCTCTAGCTCACGATTCCTCTTAGGCACAGGTGGGCTTGACATTTCTCTTGAATTAGGGGACCTCTTCTTGATTAACATGGAAGGACTCACGTCGTTTTGGGACACTTCCCATATAAAAAACTTTATCATAGTCTCTGGCCATAATTATGGCTTCTAAAAGGGAGGATTGCTTTGGTAATTCTTGACTAGGTTAGTCAAAGGTGGATCAAGCTTCCCCATGAATCGATGGAGAAGAGTTACCTCATCCATCTCTGGAGAAAATTTGGTGGTATTCCTGTAGGGTCTTTCTTTCATGGGTTGGCTCCAAAAGTTTATTCATTTTATCCTCCCAAAATCCTGGAGGGCAAAACCTTTCACACGAAGATGTACCTTCATGGCATCCCATGACAACCGATCTTGGTTCTTGGGTTCAACTCTGAGCATCTAGTGGGTTGTTCCCCCAAAGCGGGAGGATAGCTTTAGGGTAGACCGACGACAACCGATCGATTGGTGACAACCAATCAAACCTCATAAGATCAGCGCGACAACCGATCGATTGGTAACAACCAGTCAAGCAAGAGAAAATATAATTCCATCACATTCACAGTAAACAAGAGAAAACAGTCTTTTCAACTTGAGGTTACAATAAGACATTCTTTATTACAGCATTTGCCATTTTTATATGCTCTTCAGGTTCTTTTTTTAGGTAAGTTTTTGTGTAGGATTTCTCGATCTTACTAGGTCGCGTGATGCAATGGTCTACGCAAAACTTAAAGAGAGTTTCTTACCTGGACAATATTGATAGGAAGTGGCAGTGCCTGCACAGCGGCTTGCTTGGTCTGGGAGAGACGTTACTTGGTTCAGTGGATATGTTGCTTGGTCCAGCGATGTTACCCCCATCCTTAATTTTGCATAATTACAACTCTTTGCTGAAAATGATGTGTGTGAGGACTCCACCCAAGTGAGAATGAAGACATATATATAGATATACATCTGAAGGTCTAGAATCACCTTGAGGCTACTTGCCTTCTCCTTACAGTTTCCCTGTGTAGAGAACCAGCAAATTGTTTCGGCCATAACTCTCTGATAAAAACTCAGAATATAGTCATGTAGCCAACCAAAAGAACCAGAACGCATCAGGTCTACAAGACAACGGGGCGGGGGTAGAATAGGTAAAAACGTCTGTATATAGCTGCAAACGTGCCATCTTTAAAAATGCTTTGCTTTTCCATATTTTTGGTGTGCATGGACTCTAAATGTGTGAAAGTACTCTAAATATGACCTACTACTATCACCTAAATTTGAAATTTTGTTTTTGGCGATGTTTCTCTCTGAATGGATCTATTCTTATCTTCTCATTTCTTTTAAGATTTTTGGAAATAATATTTTTACTCTATCACTTTCTCAACGTTTCTAGCCTTATAGTCTCTCTAGATGTGCACTCTCTTTCTTCTTGAAACCTATATTAAAAGAGAATCATTACATGGCTTGGGAGGGATGTTACATTCTCTCCCCCACTTAAAAGATTCGAGATGTCCTCATCTCGAGGTAATGTCTAAGTAAATCCTCCTCTCTCTCTCTCCCAAAGTGGTATGCCCACTGGGTAGAAACCTTCTTTTATCTAAACACTGTTCCTACTAAGAGTCCCTTCTTTCATATATCTACCTCATTTTGTTGAGCTTCCAGAATGTCTTCATTATTCTAAAGTTAATTGGCTTTATTATCCTAAGTTCATGCATCCGTATACACTTTTATATGATATGAACCGATTCTTTATTATCCCTGATCCTACCTTATGAATTCCTTATTCCTTACTCCCATGAAATATGGTACTTCCCAAATTGCCATAGAAAAACATAAGGAGATAAATCCTTTATGCAATCTAACCTATGACAGCAAGATGCATAACCCTACTAGCATTGTCTCCTAGAATACGTCTATTCATCATGTACATTACTTCACATGAATCTTGCACCAACAATCAACTTCTATTTACTCATAGAAACACTTGTTAAATTTTGCTATCTTTAACCCATCATATCTATAATCTATATCAAAATTTCTATCTCAATCTCTCATTTATAATCTTATCATATTCTCTAGAATACTTTTTAACATAACTCCTATGCTAATCTCTAGTATACTCCCTCTAACATATTCTTGATTAAACTTTAATTAAAGAATCAATGATTTCTACCTTAATTCAAAACAATCATAACTTGGGCAACCACATCCTAGTTTGGATATCCTAGGCTCTTGGATTGATATAGGACCACCCATCCTATTTGGTTTTCCCTTTCCATGATTGGGAAGAGAAGGGTCCTCGGTCAGTTAGGGAAATCTTTTCTCATGTGTTCATGTTGTTTACACGTGAAGCGTTTGTTCTCATGGAAAAGCTCATTGCGTTGTTCTTATTCTTGATATATAGGTGAGGGAGAGCTCTTCTTTCTAATCTTGTTTTCTGAATTGGTCTTCCTTCTGATCTAGCCGGGGATGATCTCGATAGGAAAGGGTAATTTTCCTATCGATTTGACGACCTTGTCGTTGGCATTTAAAACCTCTTCCTTCTTGAAAGGTCCCGATGCGATGTCTACGAGTCGGAGATCTACTCTCTAACCTTGTTATCCCTATTGAATATTTACTCATAGAAACACTTGTTAAATTTGGCTATCTTTAACCCATCATATCTATAATCTATATCAAAATTTCTAACTCAATCTCTCATTTATAATCTTATCATAATCTCTATAATACTTCCTAACATAATCCCTATGCTAATCTCTAGTATACTCCCTCTAACATATACTTAATTAAACTTTAATTAAGGAATCAATGATCTCTAGCTTAATTCAAAACAATCATAACTTGGGCAACCACTTCCTAGTTTGGATATCCTAGGCTCTTGGATTGATATAGGCCCGCCCATCCTATTGGGTTTCCCCTTTCCATGATTGGGAAGAGAAGGGTCCTGGGTCAGTTAGGGAAATCTTTTCTTATGTTGTTTACACTTGAAGCGTTTGTTCTCATGGAAAAGCTCATTGCATTGTCTTTATTCTTGATATATAGGTGAGGGAGAGCTCTTCTTTCTAATTTTGTTTTCTGAAAGATTGGTCTTCCTTTTGATCTAGCCGAGGATGATCTCGATAGGAAAGGGTAATTTTCCTATCCCGACAATGACCTTGTCATTGGCATCTAAAACGTCTTCCTTCTTGAAAGGTTCCGTTGCAATGTCTATGAGAGTCGAAGATCTACTCTGTAACCTTGTTATCCCTATTTCTTGACCTTGATTTTGCTCTAGCTCACGATTCCTCTTAGACAGGGGTGGGCTTGACATTTCTCTTGAATTAGGGGACCTCTTCCTGATTGACATGGAAGGACTCACGTGGTTCTAGACACGTCTCATATAAAAAACTTTATCATAGTCTCTGGCCATAATTATGGCTTTTTAAAGGGAGGATGGCCTGGTAATTCTTGACTAGGTTAGTCAAAGGCGGATCAAGCTTCCCCATGAATCGATGGAGAAGAGTTACCTCATCCATCTCTGGAGAAAATTGAAGAAGTTTAACAAAAGTTTGGTGGTATTCCTCTAGGGTCTTCCTTTCATGGGTTGGCTCCAAAAATTCATTCATTTTATGCTCCCAAAATCCTGGAGGACAAAACCTTTCACACGAAGATGTACCTTCATGGCATCCCATGACAACCGATCCTGGTTCTAGTGGTTAGATTGACAATAGTTCTTCCAACTAATCCCAGCATTTCTCGCGCTTGTTAAACAAGCAAGGGCGAACTTGTTTCTTTCACCCTATCTAGCTGCATCCAAATACTCGTCCATGGACTCTATCCAAGCCTCTACTTCTTCTCCTAAATTCCTTCGTTCACCTTTGAATGGCTCCGGTTGGGGGCTCCATGAAGGAACTCTTCAATGCCATTATCGAGGCTTTCTTGGTGAGAAAATTTCTCTTGCCTAAAAAATATCTAAGAAGTATCTCAGACTCAAACTCTCTTTCTTAAAGGAAAGGTCTTTACTTCGTTCGCCTATATAAACTTCATGATATTTCCTATATGATATAATAAGTGCAACACTTAACATGGTTAACTACTGGGATATAAAATCAGCTCCTCCATAAAATCTGACCTCATATATTACAGGAAGAGGAATACTCTACTTAGATATTGCTCTAATAGGCCAAAGCAAAAATTATTTTATATTTCGACGATAGCTCACTGACTTTACTTACATCCTTGGTCATGGGCATGCTAATCTAGGATTTCCATCACAATAACATCATCAAAGGGTAAACTTTCAGGTTTCCCTTGGTAATACTAGAGATTTTCGTTCAACTATTATTTTATTTTTATTTTTTTGGTTCGCTGAGCCTCATATTCTCGTTGGATAATAAAGATAAAAAGGAAATCATACAAACTTCAAAAAAGGACCGAGGTTCATCCAGAAAACAATTCAAAATTTAATCTCCCCCTACCATCTACCGTAAAGCTAACCACTTCCTAGTTTGGATATCCTAGGCTCTTGGATTGATATAGGCCCGCCCATCCTATTGGGTTTCCCCTTTCCATGATTGGGAAGAGAAGGGTCCTCGGTCAGTTAGGGAAATCTTTTCTCATGTTGTTTACACTTGAAGCGTTTGTTCTCATGGAAAAGCTCATTGCATTGTCTTTATTCTTGATATATAGGTGAGGGAGAGCTCTTCTTTCTAATCTTGTTTTCTGAAAGATTGGTCTTCCTTTTGATCTAGCCGAGGATGATCTCGATAGGAAAGGGTAATTTTCCTATCGCGACAATGAGCTTATCATTGGCATCTAAAACGTCTTCCTTCTTGAAAGGTCCCGATGCGATGTCTACTATGAGAGTCGAACATCCACTCTCTAACCTTGTTATCCCTATTTTTTGACATTGATTTTGCTCTAGCTCACGATTTCTCTTAGGCACAGGTGGGCTTGACATTTCTCTTGAATTAGGGGACCTCTTCCTGATGATTAACATGGAAGGACTCATGTCGTTCTGGACACTTCCCATATAAAAAACTTTATCATAGTCTCTGGCCATACTTATGGCTTCTGAAAGGCAAGATGGCTTGGTAATTCTTGACTAGGTTAGTCAAAGGCGGATCAAGCTTCCCCATGAATCGATGGAGAAGAGTTACCTCATCCATCTCTGGAGAAAATTAAAGAAGTTTAACAAAAGTTTGGTGGTAGTCCTGTAGGGTCTTCCTTTCATGGGTTGGCTCCAAAAATTTATTCATTTTATCCTCCCAAAATCCTCGAGGACAAAACCTTTCACACAAAGATGTACCTTCATGGCATCCCATGACAGCCGATCCTTGTTCTAGTGGTTAGATTGACAATAGTTCTTCCAACTAATCCCTGCATTTCTCGCGCTTGTTAAACAAGCAAGGGCGAACTTGTTTCTTTCACCCTGTCTAGCTACATCCAAATACTCGTCCATGGACTCTATCCAAGCCTCTACTTCTTCTCCTAAATTCTTTCGTTCACCTTTGAATGGCTCCGGTTGGGGGCTCCATGAAGGACCTCTTCAATGCCATTATCGAAGCTTTCTTGGTGAGAAACTTTCTCTTGCCTAAAAAATATCTAAGAAGTATCTCAGACTCGAACTCTCTTTCTTAAAGGAAAGGTCTTTACTTAGTTCGCCCTATATAAACTTCATGATATTTCCTATATGATATGATAAGTGCAACACTTAACGTGGTTAACTACTGGGACATAAAATCAGCTCCTCCATAAAATCTGACCTCCTATATTATAGGAAGAGGAATACTCTACTTAGATATTGCTCTAATAGGCCAAAGCAAAAAGTATTTTTTGATAGCTCACTAGCTTTACTTACATCCTTGGTCATGGGCATGCTAATCTAGGATTTCCATCACAATAACATCATCAAAGGGTAAACTTTCAGGTTTCCCTTGGTAATACTAGAGATTTTAGTTCAACTATTATTTTATTTTTATTTTTTTTGGTTCGCTGAGCCTCATATTCTCGTCGGATAATAAAGATAAAAAGGAAATCATACAAACTTCAAAAAAGTACCGAGGTTCATCCAAAAAACAATTCAAAATTTACTCTCCCCCTACCATCTACCGTAAAGCTATCATCCACCAGGAAAAGTTCAAAACTATCAAAACACTTATCATAGCATCACATCTAAAGGCACTCAAGATTAATACGCATGAGAGTTTCATTTTTCTTTGGTAACATCCGAAGTTAGACCCACATTTTCCTGAGATGGGGTCAGTTTACCGGACGACCGTCTAAGTAGTGTAAAGCATCTAGTGATGGCATTCACACGTAGATTATTCAATTGAACCTATGTTGGTACTTTACACAGGTCTCTTTTTAATGGAGTTATAATCCTAATAACTTACAATATACAAATTAATGAGATATATCCTAGACATTTCTCTAAACAAAGTTTCCATCTATCCTTCTAGTCATTGAATCGCATTGGTTTCTTAATTAGATCACCCTATGTTTTTCCTCAAAAGGTTTCCTCCCCAATCTTTTTTATTGTACAAATATTTTGCGTGTGCACCCCCAAGATACAAGCACAATTTCACATGATGATTGTCTCAACATGCGAGGATATTTGAATCACTTCTATGGCTAGTAGAGATGATTGATTCGTCCTCATATGATAAACAATCACTTGTTTTAATCCCTGAATAGTTAACCTTTGAATAACAAATCCTAGGAACTAAGATCGGCTCCTCTGATACCACTTGTAAGGTCCCCACCCTAGCTGGCTCAAGGGGATCCTTTTGATTGGCAGCTAAGTCCGCTTTGATTGACAACACCTTGATCTCTTGGAAATATGAGGATACGCATAAACGAAGGGACCTAACTCTATCCCCGCAGTCAGGGGAAACATATTTATTCTAATATGAATCTATTTCTGTGATCAAACGGCACTCAATGTGCATGATCGAGGATAAAACAAGTTCACGCTTGATTCATGGGAGCTAATGCCTTTATGATATTATGCGGCACGGCCACTAGCTCCTTCTCGTAAAACGGGCTTGTTTGGGCATTACTCTATTCGGATCGTAAAATAATATGTATTTTAGATAGTTACCCGTCTCATCAGGTCCACCCATCCATAGGATGGTGCAATCAGGGCATCCATCCACCCACTCAACCAATCATTTTATTACCTGATTTGGTCCCATCACACTGTGAAACATATAAAAACAGGTCCTTTTATTATTTTTCGTCACTCATTCATTAAGATAGTTCTTCCAAAAAAGTTGAAAACAAATGAATCTTCAAACACGGTCAGGATTTTATCACTTGCTCTCATTACATTATTCACGTGCTCCCAGGCAGTAGTAGACATGGTTCTTGCGGCGGTGACAATTATTCCTGGAGGGGTCTAGAACTCCGAACATCACTCCGCTTGGTGAAGAATAAATACTAAGTGGGTCCCCAGCTCCCTCATCCTTCGATGTGGCGGTGATGTTTAAAACTCAGAGCCTCCACACTGAGTCGCCCACATACCCCCTCGAGGGGCATGTGCCCCTCGAGTTGGCTTCTACTTGCACCACTTAAGTGCCCGTCGCACACACCCGGAAGAAAGCAGCTCATCCACCTAGATATGGGTCCTCCAACTCTGAGCATCTAGTGGGTTGTTCCCCCAAAGCGGGAGGATAGCTTTAGGGTAGACTGACGATAACCGATTGATTGGTGAAAACCAATCAAACCTCATAAGATCGGTGAGACAATCGATGGATTGGTAACAACCAGTCAACCGAGAAAATACAATTCCATCACATTCACAGTAAACAAGAGAAAATAGTCTTTTCAACTTGAGATTACGATAAGACATTCTTTATTAAAGCATTTGTCGTTGTTATATGCCCTTATGGTTCTTTTTTTAGGCAAGTTTTTGTGTAGGATTTCCCAATCTTACTAGGTCACGTGATGCAATGGTCTATGCAAAACTTAAAGAGCATTTCTTACCTAGATGATCTTGATGGGTGGTGGTAGTGCCTGCACGGCGACGCTGCTTGGTCCGGGAGAGACGTTGCTTGGTTCGGCGGAGATGTTGTTTGGTCCCGTGATGTTACCCACATCCTTAACTCATCATAATGACAACAACTCTCTGCTAATAATTATGTGTGTGAGGACTCCACCCAAGTGAAATTGAAGACATATATATAGATATACATCTCAAGGTCCAAAATCACCTTGAGGCTACTTGCCTGCTTCTTACAGTTTCCATGTGTAGAGAACTAGCAAATTGTTTCGACAGCCATAACTCTCTCATAGAAACTCGGAATATAGTCATGTAGCCAACCAAAAGAACTGGAATGCATCTGGTCTACAAGACAGAGGCGTGGGGGTAGAATAGGTAAAAACGTCTGTATATAGCCGCAAACGTGCCATCTTTAGAAATGCTTTGCTTTTCCATATTTTTAGTGTGCATGGACTCTAAATGTGTAAAAGTACTCTAAATATGACTTGCTATCACCTAAATTCCAAATTTTGTTTTTGGCGATGTTTCTCTCTTAATGGATCTATTCTTATCTTTTCATTTCTTTTCAGATTTTTGGAACTAATATTTTTACTCTATCACTTTCTTAACGTTTCTAGCCTTATAGTCTCTCTCGATGTGCACTCTCTTTCCTCTTGAAACCTATATTAAAAGAGAATCGTTACATGGCTTGTGAGGGATGTTACATTCTCTCCCCCACTTAAAAGATTTGAGATGTCCTCATCTTGATGTAATCTCTAAGTAAATCCTCCTCTCTCTCTCTCTCTCTCTCTCTCTCTCCCAAAGTGGTATCCCCACTAGGTAGAAACCTTCTTTTATCTAAACATTGTTCCTACTAAGAGTCCATTCTTTCATATATCTACCTCATTTTGTTGAGATTCCAGAATGCCTTCATTATTCTAAAGTTAATTGGCTTTATTATCCTAAGTTCATGCATCCGTATACACTTCTATATGATATGAACCGATTCTTTACTATCCCTGATCCTACCTTATGAATTCCTTATTCCATACTCCCATGTAATATGGTACTTCCCAAATTGCCATGGAAAAACGTAAGGAGATCAATCCTGTATGTGATCTAACCTATGATAGCATGATGCATAACCCTACTAGCATTGTCTCCTAGAATACCTCTATACATCATGTACATTACTTCACATGATTCTTGCAACAACAATCAACTTCTATTTACTCTCATAGAAACACTTGTTAAATTTGGTTATCTTTAACCCATCACATCTATAATCTATATCAAAATTTCTAACTCAATCTCTCATTTATAATCTTATCATAATCTCTATAATACTTCCTAACATAATCCCTATGCTAATCTCTAGTATACTCCCTCTAACATATTCTTAATTAAACATTAATTAAAGAATCAATGATCTCTAGCTTAATTCAAAACAATCATAACTTGGGCAACCACTTCCTAGTTTGGATATCCTAGGCTCTTGGATATATAGGCCCGCCCATCCTATTGGGTTTCCCCTTTCCATGATTGGGAAGAGAAGGGTCCTGGGTCAGTTAGGGAAATCTTTTCTCATGTTGTTTACACTTGAAGCGTTTGTTCTCATGGAAAAGCTCATTGCATTGTCTTTATTCTTGATATATAGGTGAGGGAGAGCTCTTCTTTCTAATCTTGTTTTCTGAAAGATTGGTCTTCCTTTTGATCTAGCCGAGGATGATCTCGATAGGAAAGGGTAATTTTCCTATCGCGACAATGACCTTGTCATTGGCATCTAAAACGTCTTCCTTCTTGAAAGGTCCCGATGCGATGTCTACTATGAGAGTCGAACATCCACTCTCTAACCTTGTTATCCCTATTTCTTGACATTGATTTTGCTCTAGCTCACGATTCCTCTTAGGCAGGGGTGGTCTTGACATTTCTCTTGAATTAGGGGACCTCTTCCTGATTAACATGGAAGGACTCACGTTGTTCCGGACACTTCCCATATAAAAAACTTTATCATAGTCTCTGGCCATAATTATGGCTTCTGAAAGGGAGGAAGACCTGGTAATTCTTGACTAGGTTAGTCAAAGGCGGATCAAGCTTCCCCATGAATGGATCTCCGAGAAGAGTTACCTCATCCATCTCTAGAGAAAATTGAAGAAGTTTAACAAAAGTTTGGTGGTATTCCTCTAGGGTCTTCCTTTAATGGGTTGGCTCCAAAAATTCATTCATTTTATCCTCCCAAAATCCTCGAGGACAAAACCTTTCACGCGAAGATGTACCTTCATGGCATCCCATGACAAGCGATCCTGGTTCTAGCTGTGGTTAGATTGACAATAGTTCTTCCAACTTATCCTAGCATTTCTCATGCTTGTTAAACAAGCAAGGGCGAACTTGTTTCTTTCACCCTATCTAGCTACATCCAAATACTCGTCCATGGACTCTATCCAAGCCTCTCCTTCTTCTCCTAAATTCCTTCGTTCACCTTTGAATGGCTCCGGTTGGGGGCTCCATGAAGGATTTCTTCAATGCCATTATCGAAGCTTTCTTGGCAAGAAACTTTCTCTTGCCTAAAAAATATCTAAGAAGTATCTCAGACTGGAACTCTCGTTCTTAAAGGAAAGGTCTTTACTTAGTTTGCCTATATAAACTTCATGATATTTCCTATATGATATAATAAGTGCAACACTTAACATGGTTAACTACTGGGACATAAAATCAGCTCTTCCATAAAATCTGACCTCATATATTACAGGAAGAGGAATACTCTACTTAGATATTGCTCTAATAGGCCAAAGCAAAAATTATTTTATATTTTGGACGATAGCTCACTAACTTTACTTACATCCTTGGTCATGGGCATGCTAATCTAGGGTTTCCATCACAATAACATCATCAAAGGGTAAACTTTCAGGTTTCCCTTGGTAATACTAGAGATTTTCGTTCAACTATTATTTTATTTTATTTTATTTTTGGTTAGTTGAGCCTCATATTCTCGTCGGATAATAAAGATAAAAAGGAAATCATACAAATTCCAAAAAAGGCCAAGGTTCATCCAGAAAAAATTTCAAAATTTAATCTTCCTCTACCATCTACCGTAAAGCTATCATCCACCACGAAAAGTTCAAAACTATCCATTAGGACCTCAATGGAAGGCTTCTTGGGCCCTTTTATTTGGCAGTTTAAGGGAGTCAAACCTTTTCTCTTAAGAAGAAACGTTTTCTAATTAGAAGCTTCAAAACGGCTACTTTATTCGAATTTGAATTTTGGAGGGAAAATGGAATTTAAAATCTAGCGGATAAAACCATATCATGTAACATATCTATGGAAAGCTCTTGATGCGTAGATCACGGATCTGTAATCTCCGCTCAAATCGGAGCTTGTATGTAGAAGTTATGGAGGTCCGGAAATTGTAAAATCCCCCCCCCCTTTTTGGGGGAAAAAGTGCACCCTTTGACCACTCTTACACCTCTCTTAAAAACCCAACATTTCAGTCCACATGGCAACCCCCCATTTGGCTATTCCTTAATCACCTTGATTAGGCTTGGGCAAATTAAAGGGCCCAAGAAGACCCCATTCCACTACTACATATTAGCCATATACCGGGGCTTGTACCGGCGCTATTTAACGGTGTCTAAAAAAGCCTCGTCATCGGTATAAGCGTCGGTATAAGCGCCGGAACCGTAGCATCGGTATAAGCGTCGGGTGTTAATACCGGCGCATATAACGGCGCCTATACCGACGCTCACCGGGGGTAATACCGACCCTTAAACCGGCATCTATACCGTTATTTATACGGACGGTTAAACCGGCATCTATACCGGAATGTATACCGAGGGGTAAAACGGCGTCTATACCAACGTATATACCGACTGTGGTACCGGGGCATATACCGACACTGTAGCAGAAATTTTTTTTGGGCAGAATAGTGCTGCCTGGCTGTTGCCTGGCTGCCTGCAATGAGCAGGATCAACAACACCAAACAGACAGCACTATTCTGTCTACAATAGAGCACAAAAACAACCGTGCTCGTTTGCATATTTTCCTGATCGACAAACAAGAAATTAAATTAAACATTAATACTCAAGAATGTTCTGATCATATTTCATTAGTTTGAAGGTCATCTTACATCATGGTAATGCCTCCCAATTAACGGTCTCTCCTTCTTCTTCAAGCATCTCAAACAAGGCCACAAGGCCATGTTTGTGAGCGTACTTCTCCTCTCGCCTACTTGGTGGGCGATTCATGGCCAACTCCTGCACACATGATTAACAATTATAACTTTTAGAAATCAACATTTAGCCCGCATACATACATTTAAATAAATAAAATTGCGACAAACACTTACGAATTCATGGCGCATGGTTTCGTAACCACCACTCCCGAGATGAGAAGCCCCTACTGTTTGGAGTCTTGCCCTTGCCGCCTCTCTTTGTTGTTGAAACCTGTCTGGTGTCTCGGTGAGCTCCTGAGCAATGGCTGCCCACTCCCTGTCATCTAGCCAAACAGGTTTCTCCTTCCCCTCTCTGAATGCGTCCCTCGCCTCTGACCTATGATGCCCCATCAAAATGCGAGCTGTATACTGTATCCACTCATTAGAGACGACATTCATAGGGTCAGATGGCTGGAACTCTTGCTTTATCTTTGTGTTTATATAATTTTTCTTCCCCTTGTCTTGTTGATCCCATTTAGTCATGATAGAGTCATGAAACTGTATAGTGCACAATTGTCGGATGCGTGTCTTCATTGCCTTCCCTGCACTATCCATTATTGGTGCCCCATCCCTAATTGTGTAAATCTTGCTGTTGTCATGGTCATGTGCACCCCAGGGAGTGGAAGGTGACCCTATGGGTGTGCTATCAACAGATGAGAGCGAAGGACGACGCTCACGTGGTGGTGGTGTCACAGCATCTGTGGCACTACCACCACAACAACCTCCCCCTGAAGACCTACTACGTGAGCGCCGTCTATGTGAAGAGGTGGTAGATCGGGCTGTAAGAGGAGTGGAAGGCTGTGTGGTATGAGGTGTGGGAGCTGCTGTCGTACCCACGGGTGTGGGAACTGGCGTCGGGAAGCCAGATGGTGAGGCAGATGTCCCTGCTCCAGAACCCCAATAACTCTGAGCCATGGCTCTCTGCTCTGGAGTCATGGACGAAAGAAAACCATATAACTGCTGGGGACTCATGCCCTACGGTGTAGGATTAAATGAAAAATCTGGACTGTAGTCGTAGGGCGGTGAGTCACCCATGGCCTGTTGGACAAAAAACCATATGACAAACTTGTACGGAATGAAAATTACACGGTAAACAATGAATGAAAGAACCATAAGATAAACATTAACAATGATAAACAACATTGGTAAAACTATATCAACTTGCTCCTACAGTAGTGATTATGATGGTAAACATTAACAATGGTAAACAATGATCAATGTCATAAAACCATTACAAATATGTCATAACTATTTGCATAATCATTAAGATACATCATTTTAAAAATCATTATCTATTCTATCATCCTCATTAAGATCAGTAGCCCCAAAGAGATCTATGTCTATGTACATTCAGCATCCTCATCATTAAAAGTCCCTTGATGAAGGATGTCTTCATCATCTATGTCTTCTTCCTCAACTTGTTTTTCAGCTTCCTTGGTTTGCACCTCTTCATCTGGATCTTGCTCTAGTTGCTCCTCTTCATTTGCTTGCTCCTCTTCATTGTTGATATTGGCTTGTTCTTGATGCTCTCCATTACCCTGTGCATCCACATCACCTTGTTGTAGCTCAAATTCTTTAAAAATTTGCTTACTGCGGGGGGCGACTTGAATCACAAACAGCCAGCGTAGATCTTTTGGATCCGCTTTAAAGACAACCTGCTCACAATGCTCTGGGCACACAAAAGTATCTTGCTGATCGGTCCATACCTTTGTGGAGTCCACTTGGATGAGGCCACTCTTGTCTCTACGTATAGTTGCATGTGGCCCATTCATGATTACCTTGAACCACTTCACATCAAAGATAAACAACTCAAAACTTCTGAAGCCAACCTTTAATATATCTTGAATGGTTCCAAAGTAATCAAGCATTCCAGTAATTGTGTTATCATCACTTGCACTTGCACGACTTTCTTGAACAAACTGTGCTGTGACACCACAATCAAAGGTTGCTCTTCTTTGGTCTATTCGTTCTACTCGAAAATGACGTCCATGTGACCAAAACGCCCCATATTTGTGATACTACAAATAGCACAAAAAGTTTGTTGATGGAGAATCAAACACAGAGACATGTAGAGAAAAAAATGAGAGACATGTAGAACTTAAACACTTACATGCCAATCGCATCCTTTTGTAAGCTCCTCCTCCTCCTCTGTTATAGGTAAACCAGCACGTTTGGCTTCTAAAATTGTAGCTTCTAGCCATCTACCTGTGGGAAAGTCCGGAAGAGCTTGCATACCTTCTGGATATGGGAGATTTCTTGTAGTGCGATTCCTTCTGAAACTTAAACGATCTTGTACTCGCTGTCGCTTGAGAGCTTCATATGTCTCAATCCACTTCTCCATTACATGAGAGTTCAAGATGCAAAATTTGTTGATTTTTTCTCTCAAAGTGTTATCCATCTTTCTCTTAATGCCTTGGCCTTGAGGTTCCTCACCAATGACTCGCCTGTTGGACTCTTGAGACCATAGTCGAGGTATCTCTGGATCTGAGGAACTTAAATATTCAGTGATGTAAACAAGGGACTCTTGTATCAACCACCCTTCTGACATACTACCCTCTGGGCGAGCCATTTGGCGAACAAATCCCTTTAATGTCTTCATAAACCTCTCCAAAAAGAACATCCATCTTGAAAGGACTGTTCCAGCAACTGCAACCTCATCTACAACATGAACTAGCAGATGCATCTGGATTGTTAATAAACTTGTAGGGAAAAACTTCTCTACCATGCAGACTGCCTCTATGGAGTTTAAACGCGCTGTCTCCAAAGTGTCTCTCTTTATCTCTTTTGAAGAAATCCAGCGCACCAATGTGCCAATCTTATAGATAGTAGCTCTAATGTCTTCAGTGAGGCAATCTTTTATTGCTATGGGTAGCACAAATTGTAGAAACTTGTGCCAATCATGACTCTTGAGACCACTAAGATCATCATCCTTTGTAAATGCACTTTTCAAGCAATGCATACAACCTGTAGGAGTCCTAAACTCTGAAATTGTCCTCTTGACTTGTTGTTCCTCCATCTTGCTAAAAACCCATGGGGCTCTTGGAAGTAGCACCTTTCCATTGGGTCTAGTGCGAACCCACAACTCTTGCATACAACCAATCTCTTCCAAGTCATCCCTTTGGCCTTTAGTATCCTTTTTTCCTGTCATGGTCTTCCACAGAATGTCAGCTACATTCTTGAAAATATGCATCGGGTCAAGCAAATGGTTTATAAGGAGATCACCCCAATAGGGGAGTTGGTGAAAGATAGACAGCCTCTTCATCCCAGGACATGCGAAGTTGCCACATTCCTCCCATTTGATCTTCCAATCGCTTGCCTTCAATGCACTTGGAGGAGGTCTTCCTAGATTACCATCCCGCAATTCATGATTTTCTGGAAGATACCTAACATGTCCTTGGTAGACATTCTTTCGTAATGCTTTTGAGTATCTTGAATCAAGTCGAGGACCACATACAGGACATGCATTGTAACCCGATATAGACAAACCTGAGCATTCTCCATAGCCAGGCCAATCATGCATTGTCCACATGAGAATACCTTGCACAGTTGTAAGTCTTTGGCCACTCTGTTGCTTTGACATGTCCTTCACTTCAATTCCGTTCCACAAGGTGCGTAACTCATCAATAAGTGGTGCCAAATATACATCCATGTTCTTCACCTTGTACTTTCCTGGAACTATTAATGAGAGCAACAGATGACCTTTCTTTATTGCTAACCATGGCAGAAGATAATAATTCACAAGGCAAACAGGCCATGTGCTCCATGAAGAGCTCCTTAAACCAAAAGGGTTTACACCATCCATTGCTAGGCCAAGACGGAGGTTTCTAGGTTCTTCCTTAAAAGCCGGCCATTTCTCTTCAATGTGTCTCCATGCGGGTGAGTCAGCAGGCACACGCATCACTTCATCTGTGGATCGAGTTGTGGCATGCCATGTCATCAAGCTTGCTATTGATTTGCACCTGAACATGCTTTTTATCCTTGGGATGATTGGAAAGTGCCTGAGAACCTTTACCGGGACAGCTTCCCCCTGAACATCTTCTCTATATCTGTTAGAGCCACAATGGGGACATTCTTGCAAATGCTCATATTCATGGTGGAAGAGGCAACAATCATTGCGACAAGCATGAATATTATTATAATCCATGCCTATGGATTTCAATAACTTCTTCGCATCTGCACGAGATGGAGGCATCTCGTTGCCAGGGGGCAATATTTGATCTTTCAAAAGCCTGCAAGTATGGCAGTATCTGATCGTTACTATTAAGATTTTCTCAAATACAAGTTGATAATTTAACATTTCAACAGTAGGTGTAATCTCCAAAAGAAGACCTTACTTGAATAGTTCAGTGACACTTGTATTAGACCATCCAAAAACTGACTGCAAATTTAGCATCGTAAGAGATGCACGCAATACAGATATGTTGGCACCATTGTATAAGGGAAGGCGTGCAAGTTTACGCATGGCCTCTTCCTCTGGTTCATAATTTGACCGTTGAGAATGTCGTGGTTGATGATCTTCATGTTCATGCTCCTCGAAGAGAGCTTCTTGTTGCTCGATGAAGGCATCCAACATTTCTTCCATTGGACCTTCTTCCATTTCCTGACCTTCTTCCATTCCCTCGGGTGCTGTTAATTGAGCTCCATCTGTCACTCCCTCCTGCAATATCCTCATCCTTTGTTGGGGACGAGAATTCACAGGCGCAATGTTATCAAGATGCGGCTGCACACTTGCTTGGTTGTACGATTGAAACCGTAAATTTTGCAAGCGCTCCATTGGAAATATGCCAGTGTCATGAACATGCTCGTTGCAAATCCTTCGTTTTCGAAAGATTTGGTACTTACATCGCATGCATGGACACGCTATTCTCTCTTCCAGATTGAGAGGCTCCATCTAGCAGGATAACATGTATATGCAGCTCATTAAACACAAATCAGCTTATCTCCTCTCCATACAAAATTAAATAGAATTTGAACAAGGATGGAGAGAGAAGCTATCTCTATTCATAAATAGCTGTTTATAAAGGCCTTATGCAATAATCTAAATGCATATTATAAGTATAAGCTTGCATAATAAGGCTGCAAGACTTATGCATAAGCTCTATGCATAAGCCTTATGCATAAGTCTTATGCATAAGCTCTATGCATAAGCCATATGCATAAGTCTTATGCACACGCTCTATGCATAAGTCTTATGCATAAGCCATATGCACATGCTCTATGCACAAGTCTTATGCATAAGCCATAAGCTCGGATCTAATCTCAAAAACCCTAGGACTGAATTACGGTTTTGTAAATTCCGCCAGAGTCTCCTTTGTAATTGGAACCAAATCTCAAATGAGAATGCAACTTCTTAAAACTTGTACGCAATACTCTTTGTATCCCACAATGTCATGAAAGATCATATGCATTTGCAATATCCACACAATATGACGGAAAAGGGGCCCCATTGCCCAAATGCATCCACAAAGTCGATGGTGAGGATTGTTGAGGACGCGCGTTGAAGCTTGCCGATCTCCCGGCCAAGCTCTTCTCACCCCTTCACCGAGTTTTCCTCCAAGGTGAAGGTTGAGGCCATTTCTTCACACCGGTGTACCTAATCCCCCTTCGTACCGCTTTACCAAGCAATCACGGCACAAAGAGTTCAAGCTATTCTCCCCTTGGCCTCTCCAACCAATGCCAAGGTACCCTCACACATTGCTAGATTCTATAGAAACTTGAAGTGGTTGCAATGGTGAGTGTAGGTACAAAATGATGTGGATAATATCAAATGATAGAACAAGTTTGTTGGCTTACAAGTATTGAGCATGACTCATGCCCTTTTACAATTTAGTAGAAGACAACTTAGCATGGACTCATGCCTCAATCCATCATCCAAAAGCTCCAACTCAAACCAACAATTCACAATGCCCTCACCATGGCATTTGCATAAGCATTTGTTAACCACAATCAAGGCATTTGCAATTGCATTGCAACAATCCCTTTCACATAAGCCTTATGCACATGCTCTATGCAATTACGCTCTATGCATAAGCCTTATGCACACGCTCTATGCATAAGCCTTATGCATAAGCTCTATGCATAAGCCATATGCATAAGCCATACGCATAAGTCTTATGCGTACGCTCTATGCATAAGCCATATGCATAAGCCATACGCATAAGTCTTATGTGTACGCTCTATGCATAAGCCATATGCATAAGTCATACGCATAAGTCTTATGCGTACGCTCTATGCATAAGTCTTATGCATACCCTCTATGCAAGACTTATGCATAAGCTCTATGCATAAGCTCTATGCTATATGCCTTATACACTATGCTAACCCTTAATCCCTTTCACATAAGCCTTATGCACACGCTCTATGCAATTACGCTCTATGCATAAGCCTTATGCACACGCTCTATGCATAAGCCTTATGCATAAGCTCTATGCATAAGCCATATGCATAAGCCATATGCATAAGTCTACCTGCATACGCTCTATGCATAAGCCATATGCATAAGTCTTATGCATACGCTCTATGCAAGACATATGCATAAGCTCTATGCATAAGCTCTATGCTATATGCCTTATGCACTATTATGCTAACCCTTAATCCCTTTCACATAAGCCTTATGCACACGCTCTATGCAATTACGCTCTATGCAATTACGCTCTATGCATAAGCCTTATGCACACGCTCTATGCATAAGCCTTATGCATAAGCCTTATGCATAAGTCTTATGCGTACGCTCTATGCATAAGCCATATGCATAAACTCTATGCATAAGTCATATGCATAAGTCTTATGCATACGCTCTATGCATAAGTCTCTTGCATACGCTCTATGCAAGACTTATGCATAAGCTCTATGCATAAGCTCTATGCTATATGCCTTATGCACTATGCTAACCCTTAATCCCATCACCCAATGGTGTAATAAACATGATCTTGTTTTACGTACATGGATAATAGAGATTGCAAGCTTATTATAGGTTTTATGCATAGATATTAAATTAATCCTATGTGTAAGCTTACAAGAACCCAAAACTAACCCTAAACCATAAAACAGGGATGCAAAAATTCATAGAAAATAGCATAAACAAGAAAAATCGAAAGAGGATCTACCTCTTTTTTGCAAAGCTGAAGGAGAGGATTGGTGAAAGATTGGTGAGGTGAAAGAGCTGCAAAACAAAATATTAAACAAACTAATTAGTAAATTAAACACAAGAAAAAGAACTAATACAAAACCCTAAAATCTCTATGCATGCATTAGGAGATCTATGCATACATAGAGAGCTCTCAACATGCATAGAGAGCCAAAAAAACACAAAACCCTAAACGTCCTAATTCTTAAATTAAAAACTAAAAGCAATTGCAATAACATGTTAGGAGAAGGAGAAGAGGAGAAAAGAAGAAAGAAGGAGAAAAGAGGAGAGAGGAAAAAAGAGGAGAGAGAGAGAAAGAGAAGAGGGAGAGAAAGCACCTTCTTCGCTTCACTTGCGCTTCTTCTTCTGCGAAAAAACCAGAAAATAGGCTCTCGGCTGTGAAAAACTTACGAGCGCCGGTATATGCTACGGAATATGCATCGGTATATACGTCGGTATATTCTACGGAATATGCGTCGGTATAGGCGTCCGAATAAGCATCGGTATAGGCGTCGGGACACAAAAATTTAAAAAATCCCCGCCATGCTTGTCTCCTTCAACATGACGATGGACATACCGACGTTCGACATTTGCGTCGGTATTTTAGCGTCGGTATGTCCTCAAGCTCTTGTAGTGTTCACTTCCTAATGAAAACACTTATCATAGCATCACATCTAAAGGCACTCAAGATTAATACGCATGAGAGTTTCATTTTTCTTTGGTAACATCCGGAAGTTAGACCCATGTTTTTTCGAGATGGGGTCAGGAACCGGACGAGCGTCTTAGTGTAAAGCATCTAGTGATGCCATTCACACGTAGACTATTCAATTGAACCTATGTTGGTACTTTACACAGTTCTCCCTTTAATGGAGTTATAATCCTAATAACTTACAATATACAAATTAATGAGATATACATCACTCACCCGCTTGGTGAAGAATAAATACTAAGTGGGTCCCTAGCTACCTCATCCTCGATGTGGCGCGATGATGTTTAAAACTCAGAGCCTCCACACTGAGTCTCCCGCATGCCCTCTCGAGGGGCATGTGCCCCTGATCTAGCTTCTACTTGCACCACTTAAGTGCCCCTCGCACACACCTGGAAGCAAGCAGCTCATCCACCTAGATATGGGTCCACCAACTCTAAGCATCTAGTGGGTTGTTCCCCCAAAGCGGGAGGATAGCTTCAGGGTAGACCGGCGACAACCGATTGATTGGTGAAAACCAATCAAACCTCATAAGATCGGCGAGACAACCAATCGATTGGTAACAACGAGTCAAGCAAGAGAAAATACAATTCCATCACATTCATAGTAAACAAGAGAAATAGTCTTTTCAACTTGAGATTACGATAAGACATTCTTTATGAAAGCATTTGCCATTGTTATACGCCCTTCTGGTTCTTTTTTCAGGCAATTTTTTGTGTAGGATTTCCCAATCTTACTAGGTCGCGTGATGCAATGGTCTATGCAAAACTTAAAGAGCGTTTCTTACCTGGATGATATTGACAGGCGTTGGGAGTGCCTGCACGGTGATGCTGCTTGGTCCGGGAGAGACGTTGCTTCGTTCGGAGGAGATTTTGTTTGGTCCCGTGATGTTACCCACATCCTTAACTCCACATAATTACAACAACTCTTTGCTAAAAATGATGTGTGTGAGGACTCCACCCAAGTGAAAATGAAGACATATATATAGACATACATCTCAAGGTCCAGAATCACCTTGAGGCTACTTGCCTGCTCCTTACAATTTCCCTGTGTAGAGAACTAGCAAATTGTTTCGGCAGCCATAACTCTCTGATAAAAACTCAGAATATAGTCATGTAGCCAGCCAAAAGAATCGGAACGCATTTGGTCTACAAGACATCGGCGTGGGGGTAGAATAGGTAAAAATGTCTGTATATAGCCGCAAACATGCCATCTTTAGAAATGCTTTGCTTTTCCATATTTTTAGTGTGCATGGACTCTAAATGTGTAAAAGTACTCTAAATATGACTTGCTATTACCTAAATTTGGAATTTTGTTTTTGGCGATGTTTCTCTCTTAATGGATCTATTCTTATCTTCTCATTTCTTTTCAGATTTTTGAAACTAATATTTTTACTCTATCACTTTCTTAACGTTTCTAGCCTTATAGTCTCTCTCGATGTGCACTCTCTTTCCTCTTGAAACCTATATTAAAAGAGAATCGTTACATGGCTTGGGAGGGATGTTACATTCTCTCCCCCACTTAAAAGATTCGAGAAGTCCTCATCTCGATGTAATCTCTAAGTAAATCCTCCTCTCTCTCTCTCTCTCTCTCTCTCTCTATCTCTCTCTCTCTCCCAAAGTGGTATCCCCACTAGGTAGAAACCTTCTTTTATCTAAACATTGTTCCTACTAAGAGTCCCTTCTTTCATATATCTACCTCATTTTGTTGAGCTTCCAGAATGCCTTCATTATTCTAAAGTTAATTGGCTTTATTATCCTAAGTTCATGCATCCGTATACACTTTTATATGATATGAACCGATTCTTTATTATCCCTGATCCTACCTTATGAATTCCTTATTCCTTACTCCCATGTAATATGGTACTTCCCAAATTGCCATGGAAAAATGTAACGAGATCAATCCTGTATGCAATCTAACCTATGATAGAAAGATGCATAACCCTACTAGCATTGTCTCCTAGAGTACCTCTATTCATCATGTACATTACTTCACATGATTCTTGCAACAACAATCAACTTCTATTTACTGTCATAGAAACACTTGTTAGATTTGGCTATCTTTAACCCATCATATCTATAATCTATATCAAAATTTCTAACTCAATCTCTCATTTATAATCTTATCATAATCTCTATAATACTTCCTAACATATTCCCTATGCTAATCTCTAGTATACTCCCTCTAACATATTCTTAATTAAACTTTAATTAAAGAATCAATGATCTCTAGCTTAATTCAAAACAATCATAACCTGGGCAACCACTTCCTAGTTTGGATATCCTAGGCTTTTGGATTGATATAGGCCCGCCCATCCTATTGGGTTTTCCCTTTCCATGATTGGGAAGAGAAGGGTCCTAGGACAATTAGGGAAATCTTTTCTCATGTTGTTTACACTTGAAGCATTTGTTCTTATGGAAAAGCTCATTGCATTGTCTTTATTCTTGATATATAGGTGAGGGAGAGGTCTTCTTTCTAATCTTGTTTTCTGAAAGATCGGTCTTCCTTTTGATCTAGCGGAGGATGATCTCGATAGGAAAGGGTAATTTTCCTATCGCGACAATGACCTTGTCATTGGCATCTAAAACGTCTTCCTTCTTGAAAGGTCCTGATGCGATGTCTATGAGTGTCAAAGATCTACTCTCTAACCTTGTTATCCCTATTTCTTGACCTTAATTTTGCTCTAGCTCACGATTCCTCTTAGACAGGGGTGGGCTTGACATTTCTCTTGAATTAGGGGACCTCTTCTTGATTAACATGGAAGGACTGATGTCGTTCTCGACACTTCTCATATAAAAAACTTTATCATAGTCTGTGGCCATAATTATGGCTTCTGAAAGGGAGGATGGCTTGGTAATTCTTGACTAGGTTAGTCAAAGGCGGATCAAGCTTCCCCATGAATCGATGGAGAAGAGTTACCTCATCCATCTATAGAGAAAATTGAAGAAGTTTAACAAAAGTTTGGTGGTATTCCTCTAGGGTCTTCCTTTAATGGGTTGGCTCCAAAAATTCATTCATTTTATCGTCCCAAAATCCTCGAGGACAAAACCTTTCACATGAAGATGTACCTTCATGGCATCCCATGACAACCGATCCTGGTTCTAGTGGTTAGATTGACAATAGTTCTTCCAACTATTCCCAGCATTTCTCGCGCTTGTTAAACAAGCAAGGGCGAACTTGTTTCTTTCACTGTATCTAGATACATCCAAATACTTATCCATGGACTCTATCCAAGCCTCTACTTCTTCTCCTAAATTCCTTCGTTCACCTTTGAATGGCTCTAGTTGGGGGCTCCATGAAGGACTTCTTCAATGCCATTATCGAAGCTTTCTTGGTGAGAAACTTTCTCTTGCCTAAAAAATATCTAAGAAGTATCTCAGACTCGAACTCTCTTTCTTAAAGGAAAGGTCTTTACTTCGTTCGCCTATATAAACTTCATGATATTTCCTATATGATATAATAAGTGCAACACTTAACATGGTTAACTACTGGGACATAAAATCAGCTCCTCCATAAAATCTAACCTCATATATTACAAGAAGAGGAATACTCTACTTAGATATTGCTCTAATAGGCCAAAGCAAAAACTATTTTATATTTTCGACGATAGCTCACTAACTTTACTTACATCCTTGGTCATGGGCATGCTAATCTAGGATTTCCATCACAATAACATCATCAAAGGGTAAACTTTCAGGTTTCCTTTGGTAATACTAGAAATTTTCGTTCAACTATTATTTTATTTTTATTTTTTTGGTTCGTTGAGCCTCATATTCTCGTCGGATAAGAAAGATAAAAAGGAAATCATACAAATGTCAAAAAAGGACCGAGGTTCATCCAGAAAACAATTCAAAATTTAATCTCCCCCTACCATCTACCATAAAGCTATCATCCACCAGGAAAAGTTCAATACTATCACTTATCATAGCATCACATCTAAAGGCACTCAAGATTAATACGCATGAGAGTTTCATTTTTCTTTGGTAACACCCGAAGAAGTTAGACCCACGTTTTCCCGAGATGGGGTCAGGAACTGGACGACCGTCTTAGTGTAAAGCATCTAGTGATGGCATTCACACGTAGACTATTCAATTGAACCTATGTTGGTGCTTTACACAGGTCTCTTTTTAATGGAGTTATAATCCTAATAACTTAAAATATACAAATTAATGAGATATATCCTAGACATTTCTCTAAACAAAGTTTCGATCTATCCTTCTAGTCATTCAGTCGCATTGGTTTCTTAAATAGATCACCTTATGTTTTTCCTCAAAAGGTTTCCTCCCCAATCTTTTTTATTGTACAAATATTTTGCGCCCCCAAGATACAAGCACAATTTCACATGATGATTGTCTCAACATGCGAGGATATTCGAATCACTTCTATGGCTAGTAGAGATGATTGATTCGTCCTCATATGATAAATAATCACTTGTTTCAATCCCTGAATAGTCAACCTTTGAATAACAAATCCTAGGAAATAAGATCGGCTCCTCTAATACCACTTGTAAGGTCCCCACCCTAGCTTGCTCAAGGGGATCCTTTTGATTGGCAGCTAAGTCCCCTTTGTCTTCGATTGATGACACCTCAATCTTTTGGAAATATGAGGATACGCGCAAACGAAGGGACCTCACTCTATCTCCGCAGTCAGGGAAACATATTTATTCTAATAGGAATCTATTTCTTCGATCAAACGGCACTCAATGTGTGTGATCGAGGACGGAACAAGTTCACGCTTGATTCATGAGAGCTAACGCCTTTATGATATTATGCGGCACGGCCACTAGCTCCTTCTCCTAAAACAGGCTTGTTTGGGCGTTACTCTATTACGGATCGTAAATAATAAGTATTTTGGATAGTTACCCGTCTCATCGGGCATCCATCCACCCACTCAGCCAATCATTTTGTTACATGATTTGGTCCCGTCACACTGTGAAACATATAAAAACAAGTCCTTTAATTATTTTTTGTCACTCATTCATTAAGATAGTTCTTCCAAAACAGTTGAAAACAAATGGATCTTCAAACACGGTCATAATTTTATCACTTGCTCATTACATTATTCACGTGCTCCCAAGCAGACATGGTTCCTACGGTGGGAATTGTTCCTAGAGGGGTCTAGAACTCCAAACATCACTCACCCGCTTGGTGAAGAATAAATACTAAGTGGGTCCCTAGCTCCCTCATCCTCGATGTGGCGGTGATGTTTAAACCTTAGAGCCACCACAGTGAGTCTCCCACATGCCCCCTCGAGGGGCATGTACCCCTTAGCTGGCTTCTACTTGCACCACTTAAGTGCCCCTCACACACACCTAGAAGCAAGCATCTCATCCACCTAGATATGGGTCCACCAACTCTGAGCATCTGGGTTGTTCCCCCAAAGCGGGAGGATAGCTTTAGGGTAGACCGGTGACAACCGATTGATTGGTGAAAACCAATCAAACCTCATGAGATCGGCAAGACAACCCATCGATTGGTAACAACTAGTCAAGCAAGAGAAAATACAATTCCATCACATTCACAGTAAACAAGAGAAAAGAGTCTTTTCAACTTGAGATTACGATAAGACATTCTTTATTAAAGCATTTGCCATTGTTATATGCCCTTCTGGTTCCTTTTTTAGGCAAGTTTTTGTGTGGGATTTCCCAACCTTACTAGGTCGCGTGATGCAATGGTCTATGCAAAACTTAAAGAGCATTTCTTACCTGGACGATATTGACGGGCGGTGGTAGTGCCTGCACGGCGACTCTGCTTGGTCCGGGAGAGACGTTTCTTGGTTTGGTGGAGATGTTGTTTGGTCCCATGATGTTACCCACATCCTTAACTCCGCATAATTACAACAACTCTTTGCTAAAAATGATGTGTGTGAGACCTCCACCCAAGTGAAAATGGAGACATATATATAGATATACATCTCAAGGTCCAGAATCACCTTGAGGCTACTTGCCTGCTCCTTACAGTTTCCATGTGTAGAGAACTAGCAAATTGTTTCGATAGCCATAACTCTCTCATAAAAACTCAGAATATAGTCATGTAGCCAACCAAAAGAACCGGAACGCATCTGGTCTCTGGTAGAATAGGTAAAAACATCTGTATATAGCCGCAAACGTGCCATCTTTAGAAATGCTTTGCTTTTCTATATTTTTAGTGTGCATGGACTCTAAATGTGTAAAAGTACTCTAAATATGACTTGCTATCACTAAAATTTGGGATTTTGTTTTTGGCGATGTTTCTCTCTTAATGGATCTATTCTTATCTTCTCATTTCTTTTCAGATTTTTGGAACTAATATTTTTACTCTATCACTTTCTTAACGTTTCTAGCCTTATAGTCTCTCTCGATGTGCACTCTCTTTCCTCTTGAAACCTATATTAAAAGAGAATCGTTACATGGCTTGGGAGGGATGTTACATTCTCTCCCCCACTTAAAAGATTCGAGATGTCCTCATCTCGAGGTAATCTCTAAGTTAATCCTCCTCTCTCTCTCTCTCTCTCTCCCAAAGTGGTATCTCCCCTAGGTAGAAACCTTCTTTTATCTAAAGATTGTTCCTACTAAGAGTCCTTTCATATACCTACCTCATTTTGTTGAGCTTCCAGAATGCCTTCCTTATTCTAAAGTTAATTGGCTTTATTATCCTAAGTTCATGCATCCGTATACACTTCTATATGATATGAACCGATTCTTTATTATCCATGATCCTACCTTATGAATTCCTTATTCCATACTCCCATGTAATATGGTACTTCCCGAATTGCCATGGAAAAACGTAAGAAGATCAATCCTGTATGTGATCTAACCTATGATAGCATGATGCATAACCCTACTAGCATTGTCTCCTAGAATACCTCTATTCATCATGTACATTACTTCACATGATTCTTGCAACAACAATCAACTTCTATTTACTCTCATAGAAACACTTGTTAAATTTGGCTATCTTTAGCCCATCATTTCTATAATCTATATCAAAATTTCTAACTCAATCTCTCATTTATAATCTTACCATAATCTCTATAATACTTCCTAACATATTCCCTATGCTAATCTCTAGTATACTCCCTCTAACATATTCTTAATTAAACTTTAATTAAAGAATCAATGATCTCTAGCTTAATTCAAAACAATCATAACTTGGGCAACCACTTCCTAGTTTGGATATCCTAGGCTCTTGGATTGATATAGGTCCGCCCATCCTATTGGGTTTCCCCTTTCCATGATTGGGAAGAGAAGGGTCCTGGGTCAATTAGGGAAATATTTTCTCATGTTGTCTACACTTGAAGCGTTTAACACCATATTAGTGAATTTGGGAGTCTCCCAATTTCCATTTTTGAATACTAGAAAAGTGGAACCCGATTAACATGCCTATAAGTTTCTCAAAATCCTATCATGTGACCTATCATTGGAAAGCGCAAAATGAGATCTAGTGAGCTATAGTGCGCTCAATTTGGAGTAGTAATGTTGAAGTTATGGAAGATCCAAATTTTTGACCTTGTGTCCCAAACTTGTGGAAAATTCCCATATTCCCCAATATAGTGTTGTTTGTTCTCATGGAAAAGCTCATTGCATTGTCTTTATTCTTGATATATAGGTGAGGGAGAGCTCTTCTTTGTAATCTTGTTTTCTGAAAGATTGGTCTTCCTCTTGATCTAGCCGAAGATGATCTCGATAGGAAAGGGTAATTTTCCTATCGCGATAATGACCTTGTCATTGTTGGCATCTAAAACATCTTCCTTCTTGAAAGGTCCCGATGTGATGTATATGAGAGTCGAAGATCTACTCTCTAGCCTTGTTATCCCTATTTCTTGACCTTGATTTTGCTCTAGCTCACGATTCCTCTTAGATAGGGGTGGGCTTGACATTTCTCTTGAATTAGGGGACCTCTTCCTGATTAACATGGAAGGACTCACGTCGTTCTGGACACTTCTCATATAAAAAACTTTATCATAGTCTTTGGCCATAATTATGGCTTCTGAAAGGGAGGATGGCCTGGTAATTCTTGATTAGGTTAGTCAAAGACGGATCAAGCTTCCCCATGAATCGATGGAGAAGAGTTACCTCATCCATCTCTGGAGAAAATTGAAGAAGTTTAACAAAAGTTGGTGGTATTCCTCTAGGATCTTCCTTTCATGGGTTAGCTCCAAAAATTCATTCATTTTATCCTCCCAAAATCCTCGAGGACAAAATCTTTCACACAAAGATGTACCTTCATGGCATCCCATGACAACCGATCCTGGTTCTAGTGGTTAGATTGACAATAGTTCTTCCAACTAATCCCACCATTTCTCGTGCTTGTTAAACAAGGAAGGGCGAACTTGTTTCTTTCACCCTATCTAGCTACATCCAAATACTCGTCCATGGACTCTGTCCAAGCCTCTATTTCTTCTCCTAAATTACTTCATTCACCTTTGAATGGCTCCGGTTGGGGGCTCCATGAAGGACTTCTTCAATGCCATTATCGAAGCTTTCTTGGTGAGAAACTTTCTCTTGCCTAAAATATATCTAAGAAGTATCTCAGACTCGAGCTCTTTCTTAAAGGAAAGGTCTTTAATTTGTTCGCCTATATAAACTTCATGATATTTCCTATAAAATCAGCTCCTCCATAAACTACTTGTGCAACACTTAACATGGTTAACTACTGGGACATAAAATTAGCTCCTCCATAAAATCAGCTCCTCCATAAAATCTGACCTCATATATTACAGGAAGAGGAATACTCTACTTAGATATTGCTCTAATAGGCCAAAGCAAAAATTATTTTATATTTTCGACGATAGCTCACTAACTTTACTTACATCCTTGGTGATGGGCATGCTAATCTAGGATTTCCATCACAAGAACATCATCAAAGGGTAAACTTTCAGGTTTCCTTTGGTAATACTAGAAATTTTCGTTCAACTATTATTTTATTTTTATTTTTTTGGTTCACTGAGCCTCATATTCTCGTTGGATAATAAAGATAAAAAGGAAATCATACAAACTTCAAAAAAGGACCGAGGTTCAACTAGAAAACAATTCAAAATTTAATCTCCCCCTACCATCTATCGTAAAGCTCTCATCCACCAGGAAAAGTTCAAAACTATCAAACACTTATCATAGCATCACATCTAAAGGCACTCAAGATTAATACACATGAGAGTTTCATTTTTCTTTGGTAACATCCACAGTTAGACCCACGTTTTCTCGAGATGGGGTTAGGAACCGAACGACCGTCTTAGTGTAAAGCATCTAGTGATGGCATTCACACGTAGACTATTCAATTGAACCTATGTTGGTACTTTACACAGGTCTCTTTTTAATGGAGTTATAATCCTAATAACTTACAATATACAAATTAATGAGATATATCCTAGACATTTCTCTAAATAAAGTTTCGATCTATCCTTCTAGTCATTCAGTCGCATTGGTTTCTTAATTAGATCACCCTATGTTTTTCCTCAAAAGGTTTCCTCCCCAATCTTTTTTATTGTACAAATATTTTGCGTGTGTACCCCAAGATATAAGCACAATTTCACATGATGATTGTCTCAACATGCACGAGGATATTCGAATCACTTCTATGGCTACTAGTAGAGATGATTGATTCGTCCTCATATGATAAACAATCACCTGTTTTAATCCATGAATAGTTAACCTTTGAATAACAAATCCTAGGAACTAAGATCGGCTCCTCTGATACCACTTGTAAGGTCCCCAACCTAGCTGGCTCAAGGGGATCCTTTTGATTGGCAGCTAAGTCCCCTTTGTCTTTGATTGACGACACCTCGATCTCTTGGAAATACAAGGATACGCACAAACGAAGGGACCTAACTCTATCTCTGCAATCATGGGAAACATATTTATTCTAATAGGAATCTATTTCTCCGATCAAACGACATTCAAGGTGCGTGATCTGAGGACGGAACAAGTTCACGCTTGATTCATGGGAGCTAATGCCTTTATGATATTATGCGACACGGCCACTATCTCCTTCTCCTAAAACGGGCTTGTTTGGGCGTTACTCTATTACTACAGATCGTAAATAATAAGTATTTTGGATAGTTACCTGTCTCGTCGGGTCCACACATCCATAGGATGGTGCCATATGGGCATCCATCCACCCACTCAGTCAATCATTTTGTTACCTGATTTGGTCCCGTCACACTGTGAAATATATACAAACAGGTCCTTTAATTATTTTCCGTCACCCACTGATTCATTAGGATAGTTCTTCCAAAACAGTTGAAAACAAATGGATCTTCAAACACGGTCATAATTTTAGGACTTGCTTCTTGCATTATTCACGTGCTCCCAGGCAGACATGGTTCCTGCGGTGGTAATTATTCCTGGAGGGGTCTAGAGCTCCGAACATCACTCACCCGCTTGGTGAAGAATAAATACTAAGTGGGTCCCCAGCTCCCTCATCCTCGATGTGGTGGTGATGTTTAAAACTCAGAGCCTCCACACTGAGTCTCCCACATGCCCCCTCAAGGGGCATGTACCCCTTAGCTGGCTTCTACTTGCACCACTTAAGTGCCCCTCACACACACACCCGGAAGCAAGCAGCTCATCCACCTAGATATGGGTCCACCAACTCTGAGCATCTAGTGGGTTGTTCCCCCAAAGCGGGAGGATAGCTTTAGGGTAGACCGGCGACAACCGATTGATTGGTGAGAACCAATAAAACCTCATAAGATCGGCAAGACAACAGATCGATTGGTAACAACCAGTCAAGCAAGAGAAAATACAATTCCATCACATTCACAGTAAACAAGAGAAAAGAGTCTTTTCAACTTGAGATTACGATAAGACATTCTTTATTAAAGCATTTGCCATTGTTATATGCCCTTCTGGTTCTTTTTTTAGGCAAGTTTTTGTGTGGGATTTCTCGATCTTACTAGGTCACGTGATGCAATGGTCTATGCAAAACTTAAAGAGCATTTCTTACCTGGACGATATTGACGGGCGGTGGCAGTGCCTGCACGGCGACGCTGCTTGGTCCGGGAGAGACGTTGCTTGGTTCGGCGGAGATGTTGTTTGGTCCCGTGATATTACCCAAATCCTTAACTCCGCATAATTACAATAACTCTTTGCTAAAAATGATGTGTGTGAGGACTCCACCCAAGTGAAAATGAAGACATATATATAGATATACATCTCAAGGTCTAGAGTCACCTTGAGGCTACTTGCCTCCTCCTTACAGTCTCCCTGTGTAGAGAACTAGCAAATTGTTTCGACAGCCATAACTCTCTCATAAAAACTCAGAATATAGTCATGTAGCTAGCCAAAAGATCCGGAATGCATCTGGTGTAGAAGATAGTGGCGTGGGGGTAGAATAGGTAAAAACGTCTGTATATAGTCGCAAACGTGCCATCTTTAGAAATGCTTTGCTTTTCCATATTTTTAGTGTGCATGGACTCTAAATGTGTAAAAGTACTCTAAATATGACTTGCTCTATCACCTAAATTCGGAATTTTGTTTTCGGCGATGTTTCTCTCTTAATGGATCTATTCTTATCTTCTCATTTCTTTTCAGATTTTTGGAACTAATATTTTTACTCTATCACTTTCTTAATGTTTCTAGCCATATAGTCTCTCTCGATGTGCACTCTCTTTCCTCTTGAAACCTATATTAAAAGAGAATCGTTACATGGCTTGGGAGGGATGTTACATTCTCTCCCCCACTTAAAAGATTCGAGATGTCCTCATCTCGATGTAATCTCTAAGTAAATCCTCCTCTCTCTCTCTCTCTCTCTCTCTCTCTCTCTCTCTCTCTCTCTCTCTCTCTCTCTCTCTCTCTCTCCCAAAGTGCTATCCCCACTAGGTAGAAACCTTCTTTTATCTAAACATTGTTCCTATTAAGAGTCCCTTCTTTCATATATCTACCTCATTTTGTTGAGCTTCCAGAATGCCTTCATTATTCTCAAGTTAATTGGCTTTATTATCCTAAGTTCATGCATGCGTATACACTTCTATATGATATGAACCGATTCTTTATTATCCCTGATCCTACCTTATGAATTCCTTATTCCATACTCCCATGTAATATGGTACTTCCCAAACTGCCATGGAAAAACGTAAGGAGATCAATCCTGTATGCGATCTAACCTATGATAGCAAGATGCATAACCCTACTAGCATTGTCTCCTAGAATACCTCTATTCATCATGTACATTACTTCACATGATTCTTGCAACAACAATCAACTTTTAGTTACTCTCATAGAAACACTTGTTAAATTTGGCCATCTTTAACCCATCATATCTATAATCTATAGCGAAATTTCTAACTCAATCTCTCATTTATAATCTTATCATAATCTCTATAATACTTCCTAACATAATCCCTATGCTAATCTCTAGTATAGTCCCTCTAACATATTCTTAATTAAACTTTAATTAAAGAATCAATGATCTCTAGCTTAATTCAAAACAATCATAACTTGGGCAACCACTTCCTAGTTTGGATATCCTAGGCTCTTGGATTGATATAGGCCCGCCCATCCTATTGGGTTTCCCCTTTCCATGATTGGGAAGAGAAGGGTCTTGAGTCAGTTTAGGGAAATCTTTTCTCATGTTGTTTACACTTGAAGCATTTGTTCTCATGGAAAAGCTCATTGCATTGTCTTTATTCTTGATATATAGGTGAGGGAGAGCTCTTCTTTATAATCTTGTTTTCTGAAAGATTGGTCTTCCTTTTGATCTAGCCAAGCATGATCTCAATAGGAAAGGGTAATTTTCCTATCGCGACAATGACCTTGTCATTGGCATCTAAAGCATCTTCCTTCTTGAAAGGTCCCGATGCGATGTCTATAAGAGTCGAAGATCTACTCTCTAACCTTGTTATCCCTATTTCTTGACCTTGATTTTGCTCTAGCTCACGATTCCTCTTAGACAGGGGTGGGCTTGACATTTCTCTTGAATTAGGGGACCTCTTCCTGATTGACATGGAAGGACTCACGTGGTTCTGGACACGTCTCATATAAAAAACTTTATCATAGTCTCTGGCCATAATTATGGCTTTTTAAAGGGAGGATGGCCTGGTAATTCTTGACTAGGTTAGTCAAAGGCGGATCAAGCTTCCCCATGAATCGATGGAGAAGAGTTACCTCATCCATCTCTGGAGAAAATTGAAGAAGTTTAACAAAAGTTTGGTGGTATTCCTCTAGGGTCTTCCTTTCATGGGTTGGCTCTAAAAATTCATTCATTTTATCCTCCCAAATTCCTGGAGGACAAAACCTTTCACACGAAGATGTACCTTCATGGCATCCCATGACAACCAACTAGTGGTTACATTGACAATAGTTCTTCCAACTAATCCCACCATTTCTCGCGCTTGTTAAACAAGCAAGGGCGAACTTGTTTCTTTCACTGTATCTAGCTACATCTAGACACTTGTCCATGGACTCTATCCAAGCCTCTACTTCTTCTCTTCGTTCACCTTTGAATGGCTCCGGTTGGGGGGCTCCATGAAGGACTTCTTCAATGCCATTATCAAAGCTTTCTTGGCGAGAAACTTTCTCTTGCCTAAAAAATATCTGAGAAGTATCTCAGACTCGAACTCTCTTTCTTAAAGGAAAGGTCTTTACTTAGTTCGCCTTTATAAACTTTATAATATTTCCTATATGATATAATAAGTGCAACACTTAACATGGTTAACTACTGGGACATAAAATCAGCTCCTCCATAAAATCTGACCTCATATATTACAGGAAGAGGAATACTCTACTTAGATATTGCTCTAATAGGCTAAAGCAAAAATTATTTTATATTTTCGATGATAGCTCACTAACTTTACTTACGTCCTTGGTCATGGGCATGCTAATCTAGGATTTCCATCACAATAACATCATGAAAGGGTAAACTTTCAGGTTTCCCTTGGTATTACTAGAGATTTTCGTTCAAGTATTATTTTATTTTATTTTATTTTTGGTTCACTGAGCCTCATATTCTCGTCGGATAATAAAGATAAAAAGGAAATCATACAAACTTCAAAAAAGGACCGAGGTTCATCCAGAAAACAATTCAAAATTTAATCTTCCCCTACCATCTACCGTAAAGCTATCATCCACACCAGGAAAAGTTCAAAACTATCAAACACTTATCATAGCATCACATCTAAAGGCACTCAAGATTAATACGCATGAGAGTTTCATTCTCTTTAATGGACTTAATTTCCTAATAACTTACAGTATACAAATTAATGAGATATATCCTAGACATTTCTCTAAACGAAGTTTTGATCTATCCTTCTAGTCATTCAGTCACATTGGTTTCTTAATTAGATCACCCTATGTTTTTTCTCAAAAGGTTTCCTCCCCAATCTTTTTTATTGTACAAATATTTTTCGTGTGCACCCCCAAGATACAAGCACAATTTCACATGATGATTGTCTCAACATGCGAGGATATTCGAATCACTTCTATGGCTAGTAGAGATGATTGATTCGTCCTCATATGATAAACAATCACTTGTTTTAATCCATAAATAGTTAACCTTTGAATAACAAATCCTAGGAACTAAGATCGGCTCCTCTGATACCACTTGTAAGGTCCCCACCCTAGCTGGCTCAAGGGGATCCTTTTGATTGGCAGTTAAGTCCCCTTTGTCTTCGATTGACGACACCTCGATCTCTTGGAAATACGAGGATACGCGCAAATGAAGGGACATAACTCTATCTCCGTAGTCAGGGGAAACATATTTAATCTAATAGGATTCTATTTCTCCGATCAAACGGCACTCAATGTGCGTGATCGAGGACGGAACAAGTTCACGCTTGATTCATGGGAGCTAACACCTTTATGATATAATGCGACATGTCCACTAGCTCCTTCTCCTAAAAGGGGCTTGTTTGGGCGTTACTCTATTACGGATCGTAAATA
The DNA here is from genome assembly GCF_041138505.1 of Cibotium barometz. Lineage (NCBI taxonomy): Eukaryota > Viridiplantae > Streptophyta > Polypodiopsida > Cyatheales > Cibotiaceae > Cibotium > Cibotium barometz. Next base: position 10,320,753 of record NC_141051.1, read on the forward strand.
ATAAGTATTTTGGATAGTTACGCGTCTCATCGGGTCCACCCATCCATAGGATGGTGCCATCAGGGCATCCATCCACCCACTCAGCCAATCATTTTGTTACCTGATTTGGTCCCGTCACACTGTGAAACATATAAAAATAGGTCCTTTAATTATTTTCTGTCACTGATTCATTAAGATAGTTCTTCCAAAACAGTTGAAAACAAATGGATCTTCAAACACGGTCATAACTTTATCACTTGCTCATTACATTATTCACGTGCTTCCAGGCAGACATGGTTCTTGCGGTGGCAATTATTAGTGGAGGGGTCTAGAACTTCGAACATCACTCACCCGCTTGGTGAAGAATAAATACTAAGTGGGTCCCCAGCTCCCTCATCCTCGATGTGGCGGTGATGTTTAAAACTCACAGCCTCTACACTTAGTCTCCCACATGCCCCCTCGAGGGGCATGTGCCCCTGAGCTGGCTTCTACTTGCACCACTTAAGTGCCCCTCGCACACACCCGGAAGCAAGCAGCTCATCCACCTAGATATGGGTCCACCAACTCTGAGCATCTAGTGGGCTGTTCCCCCAAAGCAGGAGGATAGCTTTAGGGTAGACCGGCGACAACCGATTGATTGGTGAAAACTAATCAAACCTTATAAGATCGGCGAGACAACCGATCGATTGGTAACAACCAGTCAAGAGCAAGAGAAAATACAATTCCATCACATTCACAGTAAACAAGAGAAAATAGTCTTTTCAACTTGAGATTACGATAAGACATTCTTTATTAAAGCATTTGCCATTGTTATATGCCCTTCTGGTTCTTTTTTCAGGCAAGTTTTTGTGTAGGATTTCCCAATCTTACTAGGTCGCGTGATGCAATGGTCTATGCAAAACTTAAATAGCGTTTCTTACCTGGACGATATTGACGGGCGTTGGGAGTGCCTGCACGGCGACGCTGCTTGGTATGGGGGAGAGACGTTGCTTGGTTCGACGGAGATGTTGTTTGGTCCCGTGATGTTACCCACATCCTTAACTCCGCATAATTACAACAACTCTTTGCTAAAAATGATGTGTGTGAGGACTCCACCCAAGTGAAAATGAAGACATATATATAGATATACATCTCAAGGTCCAGAATCACCTTGAGGCTACTTGCCTGCTCCTTACAATTTCCCTGTGTAGAGAACTAGCAAATTGTTTCGGCAGCCACAACTCTCTGATAAAAACTCAGATATAGTCATGTAGCCAGCAAAAAGAACCGGAACGCATCTGCTCTACAAGACATCGGCGTGGGGGTAGAATAGGTAAAAACGTCTGTATATAGCCGCAAACGTGCCATCTTTAGAAATGCTTTGCTTTTCCATATTTTTAGTGTGCATGGACTCTAAATGTGTAAAAGTACTCTAAATATGACTTTCTATTACCTAAATTTGGAATTTTGTTTTTGGCGATGTTTCTCTCTTAATGGATCTATTCTTATCTTCTCAATTCTTTTCAAATTTTTGGAACTAATATTTTTACTCTATCACTTTCTTAACGTTTCTAGCCTTATAGCCTCTCTCGATGTGCACTCTCTTTCCTCTTGAAACCTATATTAAAAGAGAATCGTTACATGGCTTGGGAGGGATGTTACATTCTCTCCCCCACTTAAAAGATTCGAGATGTCCTCATCTCGAGGTAATCTCTAAGTAAATCCTCCTCTCTCTCTCTCTCTCTCTCCCAAAGTGCTATCCCCACTAGGTAGAAACCTTCTTTCATCTAAACATTGTTCCTAGTAAGAGTCCCTCCTTCGTAGATCTACCTCATTTTGTTGAGCTTCCAGAATGCCTTCATTATTCTAAAGTTAATTGGCTTTATTATCCTAAGTTCATGCATCCGTATACACTTCTATATGATATGAACCGATTCTTTATTATCCCTGATCCTACCTTATGAACTCCTTATTCCATAGTCCCATGTAATATGGTACTTCCCAAATTTCTATGGAAAAACGTAAGGAGATCAATCCTATATGCGATCTAACCTATGATAGCAAGATGCATAACCCTACTAGCATTGTCTCCTAGAATACCTCTATTCATCATGTACATTACTTCACATGATTCTTGCAACAACAAATCAACTTCTATTTACTCATAGAAACTCTTGTTAAATTTGGCTATCTTTAACCCATCATATCTATAATCTATATCAAGATTTCTAACTCAATCTCTCATTTATAATCTTATCATAATCTCTATAATACTTTCTAACATAATCCCTATGCTAATCTCTGGTATACTCCCTCTAACATATTCTTAATTAAACTTTAATTAAAGGATCAATGATCTCTAGCTTAATTCAAAACAATCATAACTTGGGCAACCACTTCCTAGTTTGGATATCCTAGGCCCTTGGATTGATATAGGCCTGCCCATCCTATTGGGTTTCCCCTTTCCATGATTGGGAAGAGAAGGGTCCTGGGTTAGTTAGGGAAATCTTTTCTGTTGTTTACACTTGAAGCGTTTGTTCTCATGGAAAAGCTCATTGCATTGTCTTTATTCTTGATATATAGGTGAGGGAGAGCTCTTCTTTCTAATCTTGTTTTCTGAAAGATTGGTCTTCCTTTTGATCTAGCCGAGGATGATCTCGATAGGAGACCCTAGTGGAATACCACCAAACTTTTGTTAAACTTCTTCAATTTTCTCTAGAGATGGATGAGGTAACTCTTCTCCATCCATTCATGGGGAAGCTTGATCCGCCTTTGACTAACCTAGTCAAGAATTACTAAGCCATCCTTCCTTTCAGAAGCCATAATTATGGCCAGAGACTATGATAAAGTTTTTTATATGAGAAGTGTCGAGAACGACGTGAGTCCTTCCATGTTAATCAAGAAGAGGTCCCCTAGATCTTCAAGAGAAATGTCAAGCCCACCCCTGCCTAAGAGGAATCGTGAGCTAGAGCAAAATCAAAGTCAAGAAATAGGGATAACAAGGTTAGAGAGTAGATCTTCGACTCTCATAGACATCGCATCGGGACCTTTCAAGAAGGAAGACGTTTTAGATGCCAATGACAAGGTCATTGTCGCGATAGGAAAATTACCCTTTCCTATCGAGATCACCCTCGGCTAGATCAAAAGGAAGACAAATCTTTCAGAAAACAAGATTAGAAAGAAGAGCTCTCCCTCACTTATATATCAAGAATAAAGACAATCCAATGAGCTTTTCCATGAGAACAAACGCTTCAAGTGTAAACAACATGAGAAAAGATTTCCCTAACTGACCCAGGACCCTTCTCTACCCAATCATGGAAAGGGGAAACCCAATGGGATGGGCGGGCCTATATCAATCCAAGAGCCTAGGATATCCAAACTAGGAAGTGGTTGCCCAAGTTATGATTGTTTTGAATTAAGCTAGAGATCATTGATTCTTTAATTAAAGTTTAATTAAGAATATGTTAGAGGGATTATACTAGAGATTGTCATAGGAATTATGTTAGGAAGTATTATAGAGATTATGATAAGATTATAAATGAGAGATTGAGTTAGAATTTTTGATATAGATTATAGATACGATGGGTTAAAGATAGCCAAATTTAACAAGTGTTTCTATGAGTAAATAGAAGTTGATTGTTGTTGCAAGAATCATGTGAAGTAACGTACATGATGAATAGAGGTATTCTAGGAGATAATGCTAGTAGGGTTATGCATCTTTCTATCATAGGTTAGATCGCATACAGGATTGATCTCCTTACGTTTTTCCATGGCAATTTGGGAAGTACCATATTACATGGGAGTATGGAATAAGGAATTCATAAGGTAGGATCGGGGATAATAAAGAATCGGTTCATATCATATAGAAGTGTATACGGATGCATGAACTTAGGATAATAAAGCCAATTAGCTTTAGAATAATGAAGGCATTCTAGAAGCTCAACAAAATGAGGTAGATATATGAAAGAAGGGACTCTTAATAGGAACAATGTTTAGATAAAAGAAGGTTTCTACCTAGTGCGGATACCACTTTTGGGAGAGAGAGAGAGAGAGGAGGATTTACTTAGAGATTACCTCGAGATGAGGACATGTCGAATCTTTTACTTAGAGAGAGAGAGGAGGATTTACTTAGCGATTACCTCGAGATGAGGACATGTCGAATCTTTTAAGTGGGGAGAGAGAATGTAACATCCCTCCCAAGCCATGTAACGATTCTCTTTTAATATAGGTTTCAAGCGAAAAGAGAGTGCACATCGAGAGAGACTATAAGGCTAGAAAGGTTAAGAAAGTGATAGAGTAAAAATATTAGTTCCGAAAATGTGAAAAGAAATGAGAAGATAAGAATATATCCATTAAGAGAGAAACATCGCCAAAAACAAAATTCTGGATTTAGGTGATAGCAAGTCATATTTAGAGGATTTTTACACATTTAGAGTCCATGCTCACTAAAAATATGGAAAAGCAAAGCATTTCTAAAGATGGCACGTTTGCGGCTATATACAGACGTTTTTACCTATTCTACCCCCACGCTGCTGTCTTGTAGACCAGATGCGTTCCGGTTCTTATGGGGCTGGCTACATGACTATATTTTGAGTTTTTATCAGAGAGTTATGGCTGCCGAAACAATTGCTAGTTCTCTACACAGGGAAACTGTAAGGAGCAGGTGAGTAGCCTCAACCTTGAGATGTATATCTATATATATGTCTTCATTTTCACTTGTTTGGGGTCCTCACCCACGTCATTTTTAGCAAAGAGTTGTTGTAATTATGCGGAGTTAAGGATGTGGGTAACATCACGAGACCAAACAACATCTTCGCCGAACCAAGCAACGTCTCGCCAAGCAGCGTCGCCGTGCAGGCACTGCCACCGCCCGCCGTCAATATCGTCCATGTAAGAAACGCTCTTTAAGTTTTGCATAGACCATTGCCTCATGCGACCTAGTAAGATCGGGAAATCCTACACAAAAACTTGCCTAAAAAAAGAACCAGAAGGGCATATAACAATGGCAAATGCTTTAATAAAGAATGTCTTATCGTAATCTCAAGTTGAAAAGACTGTTTTCTCTTGTTTGTAACTGTGAATGTGATGGAATTGTATTTTTTCTTGCTTAACTGGTTGTTACCAATCGATCGGTTGTCTGGCCGATCTTATGAGGTTTGATTGGTTTTCACCAATCAATCGGTTGTCACCGGTCTACCCTACAGCTATCCTCCCGCTTTGGGGAACAACCCACTAGACGCTCAGAGTTGGTGGACCCATATCTAGGTGGATGAGCTGCTTGCTTCTTCTTCCGGGTGTGTGCGAGGGGCACTTAAGTGGTGCAAGTAGAAGCCAGCTCAGGGGCACGTGAATAATGTAATGAGCAAGTGATATAATTATGACCGTGTTTGAACATCCATTTGTTTTCAACTATTTTGGAAGAACTATCTTAATGAATCAGTGACGGAAAATAATTAAAGGACTTATTTTTATATGTTTCACAATGTGATGGGACCAAATCAGGTAACAAAATGATTGGCTGAGTGGGTGGATGGATGCCCTGATGGCACCATCCTATGGATGGGTGGACCCGATGAGACAGGTAACTATCCAAAATACTTATTATTTACGATCCGTAATAGAGTAATGCCCAAACAAGCCCGTTTTAGGAGGAGCTAGTGGGCATTCTGCATAATATCATAAAGGAGTTAGCTCCCATGAATCAAGCGTGAACTTGTTCCGTCCTCGATCAAGCACATTGAGTGCCGTTTGATAGGAGAAATAGATTCCTATTAGAATAATTACGTTTTCCCTGACTGTGGGGATAGAGTTAGGTCTCTTCGTTTGCTCGTATCCTCGTATTTCCAAGAGATCGAGGTGTCGTCAATCGAAGACAAAGGGAGACTTAGCTGCCAATCAAAAGGATCCCCTTGAGCCAACTAGGATGGGGACCTTACAAGTGGTATCAGAGGAGCCGATCTTAGTTCCTAGGGTTTGTTATTCAAAGGTTAACTATTCAGGGATTAAAACAAGTGATTGTTTATGATATGAGGACGAATCAATCATCTCTACTAGCCATAGAAGTGATTCGAATATCCTCGCATGTTGAGACAATCATCATGTGAAATTGTGCTTGTATCTTGGGGGTGCACAGGCAAAATATTTGTACAATAAAAAAGATTGGGGAGAAACCTTTTGAGGAAAAACATAGGGTGATCTAATTAAGAAACCAATGTGACTGAATGACTAGAAGGATAGATAGAAACTTTGTTTAGAGAAATGTCTAGGATATATCTCATTAATTTGTATATTGTAAGTTATTGGGATTATAACTCCATTAAAGAGAGACCTGTGTAAAGTACCAACATAGGTTCAATTGAATAGTCTACGTGTGAATGCCATCACTAGATGCTTTACACTAAGACGGTCGTCCGGTTCCTTACCCCATCTCGAAAAAACGTGGGTCTAACTTCAGATGTTACCAGAGAAAAATGAAACTCTCATTCGTATTAATTTTGAGTGCCTTTAGATGTGATGCTATGATAAGTCTTTGATAGTTTTAAACTTTTCCTGGTGGATGATAGCTTTACGGTAGATGGTAGGGGAAGATTAAATTTTGAATTGTTTTTTGGATGAACCTCGGTCCTTTTTTGAAGTTTGTATGATTTCCTTTTTATCTTTATTATCTGACAAGAATATGAGGCTCAGCGAACCAAAAATAAAATAAAATAAAATAATAGTTGAACGAAAATCTCTAGTATTACCAAGTGAAACCTGAAAGCTTACCCTTTGATGATGTTATTGTGATGGAAATCCTAAGTTAGCATGCCCATGCCCAAGGATGTAAGTAAAGTTAGTGAGCTATCGTGGAAAATATAAAATATTTTTTTCTTTGGCCTATTAGAGCAATATCTAAGTAGAGTATTCCTCTTCCTGTAATATATGAGGTCAAATTTTATGGAGGAGCTGATTTTATGTCCCAGTAGTTAACCATGTTAAGTGTTGCACTTATTATATCATATAGGAAATATCATGAAGTTTATATAGGCGAACTAAGTAAAGACCTTTCCTTTAAGAAAGAGAGTTCGAGTCTCAGATACTTCTTAGATATTTTTAAGGCAAGAGAAAGTTTCTCGCCAAGAAAGCTTCGATAATGGCATTAGAGAAGTCCTTCATGGAGCCCCCAACCGGAGCCATTCAAAGGCGAACGAAGGAATTTAGAAGAAGAAGTAGAGGCTTGGATAGAGTCCATGGAGGAGTATTTGGATGTAGCTAGATATAGTGAAAGAAACAAGTTCGCCCTTGCTTGTTTAACAAGCGCGAGAAATGCTGGGATTAGTTGGAAGAACTATTGTCAGTCTAACTAGTAGAACGAGGATTGGTTGTCATGGGATGCCATGAAGGTACATCTTCGTGTGAAAGGTTTTGTCCTCCAGGATTTTGGGAGGATAAAATGAATGAATTTTCGGAGCCAACCCATGAAAGGAAGACCCTAGAGGAATACCACCAAACTTTTTTTAAACTTCTTCAATTTTCTCCAGAGATGGATGAGGTAACTCTTCTCCATCCATTCATGGGGAAGCTTGATCCGCCTTTGACTAAATTACCAAGCCATCCTCCTTTTTAAAAGCCATAATTATGGCCAGAGACTATGATCCATTCATGGGGAAGCTTGATCCGCCTTTGACTAACCTAGTCAAGAATTACCAAGCCATCCTTCCTTTTAGAAGCCATAATTATGGCCAGAGACTATGATAAAGTTTTTTATATGGGAAGTGTCCAGAACGACGTGAGTCCTTCCATGTTAATCACGAAGAGGTCCCCTAATTCTTTAAGAGAAATGTCAAGCCCACCCCTGCCTAAAGGAATCATGAGCTAGAGCAAAATCAAGGTCAAGAAATAGGGATAACAAGGTTAGAGAGTAGATCTTCGACTCTCATAGACATCGCATCGGGACCTTTCAAGAAGGAAGACCTTTTAGATGCCAATGACAAGGTCATTGTCTCGATAGGAAAATTACCCTTTCCTATCGAGATCATCCTCGGCTTCAAAAGGAAGACCAATCTTTTAGAAAACAAGATTAGAAAGAAGAGCTCTCCCTCACCTATATATCAAGAATAAAGACAATACAATGAGCTTTTCCATGAGAACAAACGCTTCAAGTGTAAACAACATGAGAAAAGATTTCCCTAAACTGACCCAGGACCCTTCTCTTCCCAATCATGGAAAGGGGAAACCCAATAGGATGGGCAGGCCTATATTAATCCAAGAGCGTACGATATCCAAACTAGGAAGTGGTTGCCCAAGTTATGATTGTTTTGAATTAAGCTAGAGATCATTGATTCTTTAATTAAAGTTCAATTAAGAATATGTTAGAGGGAGTATACTAGAGATTGTCATAGGGATTATGTTAGGAAGTATTATAGAGATTATGATAAGATTATAAATGAGAGATTGAGTTAGAATTTTTGATATAGATTATAGATATGATGGGTTAAAGATAGCCAAATTTAACAAGAGTTTCTATGAGTAAATAGAAGTTGATTTGTTGTTGCAAGAATCATGTGAAGTAATGTACATGATGAATAGAGGTATTCTAGGAGACAATGCTAGTAGGGTTATGCATCTTTCTATCATAGGTTAGATTGCATACAAGATTGATCTCCTTACGTTTTTCCATGGCAATTTGGGAAGTACCATATTACATGGGAGTATGGAATAAGGAATTCATAAGGTAGGATCAGGGATAATAAAGAATCAGTTCATATCATATAGAAGTTTATACGGATGCATGAACTTAGGATAATAAAGCCAATTAACTTTAGAATAATGAAGGCATTCTGGAAGCTCAACAAAATGAGATAGATATATGAAAGAAGGGACTCTTAGTAGGAACAATGTTTAGAAAAAAGAAGGTTTCTACCTAGTGGGGACACTACTTTGGGAGAGACAGAGAGAGAGAGGAGGATTTACTTAGAGATTACCTTGAGATGAGGACATCTCAAATCTTTGAAGTGGGGGAGAGAATGTAACATCCCTCCCAAGGCATGTAACGATTCTCTTTTAATATAGGTTTCAAGCGAAAAGAGAGTGCACATCGAGAGAGACTATAAGGCTAGAAACGTTAAGAAAGTGATAGAGTAAAAATATTAGTTCCAAAAATCTGAAAAGAAATGAGAACATAAGAATAGATCCATTAAGAAAGAAACATCGCCAAAAACAAAATTCCGAATTTAGGTGATAGCAAGTCATATTTAGAGTACTTTTACACATTTAGAGTCCATGCACACTAAAAGTATGGAAAAGCCAAGCATTTCTAAAGATGGCACGTTTGCGGCTATATACAGACGTTTTTACCTATTCTACCCCCACGCCGCTGTCTTGTAGACCAGATGCGTTCTGGTTCTTTTGGCTGGCTACATGACTATATTCTGAGTTTTTATCAGAGAGTTATGGCTACCGAAACAATTTGCTAGTTCTCTACACAAGGAAACTGTAAGGAGCAGGCAAGTAGCGTCAAGGTGATTCTGGACCTTGAGATGTATATCTATATATATGTCTTCATTTTCACTTGGGTGGAGTCCTCACACACATCATTTTTAGCAGAGTTGTTGTAATTATGAGGAGTTAAGGATGTGGGTAACATCACAAGACCAAACAACATCTCCGCCGAACCAAGCAGCATCTCTCTCGGACCAAGCAGCGTCGCCGTGCAGGCACTGCCACCGCCCGTCAATATCGTCCAGGTAAGAAATGATCTTTAAGTTTTGCATAGACCATTGCCTCATGCGACCTAGTAAGATCAGGAAATCCTACACAAGAACTTGCCTAAAAAAAGAACCAGAAGGGCATATAACAATGGCAAATGCTTTAATAAAGAATGTCTTATCGTAATCTCAAGTTGAAAAGACTGTTTTCTCTTGTTTACTGTGAATGTGATGGAATTGTATTTTCTCTTACTTGACTAGTTGTTACCAATCGATCGGTTGTTGTCGGTCTACCCTAAAGCTATCCTCCAGCTTTTGGGGGAACAACCCACTAGATGCTCAGAGTTGGTGGACCCATATCTAGGTGGATGAGCTGCTTGCTTCCGGGTGTGTGCGAGGGGCACTTAAGTGGTGCAAGTAGAAGCCAGCTCACGGACACGTGAATAATGTAATGAGCAAGTGATATAATTATGACCGTGTTTGAACATCCATTTGTTTTCAACTATTTTGGAAGAACTATCTTAATGAATCAGTGAGGAAAAATAATTAAAGGACATGTTTTTATATGTTTCACAGTGTGATGGGACCAAATCAGGTAACAAACTGATTGGCTGAGTGGGTGGATGGATGCCCTGATGGCACCATCCTATGGATGGGTGGACCCGATGAGACGGGTAACTATCCAAAATACTTATTATTTACAATCCGTAATAGAGTAACGCCCAAACAAGCCCATTTTAGGAGAAGGAGCTAGTGGGCGTGCCGCATAATATCATAAAGGCGTTAGCTCCCATGAATCAAGCGTGAACTTGTTCCGTCCTCGAGCACGCACATTGAGTGCCGTTTGATAGGAGAAATAGATTCCTATTAGAATAATTACGTTTTCCCTGACTACGGGGATAGAGTTAGGTCCCTTCGTTTGCTCGTATCCTCGTATTTCCAAGAGATCGAGGTGTCGTCAATCGAAGACAAAGGGAACTTAGCTGCCAATCAAAAGGATCCCCTTGAGCCAGCTAGGGTGGGGACCTTACAAGTGGTATCAGAGGAGCCGATCTTAGTTCCTAGGATTTGTTATTCAAAGGTTAACTATTCAGGGATTAAAACAAGTGATTGTTTATGATATGAGGACGAATCAATCATCTCTACTAGCCATAGAAGTGATTCGAATATCCTCGCATGTTGAGACAATCATCATGTGAAATTGTGCTTGTATCTTGGGGGTGCACACGCAAAATATTTGTACAATAAAAAGGTTGGGGAGGCAACCTTTTGAGGAAAAACATAGGGTGATCTAATTAAGAAACCAATGTGACTGAATGACTAGAAGGATAGATAGAAACTTTGTTTAGAGAAATGTCTAGGATATATCTCATTAATTTGTATATTGTAAGTTATTGGGATTATAACTCCATTAAAGAGAGACCTGTGTAAAGTACCAACATAGGTTCAATTGAATAGTCTACGTGTGAATGCCATCACTAGATGCTTTACACTAAGACGATCGTCCGGTTCCTAACCCCATCTCGAAAAAACGTGGGTCTAACTTCGGATGTTTCCAAAGAAAAATGAAACTCTCATGCGTATTAATCTTGAGTGCCTTTAGATGTGATTCTATGATAAGTGTTTGATAGTTTTGAACTTTTCCTCGTGGATGATAGCTTTACGGTAGACGAAAGGGGAAGATTAAATTTTGAATTATTTTTTGGATGAGCCTCGGTCCTTTTTTGAAGTTTGTATGATTTCCTTTTTATCTTTATTATCCGACGAGAATATAAGGCTCAGCGAACCAAAAACAAAATAAAATAAAATAATAGTTGAACGAAAATCTCTAGTATTACCAAGGGAAACCTGAAAGTTTACCCTTTGATGATGTTATTGTGATGGAAATCCTAGATTAGCATGCCCATGACCAAGGATGTAAGTAAAGTTCGTGAGCTATCGTCGAAAATATAAAATAATTTTTGCCTTGGCCTATTAGAGCAATATCTAAGTAGAGTATTCCTCTTCCTGTAATATATGAGGTCAGATTTTAAGGAGGAGCTGATTTTATGTCCCAGTAGTTAACCATGCTAAGTGTTGCACTTATTATATCATATAGGAAATATCATGAAGTTTATATGGGCGAACTAAGAAAAGACCTTTCCTTTAAGAAAGAGAGTTCGAGTCTGAGATACTTCTTAGATATTTTTTAGGCAAGAGAAAGTTTCTCGCCAAGAAAGCTTCGATAATGGCATTAAAGAAGTCCTTCATGGAGCCCCCAATCTGAGCCATTCAAAGGTGAACGAAGAAATTTAGGAGACGAAGTAGAGGCTTGGATAGAGTCCATGGATAGTATTTGGATGTAGCTAGATACAGTGAAAGAAACAAGTTCACCCTTGCTTGTTTAACAAGCGCGAGAAATGCTGGGATTAGTTGGAAGAACTATTGTCAATCTAACCACTAGAACTAGGATCGGTTGTCATGGATGCCATGAAGATACATCTTCGTGTGAAAGGTTTTGTCCTCTAGGATTTTGGGAGGGTAAAATGAATGAATTTTCGGAGCCAAACCATGAAAGGAAGACCCTAGAGGAATACCACCAAACTTTTGTTAAACTTCTTCAATTTTCTCCAGAGATGGATGAGGTAACTCTTCTCCATCGATGGGGAAGCTTGATCTGCCTTTGACTAACCTAGTCAAGATTTACCAAGCCATCCTCCCTTTCAGAAGCCATAATTATCGCCAGAGACTATGATAAAGTTTTTTATATGGGAAGTGTCCAGAACGACGTGAGTCCTTCCATGTTAATGAGGAAGAGGTCCCCTAATTCAAGAGAAATGTCAATCCCACCCCTGCCTAAGAGGAATCGTGAGCTAGAGCAAAATCAAGGTCAAGAAATAGGGATAACAAGGTTAGAGAGTAGATCTTCGACTCTCATAGACATCGCATTGGGACCTTTCAAGAAGGAAGACGTTTTAGATGCCAATGACAAGGTCATTGTCGCGATAGGAAAATTACCCTTTCCTATCGAGATCATCCTCGGCTAGATCAAAAGGAAGACCAATCTTTTAGAAAACAATATTAGAAAGAAGAGCTCTCCCTCACCTATATATCAAGAACAAAGACAATGCAATGAGCTTTTCCATGAGAACAAACGCTTCAAGTGTAAACAACATGAGAAAAGATTTCCCTAACTGACCCAGGACCCTTCTCTTCCTCCCAATCATAGAAAGGGGAAACCCAATAGGATGGACGGGCCTATATCAATCCAAGAGCCTAGGATATCCAAACTAGGAAGTGGTTGCTCAAGTTATGATTGTTTTGAATTAAGCTAGAGATCATTGATTCTTTAATTAAAGTTTAATTAAAGAATCCAAGAGCCTAGGATATCCAAACTAGGAAGTGGTTGCTCAAGTTATTATTGTTTTGAATTAAGCTAGAGATCATTGATTCTTTAATTAATAATATGTTAGAGGGAGCGTACTAGAGATTAGCATAGGGGTTATGTTAGGAAGTATTGTAGAGATTATGATAAGATTATAAATGAGAGATTGAGTTAGAATTTTTGATATAGATTATAGATATGATGGGTTAAAGATAGCCAAATTTAACAAGTGTTTCTATGAGTAAATAGAAGTTGATTGTTGTTGCAAGAATCATGTGAAGTAATGTACATGATGAATAGAGGTATTCTAGGAGACAATGCTAGTAGGGTTAGGCATCTTGCTATCATAGGTTAGATCGCATACAGGATTGATCTCCTTACGTTTTTCCATGGCAATTTGGGAAGTACCATATTACATGGGAGTATGGAATAAGGAATTCATAAGGTAGGATCAGGGATAATAAAGAATCGGTTCATATCATATAGAAGTGTATACGGATGCATGAACTTAGGATAATAAAGCCAATTAACTTTAGAATAATGAAGGCATTCTGGAAGCTCAACAAAATGAGGTAGATATATGAAAGAAGGGACTCTTAGTAGGAACAATGTTTAGATAAAAGAAGGTTTCTACCTAGTGGGGATACCACTTTGGGAGAGAGTAAAAATATTAGTTCCAAAAATCTGAAAAGAAATGAGAAGATAAGAATAGATCCATTAAGAGAGAAACATCGCCAAAAACAAAACTCCAAATTTAGGTGATAGCAAGTCATATTTAGAGTACTTTTACACATTTAGAGTCCATGCACACTAAAAATATGGAAAAGCAAAGCATTTCTAAAGATGGCACATTTGCGGCTATATACAGACGTTTTTACCTATTCTACCCCCACGCCACTGTCTTGTAGACTAGATGCCTTCCGGTTCTTTTCGCTAGCTACATGACTATATTCTGAGTTTTTATCAGAGAGTTATGGCTGCCGAAACAATTTGCTAGTTCTCTACACAGGGAAACTGTAAGGACCAGGCAAGTAGCGTCAAGGTGATTCTGGACCTTAAGATGTATATCTATATATATGTCTTCATTTTCACTTCGGTGGAGTCCTCACACACATCATTTTTAGCAAAGAGTTGTTGTAATTATGCGGAGTTAAGGATGTAGGTAACATCACGGGACCAAACAACATCTCCGCCGAACAAGCAATGTCTCTCCCGGACCAAGCAGCATCACCTACAGGCACTGTGAGATCCCTGTTCCCACCGAGCAACGGATTCGGGGTACTAGCAGCGGAAGTAGCACTTCTCGCGCGGGACAGGGGTCCCACACTCGGGGCCTCGCCCACGGATATCCGGACAAGAGACTAATCTGTCGGTTTGTCCAAAACCAAAACCGGAAAAACTTCCTTTACCCGGAAAGCACGGGCGATTCCACCAGGATAACTCTTTACTCTAACGTAGTCAAGATCATTACTGATCAAACTGATCTGATTGCACCTTTAACGGTACTTGGTCAAATCAAGGAAGAACTTGCACTTGGATCATTGGGATCAACGCTTTTTTCCCCATCAAGAGGCACAGCCGTTGATTCCTATCCATAGAACAATTTCTATCCGGGATTTACTTCATCTATCGTAATAATAGAAATTAAATCTCGATATACGGATCCATCAGTCCAGCCTAACCCCATCCGATCCCATGGGTTAGCCAACCGCCCAACCACTGTATTGATGGGATCCAATTTGGAATTTGGTTAGGTTTTGTCCCGGGTACCAAGGAAAAGAGTTCCAAGGCCCCCTAGCCGGAAGTTCATGCAAACATAAAACTAGTCATACCACTTACACACCCAATATGAAATTGCCTTTTTCTTAGCATCAACTAGCTTTAAAACAATCCTTTAATAAAACCATTATGTCACTGATGACAATCCTCAAAGTCTCTGGTTGAATCCTTATTTCCAGTCATTCTTTCATCGGTATACTTATGGCATCATTGGCAACCAAAACGCTCACCACCTGTTCTCTCAGGGGCCTTTTCCATGGTTCCTAACTCATAGTAACCGGTAATATATTCATATAATAGAATGGAGTCTCCGTGGAAGATCAGCAAGATCAACCCACAGATCCATATAAAAGAGCCATGGACTCATCTGTTGAGGACCAGCAAGGTCAATCAACCAGATCCATGCCCGGTTTCAGAAAACAACTCTTACTCCTTGTTCCAATATCTTCCACGACGCACGTGTGGGTATCTTCGGCGACCCAGAGCCCGAGCACCGTATGGTCAGCACCCTCTAGGATCCTTCGCAGGTGACCTAGCGCTTCACTCATAGGCCGCTTCCTTGGTCCCTCATCCACCGTACCGGAAGCTCACCATTTAAATCGAGCCGAGGCTGGTCAAGACCTCGATCGACCTTGCTACGCGAGACGTCCTCCATTGACTCTCCGTCAGCAGTTGCAACTTTATCAGTTCAGTCTTCATGACCTTAATCCTCAAGACGGTCAAAATGCTTCTCCAGCATTCTTGACATAAAACAGTCATTTACAAACAGTCACAAATACAGTTTCTATAACGAACTCTTGTCTTTCCATATTATCCACTCTCGGACCACATTACTTATTCCACATTCCATTCAGTGTGTACTCGTTCTCATCCATTCATTCATATAGACTACATTATCTCACATACATCTTCATATTCATTATTCTACATACATATCCATGTTCGTACGCCTACATCATACATCCAATTTCACATTCATACATACGCATCTACATGCATACATCCACATCTACATTCATACATCCATACCTCCATTTCCACATCCACACATCCACATTCATATTCATACATCCACATTCACATGCATACATCCATTTTCACATCCTCATTCATACATCCACATTCACATACATACATCTACATCCGTATCTACATCCATACATTCACATCCACCTCTTCATTCACAATCACATCCATACATCCACATCTACATACATACATCCACATCTGTATCTACATCCATACATTCACATCCACCTCTTCATTCACAATCACATCCATACATCCACATCTACATACATACATCCACATCTACATACATACATCCATACATCCACATCTATATACATACGTCCATTTTTACATCCTCATTCATACATACACATCCGTATCTACATCCATACATCCACATCCACATCAACATTCACATTCATACATATACATCTACATGTATACATCCACATCACATTCATACAACCATATTACATCCATTCTCGTCCTAACACATCCCATATACATCTTAACACATCCTAACTCATCTTAACACATTCTATCACATCTCATACACATCTTATCACATCTTTTTACATCTCATACACCTCTTATCACATCCTATCACTTTCCATACGCATCTTATCAAATCTTATCACATCTCATACACATCTTATCACATCTTTTTACATCTCATACACCTCTTATCACATCCTATCACTTTCCATACGCATCTTATCAAATCTTATCACATCTCATACACATCTTATCACATCTTTTTACATCTCATACACCTCTTATCACATCCTATCACTTTCCATACGCATCTTATCAATTCTTATCACATCTCATACACCTCTTATCACATCCTATCACTTTCCATACGCATCTTATCAATTCTTATCACATCTCATACACCTCTTATCACATCCTATCACTTTCCATACGCATCTTATCAATTCTTATCACATCTCATACACGTCTTATCACATCTTATCACATTTCATATCTTTTTTTAAAGAAAAAGAGAATTCTTATATTTGATATAAGATTTCTCTACACATTTATTTATACATAAATTCCAGGAGACTAACACTTTCGAAATTAAAATCAATCTTTTATGCATCTTCTTATGCTTAATTTCAATTTGGTAGGAAATTACACTTTTAGAATAAAAGAATTTCTCTTATGCATCTAAGTTAAGCATAAAATCCATTTATGAGGAAAATCACACTTTTAGTATAAAAAGAATATCTTTTATGCATACCTATATGCATGAAATCCAATATGATAAAAGTAACACTTTTGATATAAAATTTTTTCCTTTATGCATACTTCTATGCATGAAAATTAAAAATGATAAAAGTAACACTTTTGATATAAAAAATTTTCCTTTATGCATACTTCTATTCATGAAAATTAAAAATGATAAAAGTAACACTTTTGATAAAAAAAATTTCTTTTATGCATACTTTTATGCATGAAAATTAAAAATGATAAAAGTAACACTTTTGATATAAAAAATTTTTCTTTTATGCATACTTCTATGCATGAAAATTAAAAATGATAAAAGTAACACTTTTGATATAAAAATTTTCTTTTATGCATACTTCTATGCATGAAAATTAAAAATGATAAAAGTAACACTTTTGATATAAAATTTTTTTTCTTTATGCATACTTCTATGCATGAAAATTAAAAATGATAAAAGTAACACTTTTGATATAAAAATTTTTCCTTTATGCATACTTCTATGCATGAAAATTAAAATTGATAAAAGTAACACTTTTGATATAAAAAATTTTCCTTTATGCATACTTCTATGCATGAAAATTAAAAATGATAAAAATAACACTTTTGATATAAAAATTTATCCACTATGCATACTTCTATGCATGAAATAAAAATGGTAAAAATAACACTTTTGATATAAAAATTTATCCATTATGCATACTTCTATGCATGAAATAAAAATGGTAAAAATATCACTTTTGATATAAAAATTTATCCATTATGCATACTTCTATGCATGAAATAAAAATGGTAAAAATAACACTTTTGATATAAAAATTTTTCCACTATGCATACTTCTATGCATGAAATAAAAATGGTAAAAATAACACTTTTGATATAAAAATTTATCCATTATGCATACTTCTATGCATGAAATCAAAATGGTAAAAATATCACTTTTGATATAAAAATTTATCCATTATGCATACTTATATGCATGAAATAAAAATGGTAAAAATAACACTTTTGATATAAAAACTTATCCTTTATGCATGATATTAAAATTCAATTTCTCCATGATTGTAATGAAATTCTTTCAATTAATCTAGGATGATAATTCCTAGAATATGGTAGGAAGTCCTCTTTTTATGCTTTGAATGAGATTATTTTATGCATGATTTTTATAAAAATTTTGCCATAGCTCCGCTGCTATGACTGATAAATCTCAATTTTTCTAAGGGATAATGCTTATCATTAAGAAAATAATTAAAATGATCTCTAATTGGATTATTAATCCATAATGGATTGAATCATTAATATACATAAACTAAAAGCATAGAAAAAAGCCATTAATTTGGCCTCAAGCATAGCTTAATCTTGGGTTAAGAAAAAGCTTTATGAAAAGCTTGATTTGGATTGAGAATGGGTCATGAGTATGACCATTTCTTGAGTGAGAGAGAGAATTTACATAAAAATCATTAGAATTTAAACATAAATGAAAATTAACTTCAATAGCATTATGTAACTCTTCACTACTATTCAAACTTCAATAGCATTTAAAAAAAACCATACCAATTAAACTTCTCAAGCTTGAGAGGGGTTGAGAAGAGAGAAACATTGAGAAATTATAGAAAGATCAATATTCACTAATTACCTTACAACTTGCTTGATTCTTTGTTCACGGTAGAGGCCCCCAACCAATCAATTGGTTAAGTATGTTGATGGAGCCACTAATGGGGATTGAAGAAAGAGGGTAGCTCCAAAAACTAGTGAATTATTAAATGAATTCACAGTTCTTGGCTTAGGTGGAGTAGAGTAACGATACATAAACACTATCTATTTTTCAACAAGGGGGAGGCTTCTATTTATAGGAAAAATTGAGCTCCTAACCAAACAAACTGATTCTAGAATTTTCTAAATCAGTTTGGTCAATATTTGACCATTTTTAGGTCAGTTAAGCTAACTTTTTGGAACTAGACTTGAATGAGGAGAGAGGAGAGATGAAATATCTCAATTTTATGAGTTTAAAACTCATTCAAGCATGTGAAATATGCACCTCCTTTAAAGAACTCCCCTTCCTTACATATGTGTCATAATGGAATCATTTTAATATTGCTCATAGTTTTTTTACTAATAAACCTTGTACATTTTCAACTCTTCATCTTATGTGAAATATGCACCTCCTTTAAAGAATTCCCCTTCCTTACATATGTGTCATAATGGAATCATTTTAATATTGCTCATAGTTTTTTACTAATAAACCTTGTACATTTTCAACTCTTCATCTTATGTGAAATATGCACCTCCTTTAAAGAATTCCCCTTCCTTACATATGTGTCATAATGGAATCATTTTAATATTGCTCATAGTTTTTTACTAATAAACCTTGTACATTTTCAACTCTTCACCTTATGTGAGCATTTACTCATTTTTGGGTATCTTCTTTTTACAAATTTGGATTTATCTCTTCCCTACACATGGATTGATGCTATTGGCCCATAGGAACCTTAATTGGACCATAGTCTAAAGATTTCTGAAAATCTAGACCCTTAGACTAAGGTTCTTTATACCTATTTCCAATTAATTCCAATTGCACATTGGAAAATTCTTTTTGAATTTCTGTTTCAGGGGAACTCATCTGAATTATAAGAGATATTTTTCTATCCAAAAATATTAAAAATTTGAATATTCTCTCTCTAGAATATTTTCTCTCTCTAGGTTAAAACAGTTAGAAACAAGTCTTTTATATTTATGAAGAGGGATTGATTACAGGGGAAGATGCTGGACATTTTGAGAGGCTGGGGAGGAATCTTACATTCTCTCCCACTTGAAAAACGCGAGAATGCCCTCATCTCGCAAACTGGGGGTAATTTCGCAAGATGCACAAGTATGAGACTGAGAGAAATTTTTTTTTTTAAATTAAGATTAACCACCAATTAAAAAAAAAGTCTCAAGAGAGCAAGATTCAAGATAAGAACAAGATTTAAACTTTATTCATTCTCGGAACTTATACAGTAATAGAAGAATTCTTTACACTTCCATAAGCCCGTCCATCACATGATCACAAAAGCAGTCCTCACAAGCTGCACAAGTATAAGGTAACTCATCTATGGGAATGATTCTGTGGGTTATTGCTGCGCCTATCTCAGTGGTATGAGGTGTTCTAACAAAAGGACCTCTGAGAGGCAAGCCAAAAACGGGGTAAAGGCATATCTTCTCATGAGGAAGAAAACACGCCAGTAAGAAGACCCGCTCAGAAAACCCAAGATGTCTTGATCTCATGACGCAGTAGTATCGAGGACCCAAACCCAAGGCTTCGATAACCATGGCCAAGCGGACATTGTTACGAAAGTGCTGCTGACCCCAGGGTGTTACCCTAGTTATGTCTTGATAGGTCCGCCATTTGATCTGCGCTACAGAAGTTCCTAGGTGAGGAAAAAGTGAGCGCTCATACTGTTCTATAAAATCCTTCTTCACAGACTCACTTGCGTCTTGAAGGTGAGGAATCATTATGGATAAAACTAATTCTTGTTGCCAAGCCATGAAGGAGATTAAGAAAGAAAGGAGATCGATGGGAGTAAGATTACTGTGAACGACAAGTAAAAGTTACGACTTATATAAAGGAAGGAGCTAGCGTAACTTAGAAGCCAACGGTAACTTGCCACTGAAGTTTTACCGTCTTTCCATGATTTGGGTTTGGCATATTTTTCTATAGAAGGCATTTAGAACTTTGAGATGAGGAGATAAAAGAAGTTCGTAAGCTAAATCACCTACTTTCTTTGGTCCACAATATCTGGGAGATAACTTCTTATACTTCCCAAGAGATAAAGAACTTCTTTTGGGCCGTACTCGAGACCAAAACCTTGATATCCAAAACATCGATTCTCACTTCTGAACTCGTTGTTCTGAATCCTTAAAACAGGTGGGACTCTTGAGAAGTATTCAGGGAAAAGGTTCTTCCTTTTTTAAACAGAATCTTTCTTTTATTTTAGAGAGAGAATAATTATAAGATCAGAAAGGGAGATTCTTACTCCTGTATACCTCGAAGGCTGGGGGAGAATCTTACATTCTACCCCACTTGAAAAGTGCGAGATATGAAATGTGATAAGATGTGATAAGAGGTGTATGAGATGTGATAAGAATTGATAAGATGCGTATGGAAAGTGATAGGATGTGATAAGAGGTGTATGAGATGTGATAAGAATTGATAAGATGCGTATGGAAAGTGATAGGATGTGATAAGAGGTGTATGAGATGTAAAAAGATGTGATAAGATGTGTATGAGATATGATAAGATTTGATAAGATGCGTATGGAAAGTGATAGGATGTGATAAGAGGTGTATGAGATGTAAAAAGATGTGATAAGATGTGTATGAGATGTGATAGAATGTGTTAAGATGAGTTAGGATGTGTTAAGATGTATATGGGATGTGTTAGGACGAGAATGGATGTAATATGGTTGTATGAATGTGATGTGGATGTATACATGTAGATGTATATGTGTGAATGTGAATGTTGATGTGGATGTGGATGTATGGATGTAGATACGGATGTGTATGTATGTATGTGGATGTGTATGTATGAATGAGGATGTAAAAATGGACGTATGTATATAGATGTGGATGTATGGATGTATGTATGTAGATGTGGATGTATGTATGTAGATGTGGATGTATGGATGTGATTGTGAATGAAGAGGTGGATGTGAATGTATGGATGTAGATACAGATGTGGATGTATGTATGTAGATGTGGATGTATGGATGTGATTATGAATAAAGAGGTGGATGTGAATGTATGGATGTAGATACGGATGTGGATGTATGTATGTGAATGTGGATGTATGAATGAGGATGTGAAAATAGATGTATGCATGTGAATGTGGATGTATGAATATGAATGTGGATGTGTGGATGTGGAAATGGAGGTATGGATGTATGAATGTAGATGTGGATGTATGCATGTAGATGCGTATGTATGAATGTGAAATTGGATGTATGATGTGGACGTACGAACATGGATATGTATGTAGAATAATGAATATAAAGATGTATGTGAGATAATGTAGTCTATATGAGTGAATGGATGAGAACGAGTACACACTGAATGGAATGTGGAATAAGTAATGTGGTCCGAGAGTGGATAATATGGAAAGACAAGAGTTCGTTATAGAAACTGTATTTGTGACTGTTTGTAAATGACTGTTTTATGTCAAGAATGCTGGAGAAGCATTTTGACCTTCTTGAGGATTAAGGTCATGAAGACTGAACTGATAAAGTTGCAACTGCTGACGGAGAGTCAATGGAGGACGTCTCGCGTAGCAAGGTCGATCGAGGTCTTGACCAGCTTCGGCTCGATTTAAATGGTGAGCTTCCGGTACGGTGGATGAGGGACCAAGGAAGCGGCCTATGAGTGAAGCGCTAGGTCACCTGCGAAGGATCCTAGAGGGTGCTGACCATACGGTGCTCGGGCTCTGGGTCGCCGAAGATACCCACACGTGCGTCGTGGAAGATATTGGAACAAGGAGTAAGAGTTGTTTTCTGAAACCGGGCATGGATCTGGTTGATTGACCTTGCTGGTCCTTAACAGATGAGTCCATGGCTCTTTTATATGGATCTGTGGGTTGATCTTGCTGATCTTCCACGGAGACTCCATTCTATTATATGAATATATTGCCGGTTACTATGAGCTAGGAACTATGGAAAAGGCCCCTGAGAGAACAGGTGGTGAGCGTTCTGGTTGCCAATGATGCCATAAGTATACCGATGAAAGAATGACTGGAAATAAGGATTCAACTAGAGACTTTGAGGATTGTCATCAGTGACATAATGGTTTTATTAAAGGATTGTTTTAAAGCTAGTTGATGCTAAGAAAAAGGCAATTTCATATTGGGTGTGTAAGTGGTATGACTAGTTTTATGTTTGCATGAACTTTCGGCTAGGGGGCCTTGGAACTCTTTTCCTTGGTACCCGGGACAAAACCTAACCAAATTCCAAATTGGATCCCATCACTACAGTGGTTGGGCGGTTGGCTAACCCATGGGATCGGATGGGGTTAGGCTGGACTGATGGATCCGTAAATCGAGATTTAATTTCTATTATTACGATAGATGAAGTAAATCCCGGATAGAAATTGTTCTATGGATAGGAATCAACGGCTGTGCCTCTTGATGGGGAAAAAAGCGTTGATCCCAATGATCCAAGTGCAAGTTCTTCCTTGATTTGACCAAGTACCGTTAAAGGTGCAGTCAGATCAGTTTGATCAGTAATGATCTTGACTACGTTAGAGTAAAGAGTTATCCTGGTGGAATCGCCCGTGCTTTCCGAGTAAAGGAAGTTTTTTCGATTTCGGTTTTGGACAAACCGACGGATTAGTCTCTTGTCCGGATATCCGTGGGCGAGGCCCCGAGTGTGGGAGCCCTGTCCCGCGCGAGAAGTGCTACTTCCGCTGCTAGTACCCCGAATCCGTTGCTCGGTGGGAACAGGGACCTCACAGTCCTCCTTTAAAGAATTCCCCTTCCTTACATATGTGTCATAATGGAATCATTTTAATATTGCTCATAGTTTTTTACTAATAAACCTTGTACATTTTCAACTCTTCATCTTTTGTGAGCATTTACTCATTTTTGGATACCCAAAATATCTCATATTTTTAATATTGCTCATAAGATGAAGAGTTGAAAATGTACAAGGTTTATTA
The DNA here is from genome assembly GCF_041138505.1 of Cibotium barometz. Lineage (NCBI taxonomy): Eukaryota > Viridiplantae > Streptophyta > Polypodiopsida > Cyatheales > Cibotiaceae > Cibotium > Cibotium barometz. Next base: position 10,344,462 of record NC_141051.1, read on the forward strand.
GTAAAAAACTATGAGCAATATTAAAATGATTCCATTATGACACATATGTAAGGAAGGGGAATTCTTTAAAGGAGGTGCATATTTCACATAAGATGAAGAGTTGAAAATGTACAAGGTTTATTAGTAAAAAAACTATGAGCAATATTAAAATGATTCCATTATGACACATATGTAAGGAAGGGGAGTTCTTTAAAGGAGGTGCATATTTCACATGCTTGAATGAGTTTTAAACTCATAAAATTTGAGATATTTCATCTCTCCTCTCTCCTCATTCAAGTCTAGTTCCAAAAAGTTAGCTTAACTAACCTAAAAATGGTCAAATATTGACCAAACTGATTTAGAAAATTCTAGAATCAGTTTGTTTGGTTAGGAGCTCAATTTTTCCTATAAATAGAAGCCTCCCCCTTGTTGAAAAATATATAGTGTTTATGCATCGTTACTCTACTCCACCTAAGCCAAGAACTGTGAATTCATTTAATAATTCACTAGTTTTTGGAGCTTCCCTCTTTCTTCAATCCCCATTAGTGGTTCCATCAACATACTTAACCAATTGATTGGTTGGGGGCCTCTACCGTGAACAAAGAATCAAGCAAGTTGTAAGGTAATTAGTGAATATTGATCTTTCTATAATTTCTCAATGTTTCTCTCTTCTCAACCCCTCTCAAGCTTGAGAAGTTTAATTGGTATGGTTTTTTTTAAATGCTATTGAAGTTTGAATAGTAGTGAAGAGTTACATAATTTAATAAATGCTATTGAAGTTAATTTTCATTTATGTTTAAATTCTAATGATTTTTATGTAAATTCTCTCTCTCACTCAAGAAATGGTCATACTCATGACCCGTTCTCAATCCAAATCAAGCTTTTCATAAAGCTTTTCCTTAACCCAAGATTAAGCTATGCTTGAGGCCAAATTAATGGCTTTTTTCTATGCTTTTAGTTTATGTATATTGATGATTCAATCCATTATGGATTAATAATCCAATTAGAGATCATTTTAATTATTTCCTTAATGATAAGCATTATCCCTTAGAAAAATTGAGATTAATCAGTAATAGCAGCGGAGCTATGGCAAAATTTTTATAAAAATTATGCATAAAATAATCTCATTCAAAGCATAAAAAGAGGACTTCCTACCATATTCTAGGAATTATCATCCTAGATTAATTGAAAGAATTTCATTACAATCATGGAGAAATTGAATTTTAATATCATGCATAAAGGATAAGTTTTTATATCAAAAGTGTTATTTTTACCATTTTTATTTCATGCATAGAAGTATGCATAATGGATAAATTTTTATATCAAAAGTGTTATTTTTACCATTTTTATTTCATGCATAGAAGTATGCATAATGGATAAATTTTTATATCAAAAGTGTTATTTTTACCATTTTTATTTCATGCATAGAAGTATGCATAGTGGATAAATTTTTATATCAAAAGTGTTCTTTTTATCATTTTTAATTTTCATGCATAGAAGTATGCATAAAGGAATTTTTTTTTATATCAAAAGTGTTACTTTTATCATTTTTAATTTTCATGCATAGAAGTATGCATAAAAGAAAATTTTTATATCAAAAGTGTTACTTTTATCATTTTTAATTTTCATGCATAGAAGTATGCATAAAAGAAAATTTTTATATCAAAAGTGTTACTTTTATCATTTTTAATTTTCATGCATAGAAGTATGCATAAAAGAAAATTTGTTTATATCAAAGGTGTTACTTTTATCATTTTTAATTTTCATGCATAGAAGTATGCATAAAAGGAAAATTTTTTACATCAAAAGTGTTACTTTTATCATTTTTAATTTTCATGCATAGAAGTATGCATAAAGGAAAAATTTTTATATCAAAAGTGTTACTTTTATCCTATTGGATTTCATGCATATAGGTATGCATAAAAGATATTCTTTTTATACTAAAAGTGTGATTTTCCTCATAAATGGATTTTATGCTTAACTTAGATGCATAAGAGAAATTCTTTTATTCTAAAAGTGTAATTTCCTACCAAATTGAAATTATGCATAAGAAGATGCATAAAAGATTGATTTTAATTTCGAAAGTGTTAGTCTCCTTAAATGGAATTTATGTATAAATAAATGTGTAGAGAAATCTTATATCAAATATAAGAATTCTCTTTTTTTTTTTTATTAAAGATATGAAATGTGATAAGATGTGATAAGAGGTGTATGAGATGTGATAAGAATTGATAAGATGCGTATGGAAAGTGATAGGATGTGATAAGAGGTGTATGAGATGTGATAAGAATTGATAAGATGCGTATGGAAAGTGATAGGATGTGATAAGAGGTGTATGAGATGTAAAAAGATGTGATAAGATGTGTATGAGATATGATAAGATTTGATAAGATGCGTATGGAAAGTGATAGGATGTGATAAGAGGTGTATGAGATGTAAAAAGATGTGATAAGATGTGTATGAGATGTGATAGAATGTGTTAAGATGAGTTAGGATGTGTTAAGATGTATATGGGATGTGTTAGGACGAGAATGGATGTAATATGCTTGTATGAATGTGATGTGGATGTATACATGTAGATGTATATGTGTGAATGTGAATGTTGATGTGGATGTGGATGTATGGATGTAGATACGGATGTGTATGTATGTATGTGGATGTGTATGTATGAATGAGGATGTAAAAATGGACGTATGTATATAGATGTGGATGTATGGATGTATGTATGTAGATGTGGATGTATGTATGTAGATGTGGATGTATGGATGTGATTGTGAATGAAGAGGTGGATGTGAATGTATGGATGTAGATACAGATGTGGATGTATGTATGTAGATGTGGATGTATGGATGTGATTGTGAATAAAGAGGTGGATGTGAATGTATGGATGTAGATACGGATGTGGATGTATGTATGTGAATGTGGATGTATGAATGAGGATGTGAAAATAGATGTATGCATGTGAATGTGGATGTATGAATATGAATGTGGATGTGTGGATGTGGAAATGGAGGTATGGATGTATGAATGTAGATGTGGATGTATGCATGTAGATGCGTATGTATGAATGTGAAATTGGATGTATGATGTGGACGTACGAACATGGATATGTATGTAGAATAATGAATATGAAGATGTATGTGAGATAATGTAGTCTATATGAGAGAGAGTGCGAGTACACACTGAATGGAATGTGGAATAAGTAATGTGGTCCGAGAGTGGATAATATGGAAAGACAAGAGTTCGTTATAGAAACTGTATTTGTGACTGTTTGTAAATGACTGTTTTATGTCAAGAATGCTGGAGAAGCATTTTGACCGTCTTGAGGATTAAGGTCATGAAGACTGAACTGATAAAGTTGCAACTGCTGACGGAGAGTCAATGGAGGACGTCTCGCGTAGCAAGGTCGATCGAGGTCTTGACCAGCCTCGGCTCGATTTAAATGGTGAGCTTCCGGTACGGTGGATGAGGGACCAAGGAAGCGGCCTATGAGTGAAGCGCTAGGTCACCTGCGAAGGATCCTAGAGGGTGCTGACCATACGGTGCTCGGGCTCTGGGTCGCCGAAGATACCCACACGTGCGTCGTGGAAGATATTGGAACAAGGAGTAAGAGTTGTTTTCTGAAACCGGGCATGGATCTGGTTGATTGACCTTGCTGGTCCTCAACAGATGAGTCCATGGCTCTTTTATATGGATCTGTGGGTTGATCTTGCTGATCTTCCACGGAGACTCCATTCTATTATATGAATATATTGCCGGTTACTATGAGCTAGGAACTATGGAAAAGGCCCCTGAGAGAACAGGTGGTGAGCGTTCTGGTTGCCAATGATGCCATAAGTATACCGATGAAAGAATGACTGGAAATAAGGATTCAACTAGAGACTTTGAGGATTGTCATCAGTGACATAATGGTTTTATTAAAGGATTGTTTTAAAGCTAGCTGATGCTAAGAAAAAGGCAATTTCATATTGGGTGTGTAAGTGGTGTGGCTAGTTTTATGTTTGCATGAACTTCCGGCTAGGGGGCCTTGGAACTCTTTTCCTTGGTACCCGGGACAAAACCTAACCAAATTCCAAATTGGATCCCATCACTACAGTGGTTGGGTGGTTGGCTAACCCATGGGATCGGATGGGGTTAGGCTGGATTGATGGATCCGTAAATCGAGACTCAATTTCCGTTATTACGGTAGATGAAATAAGTCCCGGATAGTAATTGTTCTATGGATAGGAATCAACGGCTGTGCCTCTTGATGGGGAAAAAAGCGTTGATCCCAATGATCCAAGTGCAAGTTTCTTCCTTGATCTGACCGAGTATCTTTATAGGTGCAGTCGGATCAGTTTGATCATTATTAATGGTCTAAGATTCCTCCCCAGCCTTCGAGGTATACAGGAGTAAGAATCTCCCTTTCTGATCTTATAATTATTCCCTCTCTAAAATAAAAGAAAGTTCTGTTTAACAAAGGAAGACCCTTTTCCTAGAATACTTCTCAAGAGTCCCACCTGTTTTAAGGATTCAGAACAATGAGTTCAGAAGTGAGAATCGATGTTTTGGATATCAAGGTTTTGGTCTTCATTCGAGTACGGCCCAAAAGAAGTTCTTTATCTCTTGGGAAGTATATGAAGTTATCCCCCAGATATTGTGAGCCTTATATCTGAATTCAATGAAAGTAGGTGACTTAGCCTACAAGCTTCTTTTATCTCTTCATCTCAAAATTCTTAATGTCTTCTATAGAAAAATGTGTCAAACCCAAATCATGGAAAGACGGTAAAACTTCAGTGGCAAGTTACCGTTAGCTTCTAAGTTACGCTAGCTCCTTCCTTTATATAAGTCGTAACTTTTACTTGTCGCTCACAGTAATCTTACTTCCATCGATCTCCTTTCTTTCTTAATCTCCTTCATGGCTTGGCAACAAGAACTAGTTTTATCCATAATGATTCCTCACCTTCAAGACGCAAGTGAATCTGTGAAGAAGGATTTTATAGAGCAGTATGAGCGCTCACTTTTTCCTCACTTGGGAACTTCTGTAGCACAAACCAAATGGCGGACCTATCAAAACATAACTAGGGTAACACCCTGGGGTCAGCAGCACTTTCGTAACAATGTCCGCTTGGCCATGGTTATTGAAGCTTTGGGTTTGGGTCCCCGATACTACTGTGTCATGAGATCAAGGCATCTTGGGTTTTCTGAGCGGGTCTTCTTACTGGCATGTTTTCTTCCTCATGAGAAGATATGCCTTTATCCCGTTTTTGGCTTGCCTCTCAGAGGTCCTTTTGTTAGATCACCTCATACCACTGAGATAGGTGCAGCAATAACCAACAGAATTATTCCCATAGATGAGTTACCTTATACTTGTGCAGCTTGTGAGGACTGCTTTTGTGATCATATGATGGACGGGCTTATGGAAGTGTAAAGAGTTCTTCTATCTTTACTGTATAAGTTTCGAGAATGAATAAAGTTTAAATCTTGTTCTTATTTTGAATCTTGCTCTCTTTAAGACGTTTCTTGGTGGTTAATCTTGATTAAAATTTTTCTCTAAGTCTCATATTCGTGCATCTTGCAAAATTATCCCAGTTTGCGAGATGAGGACATCTCGCATTTTTTAAGTGGGGTAGAATGTAAGATTCCTCCCCCCCCCCCCTTTTTGATGTCTAGTATCTTTCCCTGTAATCAATCCCTCTTCAGAAATATAAAGACCTTGTTTCTATCTGTTTTAGCCTAGAGAGAGAAAAATATTCTAGAGAGAGAATATTCAGATTTTGAATAATTTTGGATAGAAAAAGATCTCTTCTAATTCAGATGAGTTTCCCTGAAACAGAAATTCAAAAAGAATTTTCCAATGTGCAATTGGAATTAATTGGAAATAGGTATAAAGAACCTTAGTCTAAGGATCTAGATTTTCAGAAATCTTTAGACTATGGTCCAATTAAGGTTCCTATGGACCAATAGCATCAATCCATGTGTAGGGAGGAGATAAATCCAACTTGTAAAAAGAAAATACCCAAAAATGAGTAAATGCTCACATGAGGTGAAGAGTTGAAAATGTACAAGGTTTATTAGTAAAAAACTATGTGCAATATTAAAAATATGAGATATTTTGGGTATAATGATTTTATTATGACACATATGTAAGGAAGGGGAGTCCCTTAAATTCTCACATAAGATGAAGAGTTGAAAATGTACAAGGTTTATTAGTAAAAAACTATGAGCAATATTAAAATGATTCCATTATGACACATATGTAAGGAAGGGGAGTTCTTTAAAGGAGGTGCATATTTCACATAAGATGAAGAGTTGAAAATGTACAAGGTTTATTAGTAAAAAACTATGAGCAATATTAAAATGATTCCATTATGACACATATGTAAGGAAGGGGAGTTCTTTAAAGGAGGTGCATATTTCACATAAGATGAAGAGTTGAAAATGTACAAGGTTTATTAGTAAAAAAACTATGAGCAATATTAAAATGATTCCATTATGACACATATGTAAGGAAGGGGAGTTCTTTAAAGGAGGTGCATATTTCACATGCTTGAATGAGTTTTAAACTCATAAAAATTGAGATATTTCATCTCTCCTCTCTCCTCATTCAAGTCTAGTTCCAAAAAGTTAGCTTAACTGACCTAAAAATGGTTCAATTATTGACCAAACTGATTTAGAAAATTCTAGAATCAGTTTGTTTGGTTAGGAGCTCAATTTTTCCTATAAATAGAAGCCTCCCCCTTGTTGAAAAATAGATAGTGTTTATGCATCGTTACTCTACTCCACCTAAGCCAAGAACTGTGAATTCATTTAATAATTCACTAGTTTTTGGAGCTTCCCTCTTTCTTCAATCCCCATTAGTGGCTCCATCAACATACTTAACCAATTGATTGGTTGGGGGCCTCTACCGTGAACAAAGAATCAAGCAATTTGGAAGGTAATTAGTGAATATTGATCTTTTCTATAATTTCTTAATGTTTCTCTCTTCTCAACCCCTCTCAAGCTTGAGAAGCTTAATTGGTATGGTTTTTTTAAATGCTATTAAAGTTAATTGGTGAATATTAGTGAAGAGTTACATAATTTAATAAATGCTATTGAAGTTAATTTTCATTTATGTTTAAATTTTAATGGTTTTTATGTAATTTCTCTCTCTCACTCAAGAAATGGTCATACTCATGACCCATTCTCAATCCAAATCAAGCTTTTCATAAAGCTTTTCCTTAACCCAAGATTAAGCTATGCTTGAGGCCAAATTAATGGCTTTTTCTATACTTTTAGTTTTTGCATATTGATGATTCAATCCATTATAGTTTAATGATCCAATTAGAGATCATTTTAATTATTTTCCTTAATGATAAGCTTTATCCCTTAGAAAAATTGAGATTTATCAGTCATAGCAGCGGAGCTATGGCAAAATTTTTATAAAAATTATGCATAAAATAATCTCATTCAAAGTATAAAAAGAGGACTTTCTACCATATTCTAGGAATTATCATCCTAGATTAATTGAAAGAATTTCATTACAATCATGGAGAAATTGAATTTTAATATCATGCATAAAGGATAAGTTTTTATATCAAAAGTGTTATTTTTACCATTTTTATTTCATGCATAGAAGTATGCATAAAGGAAAATTTTCATATCAAAAGTGTTACTTTTATCATTTTAATTTTCATGCATAGAAGTATGCATAAAGGAAAAATTTTTATATCAAAAGTGTTACTTTTATCATTTTTAATTTTCATGCATAGAAGTATGCATAAAAGAAATTTTTTTATATCAAAAGTGTTACTTTTATCATTTTTAATTTTCATGCATAGAAGTATGCATAAAAGTTGATTATTTTATTATAAAAGTGTGACTTTTATCATAATTGAATTTCATGCATAGAGATATGCATAAAAGTTGATTATTTTATTGTAAGAGTGTTACTTTTATCATATTGGATTTCATGCATAGAGGTATGCATAAAAGATATTCTTTTTATACTAAAAGTGTGATTTTCCTCATAAATGGATTTTATGCATAACTTAGATGCATAAGAGAAATTCTTTTATTCTAAAAGTGTAATTCCTACTAAATTGAATTTATGCATAAGAAGATGCATTAAAAATTTGATTTTTAATTCAAAAGTGTCATTCTCATCTAAATTGAATTTATGCATAGGAAGATGCATAAAAGATTGAATTTTAATTCAAAAGTGTCATTTTCATTTAAAATGAATTTATGCATAGGAAGATGCATAAAAGATTGATTTTACTTCGGAAGTATTAATCTCCTTAAATAGAATTTATGGATAAGTAAATGTGTAAAGAAATCTTATATCAAATATAAGAATTCTCTTGTATTCTATAAATAGATATGAGATGTGATAGGATGTGATAAGAGGTGTATAAGAGGTGATAAGATGAATTAAGATGTGATAGGATGTGATAAGAGGTGTATAAGAGGTGATAAGAGGTGATAAGATGAATTAAGATGTGATAAGATGTGTATGGGATGAGGTAAGAAGTGTATGTGATAGGATAAGATGTATATGGGTTGTGATAGGGCAAGAATGGATGTGATGTAAAAGATTAGATGTGAAGGCATATGGGGTTATATGAATGGGAATGTGGAAATGGATGTATGTATATGGATGTGTGGATGTGGAGATGGGAGTATGGATGTATGAATATGAAAATAGATGTATACATGAAGATGTATATGCATAGATATGAATGTGGATGTATAGATGTGAATGGGAATGTGGATGTGAATGTGGATGTAGATGTGGATGTATAGATGTGAACGGGAATGTGGATATGGATGTATAGATGTGAATGTGGATGTACGGATGTGAATGTGGATGTAGATGTGGATGTATAGATGTGAATGGGAATGTGGATGTGAATGTGGATGTAGATGTGGATGAATAGATGTGAATGGGAATGTGGATGTGGATGTATGTATGTATGTATGTGGATGTATGTATGTATGTGGATGTATGTATGTATGTGGATGTAGATGTGGATGTATAGATGTGAATGGGAATGTGGATGTGGATGTATGTGAATGTGGATGTAGATGTGGATGTATAGATGTGAATGGGAATGTGGATGTGGATGTATGTATGTATGTGGATGTGGATGTATGAATGAGGACGTGATAATGAATGTATGCATGTGGATGTGGATATGGATGTGTATGTATGAATGCGGATATGGATGTGGATATGGATGTGTATGTATGAATGTGGATATGGGATGTGGATGTATAAATGAGGATGTGAAAATGGAGATAAGCATGTAGATGTGGATGTATGGATGTGAATGTGGATGTGGATGTGGATGTATGGATGTGGATATGGATGTGAATATATGATATGTGATATGAAGGAATCTGAAGTGAAGAGATGGAAAATGATGTGATTGGATGAGTACACATATAAATGAAATGTGGAATAAGTAATGTGGATTGTATGAGGGATAATGTGGAAAAATGAGAGTTAATATAGAAATTGTATTTGTAAACTGTTGTAAATGCTGTTTGTAAATGGCTGTTTTATGTCAAGAATGCTGGGAAAGCATTTTGACCGTCTTGTGATTAAGGTCGTGGAGACCTATCTGATAAAGTTGCAACTGCTGACGGAGAGTCAATGGAGGACGTCTCGCGTAGCAAGGTCGGCCGAGGTCTTAACCAGCCTCGGTTCGATTAAAATGGTGAGCTTCCGGTGTACGGTGGATGAGGGACCAAGGAAGCGGCCTATGAGTGAAGCGCTAGGTCACCTGCGAAGGATCCTAGAGGGTGCTGACCATACGGTTCTCGGGCTCTGGGTCGCCCAGGATACCCACGCGTGCGTCGAGGAAGATATTGGAACAAGGAGTAAGAGTTGTTTTCTGGAACCGGGCATGGATCTGGTTGACTGACCTTGCTGGTCCTCAACGGATGAGTCCATGGCTCTTTTATATGGATCTGTTGTTTGATCTTGCTGATCTTCAACGAGAGTCCATCTTGATAAGTGATTATATTGTTGAGTATTATGGGCTAGGAACTATTGAAACGGCCCCTGTGTGGACAGGTGGTGAGCGTTCTAGTTGCCAATGATGCCATAGATACTCTGATGAAGGAATGATGGGAAATTATGAATCAACTGGATAAATTGGAAGATTGTGATCAGTGGTACTATGGTTTCATTAAAGGATTGTTTTAAAGTTAGCTGATGCTAAGAAAAAAGGCAATTTTCATATTGGGTGTGTAAGTGGTGTGGCTAGTTTTATGTTTGCATGAACTTCCGGCTAGGGGGCCTTGGAACTCTTTCCTTGGTACCCGGGACAAAACCTAACCAAATTCCAAATTGGATCCCATCACTACAGTGGTTGGGTGGTTGGCTAACCCATGGGATCGGATGGGGTTAGGCTGGATTGATGGATCCGTAAATCGAGACTCAATTTCCGTTATTACGATAGATGAAATAAGTCCCGGATAGTAATTGTTCTATGGATAGGAATCAACGGCTGTGCCTCTTGATGGGGAAAAAAGCGTTGATCCCAATGATCCAAGTGCAAGTTTCTTCCTTGATCTGACCGAGTATCTTTATAGGTGCAGTCGGATCAGTTTGATCATTATTAATGGTCTAAGATTCCTCCCCAGCCTTCGAGGTATACAGGAGTAAGAATCTCCCTTTCTGATCTTATAATTATTCCCTCTCTAAAATAAAAGAAAGTTCTGTTTAACAAAGGAAGACCCTTTTCCTAGAATACTTCTCAAGAGTCCCACCTGTTTTAAGGATTCAGAACAATGAGTTCAGAAGTGAGAATCGATGTTTTGGATATCAAGGTTTTGGTCTTCATTCGAGTACGACCCAAAAGAAGTTCTTTATCTCTTGGGAAGTATATGAAGTTATCCCCCAGATATTGTGAGCCTTATATCTGAATTCAATGAAAGTAGGTGACTTAGCCTACAAGCTTCTTTTATCTCTTCATCTCAAAATTCTTAATGTCTTCTATAGAAAAATGTGTCAAACCCAAATCATGGAAAGACGGTAAAACTTCAGTGGCAAGTTACCGTTAGCTTCTAAGTTACGCTAGCTCCTTCCTTTATATAAGTCGTAACTTTTACTTGTCGCTCACAGTAATCTTACTTCCATCGATCTCCTTTCTTTCTTAATCTCCTTCATGGCTTGGCAACAAGAACTAGTTTTATCCATAATGATTCCTCACCTTCAAGACGCAAGTGAATCTGTGAAGAAGGATTTTATAGAGCAGTATGAGCGCTCACTTTTTCCTCACTTGGGAACTTCTGTAGCACAAACCAAATGGCGGACCTATCAAAACATAACTAGGGTAACACCCTGGGGTCAGCAGCACTTTCGTAACAATGTCCGCTTGGCCATGGTTATTGAAGCTTTGGGTTTGGGTCCCCGATACTACTGTGTCATGAGATCAAGGCATCTTGGGTTTTCTGAGCGGGTCTTCTTACTGGCATGTTTTCTTCCTCATGAGAAGATATGCCTTTATCCCGTTTTTGGCTTGCCTCTCAGAGGTCCTTTTGTTAGATCACCTCATACCACTGAGATAGGTGCAGCAATAACCAACAGAATTATTCCCATAGATGAGTTACCTTATACTTGTGCAGCTTGTGAGGACTGCTTTTGTGATCATATGATGGACGGGCTTATGGAAGTGTAAAGAGTTCTTCTATCTTTACTGTATAAGTTCCGAGAATGAATAAAGTTTAAATCTTGTTCTTATTTTGAATCTTGCTCTCTTTAAGACGTTTCTTGGTGGTTAATCTTGATTAAAATTTTTCTCTAAGTCTCATATTCGTGCATCTTGCAAAATTATCCCAGTTTGCGAGATGAGGACATCTCGCATTTTTTAAGTGGGGTAGAATGTAAGATTCCTCCCCCCCCCCCCCCCCCTTTTTGATGTCTAGTATCTTTCCCTGTAATCAATCCCTCTTCAGAAATATAAAGACCTTGTTTCTATCTGTTTTAGCCTAGAGAGAGAAAAATATTCTAGAGAGAGAATATTCAGATTTTGAATAATTTTGGATAGAAAAAGATCTCTTCTAATTCAGATGAGTTCCCCTGAAACAGAAATTCAAAAAGAATTTTCCAATGTGCAATTGGAATTAATTGGAAATAGGTATAAAGAACCTTAGTCTAAGGGTCTAGATTTTCAGAAATCTTTAGACTATGGTCCAATTAAGGTTCCTATGGACCAATAGCATCAATCCATGTGTAGGGAGGAGATAAATCCAACTTGTAAAAAGAAAATACCCAAAAATGAGTAAATGCTCACATGAGGTGAAGAGTTGAAAATGTACAAGGTTTATTAGTAAAAAACTATGTGCAATATTAAAAATATGAGATATTTTGGGTATAATGATTTTATTATGACACATATGTAAGGAAGGGGAGTCCCTTAAATTCTCACATAAGATGAAGAGTTGAAAATGTACAAGGTTTATTAGTAAAAAACTATGAGCAATATTAAAATGATTCCATTATGACACATATGTAAGGAAGGGGAGTTCTTTAAAGGAGGTGCATATTTCACATAAGATGAAGAGTTGAAAATGTACAAGGTTTATTAGTAAAAAACTATGAGCAATATTAAAATGATTCCATTATGACACATATGTAAGGAAGGGGAGTTCTTTAAAGGAGGTGCATATTTCACATAAGATGAAGAGTTGAAAATGTACAAGGTTTATTAGTAAAAAAACTATGAGCAATATTAAAATGATTCCATTATGACACATATGTAAGGAAGGGGAGTTCTTTAAAGGAGGTGCATATTTCACATGCTTGAATGAGTTTTAAACTCATAAAAATTGAGATATTTCATCTCTCCTCTCTCCTCATTCAAGTCTAGTTCCAAAAAGTTAGCTTAACTGACCTAAAAATGGTTCAATTATTGACCAAACTGATTTAGAAAATTCTAGAATCAGTTTGTTTGGTTAGGAGCTCAATTTTTCCTATAAATAGAAGCCTCCCCCTTGTTGAAAAATAGATAGTGTTTATGCATCGTTACTCTACTCCACCTAAGCCAAGAACTGTGAATTCATTTAATAATTCACTAGTTTTTGGAGCTTCCCTCTTTCTTCAATCCCCATTAGTGGCTCCATCAACATACTTAACCAATTGATTGGTTGGGGGCCTCTACCGTGAACAAAGAATCAAGCAATTTGGAAGGTAATTAGTGAATATTGATCTTTTCTATAATTTCTTAATGTTTCTCTCTTCTCAACCCCTCTCAAGCTTGAGAAGCTTAATTGGTATGGTTTTTTTAAATGCTATTAAAGTTAATTGGTGAATATTAGTGAAGAGTTACATAATTTAATAAATGCTATTGAAGTTAATTTTCATTTATGTTTAAATTTTAATGGTTTTTATGTAATTTCTCTCTCTCACTCAAGAAATGGTCATACTCATGACCCATTCTCAATCCAAATCAAGCTTTTCATAAAGCTTTTCCTTAACCCAAGATTAAGCTATGCTTGAGGCCAAATTAATGGCTTTTTCTATACTTTTAGTTTATGCATATTGATGATTCAATCCATTATAGTTTAATGATCCAATTAGAGATCATTTTAATTATTTTCCTTAATGATAAGCTTTATCCCTTAGAAAAATTGAGATTTATCAGTCATAGCAGCGGAGCTATGGCAAAATTTTTATAAAAATTATGCATAAAATAATCTCATTCAAAGTATAAAAAGAGGACTTTCTACCATATTCTAGGAATTATCATCCTAGATTAATTGAAAGAATTTCATTACAATCATGGAGAAATTGAATTTTAATATCATGCATAAAGGATAAGTTTTTATATCAAAAGTGTTATTTTTACCATTTTTATTTCATGCATAGAAGTATGCATAAAGGAAAATTTTCATATCAAAAGTGTTACTTTTATCATTTTAATTTTCATGCATAGAAGTATGCATAAAGGAAAAATTTTTATATCAAAAGTGTTACTTTTATCATTTTTAATTTTCATGCATAGAAGTATGCATAAAAGAAATTTTTTTATATCAAAAGTGTTACTTTTATCATTTTTAATTTTCATGCATAGAAGTATGCATAAAAGTTGATTATTTTATTATAAAAGTGTGACTTTTATCATAATTGAATTTCATGCATAGAGATATGCATAAAAGTTGATTATTTTATTGTAAGAGTGTTACTTTTATCATATTGGATTTCATGCATAGAGATATGCATAAAAGATATTCTTTTTATACTAAAAGTGTGATTTTCCTCATAAATGGATTTTATGCATAACTTAGATGCATAAGAGAAATTCTTTTATTCTAAAAGTGTAATTCCTACTAAATTGAATTTATGCATAAGAAGATGTATTAAAAAATTAGTTTTTAATTCAAAAGTGTCATTCTCATCTAAATTGAATTTATGCATAGGAAGATGCATAAAAGATTGAATTTTAATTCAAAAGTGTCATTTTCATTTAAAATGAATTTATGCATAGGAAGATGCATAAAAGATTGATTTTACTTCGGAAGTATTAATCTCCTTAAATAGAATTTATGGATAAGTAAATGTGTAAAGAAATCTTATATCAAATATAAGAATTCTCTTGTATTCTATAAATAGATATGAGATGTGATAGGATGTGATAAGAGTTGTATAAGAGGTGATAAGATGAATTAAGATGTGATAGGATGTGATAAGAGGTGTATAAGAGGTGATAAGATGAATTAAGATGTGATAAGATGTGTATGGGATGAGGTAAGAAGTGTATGTGATAGGATAAGATGTATATGGGTTGTGATAGGGCAAGAATGGATGTGATGTAAAAGATTAGATGTGAAGGCATATGGGGTTATATGAATGGGAATGTGGAAATGGATGTATGTATATGGATGTGTGGATGTGGAGATGGGAGTATGGATGTATGAATGTGAAAATAGATGTATACATGAAGATGTATATGCATAGATGTGAATGTGGATGTAGATGTGGATGTATAGATGTGAATGGGAATGTGGATGTGAATGTGGATGTAGATGTGGATGTATAGATGTGAACGGGAATGTGGATATGGATGTATGGATGTGAATGTGGATGTACGGATGTGAATGTGGATGTAGATGTGGATGTATAGATGTGAATGGGAATGTGGATGTGAATGTGGATGTAGATGTGGATGAATAGATGTGAATGGGAATGTGGATGTGGATGTATGTATGTATGTATGTGGATGTATGTATGTATGTGGATGTAGATGTGGATGTATAGATGTGAATGGGAATGTGGATGTGGATGTATGTGAATGTGGATGTAGATGTGGATGTATAGATGTGAATGGGAATGTGGATGTGGATGTATGTATGTATGTATGTGGATGTATGTATGTATGTGGATGTAGATGTGGATGTATAGATGTGAATGGGAATGTGGATGTGGATGTATGTGAATGTGGATGTAGATGTGGATGTATAGATGTGAATGGGAATGTGGATGTGGATGTATGTATGTATGTGGATGTGGATGTATGAATGAGGACGTGATAATGAATGTATGCATGTGGATGTGGATATGGATGTGTATGTATGAATGCGGATATGGATGTGGATATGGATGTGTATGTATGAATGTGGATATGGGATGTGGATGTATAAATGAGGATGTGAAAATGGAGATAAGCATGTAGATGTGGATGTATGGATGTGAATGTGGATGTGGATGTGGATGTATGGATGTGGATATGGATGTGAATATATGATATGTGATATGAAGGAATCTGAAGTGAAGAGATGGAAAATGATGTGATTGGATGAGTACACATATAAATGAAATGTGGAATAAGTAATGTGGATTGTATGAGGGATAATGTGGAAAAATGAGAGTTAATATAGAAATTGTATTTGTAAACTGTTGTAAATGCTGTTTGTAAATGGCTGTTTTATGTCAAGAATGCTGGGAAAGCATTTTGACCGTCTTGTGATTAAGGTCGTGGAGACCTATCTGATAAAGTTGCAACTGCTGACGGAGAGTCAATGGAGGACGTCTCGCGTAGCAAGGTCGGCCGAGGTCTTGACCAGCCTCGGTTCGATTAAAATGGTGAGCTTCCGGTACGGTGGATGAGGGACCAAGGAAGCGGCCTATGAGTGAAGCGCTAGGTCACCTGCGAAGGATCCTAGAGGGTGCTGACCATACGGTGCTCGGGCTCTGGGTCGCCCAGGATACCCACGCGTGCGTCGAGGAAGATATTGGAACAAGGAGTAAGAGTTGTTTTCTGGAACCGGGCATGGATCTGGTTGACTGACCTTGCTGGTCCTCAACGGATGAGTCCATGGCTCTTTTATATGGATCTGTTGTTTGATCTTGCTGATCTTCAACGAGAGTCCATCTTGATAAGTGATTATATTGTTGAGTATTATGGGCTAGGAACTATTGAAACGGCCCCTGTGTGGACAGGTGGTGAGCGTTCTAGTTGCCAATGATGCCATAGATACTCTGATGAAGGAATGATGGGAAATTATGAATCAACTGGATAAATTGGAAGATTGTGATCAGTGGTACTATGGTTTCATTAAAGGATTGTTTTAAAGTTAGCTGATGCTAAGAAAAAAGGCAATTTTCATATTGGGTGTGTAAGTGGTGTGGCTAGTTTTATGTTTGCATGAACTTCCGGCTAGGGAGCCTTGGAACTCTTTCCTTGGTACCCGGGACAAAACCTAACCAAATTCCAAATTGGATCCCATCACTACAGTGGTTGGGTGGTTGGCTAACCCATAGGATCGGATGGGTTAGGCTGGATTGATGGATCCGTAAATCGAGACTCAATTTCCGTTATTACGATAGATGAAATAAGTCCCGGATAGTAATTGTTCTATGGATAGGAATCAACGGCTGTGCCTCTTGATGGGGAAAAAAGCGTTGATCCCAATGATCCAAGTGCAAGTTTCTTCCTTGATCTGACCGAGTATCTTTATAGGTGCAGTCGGATCAGTTTGATCATTATTAATGGTCTTGACTACGTTAGAGTAAAAAGTTATCCTGGAGGAATCGCCCGTGCTTTCCGGATAAGGGAAGTTTTTCCGGGTTCGGTTTTGGAAAAACCGACGGATTAGTCTTTTGTCCGGATATCCGTGGTGGACGAGGCCCCGAGTGTGGGACCCTGCCTCGCGCAAGAAGTGCTACTTCCGCATCTAGTACCCCGAATCCGTTGCGCGGTTGGAATAGGGGTCTCAAATTAAAAATGATAAAAGTAACACTTTTGATATAAAAATTTTTCCTTTATGCATACTTCTATGCATGAAAATTAAAATTGATAAAAGTAACACTTTTGATATAAAAAATTTTCCTTTATGCATACTTCTATGCATGAAAATTAAAAATGATAAAAATAACACTTTTGATATAAAAATTTATCCACTATGCATACTTCTATGCATGAAATAAAAATGGTAAAAATAACACTTTTGATATAAAAATTTATCCATTATGCATACTTCTATGCATGAAATAAAAATGGTAAAAATATCACTTTTGATATAAAAAATTATCCATTATGCATACTTCTATGCATGAAATAAAAATGGTAAAAATAACACTTTTGATATAAAAATTTATCCACTATGCATACTTCTATGCATGAAATAAAAATGGTAAAAATAACACTTTTGATATAAAAATTTATCCATTATGCATACTTCTATGCATGAAATCAAAATGGTAAAAATATCACTTTTGATATAAAAATTTATCCATTATGCATACTTATATGCATGAAATAACAATGGTAAAAATAACACTTTTGATATAAAAACTTATCCTTTATGCATGATATTAAAATTCAATTTCTCCATGATTGTAATGAAATTCTTTCAATTAATCTAGGATGATAATTCCTTGAATATGGTAGGAAGTCCTCTTTTTATGCTTTGAATGAGATTATTTTATGCATAATTTTTATAAAAATTTTGCCATAGCTCCGCTGCTATGACTGATAAATCTCAATTTTTCTAAGGGATAATGCTTATCATTAAGAAAATAATTAAAATGATCTCTAATTGGATTATTAATCCATAATGGATTGAATCATTAATATACATAAACTAAAAGCATAGAAAAAAGCCATTAATTTGGCCTCAAGCATAGCTTAATCTTGGGTTAAGGAAAAGCTTTATGAAAAGCTTGATTTGGATTGAGAATGGGTCATGAGTATGACCATTTCTTGAGTGAGAGAGAGAATTTACATAAAAATCATTAGAATTTAAACATAAATGAAAATTAACTTCAATAGCATTATGTAACTCTTCACTACTATTCAAACTTCAATAGCATTTAAAAAAAACCATACCAATTAAACTTCTCAAGCTTGAGAGGGGTTGAGAAGAGAGAAACATTGAGAAATTATAGAAAGATCAATATTCACTAATTACCTTACAACTTGCTTGATTCTTTGTTCACGGTAGAGGCCCCCAACCAATCAATTGGTTAAGTATGTTGATGGAGCCACTAATGGGGATTGAAGAAAGAGGGTAGCTCCAAAAACTAGTGAATTATTAAATGAATTCACAGTTCTTGGCTTAGGTGGAGTAGAGTAACGATACATAAACACTATCTATTTTTCAACAAGGGGGAGGCTTCTATTTATAGGAAAAATTGAGCTCCTAACCAAACAAACTGATTCTAGAATTTTCTAAATCAGTTTGGTCAATATTTGACCATTTTTAGGTCAGTTAAGCTAACTTTTTGGAACTAGACTTGAATGAGGAGAGAGGAGAGATGAAATATCTCAATTTTTATGAGTTTAAAACTCATTCAAGCATGTGAAATATGCACCTCCTTTAAATAACTCACCTTCCTTACATATGTGTCATAATGGAATCATTTTAATATTGCTCATAGTTTTTTTACTAATAAACCTTGTACATTTTCAACTCTTCATCTTATGTGAAATATGCACCTCCTTTAAAGAATTCCCCTTCCTTACATATGTGTCATAATGGAATCATTTTAATATTGCTCATAGTTTTTTACTAATAAACCTTGTACATTTTCAACTCTTCATCTTATGTGAAATATGCACCTCCTTTAAAGAATTCCCCTTCCTTACATATGTGTCATAATGGAATCATTTTAATATTGCTCATAGTTTTTTACTAATAAACCTTGTACATTTTCAACTCTTCACCTTATGTGAGCATTTACTCATTTTTGGGTATCTTCTTTTTACAAATTTGGATTTATCTCTTCCCTACACATGGATTGATGCTATTGGCCCATAGGAACCTTAATTGGACCATAGTCTAAAGATTTCTGAAAATCTAGACCCTTAGACTAAGGTTCTTTATACCTATTTCCAATTAATTCCAATTGCACATTGGAAAATTCTTTTTGAATTTCTGTTTCAGGGGAACTCATCTGAATTATAAGAGATATTTTTCTATCCAAAAATATTAAAAATTTGAATATTCTCTCTCTAGAATATTTTCTCTCTCTAGGTTAAAACAGTTAGAAACAAGTCTTTTATATTTATGAAGAGGGATTGATTACAGGGGAAGATGCTGGACATTTTGAGAGGCTGGGGAGGAATCTTACATTCTCTCCCACTTGAAAAACGCGAGATGCCCTCATCTCGCAAACTGGGGGTAATTTCGCAAGATGCACAAGTATGAGACTGAGAGAAATTTTTTTTTTAAATTAAGATTAACCACCAATTAAAAAAAAAGTCTCAAGAGAGCAAGATTCAAGATAAGAACAAGATTTAAACTTTATTCATTCTCGGAACTTATACAGTAATAGAAGAATTCTTTACACTTCCATAAGCCCGTCCATCATATGATCACAAAAGCAGTCCTCACAAGCTGCACAAGTATAAGGTAACTCATCTATGGGAATGATTCTGTGGGTTATTGCTGCGCCTATCTCAGTGGTATGAGGTGTTCTAACAAAAGGACCTCTGAGAGGCAAGCCAAAAACGGGGTAAAGGCATATCTTCTCATGAGGAAGAAAACACGCTAGTAAGAAGACCCGCTCAGAAAACCCAAGATGTCTTGATCTCATGACGCAGTAGTATCGAGGACCCAAACCCAAGGCTTCGATAACCATGGCCAAGCGGACATTGTTACGAAAGTGCTGCTGACCCCAGGGTGTTACCCTAGTTATGTCTTGATAGGTCCGCCATTTGGTCTGCGCTACAGAAGTTCCTAGGTGAGGAAAAAGTGAGCGCTCATACTGTTCTATAAAATCCTTCTTCACAGACTCACTTGCGTCTTGAAGGTGAGGAATCATTATGGATAAAACTAATTCTTGTTGCCAAGCCATGAAGGAGATTAAGAAAGAAAGGAGATCGATGGGAGTAAGATTACTGTGAACGACAAGTAAAAGTTACGACTTATATAAAGGAAGGAGCTAGCGTAACTTAGAAGCCAACGGTAACTTGCCACTGAAGTTTTACCGTCTTTCCATGATTTGGGTTTGACATATTTTTCTATAGAAGGCATTTAGAACTTTGAGATGAGGCGATAAAAGAAGTTCGTAAGCTAAATCACCTACTTTCTTTGGTCCACAATATCTGGGAGATAACTTCTTATACTTCCCAAGAGATAAAGAACTTCTTTTGGGCCGTACTCGAGACCAAAACCTTGATATCCAAAACATCGATTCTCACTTCTGAACTCGTTGTTCTGAATCCTTAAAACAGGTGGGACTCTTGAGAAGTATTCAGGGAAAAGGTTCTTTCTTTTTTAAACAGAATCTTTCTTTTATTTTAGAGAGAGAATAATTATAAGATCAGAAAGGGAGATTCTTACTCCTGTATACCTCGAAGGCTGGGGGAGAATCTTACATTCTACCCCACTTGAAAAGTGCGAGATGTCCTCATCTCGCAAGGTAGAGGACAACTCTTTTTCTTAAGATTCAATTTATTCTGGGGTTCCTTATATTCTGGTCAACCCAACAGAATACGGGGATAATTATCCCCTATATAGAACTCATCATTAAATAACAATTCATTCAGATCATATCATTCATATCTTTAACACGATAATGGTCCATTAGACCAAAAATTTCCTTCTGAACATTCCTCCACGGAATTTAAGTTAAGCAAGTTCTCAATTTGTCATCCCTTAACACCATCTACCGTCTCAAGTATTAACAGTAGCAATTTGACAACATAATCCACTAATCTCATAGTGATTTGCTGAATCATTTTCATCATTTATCATTACAGGGACTCGTCCCAATCATCCACATTGTGGTTTCGCTCAGCTTATTACATTTCAACCCATTTTCAAGGATCATCATTTTTCAATCAGAATCCAAATCAATTCATCAGTTCCCAAACAGAATTAAAAATCATATCAACCACATTCAAAATCATCATCTGGATAGCATTAACGCTTATAATTTCAAGTCTTAGATTTACTCGTATATACTGTCGGTAAAGAGCTGCAGTTATACCCTCGGAATATATGGATAGTCATGATACTCGAAACTATAAGGTAAATACCATCATGTCTAGGTCTCAAGCAAGTCAGGGTTCCATACAGTTGCGGTACTTCCAATTGAAGACCCAATTACTAATTTACGAATTTCAATTTGAATTAACAATTTGTATGAATTATATCAAACAATTACAACCTTTTTGTGCGTCTTGATAAACTTTTGATATAATTTGCTCCTCAATTGATCTTATTGGAGATCTATGACTTAAGTCTGATAAATAGATTTTTCTTTATCCGATCGTCCGTAAAAAAAACATTTGTATATTTATATACAAGTTGCAATAATTACATAGAGTGGCTCGGCTCCAAAATTCAAAATCTCTTCGAGAGACGCATAAGACGACGGTACTGGGCCATAGTCATGCCCTGTTACATAAGTTCTCTAACTGCGAAGGGAGCTATTATTTTCTCCTTAGGGATAAATCGACTAAGGAGTCTATAAATTCGACATGAAAGTCTGAAATTTCGAGGTGTCGAATGATATAGAATGACACCACGCACCATTTTCAGCTTTAACAGGATCATAGTCAATGAGAGATTCTGCCACAGCATTGTATGGTGGTTGCAATGGGCGTGGACATATTGCCCTGCAAACCACTTATGTTGTATTCTCTCCGCTGGGGTAGGAAAATATAAATCCGCGAAATGGCGTGCGAGTCTTGCTCGGCTTGTTTGAGTTGAAGCGGAAGAGATGAGATGCTCGAAGGCAAATGCAATCATATCTTGAGACTGGGTGAGGTCGGGAATACCAGATAAATGTGGAACTTTCATCTATAAAAATAATTTCTTTGATTAAAATTTCTTCATTAAAGAAGCTTACGGAATGAAAATACATTATGAAAATGCTGTTTCTGAATTCTTATTACCAATTTCAGATAAGAATTTAATTATCTTTATTAGCTTTCAAAACCGCTCTGATACCAACTGTGAGATCCCTGTTCCCACCGAGCAACGGATTCGGGGTACTAGCAGCGGAAGTAGCACTTCTCGCGCGGGACAGGGGTCCCA
This sequence comes from Cibotium barometz, assembly GCF_041138505.1. Taxonomy (NCBI): domain Eukaryota; kingdom Viridiplantae; phylum Streptophyta; class Polypodiopsida; order Cyatheales; family Cibotiaceae; genus Cibotium; species Cibotium barometz. The sequence goes on from NC_141051.1 coordinate 10,366,896, forward strand.
CACTCGGGGCCTCGCCCACGGATATCCGGACAAGAGACTAATCTGTCGGTTTGTCCAAAACCAAAACCGGAAAAACTTCCTTTACCCGGAAAGCACGGGCGATTCCACCAGGATAACTCTTTACTCTAACGTAGTCAAGATCATTACTGATCAAACTGATCTGATTGCACCTTTAACGGTACTTGGTCAAATCAAGGAAGAACTTGCACTTGGATCATTGGGATCAACGCTTTTTTCCCCATCAAGAGGCACAGCCGTTGATTCCTATCCATAGAACAATTTCTATCCGGGATTTACTTCATCTATCGTAATAATAGAAATTAAATCTCGATATACGGATCCATCAGTCCAGCCTAACCCCATCCGATCCCAGGGGTTAGCCAACCGCCCAACCACTGTAGTGATGGGATCCAATTTGGAATTTGGTTAGGTTTTGTCCCGGGTACCAAGGAAAAGAGTTCCAAGGTCCCCTAGCCGGAAGTTCATGCAAACATAAAACTAGTCATACCACTTACACACCCAATATGAAATTGCCTTTTTCTTAGCATCAACTAGCTTTAAAACAATCCTTTAATAAAACCATTATGTCACTGATGACAATCCTCAAAGTCTCTGGTTGAATCCTTATTTCCAGTCATTCTTTCATCGGTATACTTATGGCATCATTGGCAACCAAAACGCTCACCACCTGTTCTCTCAGGGGCCTTTTCCATGGTTCCTAGCTCATAGTAACCGGCAATATATTCATATAATAGAATGGAGTCTCCGTGGAAGATCAGCAAGATCAACCCACAGATCCATATAAAAGAGCCATGGACTCATCTGTTGAGGACCAGCAAGGTCAATCAACCAGATCCATGCCCGGTTTCAGAAAACAACTCTTACTCCTTGTTCCAATATCTTCCACGACGCACGTGTGGGTATCTTCGGCGACCCAGAGCCCGAGCACCGTATGGTCAGCACCCTCTAGGATCCTTCGCAGGTGACCTAGCGCTTCACTCATAGGCCGCTTCCTTGGTCCCTCATCCACCGTACCGGAAGCTCACCATTTAAATCAAGCCGAGGCTGGTCAAGACCTCGATCGACCTTGCTACGCGAGACGTCCTCCATTGACTCTCCGTCAGCAGTTGCAACTTTATCAGTTCAGTCTTCATGACCTTAATCCTCAAGACGGTCAAAATGCTTCTCCAGCATTCTTGACATAAAACAGTCATTTACAAACAGTCACAAATACAGTTTCTATAACGAACTCTTGTCTTTCCATATTATCCACTCTCGGACCACATTACTTATTCCACATTCCATTCAGTGTGTACTCGTTCTCATCCATTCATTCATATAGACTACATTATCTCACATACATCTTCATATTCATTATTCTACATACATATCCATGTTCGTACGTCTACATCATACATCCAATTTCACATTCATACATACGCATCTACATGCATACATCCACATCTACATTCATACATCCATACCTCCATTTCCACATCCACACATCCACATTCATATTCATACATCCACATTCACATGCATACATCCATTTTCACATCCTCATTCATACATCCACATTCACATACATACATCCACATCCGTATCTACATCCATACATTCACATCCACCTCTTCATTCACAATCACATCCATACATCCACATCTACATACATACATCCACATCTGTATCTACATCCATACATTCACATCCACCTCTTCATTCACAATCACATCCATACATCCACATCTACATACATACATCCACATCTACATACATACATCCATATATCCACATCTATATACATACGTCCATTTTTACATCCTCATTCATACATACACATCCACATACATACATACACATCCGTATCTACATCCATACATCCACATCCACATCAACATTCACATTCATACATATACATCTACATGTATACATCCACATCACATTCATACAACCATATTACATCCATTCTCGTCCTAACACATCCCATATACATCTTAACACATCCTAACTCATCTTAACACATTCTATCACATCTCATACACATCTTATCACATCTTTTTACATCTCATACACCTCTTATCACATCCTATCACTTTCCATACGCATCTTATCAAATCTTATCACATCTCATACACATCTTATCACATCTTTTTACATCTCATACACCTCTTATCACATCCTATCACTTTCCATACGCATCTTATCAATTCTTATCACATCTCATACACCTCTTATCACATCCTATCACTTTCCATACGCATCTTATCAATTCTTATCACATCTCATACACCTCTTATCACATCCTATCACTTTCCATACGCATCTTATCAATTCTTATCACATCTCATACACCTCTTATCACATCATATCACTTTCCATACGCATCTTATCAATTCTTATCACATCTCATACACGTCTTATCACATCTTATCACATTTCATATCTTTTTAAAAAAAAAAAGAGAATTCTTATATTTGATATAAGATTTCTCTACACATTTATTTATACATAAATTCCATTTAAGGAGACTAACACTTTCGAAATTAAAATCAATCTTTTATGCATCTTCTTATGCATAATTTCAATTTGGTAGGAAATTACACTTTTAGAATAAAAGAATTTCTCTTATGCATCTAAGTTAAGCATAAAATCCATTTATGAGGAAAATCACACTTTTAGTATAAAAAGAATATCTTTTATGCATACCTATATGCATGAAATCCAATATGATAAAAGTAACACTTTTGATATAAAATTTTTTCCTTTATGCATACTTCTATGCATGAAAATTAAAAATGATAAAAGTAACACTTTTGATATAAAAAATTTTCCTTTATGCATACTTCTATTCATGAAAATTAAAAATGATAAAAGTAACACTTTTGATAAAAAAAATTTCTTTTATGCATACTTTTATGCATGAAAATTAAAAATGATAAAAGTAACACTTTTGATATAAAAAATTTTTCTTTTATGCATACTTCTATGCATGAAAATTAAAAATGATAAAAGTAACACTTTTGATATAAAAATTTTCTTTTATGCATACTTCTATGCATGAAAATTAAAAATGATAAAAGTAACACTTTTGATATAAAATTTTTTTTCTTTATGCATACTTCTATGCATGAAAATTAAAAATGATAAAAGTAACACTTTTGATATAAAAATTTTTCCTTTATGCATACTTCTATGCATGAAAATTAAAATTGATAAAAGTAACACTTTTGATATAAAAAATTTTCCTTTATGCATACTTCTATGCATGAAAATTAAAAATGATAAAAATAACACTTTTGATATAAAAATTTATCCACTATGCATACTTCTATGCATGAAATAAAAATGGTAAAAATAACACTTTTGATATAAAAATTTATCCATTATGCATACTTCTATGCATGAAATAAAAATGGTAAAAATATCACTTTTGATATAAAAAATTATCCATTATGCATACTTCTATGCATGAAATAAAAATGGTAAAAATAACACTTTTGATATAAAAATTTATCCACTATGCATACTTCTATGCATGAAATAAAAATGGTAAAAATAACACTTTTGATATAAAAATTTATCCATTATGCATACTTCTATGCATGAAATCAAAATGGTAAAAATATCACTTTTGATATAAAAATTTATCCATTATGCATACTTATATGCATGAAATAACAATGGTAAAAATAACACTTTTGATATAAAAACTTATCCTTTATGTATGATATTAAAATTCAATTTCTCCATGATTGTAATGAAATTCTTTCAATTAATCTAGGATGATAATTCCTTGAATATGGTAGGAAGTCCTCTTTTTATGCTTTGAATGAGATTATTTTATGCATAATTTTTATAAAAATTTTGCCATAGCTCCGCTGCTATGACTGATAAATCTCAATTTTTCTAAGGGATAATGCTTATCATTAAGAAAATAATTAAAATGATCTCTAATTGGATTATTAATCCATAATGGATTGAATCATTAATATACATAAACTAAAAGCATAGAAAAAAGCCATTAATTTGGCCTCAAGCATAGCTTAATCTTGGGTTAAGGAAAAGCTTTATGAAAAGCTTGATTTGGATTGAGAATGGGTCATGAGTATGACCATTTCTTGAGTGAGAGAGAGAATTTACATAAAAATCATTAGAATTTAAACATAAATGAAAATTAACTTCAATAGCATTATGTAACTCTTCACTACTATTCAAACTTCAATAGCATTTAAAAAAAACCATACCAATTAAACTTCTCAAGCTTGAGAGGGGTTGAGAAGAGAGAAACATTGAGAAATTATAGAAAGATCAATATTCACTAATTACCTTACAACTTGCTTGATTCTTTGTTCACGGTAGAGGCCCCCAACCAATCAATTGGTTAAGTATGTTGATGGAGCCACTAATGGGGATTGAAGAAAGAGGGTAGCTCCAAAAACTAGTGAATTATTAAATGAATTCACAGTTCTTGGCTTAGGTGGAGTAGAGTAACGATACATAAACACTATCTATTTTTCAACAAGGGGGAGGCTTCTATTTATAGGAAAAATTGAGCTCCTAACCAAACAAACTGATTCTAGAATTTTCTAAATCAGTTTGGTCAATATTTGACCATTTTTAGGTCAGTTAAGCTAACTTTTTGAAACTAGACTTGAATGAGGAGAGAGGAGAGATGAAATATCTCAATTTTATGAGTTTAAAACTCATTCAAGCATGTGAAATATGCACCTCCTTTAAAGAACTCCCCTTCCTTACATATGTGTCATAATGGAATCATTTTAATATTGCTCATAGTTTTTTTACTAATAAACCTTGTACATTTTCAACTCTTCATCTTATGTGAAATATGCACCTCCTTTAAAGAATTCCCCTTCCTTACATATGTGTCATAATGGAATCATTTTAATATTGCTCATAGTTTTTTACTAATAAACCTTGTACATTTTCAACTCTTCATCTTATGTGAAATATGCACCTCCTTTAAAGAATTCCCCTTCCTTACATATGTGTCATAATGGAATCATTTTAATATTGCTCATAGTTTTTTACTAATAAACCTTGTACATTTTCAACTCTTCACCTTATGTGAGCATTTACTCATTTTTGGGTATCTTCTTTTTACAAATTTGGATTTATCTCTTCCCTACACATGGATTGATGCTATTGGCCCATAGGAACCTTAATTGGACCATAGTCTAAAGATTTCTGAAAATCTAGACCCTTAGACTAAGGTTCTTTATACCTATTTCCAATTAATTCCAATTGCACATTGGAAAATTCTTTTTGAATTTCTGTTTCAGGGGAACTCATCTGAATTATAAGAGATATTTTTCTATCCAAAAATATTAAAAATTTGAATATTCTCTCTCTAGAATATTTTCTCTCTCTAGGTTAAAACAGTTAGAAACAAGTCTTTTATATTTATGAAGAGGGATTGATTACAGGGGAAGATGCTGGACATTTTGAGAGGCTGGGGAGGAATCTTACAGGCACTGCCACCACCCGTCAATATCGTCTAGGTACAAAATGCTCTTTAAGTTTGGCATAGACCATTGCATCACGCAACCTAGTAAAATCGAGAAATCCTACACAAAAACTTGCCTAAAAAAAGAACCTGAAGGGCATATAACAATGGCAAATGCTTTATAAATGAATATCTTATCGTAATCTCAAGTTGAAAAGAGTGTTTTCTTTTGTTTACTGTGAATGTGATGGAATTGTATTTCCTCTTGCTTGACTGGTTGTTACCAATCGATCGGTTGTCTCGCTGATCTTATGAGGTTTGACTGGTTTTCATCAATCAATCGGTTGTCATCGGTCTACCCTAAAGCTATCCTCCCACTTTGGGGGAACAACCCACTACATGCTCAGAGTTGGTGGACCCATATCTAGGTGGATGAGCTGCTTGCTTTCGGGTGTGTGCAAGGGGCACTTAAGTGATGCAAGTAAAAGCCAGCTAAGGGGCACATGCCCCTCAAGGGGGCATGTGGGAGACTCAGTGTGGAGGCTCTGAGTTTTAAACATCACCGCCACATGGAGGATGAGGGAGCTGGGGACCCACTTAGTATTTATTCTTCACCAAGGGGGTGAGTGATGTTCAGAGTTCTAGACCCCTCCAGGAATTGTGAGATCCCTGTTCCCACCGAGCAACAAATTCGAGGTACTAACAGCGGAAGTAGCACTTCTCGCGCGGGGTAGGGGTCCCACATTCGGGGCCTCATCCCCACGGATATCCGTACAAGAGACTAATCCGTCGGTTTTTCCAAAATCGGACTCGGAAAAACTTCCCTTACCCGGAAAGCACGGGCGATTCCACCAGGATAACTTTTTTCTCTAACGTAGTCAAGACCATTACTGATCAAGCAAATCTGATTGCACCTATAAAGATGCTCGGTCAGATCAAGGAAGAAACTTGCACTTGGATCATTGGGATCAACACTTTTTTCCCCATCAAGAGGCACAGCTGTTGATTCCTATCCATAAAACAATTACTATCCGGGATTTACTTTATCTATCATAATAACAAAAATTTGAGTCTCGATTTACGGACCCATCAGTCCAGCCTAACCCCATCCGATCCCATGGGTTAGCCAACCCAGCCTAACCCCATCCGATCCCATGGGTTAGCCAACTGCCCAACCACTGTAATGATGGGATCCAATTTAGAATTTGATTTTTTTGTCCCGGGTACCAGGGAAAAGAGTTCCCAGGCCCCCTAGCCGGATGTTCATGCAAAAATAAAACTAGTCACACCACTTACACACCCAATATGAAATTGCCTTTTTTAAACAGATTCAACCAGTTTTAAAACAATCCTTTAATGAAACCATAGTATCACTGATCACAATCTTCCAATTTATCCGGTTGATTCTTAATTTCCCATCATTCCTTCATCAGAGTATCTATGGCATCATTGGCAACCAGAATGCTCACCACCTGTCCACTCAGGGGTCTTTTCAATGGTTCCTAGCCCATAATACTCGGCAATATAATCACTTATAAAAATCAAGATGGACTCTCGTTGAAGATCAGCAAGATCAACCAACAGATCCATATAAAGACCCATGGACTCATCCATTGAAGACCAGCAAGGTCAATCAACCAGATCCATGCGCGGTTTCACAAAACAACTCTTACTCCTTGTTCCAATATCTTCCTCGACGCACGTGTGGGTATCCTAGGCGACCCAGATCCCGAGCACCGTATGGTCACCACCCTCTAGGATCCTTTGTAGGTGACCTAGCGCTTCACTCATAGGCCACTTCCTTGGTCCCTCATCCACCGTACTGGAAGCTCACCATTTTAATCGAACCGAGGCTGGTCAAGACCTCGGCCGACTTTGCTACGCGAGATGTCCTCCATTGACTCTCCGTCAGCAGTTGCAACTTTATCAGTTAGGTCTCCACGACCTTAATCATAAGACGGTCAAAATGCTTCCCCAGAATTCTTGACATAAAACAACCATTTACAAACAGCATTTACAAACAGTTTACAAATACAGTTTCTATATTAACTCTCATTTTTCCACATTATCCCTCATCAATCCACATTACTTATTCCACATTCCATTTATATGTGTACTCATCCCATCACATCATTTTCCATCTCATCACTTCAGATTCCTTCACAGCATTTTCCATCCCATCACATCATTTTTCATCTCATCACTTCAGATTCCTTCACATCACATATCATATATTCACATCCATACATATATCCACATCCACATCCACATTCACATCCATACATCCACATCTACATCCATGCATCTATTTTCACATCCACATCTACATGCACATTCATGCATCTTCATCCATACATCCACATCTACATGCACATTCACATTCATACATCCACATCTATATGCGTACATTCACATCTACATGCATACATCCACATCTCCATGCATACATCCACATCCACATTCACATTCACATCCATACATTTACATCTACATGTATACATCCACCTCCACATTCACATCCACATCTATACATCTACATCTACATGCATACATCCACCTCCACATTCACATCCACATCTATACATCTACATCTACATGCATACATCCACACCTCCATGCATACATCCACATCCACATTCACATTCACATCCATACATCTACATCTACATGCATACATCCACATCTCCATGCATACCTCCCCACATCCACATTCACATTCACATCCATACATCTACATCTACATGCATACATCCACATCTCCATGCATACATCCACATCCACATTCACATTCACATCCATACATCTACATCTACATGCATACATCCACCTCCACATTCACATCCACATCTATACATCTACATCTACATGCATACATCCATACATACCCATCCACATTCACATCCATATTCTCACCCTATCACAACCCATATACATCTTATCCCATCACATCCATACATCTACATCTACATGCATACATCCACCTCCATACCTCTATGCATGAAATTCAATTATGCTAAAAGTAACACTTTTATAATAAAATATTCATCTTTTATGCATACCTCTATCCATGAAATTCAATTATACTAAAAGTAACACTTTTATAATAAAATATTCATCTCTTATGCATACCTCTATGCATGAAATTCAATTATGCTAAAAGTACCTCTTTTATAATAAAATATTCATCTCTTATGCATACCTCTATGCATGAAATTCAATTATGCTAAAAGTAACACTTTTATAATAAAATATTCATCTCTTATGCATACCTCTATGCACGAAATTCAATTATGCTAAAAGTAACACTTTTATAATAAAATATTCATCTCTTATGCATACCTCTATGCACAAAATTCAATTATGCTAAAAGTAACTCTTTTATAATAAAATATTCATCTCTTATGCATACCTCTATGCATGAAATTCAATTATGCTAAAAGTAACACGTTTATAATAAAATAAAAGATGAATTTTCTTTTACTAAATTCTAAAACTTTTGCCATAACCTCCTTTGTATGGCTGACCATTTTTCAATTTGCTACGTCTTTAAAACTAGTTAAAAGTACACCAATATTGAGATTATCCTAAAGTAAACATTTTTTTTCCACTTAATTGAGATAAACATTATCAAAATTTGACATTAATCACTTAACTATTCACCTAGGATAGAGAATGGTTGGTTTTGTTTGAGAAGAGAGGGGAATGCCTTTTGTAATGAGGCCTAACATTATAGAGAAGACATAGAGCATAAAAACCATTAAAAACCATAAAAATTTATAAAATAATTGAAAGAAAGAAGAATCACCAACTTACTAATGACTTGATAGCTTTCCTTTGGCTTGATGGTTTGAGGGTTCAACTCTTGTTTGGACAAGAGTGGCCACCAATCTTTGGAAGAGGGAAATGTCAAAAACTAATGAATTATTAACAAATTCATAGTTCTTGGCTTGGATGGAGTAGAGTAACAATGCATTAAACATTGTTAATTTTCAACAAGGGGGAGGCTTCTATTTATAGGAAAAATTGAGCTCCTAACCAAACAAACTAATTCTAGAATTTTTCAAATCAGTTAGGTTAAATTTGGTCTAGATTTTGACCTAGTTTGGTTCCTTTTTGATTTGGTTTGGTTCCCTTTTGATTTGGTTTGGTTCAAGAGAGAGGAGAGATAAAAATATCACATTATTTTTGAGTTTAAAACTCATTCAAGCATGTGAAATATGCACCTCCTTTAATGGACTCCCCTTCCTTACACGTGTCAAAATGAAATGATTATACCCAAAATATCTCATATTTTTTATATTGCTCATAGTTTTTTACTAATAAACCTTGTACATTTTCAACTCTTCATCTTATGTGAGCATTTACTCAATTTTGGATACCCAAAATATCTCATATTTTTAATATTGCTCATAGTTTTTTTACTAATAAACCTTGTATATTTTCAACTCTTCATCTTATGTGAGCATTTACTCATTTTTGGATACTAAATTTATCTCATTTTTTTTATATTACTCATAGTTTTTTACTAATAAACCTTGTACATATTCAACTCTTCATCTTATGTGAGCATTTACTCATTTTTGGATACTCAATTTATCTCATTTTTTTGATATTACTCATAGTTGTTTTACTAATAAACCTTGTACATATTCAACTCTTCATCTTATGTGAGCATTTACTCGTTTTTGGGTATCTTCTTTGACAAATTGGATTTATCTCCTCCCTACACATGGATTGATGCTATTGGCCCATAGGAATCTTAATTGGACCATAATCCAAAATTTTTTGAAAATCTAGACCCTTAGGCTAAGGTCCTTTATACCCATTTCCAATTAATTCCAATTGCACATTGGAAAGTTCTTTTTTGAATTTCTGTTTCAGGGGAACTTATTTTAATAAGATGAGATAATTTTCTATCCAAAAATATTAAAAATCTGAATATTCTCTCTCTAGAATATTTTCTTTCTCTATGACAAAACAGGCAGAGACGAGATCTCTTATAATTCTGAAGAGGGAATTGATTACAGGGAAAGATGCTGGACATCTTGAGAGGCTGGGGAGGAATCTTACATTCTCTCCCATTTGAAAAACGCGAGATGTTCTCATCTCACAAATTGAGGGTAATTTCGTAAGATGCACGAATATGAGACTGAGAGAAAATTTAATTAAGATTAACCACCAAGAAAAGTTTCAAAGAGAGCAAGACTCAAGACAAGAACAAAGATTTCAACTTTATTCACTCTTGGAACATATACAGTAAAGATAGAAGAACTTTTTACACTTCCATAAGCCCGTCCATCATATGGTCACAAAAGCAGCACTCACAAGCTGCACATGTATAAGGTAACTCATCTATGGGAATAATTCGGCTCGATATTGCAGCACCTACCTCAGAGGTCTGAGGTGATCTAACAAAAGGACCTCTAAGAGGCAAGCTAAAAACGGGATAAAGGCATATCTTCTGGTGAGAAAGAAAGCACGCTAGTAAGAAGACCCGCTCAGAAAATCCACCATGCCTTGATCTCATCATGCAATAGTATCGGGGACCCAAACCCAAGGCTTCAATAACCATAGCCAAGCGGACATTGTTACGGAAGTGCTGTCGCCCCCACGGTGTTATCCTAGTTATATCTCAACAAGTCCACCATTTGGTCTGAGCTACAAAAGTTTCCAAGTGAGGGAAAAGTGAGCGCTCATACAGTTCTATAAAATCCTTCTTCACAGACTCGCTTGCATCTTGAAGGTGAGAAATCATCATGGATAAAACCAATTCCTGCTGCCAAGCCATGAAGGAGATTAAGAAAGAAAGGGGATCGATGGAAGTAAGATTACTGTGAGCGACAAGTAAAAGTTATGACTTATATAAAGGAAGGAGCTAGCGTAACCTAGAAGCCAACGGTATCTTGCCACTGAAGTTTTACTGTCTTTCCATGATTTGGGTTTGGCACATATTTCTATAGAAGCAGGGATTTAATATTCACGTGATCACAAGATTTTTTGCAATAATAACACATGTGAACAAGTTATTCACATGTTCTCATGTTACCGTTCACAAAATAACAGGTCACTTGCCATTTGGGTTCGAACCCCTTAAAAGCTTGGCTACACATGGGAATAAGCTTTTCACATGTTCTAATGTTACCATCTTCACATAATAGCAGGTTAGTGGCCACCTAAGAAGATTTTTTATGCCCGACAAAGATAATTTTTTTAGGCCCTTGTGAAAGCTTTGTGAATATAACATGTGATCACAAGATTTTTTGTGTTATTAACATATGTTATTAACATGTTCACATGTTCTCGTTTACGTCAATGAAATCCCTGTATAGAAGGCTTACATGAAATACATTATGAACTTTGAGATGAGGAGGTAAAAGAAGCTTGTAGGCTAAGTCACTTACTTTCTTTGAATTCAGATAAGGCTCACAATATCTGGGAGATAACTTCTTATATTCCCCAAGAGATAAAGAACTTCTTTTGGACCGTACTCGAATGAAGACCAAAACCTTGGTATCCAAAACACCGATTTTCACTTCTAAACTCATTGTTCTGAATCCTTAAAACAGGTGGGACTCCTGAAAAGTATACTAAGGAAAGGGTCTTCCTTTTTTAAACAGAATCTTTCTTTTATTTTTGTAAGATTCCTCCCCAACCTTCGAGGTATAATGGAGTAAGAATCTTCCTTTCTGATCTTATAATTATTCCCTCTCTAAAATAAAAGAAAGTTTCTATTTAAAAAAGGAAGACCCTTTCCCTAGAATACTTCTCAGGAGTCCCACCTGTTTTAAAGATTTAGAACAATGAGTTCAGAAGTGAGAATCGGTGTTTTGAACACCAAGGTTTTGGTTTTCATTCGAGTACGGCCCAAAAGAAGTTCTTTATCTCTTGGGGAGTATAAGAAGTTATCCCCCGGATATTGTGGGCCTTATATCTTAATTTAATGAAAGTAGGTGACTTAGCCTACAAGCTTCTTTTATTCCCTTATCTCAAAGTTCTTAATGTATTTCATAGAAATATGTGCCAAACCCAAATCGTGGAAAGACGGTAAAACTTCAGTGGCAAGTTACCGTTGGCTTCTAAGTTACGCTAGCTCCTTCCTTTATATAAGTCGTAACCTTTACTTATCGCTCACAGTAATCTTACTCCCATCAATCTCCTTTCTTTCTTAATCTCCTTCATGGCTTGGCAACAAGAACTAGCTTTATCCATGATGATTTCTCACCTTTAAGACGCAAGAGAGTCTGTGAAGAAAGACTTTATAGAACAATATGAGCGCTCACTTTTTCCTCACCTAGGAACTTCTGTAGCGCAGACCAAATGGCGGACCTATCAAAACATAACTAGGGTAACACCCTGGGGACAGCAGCACTTTCGTAACAATGTCCGCTTGGCCATGGTTATTGAAGCTTTGGGTTTGGGTCCCCGATACTACTGCGTCATGAGATCAAGGTCTTGGGTTTTCTGAGCGGGTCTTCTTACTGGCATGTTTTCTTCCTCATGAGAAGATATGCCTTTGTCCCGTTTTTGGCTTGCCTCTCAGAGGTCCTTTTGTTAGATCACCTCATACCACTGACATAGGTGCGGCAATAACCAGCAGAATCATTCCCATAGATGAGTTACCCTATACTTGTGCAGCTTGTGAGTGCTGCTTTTGTAACCATATGATGGAGGGGCTTATGGAAGTGTAAAGAGTTCTTCTATCTTTACTGTATAAGTTCCGAGAATGAATAAAGTTTAAATCTTGTTCTTATCTTGCTTTCTTTAAGACTTTTCTTGGTGGTTAATCTTGATTAAAATTTTTCTCTAAGTCTCATATTCGTGCATCTTGCGAAATTATCCCAGTTTGCGAGATGAGGACATCTCGCAATTTTTTAAGTGGGGTAGAATGTAAGATTCCTCCCCCAACCCCTTTTTGATGTCTAGCATATTCCCCTGTAATCAATCCCTCTTCAGAAATATAAAGGCCTTGTTTCTAACTGTTTTAGCCTAGAGAGAGAAAATTATTCTAGAGAGAGAATATTCAGAATATGAATATTTTTGGATAGAAAAATAACTCATCTTATTAAAATAAGTTTTCCTGAAACAGAAATTCAAAAAGGATTTTCCAATGTGCAATTGGAATTAATTGGAAATAGGTATAAAGAACCTTAGTCTAAGGGTCTAGATTTTCAGAAATTTTTGGATTATGGTCCAATTAAGGTTCCTATGGACCAATAGCATCAATCCATGTGTAGGGAGGAGATAAATCCAATTTAAAAAAGAAGATACCCAAAAATGAGTAAATGCTCACATAAGGTGAAGAGTTGAAAATGTACAAGGTTTATTAGTAAAAAACTATGAGCAATAAAATTTTGACACATATGTAAGGAAGGGGAGTTCTTTAAAGAAGGTGCATATTTCACATAAGATGAAGAGTTGAAAATGTACAAGGTTTATTAGTAAAAAACTATGAGCAATAAAATTTTGACACATATGTAAGGAAGGGGAGTTCTTTAAAGAAGGTGCATATACAAGGTTTATTAGTAAAAAACTATGAGCAATAAAATTTTGACACATATGTAAGGAAGGGGAGTTCTTTAAAGAAGGTGCATATTTCACATAAGATGAAGAGTTGAAAATGTACAAGGTTTATTAGTAAAAAAACTATGAGCAATAAAATTTTGACACATATGTAAGGAAGGGGAGTTCTTTAAAGAAGGTGCATAATTCACATAAGATGAAGAGTTGAAAATGTACAAGGTTTATTAGTAAAAAAACTATGAGCAATAAAATTTTGACACATATGTAAGGAAGGGGAGTTCTTTAAAGGAGGTGCTTCACATGCTTGAATGAGTTTTTAACTCAAAAATAATGTGATATTTTTATCTCTCATCTCTCTTGAACCAAACCAAATCAAAATGGAACCAAATCGAATCAAAAAGTAACCAAACTAGGTCCAAATCTAGTCCAAATTCAACCAAACTGACTTGGAAAATTCTAGAATCAGTTGTTTGGTTAGGAGCTCAAATTTTCCTATAAATAGAAGCCTTCCCTTGTTGAAAAAAATATAATGTCTTATGCATTGTTACTCTACTCTACCTAAGCCAAGGACTGTGAGTTCTTTAATAATTCACTAGTTTTTGATACTTCTCCCTTTCTTCAATCCCCATTGGTGGCTCCATCAACATAATAAACCAATTGATTGGTTGGGGGCCTCTACCGTGATCAAAGAATCAAGCAAATTATAAGATAAGTATAGTGAATTTTGATCTTTTCTATAATTTCTCAATGATTCTCTCTTCTCAACCCCTCTCAAGCTTGAGAAGCTGAATTGATATGGTTTTTGAAATGCTATTGAAGTTATTTAATTAATGATAGTAAAGAATTACATAAAATTCTATTTATATTTAATTCTAATGGTCTTTCTCTCTCTCACTTAAGAAATGGTCATACTCATCATGACTCTTTTCAATCCAAATGAAGCTTTTCATAAGGCTTCTCCTTAATCCAAGATTAAGCTATGCTTGAGGCCAAATTAATGGCTTTTTTCTATGCTCTAGTTTATATATATGGATGATTCAATCCATTATGGATTGATGATCCAATTAGAGACCATTCTAATTATTTCTTTAATGATGAGCCTTATCCCTTAGAAAAAAAATTGAGATTTATCAGTCATAGTAGCGGAGCTACGGTAAATTTTTTTATATAAATTACGCATAAAATAATTTCATTCAAAGCTTAAAAAGGGGACTTCCTACCATATTCTAGGAACTATCATCCTAGATTAATTAAAAGAATTTTATTATGCATGGAGATGTGGATGTTTGCATGTAGATGTAGATGTATAGATGTGAGTGTGAATGTGGAGATGGATGTATGCAATGAGATGTGGATGTATGCATGTAGAAGTAGATGTATAGATGAGGATGTAAATGGAGATGTGGATGGATACATGTAGATGTAGATGTATAGATGTAGATGTGAATGGAGATGTGGATGTATGCATGTGGATGTAGATGTATAGATGTAGATGTGGATGTGGAGGTGGATGGATGCATAGATGTAGATGTGAATGGAGATGTGGATGTATGCATGTGGATGTAGATGTATAGATGTAGATGTGGATGTGGAGGTGGATGGATGCATGTAGATGTAGATGTATAGATGTAGATGTGAATGGAGATGTGGATGTATGCATGTAGATGTAGATGTATAGAAGTAGATGTGGATGTGGAGGTGGATGTATGCATGTAGATGTAGATGTGAAGGTGGATGTATGCATGTAGATGTGGATGTAGATATGGAGTTGGATGTATGCATGTAGATGTAGATGTATAGATGTATAGATGTAGATGTATAGATGTGGCTGTGAATGTGGAGGTGGATGTATGCATGTAGATATAAATGTATGGATGTGAATGTGAATGTGGATGTGGATGTATGCATGGAGTTGTGGATGTATGCGTGTAGATATGAATGTATGCATGTAGATGGGGATGTAAGGATGTGAATGTGGATATGGAATGTGAAATAAGTAAGGTGGGTTGATGAGGGATAATGTGGAAAAATGAGAGTTAATATAGAAATTGTATTTGTAAACTGTTTGTAAATGATTGTTTTAGATCAAGAATGCTGGGGGGAGCATTTTGACCGTCTTGTGATTAAGGTCGTGATGATAAAGTTGCAACTGCTGACAGAGAGTCAATGAAGGACGTCTCGCGTAGCAAGGTCGGCCGAGGTCTTGACCAGCCCGGTGCGATTAAAATGGTGAGCTTCTGGTACGGTGGATGAGGGGCCAAGGAAGCGGCCTATGAGTGAAGCGCTAGGTCACCTGCGAAGGATCCTAGAGGGTGCTGACCATACGGTGCTCGGGCTTTGGGTTGCCTAGGATACCCACGCGTGCGTCGAGGAAGATATTGGAATAAGAGTAGGAGTTGTTTTCTGAAATCGGGCATGGATCTGGTTGATTGACCTTGCTGGTCTTCAATGGATGAGTCCATGGCTCTTTATATGGATCTGTTGGTTGATCTTGCTGATCTTCAATGAGAGTCCATCTTGATAAGTGATTATATTGCCGAGTATTAAGGGCTAGGAACTATCGAAAGGGCCCCTGAGCGTTCTAGTTGCCAATGATGCCATAGATACTCTGATGAAGGAATGATGGGAAATTAAGAATCAATTGGATAAATTGAAAGATTGTGATCAGTGATACTATGGTTTTATTAAAGGATTGTTTTAAACTGGTTGAATCTGTGAAAAAGGCAATTTCATATTGGGTGTGTGAGTGGTGTGACTAGTTTTATTTTGCATGAACATCCGGCTAGGGGGCCTTGGAACTCTTTTCCTTGGTACTCGGGACAAAACCTAACCAAATTCTTAATTGGATCCCATCACTACAGTGGTTGGGCGGTTGGCTAACCCATGGGATCGGATGGGGTTACGCTGGACTGATGGATCCGTAAATCGAGACTCAAACTTTTGTTTTTACGATAGATAAAATAAATCCCGGACAGTAACTGTTTTATGGATAGGAATCAACGGCTGTGCCTCTTGAATGGGGAAAAAATCGTTGATCCCAATGATCCAAGTGCAAGTTTCTTCCTTGATTTGACCAAGTATCTTATAGATGTAATTGGATCAGCTCGATCAGAAATGATCTTGACTACGTTAGAGTAAAAAGTTATCCTGGTGGAATGGCCCGTGCTTTCCGGTAAAGGAAGTTTTTCCGGGTTCGGTTTTGGAACAATCGACGGATTAGTCTCTTATCTGGATATCCGTGGGGGCGAGGCCCCGAATGTGGGACCCCTGTCCCGCGCGAGAAGTGCTACTTCCACTGCTAGTATCCCGAATGTGTTGCTCAGTGGGAACAGGGATCTTACAGTTGGTATCAGAGCATTTGGTTAATAAAGATCAACTGAGAAGACAAATATATCAAAAATTTATCAAGAAACACAAAAAGGTTATAATTGTGTGAGATAATTCATACAATTTGATATTCAAACTGAAATTCGTAATTTGGTAATTGGTTCTTCAGATGGAAGTACCGCAATTATATAGAATCCCTGACTTGCTTGAGGCATAGACATGATAGTATTTACCTTATAATTCCAAGGGCCGTGACTACCCGTATATACCGAGAGTATACTCTACAGCTCTTTACTGACAGTATATACGAGTAAATCTAAGACTTGAAATTATAAGCGTTAATGCTATCCAGATGATGAGTTTGAGAATTGATGAATTGATTTGGATTCTGATTGAAAATGCTGATTGAAAAATGTTGATTTTTAAAAATTAGTTGAAATATAATGAAACCACAATGAGGGGAAATGGGACGAGTCCCTGTGATGATATTGATAACTAGAATGATGATAATGAATTCAGCAAATCACTATGAGGTTAGTGGGTTGTGCTGTTAGATTGCTACTGTTAATACTTGACCGGTAGATCAAGTTAAGGGATGTCAAATTGAGAACTTGCTTGACTGAAATTTCCATGGAGGAATGTTCCGAAGGAAACTTTTGGGTCTAATGGACCATTATCATGTTAAAGATATGAATGACATGATCTGAATGAATTGTTATTTAATGATGAGTTCTATATAAGGGATATTTATCCACTGTTCTGTTGGGTTGACCAGAATATAAGGAACCCCAGAATAAAATTGGATCTTAAGAAAAAGAGCTGTCCCCTACCTTGCGAGATGAGGACATCTCGCACTTTTTAAGTGGGGTAGAATGTAAGATTCCTCCCCAACCTTCGAGGTATACTGGAGTAAGAATCTTCCTTTCTGATCTTATAATTATTCCCTCTCTAAAATAAAAGAAAGTTTCTGTTTAAAAAAGGAAGACCCTTTCCCTAGAATACTTCTCAGGAGTCCCACCTGTTTTAAAGATTTAGAACAATGAGTTCAGAAGTGAGAATCGGTGTTTTGGATACCAAGGTTTTGGTTTTCATTCGAGTACGGCCCAAAAGAAGTTCTTTATCTCTTGGGGAGTATAAGAAGTTATCCCCCAGATATTGTGGGCCCTATATCTGAATTCAATGAAAGTAGGTGACTTAGCCTACAAGCTTCTTTTATTCCCTTATCTTAAAGTTCTTAATGTATTTCATAGAAATATGTGCCAAACCCAAATCATGGAAAGACGGTAAAACTTCAGTGGCAAGTTACCGTTGGCTTCTAAGTTACGCTAGCTCCTTCCTTTATATAAGTCGTAACCTTTACTTATCGCTCACAGTAATCTTACTCTCATCAATCTCCTTTCTTTCTTAATCTCCTTCATGGCTTGGCAACAAGAACTAGATTTATCCATGATGATTTCTCACCTTCAAGACGCAAGAGAGTCTGTGAAGAAAGACTTTATAGAACAGTATGAGTGCTCACTTTTTCCTCACCTAGGAATTTCTGTAGCGCAGACCAAATGGCGGACCTATCAAAACATAACTAGGGTAACACCCTGGGGACAGCAGCACTTTCGTAACAATGTCCGCTTGGCCATGGTTATTGAAGCTTTGGGTTTGGGTCCCCGATACTACTGCGTCATGAGATCAAGCCATCTTGGGTTTTCTTAGCGGGTCTTCTTACTGGCATGTTTTCTTCCTCATGAGAAGATATGCCTTTGTCCCGTTTCTGGCTTGCCTCTCAGAGGTCCTTTTGTTAGATCACCTCATACCACTGAGATAGGTGCGGCAATAACCAGCAGAATCATTCCCATAGATGAGTTACCCTATACTTGTGCAGCTTGTGAGTGCTGCTTTTGTGACCATATGATGGAGGGGCTTATGGAAGTGTAAAGAGTTCTTCTATCTTTACTGTATAAGTTCCGAGAATGAACAAAGTTTAAATCTTGTTCTTATCTTGCTTTCTTTAAGACTTTTCTTGGTGGTTAATCTTGATTAAAATTTTTCTCTAAGTCTCATATTCGTGCATCTTGCGAAATTATCCCAGTTTGCGAGATGAGGACATCTCGCATTTTTTAAGTGGGGTAGAATGTAAGATTCCTCCCCCAACCCTTTTTTGATGTCTAGCATATTTTCCTGTAATCAATCCCTCTTCAGAAATATAAAGGCCTTGTTTCTAACTGTTTTAGCCTAGAGAGAGAAAATTATTCTAGAGAGAGAATATTTAAATTATGAATATTTTTTGATAGAAAAATAACTCATCTTATTAAAATAAGTTTTCCTGAAACAGAAATTCAAAAAGGATTTTCCAATGTGCAATTGGAATTAATTGGAAATAGGTATAAAGAACCTTAGTCTAAGGGTCTAGATTTTCAGAAATTTTTGGATTATGGTCCAATTAAGGTTCCTATGGACCAATAGCATCAATCCATGTGTAGGAAGGAGATAAATCCAATTTAAAAAAGAAGATACCCAAAAATGAGTAAATGCTCACATAAGGTGAAGAGTTGAAAATGTACAAGGTTTATTAGTAAAAAACTATGAGCAATAAAATTTTG
Source organism: Cibotium barometz (assembly GCF_041138505.1). Lineage (NCBI taxonomy): Eukaryota > Viridiplantae > Streptophyta > Polypodiopsida > Cyatheales > Cibotiaceae > Cibotium > Cibotium barometz. The sequence continues at coordinate 10,386,801 of NC_141051.1, forward strand.
ACACATATGTAAGGAAGGGGAGTTCTTTAAAGAAGGTGCATATTTCACATAAGATGAAGAGTTGAAAATGTACAAGGTTTATTAGTAAAAAACTATGAGCAATAAAATTTTGACACATATGTAAGGAAGGGGAGTTCTTTAAAGAAGGTGCATATTTCACATAAGATGAAGAGTTGAAAATGTACAAGGTTTATTAGTAAAAAAACTATGAGCAATAAAATTTTGACACATATGTAAGGAAGGGGAGTTCTTTAAAGAAGGTGCATAATTCACATAAGATGAAGAGTTGAAAATTTACAAGGTTTATTAGTAAAAAAACTATGAGCAATAAAATTTTGACACATATGTAAGGAAGGCGAGTTCTTTAAAGGAGGTGCTTCACATGCTTGAATGAGTCTTTAACTCAAAAATAATGTGATATTTTTATCTCTCATCTCTCTTGAACCAAACCAAATCAAAATGGAACCAAATCGAATCAAAAAGTAACCAAACTAGGTCCAAATCTAGTCCAAATTCAACCAAACTAACTTGGAAAATTCTAGAATCAGTTGTTTGGTTAGGAGCTCAAATTTTCCTATAAATAGAAGCCTTCCCTTGTTGAAAAAAATATAATGTCTTATGCATTGTTACTCTACTCTACCTAAGCCAAGGACTGTGAATTCTTTAATAATTCACTAGTTTTTGATACTTCTCCCTTTCTTCAATCCCCATTGGTGGCTCCATCAACATACTAAACCAATTGATTGGTTGGGGGCCTCTACCGTGATCAAAGAATCAAGCAAATTATAAGATAAGTATAGTGAATTTTGATCTTTTCTATAATTTCTCAATGATTCTCTCTTCTCAACCCCTCTCAAGCTTGAGAAGCTTAATTGATATGGTTTTTGAAATGCTATTGAAGTTAATTAATTAATGATAGTAAAGAATTACATAAAATTCTATTTATATTTAATTCTAATGGTCTTTCTCTCTCTCACTTAAGAAATGGTCATACTCATCATGACCTTTTCAATCCAAATGAAGCTTTTCATAAGGCTTCTCCTTAATCCAAGATTAAGCTATGCTTGAGGCCAAATTAATGGCTTTTTTCTATGCTCTAGTTTATATATATTGATGATTCAATCCATTATGGATTGATGATCCAATTAGAGACCATTCTAATTATTTCTTTAATGATGAGACTTATCCCTTAGAAAAAAAATTGAGATTTATCAGTCATAGTAGCGGAGCTATGGCAAAATTTTTTATATAAATTACGCATAAAATAATTTCATTCAAAGCTTAAAAAGAGGACTTCCTACCATATTCTAGGAACTATCATCCTAGATTAATTAAAAGAATTTTATTATACATGGAGATGTGGATGTTTGCATGTAGATCTACGTAGATGTATAGATGTGAGTGTGAATGTGAATGTGGAGGTGGATGTATGCATCGAGATGTGGATGTATGCATGTAGAAGTAGATGTATAGATGAGGATGTAAATGGAGATGTGGATGGATGCATGTAGATGTAGATGTATAGATGTAGATGTGAATGGAGATGTGGATGTATGCATGTGGATGTAGATGTATAGATGTAGATGTGGATGTGGAGGTGGATGGATGCATAGATGTAGATGTGGATGTATGCATGTGGATGTAGATGTATAGATGTAGATGTGGATGTGGAGGTGGATGTAGATGTGGATGTGGAAGTGGATGGATGCATGTAGATGTAGATGTATAGATGTAGATGTGAATGGAGATGTGGATGTATGCATGTAGATGTAGATGTATAGAAGTAGATGTGGATGTGGAGGTGGATGTATGCATGTAGATGTAGATGTAGATGTGGAGGTGGAGGTGGATGTATGCATGTAGATGTGGATGTAGATGTGGAGTTGGATGTATGCATGTAGATGTAGATGTATAGATGTATAGATGTAGATGTATAGATGTGGATGTGAATGTGGAGGTGGATGTATGCATGTAGATATAAATGTATGGATGTGAATGTGAATGTGGATGTGGATGTATGCATGGAGTTTTGGATGTATGCGTGTAGATATGAATGTATGCATGTAGATGGGGATTTAAGGATGTGAATGTGGAATAAGTAAGGTGGGTTGATGAGGGATAATGTGGAAAAATGAGAGTTAATATAGAAATTGTATTTGTAAACTGTTTGTAAATGCTGTTTGTAAATGATTGTTTTATGTCAAGAATGCTGGGGGGGAGCATTTTGACCGTCTTGTGATTAAGGTCGTGATGATAAAGTTGCAACTGCTGACGGAGAGTCAATGAAGGACGTCTTGCGTAGCAAGGTCGGCCAAGGTCTTGACCAGCCTCGGTGCGATTAAAATGGTGAGCTTCCGGTACGGTGGATGAGGGGCCAAGGAAGCGGCCTATGAGTGAAGCGCTAGGTCACCTGCGAAGGATCCTAGAGGGTGCTGACCATACGGTGCTCGGGCTCTGGGGGTCGCCTAGGATACCCACACGTGCATCGAGGAAGATATTGGAACAAGAGTAGGAGTTGTTTTCTGAAATCGAGCATGGATCTGTTTGATTGACCTTGCTGGTCTTCAATGGATGAGTCCATGGCTCTTTATATGGATCTGTTGGTTGATCTTGCTGATCTTCAATGAGAGTCCATCTTGATAAGTGATTATATTGCCGAGTATTAAGGGCTAGGAACTATCGAAATGGCCCCTGAGCGTTCTAGTTGCCAATGATGCCATAGATACTCTGATGAAGGAATGATGGGAAATTAAGAATCAATTGGATAAATTGGAAGATTGTGATCAGTGATAATATGGTTTTATTAAAGGATTGTTTTAAACTGGTTGAATCTGTGAAAAAGGCAATTTCATATTGGGTGTGTGAGTGGTGTGACTAGTTTTATTTTGCATGAACATCTGGCTAGGGGGCCTTGGAACTCTTTTCCTTGGTACCCGGGACAAAACCTAACCAAATTCTTAATTGGATCCCATCACTACAGTGGTTGGGCGGTTGGCTAGGCGGTTGGCTAACCCATGGGATCGGATGGGGTTAGGCTGGACTGATGGATCCGTAAATCGAGACTCAAACTTTTGTTTTTACGATAGATAAAATAAATCCCGGACAGTAACTGTTCTATGGATAGGAATCAACGGCTGTGCCTCTTGAATGGGGAAAAAAGCGTTGATCCCAATGATCCAAGTGCAAGTTTCTTCCTTGATCTGCCAAGTATCTTATAGATGTAATTGGATCAGCTCGATCAGAAATGATCTTGACTACGTTAGAGTAAAAAGTTATCCTGGTGGAATCGCCCGTGCTTTCCGGTAAAGGAAGTTTTTTTGGGTTCGGTTTTGGAACAATCGACGGATTAGTCTCTTATCCGGATATCCGTGGGCGAGGCCCCGAATGTGGGACCCCTGTCCCGCGCAAGAAGTGCTACTTCCGCTGCTACTAGTATCCCGAATCTGTTGCTCGGTGGGAACACGGATCTTATAGTTTTAGAGAGGGAATAATTATAAGATCAAAAAGGGATATTCTTACTCCTGTATACCTCGAAGGCTGGAGGAAAATCTTACATTCTACCCCACTTAAAAATGCGAGATGTCCTCATCTCGCAAAGTAGAGGACAACTCTTTTTCTTAAGATCCAATTTATTCTGGGGTTCCTTATATTCTGGTCAACCCAATAGAATACTGGGATAAATATTCCTTATATAGAACTCATCATTAGATATAATTCATTCAGATCATAACATTCATATTTTTAACACGATAATGGTCCATTAGACCAAAAATTTCTTTCTGAACATTCCTCCACGGAAATTTCAGTCAAGTAAGTTCTCAATTTGTCATCCCTTAACTTGATCTATCGGTCAAGTGTTAACAGTAGTAATCTGATAGCACAATCCACTAATCTCATAGTGATTTGCTGAATTCATTATCATCATTCCAGTTATGAATATCATCGCAGGGACTCGTCCCATTCATCCTCATTGCGGTTTCGTTTAGGTTATTATATTTCAACTAAATTTCAAAAATCATCATTTTTCAATCAACATCCAAATCAATTCATCAATTCTCAAACAAAATTAAAAATCATATCAACCACATTCGAAATCATCATCTGGATAGCATTAACGCTTATAATTTCAAGACTTAGATTTACTCGTATATACTGTCAGTAAAGAGCTGCAGTTATACTCTCGGTATATACGAGTAGTCACGGCCCTTGGAATTATAAGGTTAATACCATCATGTCTAGGCCTCAAGCAAGTTAGGGATTCTATATAATTACGGTACTTTCATCTAAAGACCCAATTACCAAATTACAAATTTCAATTTGAATATCAAATTGTATGACTTATATCACACAATTACAACCTTTTTGTGTTTCTTGATAAATTTTTGACATATTTGTCTTCTCATTTGATCTTTATTAGCCAACCTGGCTCTGACACCAACTGTGAGATCCCTGTTCCCACCGAGCAACAGATTCAGGGTACTACGGAAGTAGCACTTCTCACGCGGGACAGGGGTCCCACATTCGGGGCCTCGTCCACCACGGATATCCGGACAAGAGACTAATCCGTCGGTCTTTCCAAAACCGGACTCGAAAAAACTTCACTTACTCGGAAAGCACGGGCGATTCCACCAGATAACTTTTTTCTCTAACGTAGTCAAGACCATTACTGATCAAGCTAATCCGATTGCACCTATAAAGATACTCGGTCAGATCAAGGAAGAAACTTGCACTTGGATCATTGGGATCAATGCCTTTTTTCCCATCAAGAGGCACAGCCGTTGATTCCTATCCATAGAACAATTACTATCCGGGATTTACTTTATCATAATAACAAAAATTTGAGTCTCGATTTACGGACCCATCAGTCCACCCTAACCCCATCCGATCCCATGGGTTAGCCAACCGCCCAACCACTGTAATGATGGGATCCAATTTAGAATTTGATTTTTTTGTCTCGGGTACCAGGGAAAAGAGTTCCCAGGCCCCCTAGCCGGATGTTCATGCAAAAATAAAACTAGTCACACCACTTACACACCCAATATGAAATTACCTTTTTTAAACAGATTCAACCAGTTTTAAAACAATCCTTTAATGGAACCATAGTATCACTGATCACAATCTTCCAATTTATCCGGTTTATTCTTAATTTTCCATCATTCCTTCATCAGAGTATCTATGGCATCATTGGCAACCAGAACGCTCACCACCTGTCCACTTAGGGGTCTTTTCAATGGTTCCTAGCCCATATTACTCGGCAATATAATCACTTATAAAAATCAAGATGGACTCTCGTTGAAGATCAACAAGATCAACCAACAGATCCATATAAAGAGCCATGGACTCATCCATTGAAGACCAGCAAGGTCAATCAACTAGATCCATGCTCGATTTCACAAAACAACTCTTACTCCTTGTTCTAATATCTTCCTCGATGCACGCGTGGGTATCCTAGGCGACTCAGAGCGCGAGCACAGTATGGTTAGCACCCTCTAGGATCCTTCGCAGGTAACCTTTTGCTTCACTCATAGGCCGCTTCCTTGGTCCCTCATCCACCGTACCGGAAGCTCACCATTTTAATCGAACCGAGGCTGGTCAAGACCTCGGCCGACTTTGCTACGCGAGACGTCCTCCATTGACTCTCCGTCAGCAGTTGCAACTTTATCAGTTAGGTCTCCATGACCTTAATCACAAGACGGTCAAAATGCTTCCCCAGCATTCTTGACATAAAACAGCCATTTACAAACAGCATTTACAAACAATTTACAAATACAGTTTCTATATTAACTCTCATTTTTCCACATTATCCCTCATCAATCCACATTATTTATTCCACATTCCATTTATATGTGTACTCATCCCATCACATCATTTTCCATCTCATCACTTCAGATTCCTTCACATCACATATCATATATTCACATCCATACATATATCCACATCCACATCCACATTCACATCCATACATCCACATCTACATCCATGCAACTATTTTCACATCCACATCTACATGCACATTCATGCATCCTCATCCATACATCCACATCTACATGCACATTCACATCCATACATCCACATCTATATGCATACATTCACATCTACATGCATACATCCACAGCTCCATGCATACATCCACATCCACATTCACATTCACATCCATACATTTACATCTACATGCATACGTCCACCTCCACATTCACATCCACATCTATACATCTACATCTACATGCATACAATGTACATCCACCTCCACATTCACATCCACATCTATACATCCACATCTATATGCATACATCCACACCTCCATGCATACATCCACATCCACATTCACATTCACATCCATACATCTACATCTACATGCATACATCCATATCTCCATGTATACCTCCACATCCACATCCACATTCACATACATACATCTACATCTACATGCATACATCCACATCTCCATGCATACATCCACATCCACATTCACATTCACATCCATACATCTACATCTACATGCATACATCCACCTCCACATTCACATCCACATCTATACATCTACATCTACATGCATACATCCATACATACCCATCCACATTCACATCCATATTCTCACCCTATCACAACCCATATACATCTTATCCCATCACATACACTTCTTACCTCATCCCATACACATCTTATCACTTCTTAACTCATCTTATCACATCCTAACTCATCTCATATGCATCTTATCACATCTTATCACTTCCCATATCTTTTATGCATACCTCTATGCATGAAATTCAATTATGCTAAAAGTAGCACTTTTATAATAAAATATTCATCTCTTATGCATACCTCTATGCATGAAATTCAATTATGCTAAAAGTAACACTTTTATAATAAAATATTCATCTCTTATGCATACCTCTATGCATGAAATTCAATTATGCTAAAAGTAACACTTTTATAATAAAATATTCATCTCTTATGCATACCTCTATGCATGAAATTCAATTATGCTAAAAGTAACTCTTTTATAATAAAATATTCATCTTTTATGCATACCTCTATGCATGAAATTTAATTATGCTAAAAGTAACACTTTTATAATAAAATAGAAGATGAATTTTCTTTTACTAAATTCTAAAAATTTTGCCATAACCTCCTTTGTATGGTTGACCATTTTTCAATTTTCTACGTCTTTAAAACTTATTAAAAGTACACCAATATTGAAATTATCCTAAAGGAAACATTTTTTTTCCACTTAATTGAGATAAACATTATAAAAATTTGACATTAATCACTTAACCATTCACCTAGGATAGAGAATGGTTGGTTTTGTTAGAGAAGAGAGGGGAATGCCTTTTGTAATGAGGCCTAACATTATAGAGAAGACATAAAGCATAAAAACCATTTAAAACCATAAAAATCCATAAAATAATTGAAAGAAAGAAGAATCACCAACTAACTAATGACTTGAGGGCTTTCCTTTGGCTTGATGGTTTGAGGATTCAACTCTTGTTTGGACAAGAGTGGCCACCAATCTTTGGAAGAGGGAAATGTCAAAAACTAATGAATTATTAACAAATTCATAGTTCTTGGCTTGGATGGAGTAGAGTAACAATGCATTAAACATTGTTAATTTTCAACAAGGGGGAGGCTTCTATTTATAGGAAAAATTGAGCTCCTAACCAAACAAACTAATTCTAGAATTTTCCAAATCAGTTAGGTTAAATTTGGACTAGATTTGGACCTAGTTTGGTTCCTTTTTGATTTGGTTTGGTTCCCTTTTGTTTTGTTTTGGTTCAAGAGAGAGGAGTGATAAAAATATCACATTATTTTTGAGTTTAAAACTCATTCAAGCATGTGAAATATGCACCTCCTTTAATGGACTCCCCTTCCTTACACATGTGTCAAAATGGAATGATTATACCCAAAATATCTCATATTTTTAATATTGCTCATAGTTTTTTACTAATAAACCTTTTACATTTTCAGCTCTTCATCTTATGTGAGCATTTATTCAATTTTGGATACCCAAAATATCTCATATTTTTAATATTGCTCATAGTTTTTTACTAATAAACCTTGTACATTTTCAACTCTTCATCTTATGTGAGCATTTACTCATTTTTGGATACTAAATTTATCTCATTTTTTTCATATTACTCATAGTTTTTTACTAATAAACTTTGTACATATTCAACTCTTCATCTTATGTGAGCATTTACTCATTTTTGGATACTCAATTTATCTCATTTTTTTGATATTACTCATAGTTTTTTTACTAATAAACCTTGTACATATTCAACTCTTCATCTTATGCGAGCATTTACTGATTTTTGGGTATCTTCTTTTACAAATTAGATTTATCTCCTCCCTACACATGGATTGATGCTATTGGCCCCCATAGGAACCTTAATTAGACCATAATCCAAAATTTTTTGAAAATCTAGACCCTTAGGCTAAGGTCCTTTTGTAACGTACCCATCTTCACTAATAAAGAAATGTCCATGTAATTATGAGTTTTTATGGTATGAATATCAATGATTTTATTATTTGAGTCATTTATACTTAGAATCTTCAAATTCTGAGCCCAAATTTGGAATTTGCGTGCGATTTTACCCTAATATAGGATTTTACAGCATCCAAAACGGACACCGGATCAAGCCTATACGCTAATTTCAATCATTTTAGTTAAAAAACGGCGACCTTTAAACCTTAATAAATGCACGACCGCACGTCCGAGATTGACGAACGGTCTGAACTCCTGCAACCAGGAGAACCTCCCGGACAAAAGAAATTTTCGCCCCCCGGGGCGGTCCGGCACGCAAATCGAGACGGGCGTCCCAAATTTGGGTACCCCGCCCCAAAATTTGGTCCGTACACACTTACTAGGGCGCCCGTACAATGGCCACCCAAGAACCAAAAGACGACCGCCCACTGTATGGTCCACGCGTACCCTTAGGTGGACACTCAGACCGGATAAGGTACATGCGTACCACTCCTTTCCCAGACAACCGACACCGTACCTTTCCCGTAGACCCATGCAGGCCACTGATCCATAGCCTTTGAAGGTACACCGTCCTTTCGTCCCTGCTTTGCGCAGCGCCCGTACCCTCACCCCTCAGCTATATAAACCCCCGGGATGCTCCTCAATCGGCACGCATTTCTGTGTAGCGTATGCCCTGTTGTGCTGCCGTCCATACCGCCGTAGCGTACTTGCTGCAAGTACAGCCGCCCTTGCAGCCACCCCTCTCACACCCCCTCATTTGGCTCTTTTCAGATAAGCCAATTTTCCTCCATCCTCCTCTTGCTAGAGGCCAGTGTCCTTAACTCTTCTCCCTCCCCCCCCGTGTGAATAGACTTACAGAGAGGCTTGCGGCAACCCCTCCCAGCCCTCTCCACGTTTTTGCCTTTGGCCTTAAGGACATCTCACAATCCCCCCCCATTTGCGTAGACTTTAGTAAGGGATTTTCGGCTCAAGCGAGGGTTCGTGCGCCATATTCTTTTGCTCATACGGTGAGCAAACAAGCTCGGAATTAAGATCCGACTGAAGCGTTTCGATCGCAGCAGCGAGCTCTACAAGACGACGCCTAAGATGGCCTCATCCCGGAGACGGCAAAATATTGCCTCAAGAGGCGCACGTAACAACGAGATGGAGGGAGATGCGCCCAATGCGGCTCCAGTCCTCCCTTTTCAAGTCCCTCAAGGAAACGGTGGCCAGGTTAGCTTGGTTAATTTTCAAAAGAAGAGAATTTTCCTTAAATTAGTATTAATAAATGGTGTCTTTTTCTTTTAAAACGAGGACATAAAAGTTATATGAAATTACGAATTATGTGATGTTGTTTTCGATAAATTGCATTGAAATTGCTATCTTCATGAATTGTGAATGCTATACTTAGAAAATTGCATTGAAGTTGTTATCTTTGGAATTCAAGATTTCTTTTGGCTTCAACGCTAACTCCGTTCCGTGCTTGTGTAGCCGGGCGGCGTCATTAGCAAAGCCCGGGAATGGCCCAAGGTATCCCTCATACCTTTGGGAGAATAAGGATCGCCGATTGAGGCGAGAGATTATGAGGCTGCCTAGTTCTGAGGGCCCAGGCTAGTGCGGTAAATAAGCCCACCCTAGTGTGACATCCCTCTGAGGGGCGGGAGGATCGAGCGATGGAGCCTGAGAGGGCGACAGGCCGGCTTGAGTCCTCGCCAGCGGCCGACGATGAGGTGTATGGTCCCGTAGGGTTTTGCCCAGCATGTAGAGGCTAGAAGGCCGAATTCTAGATCATCGGCAGAATAAGAATAAGAGAGCCGGATTGGCTTGTATGGAAATGTACTCATGTATAAACTCTTTATATAATTGCATCTTGTCTTTGGTATGATTGTATTATGTAAGAAGGCTGTTTTAACGAACCTTGTGAAGAAGGGCCCTAATTAAGGAGTATGTTTATTTATGTCAAACAGTGTGGTAGTATTAATTAGAAAACAAATTGATGCGTGAGTAGGGTGGAAAGTGGGAGGATGGAATGCCCTGACGGCACCATCCTACGGACGGCGGGTGGACCCGATTAGTCGGGTAGCTTTCCAACAGATTAAGTGAAAGCCCTACGTTAGATAGTTAGGTTCTTGGGCAACTCTATTCTAGAAGACTAGGTCAACAGCTGTGCCTCGCATAAGATGAGGAAAAAAGCGTTGTCTCTAGAAATCAAGTCTAGTAGTTGCCCAATTTTTGATCAATTGCCCTATGGGTGATTTGATGTTTAGAAAATCACGCTCCCCCTGCGGGATAGAGCTAGGTCATACCTATGAATCATATCCTTGAATCTCTACAGGGTCAAGGTGTCGATGAATAGGAAATTTTTCCCAAGATAAGACTTAGCGGACTATCTTAAGTGTTTCTCCCATTTTTAGAGGGGGGAACCTTACAATTGGTATCAGAGCCTGTTTGGCTCCTAGGAATTGTTGTTTAAGGACTGTTTTGTAATAAATGTTTTACCTAACGTAATGCTAATTAGAAAAGATATCCTACTTAAACAAATAAGTTAAATTGATGTTTGAATGATTGTAGGAAGAGGAAGATGCCTACTCCAAATTTCTAGTTTTCTAATGCATCTTCGAGACTGCTAGTCACTCCTCGAATTTCGAGTTTCGCGACACCATGGTGCAGATATTAGAGAAGATATCCCTCCCTCATTTCTCTCGTATTCAGAGAGGATAGGGTAGAGATTTCTGGAGTCGTGGGCCGAGATACTTCATCATCCGAGTAGATCAGATTGGGAACCTCACCACCGACCTTAAGCGGATTCGTTGGATTGAGAAGCTGAAGATGATCCACTTATTTTGGTTTGTCGGTACCCCCAGGGCCGACACCTCGGTGACTATAGATGGGGTTCGCATACCTCAGGATCGTTGGGTGTATGACAAAGTGATGCAGGTCTTACCTGCTGATAGAGTAGCAGTGTTGGGACCTACCCCAATCCAGAGTTTACCACCCTTACCATCAGTTTTTAGAGTCTTAGAAACTACAGCGGAACCCCCATATTTCACATATGTGGACCGCTCTACCCTTATGTCACAGTGAAGCCTAGGAATTTCCCTTGATGTCAAATAAGACTAATTATATTAGTCTCAGATCTTTGTAATAAAACTTGTCCTTGTAAATATTTGGAAATAAAATAATTTCAATGGTTTTACTCTCCAAAAATTAAGCGTTGTGCAAATATGAATCTTGTAATCTTAAAAATTGTTTTTACGATGATGGCCAGGATGACCACCCTCCACTTCCCAATGCGCTTTATACCGATACCCAGGAGAAGAAGCTCCTGCTCAAGCAAATGCAACCTCCCTCCTTTAAAGGAGAAGGTTCAAAGGTTGAGAAGGATGGTGAAGTCTGGATCGAGGCGATGGACGATTATTTCTCTGCTGCCGGTACTGGAGTAGCAAATCAGTCTATGCTCGCACGGTTTCGCCTCACTGGAGATGCTAAACTCTGGTGGAAACAGTGGTGCCGTGACAAGGAAGTCACCGAGCATTCTCAAACGTGAGAAGACATCAAGCAGGCAGTGAAGGAAAGATATCTTCCTCCATCCCATGAATCCATAAAGATGAATGAGTTCTTTAGTCTTAGACAGTGCAGCTTAACTCTTGAGGACTACTATTCCAAATTCATTACCCTTCGGAAGTATGCCCCAGCTATGACTACTTCCCAGCAAGTGGCTCGTTTCTGCCAAGGGCTAAATGAACCCCTAGATTCCCGCCTTGAAGCAATGAGGCCAAGCACATTACAGGATGCTCTCATACGAGCTAAGCCCCTTGTGAAAGAAATGAAGGCTAACAAACCGAAGAATCAAAAGAGATCTTACCCTGAGGCAAACCTTAGAGATCAACCCTACAAGAAACCTTAACAGAATTTTCCCTACTACAACAGAGGGCGACAAGGCAACTCTTTTGCCCCCCGCTCGTATGCTGCTTCTTCTAGAGAAGGCCCTCTGTGTTTTGAGTGCAATGAGCTGGGACACTTTAGAGCCAACTGTCCCAAGATGGCAACATCATTCCCCCAAGGTAACAGAGGAAATCAAGGCCGTGGAACCCCTACCCACCAAGGTGCAAGAGGCAGTGGCCATGGTGGCAGAGGCCGCGGAGGAACAGTTGCTAGAACTGCCTGTGTTATAAGTGAAGAACCGACCTTGGAAACGGCTGAAGAAGAGCGTGCCATCGTCCATGCGGCGGTAGAACACCAAGGTACGAATAAACAATTTGGTGTAATCCAAGCCCCCGCCACTCATCACGATAAGCCATTCCAGCTTTTGATTGATTGTGGCAGTACCCATTCATTTCTTTCTCCTAGGTGCTTGCAAAAATTAAACTTGAGTCAAAAAATAGCTAGAAAAATGATTGTAGAGTTAGCCAGTGGGAAAGAAGTAGTATCTCGCCACTCTATAGGAAACCTTGATTTTGAGCTGGGTAATGAGCAAACTCATGGTCACTTTAGAGTCTTGCCATTAGGAATTTATGATGGAATCCTTGGGATGGATTGGTTAATTGCAAACAAAGCTAGCATTCATTGTAACCAGGGGAGTATCACTTTTGAAAATGAGCATGGCCAAGTAATATCTGTTCAGGGAATCACAGGAAAACCTAAGTCTAGGGTAGTCAAGGCAAAACATCTTCTCAAGGGGACACGTAAGGGTCAGCAAGTTTTCTTAGTCAAACTCATCAAAGTCATTGAACCTAGTATGGAGACAGAACCCTCTTGGCTCCAAGAATTCTCTGACATCTTCCCTGACGAGCTTACAGGGTTACCGCCTCCTCGAGAAGTCGACCATGAAATCGAGGTGATCTCTGGAGCTCAACCCGTCTCAAAAACTCCCTATAAAATGTCCCTTCCTGAAGCCATTGAACTTAAGGATCAACTTTCCCAACTCATTGAACAAGGATTTGTACGCCCCAGTAGCTCTCCGTGGGGAGCACCTGTTCTTTTCCAAAAAAAGAAGGACGGGACTCTCCGCCTCTGCATAGATTATCGAGGGCTAAATCAAGTCACTGTCAAGAATAAGTATCCTATCCCTAGCATCGATGAACTTCTTGACAGGCTTCATGGGGCCAAAGTCTTCTCAAAAATAGATTTGAGGTCTGGTTACTATCAGATCAAAGTCAAGGAAGCAGATATACACAAAACAGCCTTCAATACCCGTTATGGCCACTATGAGTTTACTGTAATGTCATTCGGGTTAACCAATGCTCCTGCAACCTTCAACCGCGCTAATGCAAGATATATTCTGCCCATACTTGGATGAGTTTGTGCTTGTTTTCTTTGATGACATCCTAATCTACTCCAAATCAATGGAAGAGCATGAGGAGCATGTGCGTAGAGTTCTGCAATTGCTGCGCAGACACAAACTCTATGCCAAGAAGAGCAAATGTACCTTCTTTACTCATCAAATTGAGTATCTTGGATTCATCGTCTCCAAAGATGGCATCTCAGTAGACCCCGCCAAGGTCACGGATATTCTAGAATGGCCACCCCCTAAATCAGTTCGTGAAGTTTGTGGATTCTTGGGAATCACGGGTTGGTATAGGATTTTTATCAAAGATTATGCCTTGGTAGCTGCACCCTTGATAGATCTTCTTAAGAAGGATTGCAAAATAGTATGGCTGCCAATCCATCAAAACAGCTTTGATCAGCTGAAAGTCATTATTACTTCTGCCCCAGTCTTAAAACTTCCTGATTTCTCCAAGGAATTTGAAGTGGTTACCGATGCTAGTAGTCTAGCACTTGGTGGTGTCTTAGGCCAAGAAGGAAGGCCAGTCGCTTAAACTTCCCGCAAGCTGAAGCAATATGAAGCAAACTATGCCACCCATGATTTGGAACTCTTAGCAGTTGTTCATTGCCTCAAATTATGGAGACATTATCTCTTGGGAGGCAAATTCCACCTTGTAACTGACCACAAAAGTCTAAAGTGGATCTTCACCTAGCCTAACCTCAACATGCGGCAAAGGAGATGGATTGAAATTCTACAAGAATATGATTTCGACATCAAATTCCGCCCTGGGAAAGATAATGTGGTAGCTGATGCACTTAGCCGCAAATCTTTCTTGAATGCAATTTCAATGCCAAATAATCCTATACTGGTCAAGGTGGAAGAAGTCTCATCTCATGACCCAGATTATCAAAGGATGATAAAGTTAGTAGAAGAAGGGGGACATTCAGAGAAAGAGAAAAATCTAATCAAGGGATACTCCACTCATGAAGGAAGCCTCTACTTCAATCACAGGCTATGTATCCCTAAGGATCCTGCTTTAAAGAAACTAATCCTCCATGAAGCTCATGATAGCCCTGCGCTGCAGGACACCCAGGTTATGCAAAAACATTAAATGCGATAAGAAGGAGTTTTCATTGGGCAGGCTTGAAAAATGATGTGCTTCGGTACTTGAAACAATGTCTCTCATGCCAAAGGATCAAGGCTGAAAGGGTCAAGATGCCTGGAAAGCTTCAACCCTTAGATATTCCCCAAATGAAGTGGGAGTGCATTAGTATGGATTTTGTCACAAGTCTCCCCACTGTTCAAGGAGGATATGACTCCATTCTAGTAGTAGTGGACTTACTTACCAAAGTAGCTTACCTTATACCAGCAAAAAAGACCTTCAAAGCTTCTGATGTTGCTCGAATATTCCTCAAGGAAGTCCTCAAACTTCATGGTCTCCCAAAAAGGATAGTAAGTGATCGGGATTCTACCAAAGTAGTAGTGGACTTACTTACCAAAGTAGCTTACCTTATACCAGCAAAAAAGACCTTCAAAGCTTCTGATGTTGCTCGAATATTCCTCAAGGAAGTCCTCAAACTTCATGGTCTCCCAAAAAGGATAGTAAGTGATCGGGATTCTGACTTCACCTCAAAATTCTGGCAGTCTCTATTTCAAGCTCTGGGGACTCAACTTTGCTTTAGCACAGCTTATCATCCAGAGACCGATGGCCAGACTGAGAGAGTTAATCAAGTAATTGAAGACATTCTCAGAGCATACTGTGGACGGGAACCCAGAAGGTGGATTCAATACCTTCCTCTGGTAGAATTTGCCTACAATGCGTCTTATCATCAAAGCATAGGAATGTCACCATTCAAAGCACTCTATGGGCAAGAATGCTTGTCTCTAAATTTCTCTGATCCGACCATAAGAGTGGAGGCATCCAGGAAAATGCTCGAAGAGATGGAGGAACAAACCAAGGCTATCCAAAAGGATATTAAAGCTGCCCAAGGTCGACAAAAGCATTATGCTGACAACAAGAGGTCTGAAAGGATCTTCAAGGAAGGAGACAAAGTTCTTCTACGAGTGCGACCCAAAAGAAGTTCTCTATCACTTGGGAAATATAAGAAGCTCAGCCCTAGGTATTGTGGTCCTTATACAGTTATCAAGTGTCTAGGTAAAAGTGCCCATAAACTCCAACTCCCAGCCCATATCAAAGTCCATAATGTATTTCATGTAAGTTTGTTAAAGCCATATGTCCCCAGTCTCGATCATATTCTTGATGATGAACAAGTTGTAATCCCTACTCAAGGAGTCCTTGAATTACAGCCCAGTAGCATCATAGATTCTAGGGAAAGGCAACTCCGAAATAGAACTCTTGTAGAACATCTAGTTCAGTGGAAAGATTACCCTTAAGAGGATGCAACTTGGGAAGATGAAGCTACACTCTTAAAGGATTATCCCCAATTCATGACGAGATGAGGACATCTCGATTTCTTTAAGGGGGGAAGGATGTAACGTACCCATCTTCACTAATAAAGAAATGTCCATGTAATTATGAGTTTTTATGGTATGAATATCAATGATTTTATTATTTGAGTCATTTCTACTTAGAATCTTCAAATTCTGAGCCCAAATTTGGAATCTGCGTGCGATTTTACCCTAATATAGGATTTTACAGTATCCAAAACGGACACCGGATCAAGCCTATACGCTAATTTCAATCATTTTAGTTAAAAAACGACGACCTTTAAACCTTAATAAATGCACGACCGCACGTTCGATTGACGAACGGTCTGAACCCCTGCAACCAGGAGAACCTCCCGGACAAAAGGAATTTTTACCCCCCGGGGCGGTCCGGCACGCAAATCGAGGCGGGCGCCCCAAATTTGGATACCCCGCCCCAAAATTTGGTCCGTACACACTTACTAGGGCGCCCGTACAATGGCCGCCCAAGAACCAAAGGACGGCCGCCCACTGTATGGTCCACGCATACCCTTAGGTGGACACTCAGACCGGATAAGGTACATGCGTACCACTCCTTTCCCAGACAACCGACACCGTACCTTTCCCGTAGACCCATGCAGGCCACTGATCCATAGCCTTTGAAGGTACACCGTCCTTTCGTCCCTGCTTTGCGCAGCGCCCGCACCCTCACCCCTCAGCTATATAAACCCCCGGGGTGCTCCTCAATCGGCACGCATTTCTGTGTAGCGTATGCCCTGTTGTGCTGCCATCCATACCGCCGTAGCGTACTTGCTGCAAGTACAGCCTGCAGCCACCCCTCTCACACCCCCTCATTTGGCTCTTTTCAGATAAGCCAATTTTCCTCCATCCTCCTCTTGCTAGAGGCCAGTGTCCTTAACTCTTCTCCCTCCCCCCCCCCCCTCGTGTGAATAGACTTACAGAGAGGCTTGCAGCAACCCCTCCCAGCCCTCTCCACGTTTTTGCCTTTGGCCTTAAGGCAACTCACAATCCCCCCCCCATTTGCGTAGACTTTAGTAAGGGATTTTTGGCTCAAGCGAGGGTTCGTGCGCCATATTCTTTTGCTCATACGGTGAGCAAACGAGCTCGGAATTCAAATCCGACTGAAGCGTTTCGATCGCAGCAGCGAGCTCTACAAGGCGACGCCTAATATGGCCTCATCCCAGAGACGGCAAAATATTGCCTCAAGAGGCGCACGTAACAACGAGATGGAGGGAGATGCGCCCAATGCGGCTCCAGTCCTCCCTTTTCAAGTCCCTCAAGGAAACGGTGGCCAGGTTAGCTTGGTTAATTTTCAAAAGAAGAGAATTTTCCTTAAATTAGTATTAATGAATGGTGTCTTTTTCTTTTGAAACGAGGACATAAAAGTTATATGAAATTACGAATTATGTGATGTTGTTTCCGATAAATTGCGTTGAAATTGCTATCTTCATGAATTGTGAATGCTATACTTAGAAAATTGCATTGAAGTTGTTATCTTTGGAATTTAAGATTTCTTTTGGCTTCAACGCTAACTCCGTTCCGTGCTTGTGTAGCCGGGCGGCGTCATTAGCAAAGCCCGGGAATGGCCCAAGGTATCCCTCATACCTTTGGGAGAATAAGGATCGCCGATTGAGGCGAGAGATTATGAGGCTGCCTAGTTCTGAGGGCCCAGGCTAGTGCGGTAAATAAGCCCACCCTAGTGTGCAGACATCCCTCTGAGGGGCGGGAGGATCGAGCGATGGAGCCTGAGAGGGCGACAGGCCGGCTTGAGTCCTCGCCAGCGGCCGACGATGAGGTGTATGGTCCCGTAGGGTTTTGCCCAGCATGTAGAGGCTGGAAGGCCGAATTCTAGATCATTGGCAGAATAAGAATAAGAGAGTCGGATTGGCTTGTATGGAAATGTACTCATGTATAAACTCTTTATATAATTGCATCTTGTCTTTGGTATGATTGTATTATGTAAGAAGGCTGTTTTAACGAACCTTGTGAAGAAGGGCCCTAATTAAGGAGTATGTTTATTTATGTCAAACAGTGTGGTAGTATTAATTAGAAAACAAATTGATGCGTGAGTAGGGTGGAAAGTGGGAGGATGGAATGCCCTGACGGCACCATCCTACGGACGGGTGGACCCGATTAGTCGGGTAGCTTTCCAACAGATTAAGTGAAAGCCCTACGTTAGATAGTTAGGTTCTTGGACAACTCTATTCTAGAAGACTAGGTCAACGGCTGTGCCTTGCATAAGATGAGGAAAAAAGCGTTGTCTCTAGAAATCAAGTCTAGTAGTTGCCCAATTTTTTATCAATTGCCCTATGGGTGATTTGATGTTTAGAAAATCACGCTCCCCCTGCGGGATAGAGCTAGGTCATACCTATGAATCGTATCCTTGAATCTCTACAGGGTCAAGGTGTCGATGAATAGGAAATTTTTCCTAAGATAAGACTTAGTGGTTTATCTTAAGTGTTTCTCCCATTTTTAGAGGGGGGAACCTTACACCTTTATACCCATTTCCAATTAATTCCAATTGCACATTGGAAAGTTCTTTTTTGAATTTCTGTTTCAGGGGAACTTATTTTAATAAGATGTTATAATTTTCTATCCAAAAATATTAAAAATCTGAATATTCTCTCTCTAGAATATTTTCTCTCTCTATGACAAAACAGGCAGAGACGAGATCTCTTATAATTCTGAAGAGGGAATTGATTACAGGGAAAGATGCTAAACATCTTGAGAGGCTGGGGAGGAATCTTACAAGATTAACTGCCACCGCAGGAACCATGTCTGCCTGGGAGCACGTGAATAATGTAATGAGCAAGTGATAAAATTATGACTGTGTTTGAAGATCCATTTGTTTTCAACTATTTTGGAAGAACTATCTTAATGAATCAGTGTGACGGAAAATAATTAAAGGACCTGTTTTTATATGTTTCACAGTGTGATTGGACCAAATGAGGTAACAAAATGATTGGTTGAGTGGGTGGATGGATGCCCTGATGGCACCATCCAATGGATGGGTGGACCCGATGAGACGGGTAGCTATCCAAAATACTTATTATTTATGATCTGTAATAGAGTAACTCCCAAACAAGCCCGTTTTAGAAGAAGGAGCTAGTGGCCGTGCTGCATAATATCATAAAGGCGTTAGCTCCTATGAATCAAGCGTGAACTTGTTCCATCCTCGATCACGCACATTGATTTTGAGTGCTGTTTGATCGGAGAAATAGATTCCTATTAGAATAAATGCATTTCCCCTAACTACGGGGATAGAGTTAGGTCCCTTCGTTTGTGCGTATCCTCGTATTTCCAAGAGATCGAGGTGTCATCAATCAACAAGGACAAAGGGGACTTAGTTTCCAATCAAAAGGATCCCCTTGAGCCAGCTAGGGTGGGGACCTTACAAGTGGTATCAGAGGAGCTGATCTTAGTTCCTAGGATTTGTTATTCAAAGGTTAACTATTCAGCGATTAAAACAAGTGATTGTTTATGATATGAGGACGAATCAATCATCTCTACTAGCCATAGAAGTGATTCGAATATCCTCGCATGTTGAGACAATCATCATGTGAAATTGTGCTTGTATCTTGGGGGTGCACACGCAAAATATTTGTACAATAAAAAAGATTGAGGAGGAAACCTTTTGAGGAAAAACATAGGGTGATCTAATTAAGAAACCAATGTGACTGAATGACTAGAAGGATAGATCGAAACTTTGTTTAGAGAAATGTCTAGGATATGTCTCATTAATTTGTTTATTGTAAGTTATTGGGATTATAACTCCACTAAAGAGAGACCTCTGTAAAGTACCAACATAGGCTCAATTGAATAGTCTACGTGTGAATGCCATCACTAGATGCTTTACACTATGATGGTCGTCCGGTTCCTGACCCCATCTCAAAAAAACGTGGGTCTAACTTCGGATGTTACCAAAGAAAAATGAAACTCTCATGCGTATTAATCTTGAGTGCCTTTAGATGTGATGCTATGATAAGTGTGTTGATAGTTTTGAACTTTTCCTGGTGGATGATAGCTTTACGGTAGATGCTAGGGGAAGATTAAATTTTGAATTGTTTTCTGGATGAACCTCGGTCTTTTTTTGAAGTTTGTATGATTTCCTTTTTATCTTTATTATCCAACAAGAATATGAGGCTCAGCGAACCAAAAATAAAATAAAATAAAATAATAGTTGAACGAAAATCTCTAGTATTACCAAGGAAAACCTGAAAGTTTACCCTTTGATGATGTTATTGTGATGGAAATTCTAGATAAGCATGCCCATGACCAAGGATGTAAGTAAAGTTAGTGAGCTATCGTTGAAGATATAAAATAATTTTTGCTTTGGCCTATTAGAGCAATATCTAAGTAGAGTATTCCTCTTCCTGTAATATATGAGGTAAGATTTTATGGAGGAGCTGATTTTATGTCCCAGTAGTTAACCATGTTAAGTGTTGCACTTATTATATCATATAGGAAATATCATGAAGTTTATATAGGCAAACTAAGTAAAGACCTTTCCTTTAAGAAAGAGAGTTCGAGTCTGAGATACTTCTTAGATATTTTTTAGGCAAGAGAAAGTTTCTTGCCACCAAGAAAGCTTTGATAATGGCATTAAAGAAGTTCTTCATGGAGCCCCCAACCGGAGCCATTCAAAGGTGAACAAAGGAATTTAGAAGAAGTAGAGGCTTGGATAGAGTCCATGGATGAGTATTTGGATGTAGCTAGATATAGTGAAAGAAACAAGTTCGCCCTTGCTTGTTTAACAAGCGCGAGAAATGCTGGGATTAGTTGGAAGAACTATTGTCAATCTAACCACTAGAACCCGCTAGGGTGGGGACAAGTGGTATCAGAGGAGCCGATCTTAGTTCCTAGGATTTGTTATTCAAAGGTTAACTATTCAGGGATTAAAATAAAAGATTGTTTATGGTATGAGGACGAATCAATCATCTCTACTAGCCATAGAAGTGATTCGAATATCCTCGCATGTTGAGACAATCATCATGTGAAATTGTGCTTGTATCTTGGGGGTGCACACACAAAATATTTGTACAATAAAAAAGATTGGGGAGGAAACCTTTTGAGGAAAAACATAGGGTGATCTAGTTAAGAAACCAATGTGACTTAATGACTAGAAGGATAGATCGAAACTTTGTTTAGAGAAATGTCTAGGATATATCTCATTAATTTGTATATTGTAAGTTATTGGGATTATAACTCCATTAAAGAGAGACCTGTGTAAAGTACCAACATAGGCTCAATTGAATAGTCTACGTGTGAATGCCATCACTAGATGCTTTACACTATGACGGTCGTCCGGTTCCTGACCCCATCTCGAAAAAACGTGGGTCTAACTTCGGATGTTACCAAAGAAAAATGAAACTCTCATGCATATTAATCTTGAGTACCTTTAGATGTGATGCTATGATAAGTGTTTGATAGTTTTGAACTTTTCCTGGTGGATGATAACTTTATGGTAGATGGTAGGGGAAGATTAAATTTTGAATTGTTTTCTAGATGAACCTCAGTCCTTTTTTGAAGTTGTATGATTTCCTTTTTATCTTTATTATCCGTCAAGAATATGAGGCTCAGCGAACGAAAAATAAAATAAAATAAAATAATAGTTGAACGAAAATCTCTAGTATTACCAAGGGAAACCTGAAAGTTTACCCTTTGATGATGTTATTGTGATGGAAATCCTAGATTAGCATGCCCATGACCAAGGATGTAAGTAAAGTTAGTGAGCTATCATCGAAAATATAAAATAAATTTTCTTTGGCCTATTAGAGCAATATCTAAGTAGAGTATTCCTCTTCCTATAATATATGAGGTCAGATTTTATGGAGGAGCTGATTTTATGTCCCAGTAGTTAACCATGTTAAGTGTTGCACTTATTATATCATGAAGTTTGTATACGCGAACTAAGTAAAGACCTTTCCTTTAAGAAAGAGAGTTCGAGTCTCAGATACTTCTTAGATATTTTTTAGGCAAGAGAAAGTTTCTCACCAAGAAAGCTTCGATAAACGCATTAAAGAAGTCCCTTATGGAGCCCCCAACCGGAGCCATTCAAAGGTGAACGAAGGAATTCAGGAGAAGAAGTAGAGGCTTGGATAGAGTCCATGGACGAGTATTTGGATGTATCTAGATACAGTGAAAGAAACAAGTTTGCCCTTGCTTGTTTAACAAGCGCGAGAAATGCTGGGATTAGTTGGAAGAACTATTGTCAATCTAACCACTAGAACTAGGATCGGTTGTCATGGGATGCCATGAAGATACATCTTCGTATGAAAGGTTTTATCCTCCAGGATTTTGGGAGGATAAAATGAATGAATTTTCGGAGCCAACCCATGAAAGGAAGACCCTAGAGGAATACCACCAAACTTTTTTTAAACTTCTTCAATTTTCTCCAGAGATGAATGAGGTAACTCTTCTCCATCCATTCATGGGGAAGCTTGATCCGCCTTTGACTAACCTAGTCAAGAATTACCAAGCCATCCTCCCTTTCAGAAGCCATAATTATGGCCAGAGACTATGATAAAGTTTTTTATATGGGAAGTGTCCAGAACGACGTGAGTCCTTCCATGTTAATCAGGAAGAGGTCCCCTAATTCTTCAAGAGAAATGTCAAGCCCACCCCTGCCTAAGAGGAATCATGAGCTAGAGCAAAATCAAGGTCAAGAAATAGGGATAACAAGGTTAGAGAGTAGATCTTCGACTCTCATAGACATCGCATCGGGACCTTTCAAGAAGGAAGACGTTTTAGATGCCAATGACAAGGTCATTGTCACGATAGGAAAACTACCCTTTCCTATTGAGATCATCCTCGGCTAGATCAAAAGGAAGACCAATCTTTTAGAAAACAAGATTAGAAAGAAGAGGTCTCCCTCACCTATATATCAAGAATAAAGACAATGCAATGAGCTTTTCCATGAGAACAAATGCTTCGTGTAAAAAACATGAGAAAAGATTTCCCTAACTGACCCAGGACCCTTCTCTTCCCAATCATGGAAAGGGGAAACCCAATAGGATGGGCGGGCCTATATCAATCCAAGAGCCTAGGATATCCAAACTAGGAAGTGGTTGCCCAAGTTATGATTGTTTTGAATTAAGCTAGAGATCATTGATTCTTTTATTAAAGTTTAATTAAGAGTATGTTAGAGGGAGTATACTAGAGATTAGCATAGGGATTATGTTAGGAAGTATTATAGAGATTATGATAAGATTATAAATGAGAGATTGAGTTAGAATTTTTGATATAGATTATAGATATGATGGGTTAAAGATAGCTAAATTTTATAAGTGTTTCTATGAGTAAATAGAAGTTGATTGTTGTTGCAAGAATCATGTGAAGTAATGTACATGATGAATAGAGGTATTCTAGGAGACAATGCTAGTAGGGTTATGCATCTTTCTATCATTGGCTAGATCGCATACAGGATTGATCTCCTTACGTTTTTCCATGGCAATTTGGGAAGTACCATATTACATGGGAGTATGGAATAAGGAATATAATGATTCTCTTTTAATATAGGTTTCAAGAGGAAAGAGAGTGCACATCGAGAGAGACTATAAGGCTAGAAACAATAAGAAAGTGATAGAGTAAAAATATTAGTTCCAAAAATCTGAAAAGAAATGAGAAGATAAGAATAGATCCATTAAGAGAGAAACATCGCCAAAAACAAATTTTGGAATTTAGGTGATAGCAAGTCATATTTAGAGTACTTTTACACATTTAGAGTCCATGCACACTAAAAATATGGAAAACCAAAGCACTTCTAAAGATGGCACGTTTGTGGCTATACACAGACGTTTTTACCTATTCTACCCCCACGCCGCTGTCTTGTAGACCAGATGCGTTCCGATTCTTTTGGCTGGCTACATGACTATATTCTGAGTTTTTATCAGAGAGTTATGGTTGCCAAAACAAATTGCTAGTACTCTACACAGGGAAACTATAAGGAGCAGGCAAGTAGCCTCAAGGTGATTCTGGACCTTGAGATGTATATCTATATATATGTCTTCATTTTCACTTGGGTGGAGTCCTCACACACATCATTTTAAGCAAAGAGTTGTTGTAATTATGCAGAGTTAAGGATGTGGGTAACATCACGAGACCAAACAACATCTCCGTCGAACCAAGCAACATCTCTCCCGGACCAAGCAGCGTCGCCGTGCAGGCACTGCCATCGCCCGTCAATATCGTCTAGGTAAGAAACGCTCTTTAAGTTTCGCATAGACCATTGCCTCACATGACCTAGTAAGATGGGGAAATCCTACACAAAAACTTGCCTAAAAAAAGAACCAAAAGGGCATATAACAATGGCATTTGCTTTAATAAGAATGTCTTATCGTAATCTCAAGATGAAAAGACTATTTTCTCTTGTTTACTGTGAATGTGATGGAATTGTATTTTCTCTTACTTGATTGGTTGTTACCAATCGATCGGTTGTCTGGCCGATCTTATGAGGTTTGATTGGTTTTCACCAATCAATCGGTTGTCTCCGGTCTACCCTAAAGCTATCCTCCCGCTTTGGGGGAACAACCCACTAGATGCTCAGAGTGGTGGACCAATATCTAGGTGGATGAGCTGCTTGCTTCCGCGGGTGTGTGCGAGGGGCACTTAAGTGGTGCAAGTAGAAGCCAACTCAGGGGCACATGCCCCTCAAGGGGGCATGTGGGAGACTCAGTGTGGAGGCTCTGAGTTTTAAACATCACCGCCACATCGAGGAGCCACATCGAGGATGAGGGAGCTGGGCACCCACTTAGTATTTATTCTTCACCAAGCGGGTGAGTGATCTTCGGAGTTCTAGACCCCTCCAGGAATAATTGCCACCGCAGGAACCATGTTTGCCTGGGAGCACGTGAATAATCAGTGAAAGAAAATAATTAAAGGACCTGTTTTTATATGTTTCACAATGTGATGGGACCAAATCAGGTAACAAAATGATTGGTTGAGTGGGTGGATGGATCTGATGGCACCATCCTATGGATGGGTGGACCCAATGAGACAGGTAACTATCCAAAATACTTATTATTTACGATCCGTAATAGAGTAACGCCCAAACAAGCCCGTTTTAGGAGAAGGAGCTAGTGGTCGTGCCGCATAATATCATAAAGGCGTTAGCTCCCATGAATCAAGCGTGAACTTGTTCCGTCCTCGATCACGCACATTGAGTGCCGTTTGATAGGACAAATAGGGATAGAGTTAGGTCCCTTCGTTTGCGCGTATCCTCGTATTTCCAAGAGATCGAGGTGTCGTCAATCGAGGACAAAGGGGACTTAGCTGCCAATCAAAAGGATCCCCTTGAGCCAGCTAGGGTGGGGACCTTACAAGTGGTATCAGAGGAGCTGATCTTAGTTCCTAGGATTTGTTATTCAAAGGTTAACTATTCAGCGATTAAAACAAGTGATTGTTTATGATATGAGGACGAATCAATCATCTCTACTAGCCATAGAAGTGATTCGAATATCCTCGCATGTTGAGACAATCATCATGTGAAATTGTGCTTGTATCTAGGGGGTGCACAGGCAAAATATTTATACAATAAAAAAGATTGCGAAGGAAACCTTTTGAGGAAAAACATAGGGTGATCTAATTAAGAAACCAATGTGACTGAATGACTAGAAGGATAGATCGAAACTTTGTTTAGAGAAATGTCTAGGATATATCTCATTAATTTGTATATTGTAAGTTATTGGGATTATAACTCCATTAAAGAGAGACCTGTGTAAAGTACCAACATAGGCTCAATTGAATAGTCTACGTGTGAATGCCATCACTAGATGCTTTACACTAAGATGGTCGTCCGGTTCCTGACCCCATCTCGAAAAAACGTGGGTCTAACTTCGGACGTTACCAAAGAAAAATGGAACTCTCATGCGTATTAATCTTGAGTGCCTTTAGATGTGATGCTATGATAAGTGTATAGTTTTGAACTTTTCCTGGTGGATGATAGCTTTGCACGGTAGATGGTATGGGAAGATTAAATTTTGCATTGTTTTTTGGATGAACCTCGGTCCTTTTTTGAAGTTTGTATGATTTCCTTTTTATCTTTATTATCCGACAAGAATATGAGGCTTAGCGAACCAAAAATAAAATAAAATAAACTAAAATATTAGTTGAACGAAAATCTCTAGTATTACCAAGGGAAACCTGAAAGTTTACCCTTTGATGATGTTATTGTGATGGAAATCCTAGATTAGCATGCCCATGACCAAGGATGTAAGTAAAGTTAGTGAGCTATCGTTGAAAATATAAAATAATTTTTGCTTTGGCCTATTAGAGCAATATCTAAGTAGAGTATTCCTCTTCCTGTAATATATGAGGTAAGATTTTATGGAGGAGCTGATTTTATGTCCCAGTAGTTAACCATGTTAAGTGTTGCACTTATTATATCATATAAGAAATATCATGAAGTTTATATAGGCAAACTAAGTAAAGACCTTTCCTTTAAGAAAGAGAGTTCGAGTCTGAGATACTTCTTAGATATTTTTTAGGCAAGAGAAAGTTTCTCGCCAACCAAGAAAGCTTTGATAATGGCATTAAAGAAGTTCTTCATGGAGCCCCCAACCGGAGCCATTCAAAGGTGAATGAAGGAATTTAGAAGAAGTAGAGGCTTGGATAGAGTCCATGGTTGAGTATTTGGATGTAGCTAGATATAGTGAAAGAAACAAGTTCGCCCTTGCTTGTTTAACAAGCGCGAGAAATGCTGGGATTAGTTGGAAGAACTATTATCAATCTAACCACTAGAACCAGGATCAGTTGTCATGGGATGCCGCCATGAAGGTACATCTTCGTGTGAAAGGTTTTGTCCTCCAGGATTTTGGGAGGATAAAATGAATGAATTTTCGGAGCCAACCCATGAAAGGAAGAACCTAGAGGAATACCACCAAACTTTTGTTAAACTTCTTCAATTTTCTCTAGAGATGGATGAGGTAACTCTTTTCCATCCATTCATGGGGAAGCTTGATCCGCCTTTGACTAACCTAGTCAAGAATTACCAAGCCATCCTCCCTTTCAGAAGCCATAATTATGGCCAGAGACTATGATAAAGTTTTTTATATGGGAAGTGTCCAGAACGACGTGAGTCCTTCCATGTTAATCAAGAAGAGGTCCCCTAATTCTTCAAGAGAAATGTCAAGCCCACCCCTGCCTAAGAGGAATCGTGAGCTAGAGCAAAATCAAGGTCAAGAAATAGGGATAACAAGGTTAGAGAGTAGATCTTCGACTCTCATAGACATCGCATCGGGACCTTTTAAGAAGGAAGACGTTTCAGATGCCAATGACAAGGTCATTGTCGCGATAGGAAAACTACCCTTTCCTATCGAGATCATCCTCCGCTAGATCAAAAGGAAGACCAATCTTTCAGAAAACAAGATTAGAAAGAAGAGCTCTCCCTCACCTATATATCAAGAAAAAAGACAATGCAATGAGCTTTTCCATTAGAACAAATGCTGCAAGTGTAAACATCATGAGAAAAGATTTCCCTAACTGACCCAGGACCCTTCTCTTCCCAATCATGGAAAGGGGAAACCCAATAGGATGGGCGGGCCTCTATCAATCCAAGAGCCTAGGATATCCAAACTAGGAAGTGGTTGCCCAAGTTATGATTGTTTTGAATTAAACTAGAGATCATTGATTCTTTAATTAAAGTTTAATTAAGAATATGTTAGAGGGAGTATACTAGAGATTAGCATAGGGATTATGTTAGGAAGTATTATAGAGATTATGATGATAAGATTATAAATAAGAGATTGAGTTAGAAATTTTGATATAGATTATAGATATGATGGGTTAAAGATAGCCAAATTTAACAAGTGTTTCTATGAGTAAATAGAAGTTGATTGTTGTTGCAAGAATCATGTGAAGTAATGTACATGATGAATAGAGATATTCTAGGAGACAATGCTAGTACGGTTATGCATCTTGCTATCATAGGTTAGATCGCATACAAGATTGATCTCCTTACGTTTTTCCATGGAAATTTGGAAAGTACCATATTACATGGGAGTATGGAATAAGGAATTCATAAGGTAGGATCAGGGATAATAAAGAATCAGTTCATATCATATAGAAGTGTATACGTATGCATGAACTTAGGATAATAAAGCCAATTAACTTTAGAATAATGAAGGCATTCTGGAAGCTCAACAAAATGCGGTAGATATATGAAAAAAGGGACTCTTAGTAGGAACAATGTTTAGATAAAAGAAGGTTTCTACCTAGTGGGGATACCACTTTGGGAGAGAGAGAGAGAGAGAGAGGAGGATTAACTTAGAGATTACCTCGAGATGAGGACATCTCGAATCTTTTAAGTGGGGGAGAGAATGTAACATCCCTCCCAAGCCATGTAACGATTCTCTTTTAATATAGGTTTCAAGAGGAAAGAGCGTGCACATCGAGATAGACTATAAGGCTAGAAACGTTAAGAAAGTGATAGAGTAAAAATATTAGTTCCAAAAATCTGAAAAGAAATGAGAAGATAAGAATAGATCCATTAAGAGAGCAACAACACCAAAAACAAAATTTCGAATTTAGGTGATAGCAAGTCATATTTAGAGTACTTTTACACATTTAGAGTCCATGCACACTAAAAATATGCAAAAGCAAAGCATTTCTAAAGATGGCATGTTTGTGGCTATATACAGACGTTTTTACCTATTCTACCCCCACGATGTTCTTTTGGCTAGCTACATGACTATATTCTGAGTTTTTATCAGAGAGTTAGGCTGTCGAAACAATTTGCTAGTTCTCTACAAAGGGAAACTGTAGGAGCAGCCAAGTAGCCTCAAGGTGATTCTGGACCTTGAGAATAATGAAGGCGTTCTGGAAGCTCAACAAAATGAGGTAGATATATGAAAGAACCAACTCTTAATAGGAACAATGTTTAGATAAAAGAAGGTTTCTACCTAGTGGGGATACCACTTTGGGAGAGAGAGAGAGAGAGAGAGGAGGATTTACTTTAGAGATTACCTCGAGATGAGGACATCTCGAATCTTTTAAGTGGGGGAGAGAATGTAGCATCCCTCTTCCCAAGCCATGTAACGATTCTCTTTTAATATAGGTTTCAAGAGGAAAGAGCGTGCACATCGAGAGAGACTCTAAGGCTAGAAATGTTAAGAAAGTGATAGAGTAAAAATATTAGTTCCAAAATTCTGAAAAGAAATGAGAAGATAAGAATAGATCCATTAAGAGAGAAACATCGCCAAAAACAAAATTCTGAATTTAGGTGATAGCAAGTCATATTTAGAGTACTTTTAAACATTTAGAGTCCATGCACACTAAAAATATGGAAAAGCAAAGCATTTCTAAAGATGGCATGTTTGCGGCTATATACAGATGTTTTTACCCATTCTACCCCCATGTCGCTGTCTTGTAGACCAGATGCCTTTTGGTTCTTTTGGTTAGCTACATGACTATATTCTAAGTTTTTATCAGAGAGTTATGGCTGCCGAAACAATTTGCTAGTTCTCTACACAGGGAAACTGTAAGGAGCAGGCAAGTAGCCTCAAGGTGATTCTGGACCTTGAGATGTATATCTATATATATGTCTTCATTTTCACTTGGGTGGAGTCCTCACACACATCATTTTTAGCAAACAGTTGTTGTAATTATGCGGAGTTAAGGATGTGGGTAACATCACGAGACCAAACATCTTCGCCGAACCAAGCAACGTCTCTCCCGGACCAAGCAGCATCGCCTCTCCAGGCACTGCCACCGCCCGTCAATATCGTCCAAGTACGAAATGCTCTTTAAGTTTGGCATAGACCATTGCATCACGCGACCTAGTAAGATGGGGAAATCCTACACAAAAACTTGCCTAAAAAAGGAACCGGAAGGGCATATAACAATGGCAAATGCTTTAATAAAGAATGTCTTATCTGTAAGATTCCTCCCCAGCCTCTCAAGATGTCCAGCATCTTCCCGTGTAATCAAATCCCTCTTCAGAAATATAAAAGATCTTATTTCTAACTGTTTTAGCCTAGAGAGAGAAAATTATTCTAGAGAGAGAATATTCAGATTATGAATATTTTTGGATAGAAAAATAACTCATCTTATTAAAATAAGTTCCCCTGAAACAGAAATTCAAAAAGAATTTTCCAATATACAATTGGAATTAATTGGAAATAGGTATAGAGGACCTTAGCCTAAGGGTCTAGATTTTTAAAAATTTTAGATTATGGTCCAATTAAGGTTCCTATGGGCCAATTGGATCAATCCATGTGTAGGGAGGAGATAAATCCAATTTTGTAAAAGAAGATACCCAAAAATGAGTAAATGCTCACATAAGACGAAGAGTTGACTATGTACAAGGTTTATTAGTAAGAAACTATGAGCAATATTAAAAATATGAGATATTTTGGGTATAATGATCCCACTTTGACACATATGTAAGGAAGGGGAGTTCTTTAAAGGAGGTGCATATTTCACATAAGATGAAGAGTTGAAAATGTACAAGGTTTATTAGTAAAAAACTATGAGCAATACTAAAAATATGAGATATTTTGGGTATCCAAAAATGAGTAAATGCTCACACAAGATGAAGAGTTGAAAATGTACAAGGTTTATTAGTAAAAAAACTATGAGCAATATTAAAAATATGAGATATTTTGGATATAATGATTCCATTTTGACACATATGTAAGGAAGGGAAATTCTTTAAAGGAGGTGCATATTTCACATGCTTGAATGAGTTTTAAACTCATAAAAATTGAGATATTTCATCTCTCCTCTCTCCTCATTCAAGTCTAGTTCCAAAAAGTTAGCTTAACTGACCTAAAAATGGTCAAAAATTGACCAAACTGATTTAGAAAATTCTAGAATCAGTTTGTTTGGTTAGGAGCTCAATTTTTCCTATAAATAGAAGCCTCCCCCTTGTTGAAAAAATATATAGTGTTTATGCATTGTTACTCTACTCCACCTAAGCCAAGAACTATGAATTCATTAATAATTCATTAGTTTTTGGCACTTTCCTCTTTCTTCAATCCCCATTGGTGGCTCCATCAACATACTAAACCAATTGATTGGTTGGGGGCCTCTACCGTGAACAAAGAATCAAGTAATTTGTAAGGTAAATGGTGAATTTTGATTCTTTTCTATAATTTCTCAATGTTTCTCTCTTCTCAACCCCTCTCAAGCTTGAGAAGCTTAATTGGAATGGTTTTTTGAATGCTATTGAAGTTAATTGATGAATGGTAGTGAAGAGTTACATAATTTGATGAATGCTATTGAAGTAAATTGATTAATGATAGTTAAGAATTACATAAATTTCCATTTATGCTTAATTCTAATGGTTTTTATGTAATTTCTCTCTCTCACTCAAGAAATGGTCATACTCATGACCCATTCTCAATCCAAATGAAGCTTTTCATAAAGCTTTTCCTTAATCCAAGATTAATCTATGCTTGAGGCCAAATTAATGGTTTTTTTTCTATGCTTTTAGTTTATGTAATTCATGAATATTGATGATTCAATACATTATGGATTAATGATCCAATTAGGGATCATTTTTATTATTTCCTTAATGATAAGCTTTATCCCTTAGAAAAATTTGAGATTTATCAATCATAGCAGCGGAGCTATGGCAAATTTTTTATAAAAATTATGCATAAAATAATTTCATTCAAAGCATGAAAAGAGGACTTCCCACCATATTCTAGGAATTATCATCCTAGATTAATTGAAAGATATTCATTGTAATCATAGAGAAATTGATTTTTATATTATGCATAATTGATTTTCATGCATAGAGGTATGCATAAAAGATTATTATTTTAACATAAAAGTGTTACTTTTATCATATTTGGATTTCATGCATAAAGGTATGCATAAAAGATTATTATTTTAACATAAAAGTGTTACTTTTATCATTTTTAATTTTCATGCATAGAAGTATGCATAAAGAATAATTTTTTATATCAAAAGTGTTACTTTTATCATTTTTAATTTTCATGCATAGAAGTATGCATAAAGGATAATTTTTTTATATCAAAAGTGTTACTTTTATCATTTTTAATTTTCATGCATAGAAGTATGCATAAATGATAATTTTTTTATATCAAAAGTGTTACTTTTATCATTTTTAATTTTCATGCATAGAAGTATGCATAAAGGATAATTTTTTTATATCAAAAGTGTTACTTTTATCATTTTTAATTTTCATGCATACAAGTATGCATAAAGGATAATTTTTTTTATATCAAAAGTGTTACTTTTATCATTTTTAATTTTCATGCATAGAAGTATGCATAAAGGAAAAAAAAATTATATCAAAAGTGTTACTTTTATCATTTTTAATTTTCATGCATAGAAGTATGCATAAAGGAAAATTTTTTTATATCAAAAGTGTTACTTTTATCATTTTAATTTTCATGCATAGAAGTATGCATAAAGGATAATTTTTATTATAAAAGTGTTACTTTTATCATAATTGATTTTAATGCATAGAAGTATGCATAAAAGATAAATTTTTATTATAAAAGTGTTACTTTTATCATATTTGATTTTAATGCAGAGAAGTATGCATAAAAGATAAATTTTTATTATAAAAGTGTTACTTTTATCATATTTGATTTTAATGCATAAAAGTATGCATAAAGATAAATTTTAATCGGAGATCGACGTAAATGAATATTCCTCAAGAAATCCATGTTTTTAAAATCAATAAACAAATATTCATTGAAAGAAATTTTAGAAAAAAAAAAGAGAAATTGAGATAGTACCTTCGAGAAAGATAATTTTAGGACCTAAACTCTGACTCAGAATATTGACCAAGACCTAATTCCTTCGTCAGTTTCAATCAATGACGATGTACCAGTTCAGGAAAAATGTACCCAAATCACGCACCGAATCTGAAACTAAGTTAAGATTTGTGATTTTGATCTAAGGATCAAGTTAACAGAATTCAAGGATCTCGAAGTAATGAGATACGGATTTAAGATATACTCATGGTATTCAAACAAAATCAAAACTGTAAACTTGCATAGAAACCCTGCCTTCTTAAAAGACTGTCTTACACGAGAATGCTGGAGGGAGCATTTGGCATATGTTTATCTAAGGAAAGTTTGGTTGCAAGAGCTGGCGGGGAGTGTTCGAGGGACAGCTCACCCGGCAAGGCTTGCCGAGGTCTTGACCAGCCTCGGTATGGTTAAAATGGTGCGCTTCCGGTTTGATGGACAAGGGCCGACGAAGCGGTCCCTGAGTTAAGTACCAGGACACCTAAGGAGGATCCTGGAGGGTTCTGACCAGGCGATGCACGGGCTCGCGGTGCCGAGGACATCCATGCGTATGTCGAGGAAGATATTATATGATGGACCTATGTTTTTTGTAATCTATCACCGGATCTCGTTGTTGACTCACTGGTCTCAACGAAGAGTCTAGAGTGATACTGTTTTGTTGAGAAACAAAGACTCAATGAGAAATTTTGAAGTATGACATGTATAACCCGTAAATTGTTTATCAAGGATTGTTTTTATTAAAGTTTAATAAAGAGGAGTGTGTGCATATCTATTTTCTAAAGCTAAAGTTAAGAAAGGCATTTCAATTATGGGTGGGTGAGTACTTGTTTGGTTCCACCGATTCCAGTGGTAGGGTGGTGGCTAACCCATGGGCCGGATGGGGTTAGGCTGGAATCAGTGGAGTTTTAATAATCAAACTGAAAAATATTAGAATTACGCTAAGATTCGAATAGTTA
The DNA here is from genome assembly GCF_041138505.1 of Cibotium barometz. NCBI lineage: Eukaryota > Viridiplantae > Streptophyta > Polypodiopsida > Cyatheales > Cibotiaceae > Cibotium > Cibotium barometz. The sequence continues at coordinate 10,420,653 of NC_141051.1, forward strand.
GACAATTCCCTGATAAATTTTTCAAATAAGTGGATCAACGGCTGTGCTTGCCTGACCTTGATCAAGAATTAGCGTTGAATTTACTAAAATGATCAAATTATATTAGTGATAGTTTCCTTCTATCTGATTTATTCAATTGAAGGATAGCGTAGAATTATTCACGTTAGAAAAATTTTTATTTAAAAATAAAATAAAATTCATAAAGGTGGAATCGTCCCTGCTTTCCGGGCATGGGAATTTCTCCCGGTTTCGTTTTTTTTTTGAGAGACCACCAGCTTAGTCTCGTGCCCGGACATTCAAGGGCGAGGCCCCGAGTGAGAAACCCTGCCTCGCGCGGAGGGGCAGAGGGATCTTAGAGTTGGTATCAGAGCGAAACTGAAAGCTAATAAAGATAATTAAATTCTTATCTGAAATTGGTAAAAAGAATTCAGAAACAGCATTTCATAATGTATTTTTATTCCGTAAGCTTCTTAATGAAGATATTTTAATCAAAGAAATTATTTTTATAGATGGAAGTTCCCCATTTATCTGGTATTCCCGACCTCACCCAATCTCAAGATATGATTGCATTTGCCTTCGAGCATCTCATCTCTTCCGCTTCAACTCGAATAAGCCGAACAAGACTCGCACGCCATTTCGAGGATTTATATTTTCCTAACCCAGCGGAGAGAATTCAGCATAAGTGGTTTGCAGGGCAATATGTCCATGCCTCTTGCGACCGCCGTGCAATGCTGTGGGAGAACCTCTCCTTGGCTATGATCTTGTTAAAGCTGAAAATCGTACGTGGCGTCATTTTATATCATTCAGCGCCTTGGAATTTCAGGCTTGCATGCCAAGTCTACAGACTTCTTAGTTGTTTTATTCCTAAATGGAATATAATAGCTGAGTGGACATTTGTATCAGGGCATGGCTATGGCCCAATACCGTCGTCATATGCGTTTCCTGAGGAGATTTTGAATTCTGGAGCCGAGCTGCTCTATGTACATAATGCAACTTTTATATAAATAAAAAAATGTTTTTCAGAGAGAAAAATTCCTGTTGTATAAATGATTGTTTACGGCAGACGATCTGTTGATAAAGAAAAATCTGTTATCGGACATATGTCATAGATCTCCAAGAGGATCTTGTCTTGTTTAAGAAATTGTTTTTCGAACTCTTAAGTCTTAGAATCTCGTGAATAATATCAAAATAAAAATTTATTAATATATAAATTTTGGCAGAATCATGAGACGAGGAAACCGTGGTCGTCAGCCAGACCCTGTCTCTGAAGATGACGAGCTTGACCTTGATGTTTGCAAGGCTCTTCATAGGACTCAGCCACGACCCTTCAAAGGAGAAGGGGAGAACCTGGGCGAGGCTGTGGAGAAATGGGTGGAAGCCATGGAAGAGTATTTTGACGTCACAGGATACAATCAGCAGAGCAAAATGGCTCTTGGCCGGCAGAAAATAGTGGAAACAGCCAGGGTAGCATGGAGGAACCACTGTGACACCAATCGTCTGGACAAAAATACTCAATCCTGGAATGATCTAAAAACCTATCTAAGAAAGAGATTTTGCCCTCCTGGATTTTTAGAAACCAAAATGAACGAATTCTTAGAACTAAAGCAGGAGAGCAAAACCATCGAGGAATATCACCAGGCCTTTGCCCTTCTACTCAAATATTCACCACCTCTTGATGAAGAGCAACTCATGGCCAGGTTCATTCGAGGAATGAACAAACCCTTGGACACAATGGTCATCAAAAATGCCAAGCCAGTGTCCATGGCTGAAGCAGTAAGAATGGCAAAAGATTTTGCCAAAGCTTTTGTAGTAAAGGTCCCACCAAAACCTGCACCCTCTAACTTTAAGAGATTCCAAGCCCAGGGAAGTACTTCCAACTTTCCACCCCCAAAGAGGCAGCAAGGCCTGAATCAGAATCAAGATGCAGGAAGATTCAGAAGTGAAGGAAGACCCTTCCCCCAGAGTACTTTCTCAGGAACCTCACCACTTTCAAAAAATCAAAAGGATGAGCTCAGAACTGAAAACCGATGTTTTGGATGCCAGGGTTTTGGTCACTAGTTAAAAGACTGCCCGCCGACTCTTGCCATGTCAAAGGGACATGGAAGTCAAGAACCCCGAATTCAGAGACCAACCCCTTCATTCCAGTCTAATCAGGGTCCGTCTCGCCCTAGCCAGGGAAACCCCAGAAGAATTCCAGCCCAGCCATCTGCCTCGATCCATAGTAATCTCAGAACTCCTTCCCAGAATTGGAACAACAAAAGAGAAAGAGTTCTACCTCAGACTACAGCAGCCAGAGCAGTCACAATTTCACATGTAGTAGAAGAGGGAAAAGGGCAGATCTATGCTGCAATTGAAAATCAAGGACCTAACCAGTTCTCCGTCATCCATACTCCAGCAGAGTATCAGGGTAAGCCTTTTAAGCTTTTGATTGATTCAGGTAGTTCTCATTCATTCATTTCCCCTAGATGCTTGCGTAAGCTAGTCTTAGAACAGAAATGAGGGAAACCTATGCAAGTTGAATTGGCTAGTGGGAAGACTCTTTTCACTCACCATGAGACAGATCTTGTCCAATTCAATCTAGATGGTAATGTAACCGACTGTCAGTTCAAAGTCTTACCTCTAGGAGTTTTTGACGGAATCCTTGGAATGGATTGGCTCCACAAATATCAAGCTGACATACACTGTCACAATGGAACCATTTCCTTCCATGACCTTCACGGGAACAAAGTCCATGGAACTGGAGTTTCCGGATCCGGAGACCTTCAGTTAGTAAAAGCTTCCAGGTTACTGAAAGGACTTAGGAAGAAGCAGCAAATTTATGTTGTCAAAATGAACCCAGTAGACTCAAAGCTTAAAGCTAAAGAACCAGAATGGTTAAGTGAACTTGATGATCTATTCCCAACAGAGCTAACTGAAATGCCTCCAATTCAGGAAATAGATCATGTGATTGAATTGACCCCCAGAGCTCCAGTAGCCCTACGCTTTTACAAAATGCCAGTTCCTGAAGCCATTGAACTCAAGGAACAGCTTAGGCAGCTGTTAGAACAAGGGTTTGTAAGACCCAGTGTTTCACCTTGGGGTGCGCCAGTTCTCTTTCAGAAAAAGAAAGATGGAACGCTTAGACTCTGTGTGGACTACCGAGGTCTAAATCAGCTGACAGTTAAGAATAAATATCCTATCCCAAGGATTGATGAGCTTTTGGACAGTATACCAAAAACAGCCATCAATACTCGCTGTGGACATTATGAATTTACTGTCATGCCATTCGGATTAACTAATGCCCCAGCTACATTCAATCGCGTAATGCAGGACATCCTCAGAGAATACTTGGATGACTTTGTTCTAGTTTTCTTTGATGACATTCTAATTTACTCAAGAAATGCAGCCGATCGTGAGACTCATGTCCGAAAAGTTCTTGAGATTCTAAGGAAGCATCAACTCTTTGCCAAAAAGAGCAAATGCACTTTCTTTGCCGACCACGTTGAATACTTGGGCTTTCTGGTATCCAAAGATGGAATTTCTCCAGATTTCACAAAAATCCAAGCTATCATAGATTGGCCTGAACCAAAGACAGTGAAAGAAGTCAGAGGATTCTTGGGATTGACTGGTTGGTATAGAATTTTTATACCAAAGTATGCTATCATAGCTTCCCCCCTGACTAACCTTCTCAAAAAGAATATCCCATTTCAATGGTCTACCAAGTGCCAAAGTGCTTTTGATAAGCTGAAGACCGCCTTGGTAACCAGTCCCATTTTGAAACTGCCAGATTTCTCTCTACCCTTTGAGGTAGTAAACTGATGCAAGTGGTTTTGCCCTGGGAGGTGCACTCATGCAGGAAGGTCATGCAGTGGCCTATGAATCCCGAAAGCTCAGAACACATGAGAGGAATTATGTTGTCCACAACTTGGAATTGCTTTCAGTAGTCTATGCCTTAAAGTTGTGGAGACATTACCTACTGGGTAAAAGATTTACTTTGATGACAGATCATCAGAGCTTAAAGTGGATCTTTACTCAGAAGGACCTTAACATGCGCCAAAGAAGGTGGATGCAGACCTTGCAGGAATTTGATTTTGAAATCAAGTACCGCCCAGGGAAAGAGAATGTGGTAGCAGATGCTCTCAGCAGAAAAACCTCCTTGCTTGCAATTACTATAATATCAAATCCTTTGATTACTCAAGCAAGTGAGAAGATCATGTAAGTTAGATTCTTTGGCCCTATTGCTACCCTACTTATGCAGGAAAGCAAAACTCCGCAGGAGTTGAACAGAGTTCAAGGGTACAGCCTGGATGATGGCATTATGTATTATAACCGCAGGTTATGCACTCCTAATGATGAGGGAACCAAGGACCAAATTCTGAATGAAGCCCATGACAGCCGTATTGCAGGACATCCAGGTTTCATCAAGACCTACATGTCCGTAAAGAAAAGTTTCTTTTGGCCTGGTTTGAAAAAGGATGTGCTGAGTCATGTACGTCAATGTCTGACATGCCAAAAAGTCAAAGCTAAGAGAGTAAAAATGCCTGGGAAGTTACATCCATTGGACATCCCCCAGAGATGAAGTGGGAATGTATCAGTATGGACTTCATTACTGGATTACCTTCAGTGCAATCAGGTTACAACTCCATCTTCGTGGTAGTCGACAGACTAACCAAAGTTGCCCATCTGATTCCAGTAAAAGAAACCTACACTGCAGTGGATGTGGCCAGAGTGTTCCTCAAAGAAATCTTCAAATTGCATGACCTACCGAGGAGAATAGTAACTGACCGAGATTCCAAATCTACTTCAAGGTTTTGGACTGCATTTTTTGAAGTAGTGGGAACTTGCTTGGATCTCAGCACAGCTTATCACCTTGAGACCGATGGTCAAACTGAAAGGGTAAACCAAGTAATTGAAGATATACTTCGGACATGCTGTGGCAGGGAACCCAAGAAGTGGCTAAGCTATCTGCATCTAGTCGAGTTCGCCTACAATGCTTCTTATCACCGAAGTATCGGGATGAGCCCTTTTAAAGCTCTGTATGGACAAGATTGCTTAACTCCATTAACTTGGTCTGACCCATTGATTAAGGTCGAGATGTCCAGACAGATGCTTGACGACATGGAGCAACAGATGCAGTCAATTCGTAAAGATATTAAAGCTGCCCAGGATAGACAGAAGCAATATTCGGATAAGAAGAGGACAAATAGAGAATTCAAAGAAGCAGATATGGTCTTCATTCGAGTACGGCCCAAAAGAAGTTCCTTATCTCTTGGGAAGTACAAGAAGTTATCACCTAGATATTGTGGGCCATATCTGATTACAAAGAAAGTAGGTGACTTAGCCTACGAGCTTCTTCTACCTCCTCATCTCAAAATTCATAATGTATTTCATGTAAGCCTTCTAAAGGAATATGTGCCAAACCCAAATCATATGCTTGATGATGAAATCCTAACCTCTTCAACCCAAGGACAGATGGAACTCCAACCTGAAGAAATTCTCGATGTTCGAGAAAAGCTTCTCAGGAACAGAATTCTCAGGGAATTATTAGTAAAATGGAAGTTCTATCCTTTTGAAGATGCCACCTGGGAGAATGAAGCCGATTTGTTGTTGCGGGATTATCCCCAGTTTGCGAGATGAGGACATCTCGCGTTTTTCAAGTGGGAGAGAATGTAAGATTCCTCCCCAGCCTCTCAAGATGTCCAGCATCTTCCCGTGTAATCAAATCCCTCTTCAGAAATATAAAAGATCTTATTTCTAACTGTTTTAGCCTAGAGAGAGAAAATTATTCTGGAGAGAGAATATTCAGATTATGAATATTTTTGGATAGAAAAATAACTCATCTTATTAAAATAAGTTCTCCTGAAACAGAAATTCAAAAAGAATTTTTCAATGTACAATTGGAATTAATTGGAAATAGGTATAATGGACCTTAGCCTAAGGGTCTAGATTTTTAAAAATTTTAGATTATGGTCCAATTAAGGTTCCTATGGGCCAATTGGATAAATCCATGTGTAGGGAGGAGATAAATCCAATTTTGTAAAAGAAGATACCCAAAAATGAGTAAATGCTCACATAAGATGAAGAGTTAACTATGTACAAGGTTTATTAGTAAGAAACTATGAGCAATATTAAAAATATGAGATATTTTGGGTATAATGATCCCATTTTGACACATATGTAAGGAAGGGGAGTTCTTTAAAGGAGGTGAATATTTCACATAAGATGAAGAGTTGAAAATGTACAAGGTTTATTAGTAAAAAACTATGAGCAATATTAAAAATATGAGATATTTTGGGTATAATGATTCCATTTTGACACATATGTAAGGAAGGGGAATTCTTTAAAGGAGGTGCATATTTCACATGCTTGAATGAGTTTTAAACTCATAAAAATTGAGATATTTCATCTCTCCTCTCTCCTCATTCAAGTCTAGTTCCAAAAAGTTAGCTTAACTGACCTAAAAATGGTCGAAAATTGACCAAACTGATTTAGAAAATTCTAGAATCAGTTTGTTTGGTTAGGAGCTCAATTTTTCCTATAAATAGAAGCCTCCCCCTTGTTGAAAAAATATATAGTGTTTATGCATTGTTACTCTACTCCACCTAAGCCAAGAACTATGAATTCATTAATAATTCATTAGTTTTTGGCACTTTCCTCTTTCTTCAATCCCCATTGGTGGCTCCATCAACATACTAAACCAATTGATTGGTTGGGGGCCTCTACCGTGAACAAAGAATCAAGTAATTTGTAAGGTAAATGGTGAATTTTGATTCTTTTCTATAATTTCTCAATGTTTCTCTCTTCTCAACCCCTCTCAAGCTTGAGAAGCTTAATTGGAATGGCTTTTTGAATGCGATTGAAGTTAATTGATGAATGGTAGTGAAGAGTTACATAATTTGATGAATGCTATTGAAGTAAATTGATTAATGATAGTAAAGAATTACATAATTTTCCATTTATGCTTAATTCTAATGGTTTTTATGTAATTTCTCTCTCTCACTCAAGAAATGGTCATACTCATGACCCATTCTCAATCCAAATGAAGCTTTTCATAAAGCTTTTCCTTAATCCAAGATTAATCTATGCTTGAGGCCAAATTAATGGTTTTTTTTCTATGCTTTTAGTTTATGTAATTCATGAATATTGATGATTCAATACATTATGGATTAATGATCCAATTAGGGATCATTATATTTATTTCCTTAATGATAAGCTTTATCCCTTAGAAAATTTGAGATTTATCAGTCATAGCAGCGGAGCTATGGCAAATTTTTTATAAAAATTATGCATAAAATAATTTCATTCAAAGCATGAAAAGAGGAATTCCCACCATATTCTAGGAATTATCATCCTAGATTAATTGAAAGATATTCATTGTAATCATAGAGAAATTGATTTTTATATTATGCAAAATTTATTTTCATGCATAGAGGTATGCATAAAAGATTATTATTTTAACATAAAAGTGTTACTTTTATCATATTTGGATTTCATGCATAAAGGTATGCATAAAAGATTATTATTTTAACATAAAAGTGTTACTTTTATCATTTTTAATTTTCATGCATAGAAGTATGCATAAAGGATAATTTTTTTATATCAAAAGTGTTACTTTTATCATTTTTAATTTTCATGCATAGAAGTATGCATAAAGGATAATTTTTTTATATCAAAAGTGTTACTTTTATCATTTTTAATTTTCATGCATAGAAGTATGCATAAAGGATAATTTTTTTTATATCAAAAGTGTTACTTTTATCATTTTTAATTTTCATGCAAAGAAGTATGCATAAAGGAAAAAAAATTATATCAAAAGTGTTACTTTTATCATTTTTAATTTTCATGCATAGAAGTATGCATAAAGGAAAAAAATTTTATAGCAAAAGTGTTACTTTTATCATTTTAATTTTCATGCATAGAAGTATGCATAAAGGATAATTTTTATTATAAAAGTGTTACTTTTATCATAATTGATTTTAATGCATAGAAGTATGCATAAAAGATAAATTTTTATTATAAAAGTGTTACTTTTATCATATTTGATTTTAATGCAGAGAAGTATGCATAAAAGATAAATTTTTATTATAAAAGTGTTACTTTTATCATATTTGATTTTAATGCATAAAAGTATGCATAAAGATAAATTTTAATCGGAGATCGACGTAAATGAATATTCCTCAAGAAATCCATGTTTTTGAAATCAGTAAACAAATATTCATTGAAAGAAATTTTAGAAAAAAAAAAAGAGAAATTGAGATAGTACCTTCGAGAAAGATAATTTTAGGACCTAAACTCTGACTTAGACTATTGACCAAGACCTAATTCCTTCGTCAGTTTCAATCAATGACGATGTACCAGTTCAGGAAAAATGTACCCAAATCACCCACCGAATCTGAAACTAAGTTAAGATTTGTGATTTTGATCTAAGGATCAAGTTAACAGAATTCAAGGAATCCTGTTTAGAATTGAGAACTGGATCTGGAAGTAATGAGATACGGATTTAAGATATACTCATGGTATTCAAACAAAATCAAAACTGTAAACTTGCATAGAAACCCTGCCTTCTTAAAAGACTGTCTTACGTGAGAATGCTGGAGGGAGCATTTGGCATATATGTTTATCTAAGGGAAGTTCGGTTGCAACAGCTGGCGGGGAGTGTTCGAGGGATAGCTCACGCGGCAAGGCTTGCCGAGGTCTTGACCAGCCTCGGTATGGTTAAAATGGTGCGCTTCCGGTACGATGGACGAGGGCCGACGAAGCGGTCCCTGAGTTAAGTACCAGGACACCTAAGGAGGATCCTGGAGGGTTCTGACCAGGCGATGCACGGGCTCGCGGTGCCGAGGACATCCATGCGTATGTCGAGGAAGATATTATATGATGGACCTATGTTTTTTGTAATCTATCACCGGATCTCGTTGTTGACTCGCTGGTCTCAACGGAGAGTCTAGAGTGATACTGTTTTGTTGAGAAATAAAGACTCAATGAGAAATTTTGAAGTATGACATGTATAACCCGTAAATTGTTTATCAAGGATTGTTTTTATTAAAGTTTAATAAAGAGGAGTGTGTGCGTATCTGTTTTCTAAAGCTAAAGTTAAGAAAGGCATTTCAATTATGGGTGGGTGAGTACTTGTTTGGTTCCACCGATTCCAGTGGTAGGGTGGTGGCTAACCCATGGGCCGGATGGGGTTAGGCTGGAATCAGTGGAGTTTTAATAATCAAACTGAAAAATATTAGAATTACGCTAAGATTCGAATAGTTAGATAATTCCCTGATAAATTTTTCAAATAAGTGGATCAACGGCTGTGCCTGACCTTGATCAGGAAAAAAGCATTGAATTTACTAAAATGATCAAATTATATTAGTGATAGTTTCCTTCTATCTGATTTATTCAGTTGAAGGATAGCGTAGAATTGTTTACGTTAGAAAAATTGTGCTTGTATCTTGGGGGTGTACACGCAAAATATTTGTACAGTAAAAAAGATTGGGGAGAAAACCTTTTGAGGAAAAACACAGGGTGATCTAATTAAGAAACCAATGTGACTGAATGACTAGAAGGATAGATCGAAACTTTGTTTAGAGAAATGTCTAGGATATATCTCATTAATTTATATATTGTAAGTTATTGGGATTATAGCTCCATTAAAGAGAGACCTGTGTAAAGTACCAACATAGGTTTAATTGAATAGTCTACGTGTGAATGCCATCACTAGATGCTTTACACTAAGACGGTCGTCCGGTTCCTGAACCCATCTCGAAAAAACATGGGTCTTTCAGATGTTACCAAAGAAAAATGAAACTCTCATGCGTATTAATCTTGAGTGCCTTTAGATGTGATGCTATGATAATGGTTTGATAGTTTTGGACTTTTCCTGGTGGTGGATGATAGCTTTACGGTAGATGGTAGGGGAAGATTAAATTTTGAATTGTTTTTTGGATGAACCTGGGTCCTTTTTTGAAGTTTGTATGATTTCCTTTTTATCTTTATTATCCGACGAGAATATGAGGCTCAGCGAACCAAAAATAAAATAAAATAAAATAATAGTTGAACAAAAATCTCTAGTATTACCAAGGGAAACAATGTGAGTATTTACTTCTAAATATCTCCCCTTTTTTAACTATTAGCCTTGTCCTTATTCAACTCTTCATCTTATGTGAGTATTTACTCATTTTTGGGTATCTTCTTTTACAAATTGGATTTATCTTCTCCCCACACATGGATTGATCCTATTGGCCTATAGGAACCTTAATTGGACCATAATCCATATTTCTAAAAATCTAGACCCTTAGGCTAAGGTCCTTTATACCCAATTCCAATTAATTCCAATTGCACATTAGAAAGTTCTTTTTAAATTTCTGTTTCAAGGGAACTTATTTTAATAAGATGAGATATTTTTCTATCCAAAAATATTCAAAATCTGAATATTCTCTCTCTAAAATATTTTCTCTCTCTAGGCTAAAACTGTTAGAAATAAGATCTTTTATATTTCTAAAGAGGGATTTGATTACACAGGAAGATGCTGGACATCTTGAGAGGTTGGAGAGGAATCTTACATTCTCTCCCACTTGAAAAACGTGAGATGTCCTCATCTCGCAAACTGGGGATAATCTCGCAAACAACAGATCGGCTTCATTCTCCCAGGTGGCATCTTCAAAAGGATAGAACTTCCATTTTACTAATAGTTCTCTGAGAATTCTATTCCTGAGAATCTTTTCTCGAACATTGAGAATTTCTTCAGGTTAGAGTTCCATCTGTCCTTGGGTTGAAGAGGTTAGGATTTCATCATCAAGCACATGATTTGGGATTGGCACATATTTCTTTAGAAGGCTTACATGAAATACATTATGAATTTTGAGATGAGGAGGTAGAAGAAGCTCATAGGCTATCACCTACTTTCCTTGTAATCAGATATGGCCCACAATATCTGGGTGATAACTTCTTGTACTTCCCAAGAGATAAGGAACTTCTTTTGGGCCGTACTCGAATGAAGACCATATCTGCTTCTTTGAATTCTCTATCTGTCCTCTTCTTATCTACATATTGCTTCTCTCTATCCTGGGCAACTTTAATGTCTTTACGAATTGACTGCATCTGTTGCTCCATGTCGTCAAGCATCTGTCTGGACATCTTGACCTTAATCAATGGGTCAGACCAAGTTAATGGAGTTAAGCAATCTTGTCCATACAGAGCTTTAAAAGGGCTCATCCCGATACTTCGTCGGTGATAAGAAGCATTGTAGGCAAACTCGACTAGATGCAGATAGCTTAGCCACTTCTTGGGTTCCCTGCCATACACAGCATGTCCAAAGTATATCTTCAATTACTTGGTTTACCCTTTCACTTTGACCATCGGTCTCATGGTGATAAGCTGTGCTGAGATCCAAGAAAGTTCCCACTGCTTCAGAAAATGCAATCCAAAACCTTGAAGTAAATTTGGGATCTCAGTCACTTACTATTCTCCTGGGTAGGCCATGCAATCTGAAGATTTCTTTGAGGAACACTCTGGCCACATCCACTGCAGTGTAGGTTTCTTTTACTGGAATCAGATGGGCAACTTTGGTTAGTCTGTCAACTACCACGAAGATGGAGTTGTAACCTGATTGCACTGATGAAGGTAATCCAGTAATGAAGTCCATACTGATACATTCCCACTTCATCTGGGGAATGTCTAATGGATGTAACTTCCCAGGCATTTTTACTCTCTCAGCTTTGACTTTCTGGCATGTCAGACATTGACGTACATGATTCAGCACATCCTTTTTCAAACCAGGCCAAAAGAAACTTTTCTTTACGGACATGTAGGTCTTGATGAAACCTGGATGTCCTACAATAAGGCTGTCATGGGCTTCATTCAAAATTTGGTCCTTGGTTCCTCATCATTGGGAATGCATAACCTGCGATTATAATCATCCAGGCTGTACCCTTGAACTCTGTTCAACTCCTATGGAGTTTTGCTTTCCTGCATAAGTAGGGTAGCAATAGGGCCAAAGAATCTATCCTACGTGATCTTCTCTCTTGCTTCAATAATCAAGGGATTTGATATAACAGTAATTGCAAGCAAGGAGGCTTTTCTGCTAAGGGCATCTGCTACTACATTTTCTTTGCCTGGGTGGTACTTGATTTCAAAATCAAATTCCTACAAGGTCTGCATCCACCTTCTTTGGCGCATGTTGAGGTCCTTCTGAGTAAAGATCCACTTTAAGCTCTGATGATCTGTCATCAAAGTGAATCTTCTTCCCAGTAGGTAATGTCTCCACAACTTTAAGGCATAGACTACTGAAAGCAATTCCAGGTCATGGACAGCATAATTCCTCTCATGCGTTCTGAGCTTTCGGGATTCAAAGGCCACTGCATGACCTTCCTGCATGAGTGCACCTCCCAGGACAAAACCACTTGCATCAGTTACTACCTCAAAGGGTAGAGAGAAATCTGGCAGCTTCAGAACGGGACTGGTCACCAAGGCGGTCTTCAGCTTATCAAAAGCACTTTGGCACTTGGAAGACCATTGAGATGGGATATTCTTTTTGAGAAGGTTAGTGAGGGTGGAAGCTATGAGAGCATACTTTGGTATAAAAATTCTATACCAACCAGTCAATCCCAAGAATCCTCTGACTTCTTTCACTATCTTTGGTTCGGGCCAATCTATGACAGCTTGGATTTTTGCAAAATCTGGAGAAATTCCATCTTTGGATAATAGAAAGCCCAAGTATTCAACTTGGTCGACAGAGAAAGTGCATTTGCTCTTTTTGGCAAAGAGTTGATGCTTCCTTAGAATCTCAAGAACTTTTTGGACATGAGTCTCATGGTCGGCTGCATTCCTTGAGTAAATCAGAATGTCATCAAAGAAAACTAGAACAAAGTCATCCAAGTATTCTCTGAGGATGTCCTGCATTAGGTGATTGAATGTAGCTCGGGCATTAGTTAATCCGAACGGCATGATAGTAAATTCATAATGCCCATAGCGAGTATTGATGGCTGTTTTTGGTATATCTGGATCATTGATCCTGATCTGGTAATACCCGGATTTGAGATCTATTTTTGTGAAGATCTGTGCTCCATTTAGCCTGTCCAAAAGCTCATCAATCCTTGGGATAGGATACTTATTCTTAACTATCCAGCTGATTTAGACCTCTGTAGTCCACACAGAGTCTAAGCGTTCCATCTTTCTTTTTCTGAAAGAGAACTGGCGCACCCCAAGGTGAAACACTGGGTCTTACAAACCCTTGTTCTAACAGCTGCCTAAGCTGTTTCTTGAGTTCGATGGCTTCAGGAACTGGCATTTTGTACGAGCGTAGGGCTACTGGTTGAGCTCTGGGTGGGGGTCAATTCAATCACATGATCTATTTCTTGAATTGGAGGCATTTCAGTTAGCTCTGCTAGGAATAGATCATCAAATTCACTTAACCATTCTGGTTCTTTAGCTGTAAGCTTTGAGTCTACTGGGTTCATTTTGACAACATAAATTTGCTGCTTCTTCCTAAGTCCTTTCAGTAACCTGGAAGCTTTTACTAACTGAAGGTCTGGGGATCCGAAAACTCCAGTTCCATGGACTTTGTTCCCGTGAAGGTCATGGAAGGAAATGGTTCCATTGTGACAGTGTATGTCAGCTTGATTTTTGTGGAGCCAATCCATTCCAAGGATTCCGTCAAAAACTCCTAGAGGTAAGACTTTGAACTGACAGTCGGTTACATTACCATCTAGATTGAACTGGATAAGATCTGTCTCATGGTGAGTGAAAAGAGTCTTCCCATTGGCCAATTCAACTTGCATAGGTTTACCTGATTTCTATTCTAAGACTAGCTTATGCAAGCATCTAGGGGAAATGAATGAATGAGAACTGCCTGAATCAATCAAAAGCTTAAAAGGCTTACCCTGATACTCTGCTGGAGTATGGATGACAGAGAACTGCTGGTTAGGCCCTTGATTTTCAATTGCAGCATAGATCTGCCCTTTTTCCTCTTCTGCTACATCTGAAATTGTGACTGCTATAGTGCTACTGTCTAAGGTAGAACTCTTTCTCTTTTGTTGTTCCAATTCTGGGAAGGAGTTCTGAGATTACTCTCGATAGAGGTAGATGGTTGAGCTGGAATTCTTATAGGGTTTCCCTGGCTTGGGCGAGACGGACCCTGATTAGACTGGAATGAAGGGGTTGGTCTCTGAATTCGGGGTCTTGACTTTCTTGTCCCCTTGACATGGCAGGAGTCGGGCAGTCTTTTAACTAGTGGCCAAAACCCTGGCATCCAAAACATCGATTTTCAGTTCTGAGCTCATCCTTCTGATTTTTTGAAAGCGGTGAGGTTCCTGAGAAAGTACTCTGGGAGAAGGGTCTTCCTTCACTTCTGAATCTTCCTGCATCCTGATTCTGATTCAGACCTTGCTGCCTCTTTGGGGGTGGAAAGTTGGAAGTACTTCCCTGGGCTTGGAATCTTTTAAAGTTAGAGGGTTCAAGTTTTGGTGGGACCTTTACTACAAAGGCTTTGACAAAATCTTTTGCCATTCTTACTGCTTCAGCCATGGACCCCGGCTTGGTATTTTTGACCAGTGTGTCCAAGGGTTCGTTCATTCCTCGAATGAACCTTGCCATGAGTTGCTCTTCATCAAGAGGTGGTGAATATTTGAGTAGAAGGGCAAAGGCCTGGTGATATTCCTCGATGGTTTTTCTCTCCTACTTTAGTTCTAAGAATTCGTTCATTTTGGTTTCTAAAAATCCAGGAGGGCAAAATCTCTTTCTTAGATAGGTTTTTAGATCATTCCAAGATTGAGTATTTTTGTCCAGACGATTGGTGTCACAGTGGTTCCTCCATGCTACCCTCGCTGTTTCCACTATTTTCAGCTGGGCAAGAGCCATTTTGCTCCGATGATTGTATCCTGTGACGTCAAAATACTCTTCCATGGCTTCCACACATTTCTCCACAGCCTCGCCCAGGTTCTCCCCTTCTCCTTTGAAGGGTCCTGGTTGAGTCCTATGAAGAGCCTTGCGAACATCAAGGTCAAGCTCGTCATCTTCAGAGACAGGGTCTGGCTGACGACCACAGTTTCCTCGTCTCATGATTCTACCAAAATTTATATATTATTAAATTTTTATTTTGATATTATTCACGAGATCCTAAGACTTAAGAGTTCGGAAAATAATTTCTTAAACAAGACAAGATCTTAATGGAGATCTATGACATATGTCCGATAACAGATTTTTTTTCTTTTTCAGTAGATCGTCTATCGTAAACAATCATTTATACAACAGGAAATTTTTCTCCGAAAAACATTTCTTTATTTATATAAAAGTTGCATTATGTACATAGAGCAGCTCGGCTCCATATTCAGTGCCTCAGTCATAATCGCATAAAGAAGCGAAACTGAGAAGAAGACATAACCTGGTATACACGATTCATTACACAAGGAGGTGTTGCAATTCTATTCCCAGGCTAAGAGGTCTAAAAAATCGGCATGAAGTCCTGAAGTTCCTGGGTGAATGATCAAATAGCTGCACATGCTGAACAAGCCCTAGTCTTATCAGAATCATGGCCAAGGAGATATTTTGCCTGAGCCTCTGACGCTGGCTGGTACTGACATTAATACACTATCCTCCATTGAACCACATATACCGATATCGCTCAAGAGGATCAGGAAAGTAAAGACTCTCAAAATGGCGAGCGAGTCTCGCTCTGCTCATTCGGTTCGTAGTAGCAGAGTTGATGATGTGATCAAATGCAAAACCTATCATATCCTGACTCTGAGAGAGCCCAGGAATTCCACCATTTCTTTCCCAGATTTTTTAAAAAAAATTAGGTAATTTCGGCTCTGATACCAACTGTGAGATCCCTCTGCCCCCTCCTCGCGCCAGACTCCTGTTGGAGCTCTATATATGGCTCACTCTACCTAACTTGGTCTCACCTATATATATGTATCTTGTCCTCAATATGAATCAGTCTTTAATGGTTGTTTCTTCATTAATGGTTGTCTTATTTCTTGGACCAGCAAGAAACAACGTTGTGTTGCAGTTTCTACAACCGAATCTGAATATGTTGCGGCATCACTTGCAGCTCGTGAACTCATTTGGCTTCGACAAGTGTTGACAGATATTGGCCATTCTCCTCTTTCTAGTACACCCTTGCGGTGTGATAATCAGAGTGCTATTAGTCTTGCAAAAGACTATGTCCAACATAACAAGTCAAAACATATTGCTGTGCATTACCATTATGTTCGATACGAAGTACGCAAAGGCACTATCATGATTGAACATTGTCCAAGTGACCAGATGATTGCAGATATTCTTACCAAAGGTCTCAATGAGTCACGCTTCATTCTCTTGCGCTCAGAGCTTGGAGTTGCCTCGGGCTCACTCTTTCTAGATTAGGCTCTTTACTCTTATGGTAGCTTTGTACATATATCGTTGTAATCTTCTAGACACCATGCACTTTGCACATTCCACAATTGCTCACTATGACCTCTTGGTCCTTTTGTATATTTGTACATAGATGCACAATGCACTTTCACATCATTACTTCTGGTTCATATTTTCACATTTGTATAGGGGCTTGGGTTTTTCCCTTGTACTCCCCAAGGGTTTTTTCATCCATAGCTAGAGACCCTTGTTTGAGTGGGGGTGTTGGAGCTCTATATATGGCTCACTCTACCTAACTTGGTCTCACCTATATATATGTATCTTGTCCTCAATATGAATCAGTCTTTGGGAGCGTACATGATGTGTCTCTTGTCTCGTCTCTTTCTCTCTACATTTCAACAACTCCCGGTAGCTGAACAACGAAAGCAGCCCCCTCATGCGCGAGGCAGGGTTTCTCACTCGAGGCCTCGCCCTCGAATGTCCGGGCACGAGACTAGGCTGGTAGTCACTCCAAAAACCAAAACCGAAAAAATTCCCATGCCCGAAAAGCGGGGACGATTCCAACTTTATGATTTTTTTTTTCAAATTTTTCTAACGTGAACAATTCTACGCTATCCTTCAACTGAATAAATCAGATAGAAGGAAACTATCAATGATATAATTTGATCATTTTAGTAAATTCAACGCTTTTTTCCTGATCAAGGTCAGGCAACAGTCATTGATCCACTTATTTGAAAAATTTATCAGGGAATTGTTTAACTATTTGAATCTTAGCGTAATTCTAAGTTTTTTCAGTTTGATTATTAAAACTCCACTGATTCCAGCCTAACCCCGTCCGGCCCATGGGTTAGCCACCACCCTACCACTGGAATCAGCAGAACCAAACAAGTACTCACCCACCCATAATTGAAATGCCTTTCTTAACTTTAGCTTTAGAAAACAGATACGCACACACTCCTCTTTATTAAAACTTTAATAAAAACAATCCTTGATAACAATTTACGGGTTATACATGTCATACTTCAAAATTTCCATTGAGTCTTTGTTTCTCAACAAAACAGTATCACTCTGGACTCTCCATTGAGACCAGTGAGTCAACAACGAGATCCAGTGATAGATTACAAAAAACATAGGTCCATCATATAATATCTTTCTCGACATACGCATGGATGTCCTCGGCACCGTGAGCCCGTGCATCGCCTGGTCAGAACCCTCCACGATCCTCCTTAGGTTTCCTGGCACTTCACTCAGGGACCGCTTCGTCGGCCCTCGTCCATCGTACCGGAAGCGCACCATTTTAACCATACCGAGGCTGGTCAAGACCTCGGCAAGCCTTGCCGTGTGAGCTGTCCTTCGAACACTCCCCGCCAGCTGTTGCAACAGAACTTCCCTTAGATAAACATATATGCCAAATGCTCCCTCCAGCATTCTAGCGTAAGACAGTCTTTTAAGAAGGCAGGGTTTCTATGCAAGTTTATAGTTTTGATTTTGTTAACTTTGAATACCACGAGTATATCTTAAATCCGTATCTCATTACTTCTAGATCCAGTTCTCAATTCTAAACAGAATTCCTCGAATTCTGTTAACTTGATCCTTAGATCAAAATCACAAGTCTTAACTTAGTTTCAGATTCGGTGGGTGATTTGGGTACATTTTTCCTAAACTGGTACATCGTCATTAATTGAAACTGACGAAGGAATTAGGTCTTGGTCAATAGTCTAAGTCAGCGTTTAGGTCTGGAAAGGTTCTTCCTAAAATTATCTTTCTCAAAGGTACTATCTCAATTTCTCTTTTTTTTCTAAAATTTCTTTCAACGAATATTTGTTTACAGATTTGAAAAACATGGATTTCTTGAGGAATATTCATTTACGTCGATCTCCGATTAAAATTTATCTTTATACACACTTCTATACATGAAAATCAAATATGATTAAAGTAACACTTTTGATAAAAAAAATACCCTTTATGCATACTTGTATGCATGAAAATTACAAATGATAAAAGTAACACTTTTGATATAAAAAATTTATCCTTTATGCATATTTCTATGAATGAAAATTAAAAATGATAAAAGTAACACTTTTGATAATAAAAAATTATCCTTTATGCATATTTCTATGCATGAAAATTAAAAATGATAAAAGTAAAACTTTTGATATAAAAAAATTATCCTTTATGCATATTTCTATGCATGAAAATTAAAAATGATAAAAGTAACACTTTTGATAAAAAATTTATCCTTTATGCATACTTCTATGCATGAAAATTAAAAATGATAAAAGTAACACTTTTGATATAAATATTATCCTTTATGCATATTTCTATGCATGAAAATTAAAAATGATAAAAGTAACACTTTTGATATAAAAATTATCCTTTATGCATACTTCTATGCATGAAAATTAAAAATGATAAAAGTAACTCTTTTAATATTAAAAAAATATCCTTTATGCATATTTCTATGCATGAAAATTAGAAATGATAAAAGTAACACTTTTGATATAAATCAATTATCCTTTATGCATATTTCTATGCATGAAAATTAAAAATGATAAAAGTAACACTTTTGATAATAAAAAATTATCCTTTATGCATATTTCTATGCATGAAATTTAAAAATGATAAAAGTAACACTTTTGATAAAAAAATATCCTTTATGCATATTTCTATGCATGAAAATTAAAAATGATAAAAGTAACACTTTTGATAAAAAAATTATCCTTTATGCATACTTCTATGCATGAAAATTAAAAATTATAAAAGTAACACTTTTGATATAAAAAAATTATCCTTTATGCATATTTCTATGCATGAAAATTAAAAATGATAAAAGTAACACTTTTGATATAAAAAAAATTATCCTTTATGCATATTTCTATGCATGAAAATTAAAAATGATAAAAGTAACACTTTTGATATAAATATTATCCTTTATGCATATTTCTATGCATGAAAATTAAAAATGATAAAAGTAACACTTTTGATATAAAAAAAGTATACTTTATGCATATTTCTATGCATGAAAATTAAAATGATAAAAGTAACACTTTTGATATAAAAATTATCCTTTATGCATACTTCTTTGCATGAAAATTAAAAATGATAAAAGTAACTCTTTTGATATAAAAAAAATATCCTTTACGCATATTTCTATGCATGAAAATTAAAAATGATAAAAGTAACACTTTTGATAATAAAAGATTATCCTTTATGCATATTTCTATGCATGAAAATTAAAAATGATAAAAGTAACACTTTTGATAATAAAAAATTAACCTTTATGCATATTTCTATGCATGAAAATTAAAAATGATAAAAGTAACACTTTTGATAATAAAAAATTATCCTTTATGCATATTTCTATGCATGAAAATTAAAAATGATAAAAGTAACACTTTTGATAAAAAATTTATCCTTTATGCATACTTCTATGCATGAAAATGAAAAATGATAAAAGTAACACCTTTGATATAAAAAAATTATTCTTTATGCATATTTCTATGCATGAAAATTAAAAATGATAAAAGTAACACTTTTGATATAAAAAAAATTAGCCTTTATGCATATTTCGATGCATGAAAATTAAAAATGATAAAGTAACACTTTTGATATAAAAATTATCCTTTATGCATATTTCTATGCATGAAAATCAAAAATGATAAAAGTAACACTTTTGATATAAAAAATATATATTTCACTAATTTTAAAAAAAAATTGCCATAACCTCCTTTGTATGGCTGACCATTTTTCAAGTTCCTAAGTCTTTAGAACTAATTAAAAGTACACCAAAATATTGAATTTATCCTAAAGTAAATATTTATCTATTTACTTGAAACAACATTATAAAAATTTGACATTAATCAATTAACCATTCACCTAGGATAGAGAAAGGTTGGTTTTGCTAGCGAAGAGAGGGGAATGCCTTTTGTAATGAGGCCTAACATTATAGAGAAGACATAAAGCATAAAAACCAATTTAAAATCATAAAAATCCATAAAATAATTGAAAGAAAGAAGAATCACCAACTTACTAATGACTTCATAGCTTTCCTTTGGCTTGATGGTTTGAGGGTTCAACTTTTATTTGGATAAGAGTGGCCACCAATCTTTGGAAGAGGGAAATGTCAAAAACTAGTGAATTATTAAAGAATTCACAGTTCTTGGCTTGGGTGGAGTAGAGTAACAGTGCATAAAACACTATTAAGTTTCAACAAAGGGGAAGGCTTCTTTTTATAGGAAAAAGTGAGCCTCTAACCAAGCCAACTGATTCTAGAATTTTCCAGATCAGTTTGGTCAAAAATTGACCATTTTTGGGTCAGTTTTGGTCACTTTTTGGATCTAGTTAAAACAGGAGAGAGGCGAGATAAAAATATCCCATTATTTGGGAGTTTAAAACTCATTCAAGCATGTGAAATAGGCGCCCTCTTCATGAGGGGGAATTCCCCATGCAGAGGTGTAAAAAATGCATCATTACTTCTAAATATCTCCCTTTTTTAACTATTAGTCTTGTCCTTATTCAACTCTTTATCTTATGTGAGTATTTACTTCTAAATATCTCCACTTTTTTAACTATTAGCCTTGTCCTTATTCAACTCTTCATCTTATGTGAGTATTTACTTCTAAATATCTCCCCTTTTTTAACTATTAGCCTTGTCCTTATTCAACTCTTCATCTTATGTGAGTATTTACTCATTTTTGGGTATCTTCTTTTACAAATTGGATTTATCTCCTCCCCACACATGGATTGATCCTATTGGCCCATAGGAACCTTAATTGGACCATAATCCATATTTCTAAAAATCTAGACCCTTAGGCTAAGGTCCTTTATACCCAATTCCAATTAATTCCAATTGCACATTGGAAAGTTCTTTTTGAATTTCTGTTTCAGGGAGCTTATTTTAATAAGATGAGATATTTTTCTATCCAAAAATATTCAAAATCTGAATATTCTCTCTCTAGAATATTTTCTCTCTCTAGACTAAAACAGTTAGAAATAAGATCTTTTATATTTCTGATTACACGGGA
The DNA here is from genome assembly GCF_041138505.1 of Cibotium barometz. Lineage (NCBI taxonomy): Eukaryota > Viridiplantae > Streptophyta > Polypodiopsida > Cyatheales > Cibotiaceae > Cibotium > Cibotium barometz. The sequence continues at coordinate 10,441,997 of NC_141051.1, forward strand.
AGATGCTCGACATCTTGAGAGGTTGGAGAGGAATCTTACAACTTTAGAATAATGAAGGCATTCTGGAAGCTCAACAAAATGAGGTAGATATATGAAAGAAGGGACTCTTAGTAGGAACAATGTTTAGATAAAAGAAGGTTTCTACCTAGTGGGGATACCACTTTGGGGGAGAGAGAGAGAGAGGAGGATTTACTTAGAGATTACCTCGAGATGAGGACATCTCAAATCTTTTAAGTGGGGAAGAGAATGTAACATCCCTCCCAAGCCATGTAACGATTCTCTTTTAATATAGGTTTCAAGAGGAAAGAGCGTGCACATCGAGAGAGACTATAAGGCTAGAAACGTTAAGAAAGTGATAGAGTAAAAATATTAGTTCCAAAAATCTGAAAAGAAATGAGAAGATAAGAATAGATCCATTAAGAGAGAAACATCGCCAAAAACAAAATTCCGAATTTAGGTGATAGCAAGTCATATTTAGAGTACTTTTACACATATAGAGTCCATGCACACTAAAAATATGGAAAAGCAAAGCATTTCTAAAGATGGCACGTTTACGACTATATACAGACGTTTTTACCTATTCTACCCCCACGCCGCTGTCTTGTAGACCTAATGCGTTCCGGTTCTTTTGGCTGGCTACATGACTATATTCTGAGTTTTTATCAGAGAGTTATGGCTGCCGAAAAAATTGGCTAGTTCTCTACACAGGGAAACTGTAAGGAGAAGGCAAGTAGCCTCAAGGTGATTCTGGACCTTGAGATGTATATCTATATATATGTCTTCATTTTCACTTGGGTGGAGTCCTCACACACATCATTTTTAGCAAAGAGTTGTTGTAATTATGCAGAGTTAAGGATGTGGGTAACATCACGGGACCAAACAACATCTCCGGCGAACCAAGCAACGTCTCTCCTGGACCAAGCAGTGTCGTCGTGCAGGCACTACCACCACCGCCCATCAATATCGTCCAGGTAAGAAACACTCTTTAAGTTTCACATAGACCATTGCATCATGCGACCTAGTAAGATCAGGAAATCCTACACAAAAACTTGCCTAAAAAAAGAATTAGAAGGGCATATAACAATGGCAAATGCTTTAAAAAAGAATGTCTTATCGTAATCTCAAGTTAAAAAGACTATTTTCTCTTGTTTACTGTGAATGTGATGGAATTGTATTTTCTCTTGCTTGACTGGTTGTTACCAATTGATCGGTTGTCTCACCGATCTTATGAGGTTTGATTGGTTTTCACCAATCAATCGGTTGTCGCCGGTCTACCCTAAAGCTATCCTCCCGCTTTGGGGGAACAAACCACTAGATGCTCAGAGTTGGTGGACCCATATCTAGGTGGATGAGCTGCTTGCTTCCGGGTGTGTGTGAGGGGAAGTGGTGCAAGTAAAAACTAGCTAAGGGGCACATGTCCCTCGAGGGGGCATGTGGGAGACTCAATGTGGAGGCTCTGAGTTTTAAACATCACCCGCCACATCGAGGATGAGGGAGTTGGGGACCCACTTAGTATTTATTCTTCACCAAGCGGGTGAGTGATGTTCGGAGTTCTAGACCCCTCCAGGAATAATTGCCACCGCAGGAACCATGTCTGCCTGCTGGGAGCACGTGAATAATGTAATGAGCAAGTGATAAAATTATGACCGTGTTTGAAGATCCATTTGTTTTCAACTCTTTTGGAGGAACTATCTTAATGAATCAGTGATGGAAAATAATTAAAGGACCTGTTTTTATATGTTTCATAGTGTGACGAGACCAAATCAGGTAACAAAATGATTGGCTGAGTGGTGGATGGATGCCGTGATGGCACCATCCTATGGATGGGTGGACCCGATGAGACGGGTAACTATACAAAATACTTATTATTTATGATCCGTAATAGAGTAACGCCCAAAAAGGCCATTTTAGGAGAAGGAACACTAGCTCCCATGAATCAAGCGTGAACTTGTTCCTCCTTGATCACGCACATCGACGAGTGCCGTTTGATTGGAGAAATAGATTCCTATTAGAATAATTACGTTTCCCCTGACTGCGGGGATAGAGTTAGGTCCCTTCGTTTGCGTGTATCCTCGTATTTCCAGGAGATTGAGGTGTCGCCAATCAAAGACAAAGGGGATTTAGCTGCCAATCAAAAGGATCCCCTTGAGCCAGCTAGGGTGGGGACCTTACAAGTGGTATCAGAGGAGCCGATCTTAGTTCCTAGGATTTGTTATTCAAAGGTTAACTATTCAGGGATTAAAACAAGTGATTGTTTATCATATGAGGAGACGAATCAATCATCTCTACTAGCTATAGAAGTGATTCGAATATCCTCGCATGTTGAGACAATCATCATGTGAAATTGTGCTTGTATCTTAGGGGTGCACACGCAAAATATTTGTATAATAAAAAATATTGGGGAGGAAACCTTTTGAGGAAAAACATAGGGTGATCTAATTAAGAAACCAATGTGACTGAATGACTAGAAGGATAGATCAAAACTTTGTTTAGAGAAATGTCTAGGATATATCTCATTAATTTGTATATTGTAAGTTATTGGGATTATAACTCCATTAAAGAGAGACCTGTGTAAAGTACCAACATAGGTTCAATTGAATAGTCTACGTGTGAATGCCATCACTAGATGCTTTACACTAAGACGGTCGTCCGGTTCTTGATCCCATCTCGGAAAAACGTGGGTCTAACTTCGAATGTTACCAAAGAAAAATAAAACTCTCATGCGTATTAATCATGAGTGCTTTTGGATGTGATGCTATGATAAGTCTTTGATAGTTTTGAACTTTTCCTAGTGAATGATAGCTTTACGGTAGATGGTAGGGGAAGATTAAATATTGAATTGTTTTTTGGATGAACCTCGGTCCTTTTTTGAAGTTTGTATGATTTCCTTTTTATCTTTATTATCCGACGAGAATATGAGGCTCAGCAAACCAAAAATAAAATAAAATAAAATAATAGTTGAACAAAAATCTATAGTATTACCAAGGGAAACCTGAAAGTTTACCCTTTGATGACGTTATTGTGATGGAAATCCTAGATTAGCATGCCCATGACCAAGGATGTAAGTAAAGTTAGTGAGCTATCGTCGAAAATATAAAATAATTTTTACTTTGGCCTATTAGAGCAAAATCTAAGTAGAGTATTCCTCTTCCTATAATATATGAGGTCACATTTTATGGAGGAACTGATTTTATGTCCCAATAGTTAACCATGTTAAGTGTTGCACTTATTATATCATATAGGAAATATCATGAAGTTTATATAGGCGAACTAAGTAAAGACCTTTCCTTTAAGAAAGAGAGTTCGAGTCTGAGATACTTCTTAGATAATTTTTAGGCAAGAGGAAGTTTCTCGCCAAGAAAGCTTCGATAATGGCATTAAAGAAGTCCTTCATGGAGCCCCCAATCGGAGCCATTCAAAGGTGAACGAAGGAATTTAGGAGAAGAAGTAGAGACTTGGATAGAGTCCATGGACGAGTATTTTGATGTAGCTAGATACCGTGAAAGAAACAAGTTCGTCCTTGCTGTTTAACAAGTGCGAGAAATGATGGGATTAGTTGGAAGAACTATTGTCAATCTAACCACCACTAGAACCAGGATCGGTTGTCATGGGATGCCATGAAGGTACATCTTCGTGTGAAAGGTTTTGTCCTCCAGGATTTTGGGAGGATAAAATGAATAAATTCTCGGAGCCAACCCATGAAAGGAAGACCCTAGAGGAATACCACCAAACTTTTATTAAACTTCTTCAATTTTCTCCAGAGATGGATAATGTAAGATTCCTCCCCAGTCTCTCAAGATATCCAGCATCTTTCCCTGTAATCAATCCCCTCTTCAGAAATATAAAAGATCTTGTCTCTGGTTGTTTTGGCTTAGAGAGAGAAAATATTCTAGAGAGAGAATATTAAGATTTTTGGCTTAGAGAGAAAATATTCTAGAGAGAGAATATTTAGATTTTTAATATTTTTAGATAGAAAAATACCTCCTCTTTTTAAAATGAATTCCCCTGAAGCAAAAATTCAAAAAGAACTTTCCAATGTGCAATTGGAATTAATTGGAAATGGGTATAAAGGACCTTAGCCTAAGGGTCTAGATTTTCAGAAATTTTTGGATTATGGTCCAATTAAGGTTCCTATGGGCCAATAAGATCAACCCATGTGTGGGGAGGAGATAAATCCAATTTTGTAAAAGAAGATACCCAAAAATGAGTAAATGCTCACATAAGGTGAAGAGTTGAATATGTACAAGGTTTATTAGTAAGAAACTATGAGTGATATTAAAAATATGAGATATTGTGGGTATAATGATTCCATTTTGACACATATGTAAGGAAAGGGAGTCCCTTCAATGCTCACATAAGATGAAGAGTTGAATATGTACAAGGTTTATTAGTAAGAAACTATGAGGAATATTAAAAATATGAGATATTTTGGGTATAATGATTCCATTTTCACACATATGTAAGGAAGGGGAGTCCATTAAGGGAGGTGCATATTTCACAAAAAGTCTCTCCTCTCTCCTAATTCAAGTCTAGTTCCAAAAAGTTAGCTTAAATGACCTAAAAATTGTCAAAAATTGACCAAAATGATTTGGAAAATTCTAGAATCAGTTTGTTTGGTTAGGAGCTCAATTTTTCCTATAAATAGAAGCCTTCCCATTTGTTGAAAAATAATAATGTTTAATGCATTGTTACTCTACTCCACCCAAGCCAAGAACTATGAATTTATTAATAATTCACTAGTTTTTGACATTTCCCTCTTCCAAAGATTGGTTGGCCACTCTTGTTCAAACAAGAGTTGAACCCTCAAACCATCAAGCCAAAGGAAAGCTTTCAAAGTCATTAGTAAGTTGGTGATTCTTCTTTCACTTATTTAATGGTTTTTATGGCTTTAAATGGTTTTTATGCTTTATGTCTTTTCTAAAAATGTTATTCTTCATTACAAAAAGGCATTCCCCTCTCTTCTCTAATAAAACCAACCATTCTCTATTCTAGGTGAATGGTTAATTGATTAATATCAAGTTTTTATAATGATTATTTTATAATAAAAGTGTTACTTTTAGCTTAATTTAATTTCATGCATAGAGGTATGCATAAAAGATGAATATTTTATTATAGTGTTATTTTTAGCTGAATTGACTTTCATGCATAGAGGTATGCATAAAAGATGAATGTTTTATTATAAAAGTGTTATTTTTAGCATAATTGAATTTCATGCATAGAAGTATGCATAAAAGATGAATATTTTATTGTAAAAGTGTTACTTTTAGCATAATTGAATTTCATGCATAGAGGTATGCATAAAAGATGAATATTTTATTGTAAAAGTGTTATTTTTAGCATAATTGAATTTCATGCATAGAGGTGTGCATAAAAGATGATTATTTTATTATAAAAGTGTTATTTTTAGCATAATTGAATTTCATGCATAGAGGTATGCATAAAAGACGATTATTTTATTATAAAGTGTTACTTTTAGCATAATTGATTTCATGCATAGAGGTATGCATAAAAGATGATTATTTTATTATAAAAGTGTTATTTTTAGCATAAATAAAGGTATGCATAAAAGATGATTATTTTATTATAAAAGTGTTACTTTTAGCATAATTGAATTTCATGCATAGAGGTATGCATAAAAGATGATTATTTTATTATAAAAGTGTTACTTTTAGCATAATTGAATTTCATGCATAGAGGTATGCATAAAAGATGAATATTTTATTGTAAAAGTGTTACTTTTAGCATAATTGAATTTCATGCATAGAGATATGCATAAAAGATATGGGAAGTGATAAGATGTGATAAGATGCAAATGAGATGAGTTAGGATATGATAAGATGAGTTAAGAAGTGATAAGATGTGTATGGGATTAGGATGTGAATGTGGATGTGTATGTATGGATGTATGCATGTAGATGTGGATGTATGAATATGGATGTGGATGTATGGATGTGAATGTGAATGTGGATGTGGATGTATGGATGTGAATGTGGATGTGGATGTGGATGCATGGATATGAATGTGGATGTGTATGTATGGATGTATGCATATAGATGTGGATGTATGAATGTGGATGTGGATGTATGGATGTGAATGTGGATGTGGATATGGATGCATGGATGTGAATGTGGATGTGGATGTATGGATGTGAATGTGGATGTGGATGTGGATGCATGGATGTGAATGTGGATGTGTATGTATGGATGTATACATATAGATGTGGATGTATGAATGTGGATGTGGATGTATGGATGTATGTATGTAGATGTGGATGTATGAATGTGGATGTGGATGTGGATGTATGGATGTGAATGTGGATGTGAATGTGAATGTGGATGTGTATGTATGGATGTATGCATATAGATGTGGATGCATGAATGTGGATGTATGGATGTGAATGTGGATGGGTATGTATGGATGTATGAATGTAGATGAGGATGCATGGATGTGAATGTGAATGTGTATGTATGGATGTATGCATGTAGATGTGGATGTATGAATCTGGATGTGGATGTATGGATGTGAATGTGGATGTGGATGTGGATGCATGGATGTGAATGTATGGATGTATGCATATAGATGTGGATGCTTGAATGTGGATGTATGGATGTGAATGTGGATGGGTATGTATGAATGTATGAATGTGGATGTGGATGCATGGATGTGAATGTGGATGTGTATATATAGATGTATGCATGTAGATGTGGATGTGGATGTATGGATGTGAATGTCGATGTGGATGTGGATGCATGGATGTGAATGTGGATGTGTATGTATGGATGTATGCATATAGATGTGGATGTATGAATGTGGATGTGGATGCATGAATGTGGATGTGGATGTATGGATGTATGTATGTAGATGTGGATGTATGAATGTGGATGTGGATGTATGGATGTGAATGTGGATGTGGATGTGGATGTGGATGTATGGATGTGAATGTGGATGTGTATGTATGGATGTATGCATATAGATGTGGATGCATGAATGTGGATGTATGGATGTGAATGTGGATGGGTATGTATAGATGTATGAATGTGGATGAGGATGGATGTGTATGTATGGATGTATACATGTAGATGTGGATGTATGGATGTGAATGTGGATGTGGATGTGGATGTATGGATGTGAATGTAGATGTGTATGTATGGATGTATGCATTTACATGTGGATGTATGAATGAGGATGTGAAAATGGATGTATGCATGGATGTGTATAAAGAATAATGAATGTGAATGGGTATGGGAAATAATGTGTCGTCGATATGAGTGAATGGATGAGAATGAGTACATATGAATGGAATGTGGAATAAGTAATGTGGATTGAGGAGGTATAATATGGAAAGACAGAGTTCGATATAGAAACTGTATTTTGTGACTGTTTGTAAATGACTGTCTTATGTCAAGAATGCTGGGGAAGCATTTTGACCGTCTTATGGATTAAGGTCATGGAGATCTGATAAAGTTGCAATTGCTGAGACGGAGAGTCAATGGAGGACATCTCGCGTAGCAAGGTCGGCCGAGGTCTTGACCTGCCTCGGTTCAATTTAAATGGTGAGCTTCTGGTACGGTGGATGAGGGACCAAGGAAGCAGCCTATGAGTGAAGCGCTAGGTCACCTGCGAAGGATCCTAGAGGGTGCTGACCAGACGGTGCTCGGGCTCTGGGTCACCGAAGATACCCACACGTGCGTCGTGGAAGATATTAGAACAAGGAATAAGAGTTGTTTTTCTGAAACCGAGCATGGATCTGGTTGATTGACCTTGATGGTCCTCAGCAGATGAGTCCATGGCTCTCTTATATGGATCTGTTGATTGATCTTGCTGATCTTCAACGAGAATTCCATCTTAATTTTGTGAAAATATTGTCGGGTACTATGAGCTAGGAACTATTGAAGAGGCCCCTGAGTAAACAGGTGGTGAGCGTTCTGGTTGCCAATGATGCCATAAGTACGCCAATGAATGAATGATTGGTAATATGGATTCAACCAAAGATTTAGAGGATTGTCATCAGTGACATAATGGTTTTATTAAAGGATTGTTTTAAAGTTAGTTGATGCTGAGAAAAAGGCAATTTCATATTGGGTGTGTAAGTGGTGTGACTAGTTTTATGTTGCATGAACTTCCGCTAGGGGGCCTGGGAACTCTTTTCCCTGGTACTCGGGACAAAACCTAACCAAATTCCTAATTGGATCACATCACTACAGTGGTTGGGCAGTTGGCTAACCCATGGGACTGGATGGGGTTAGGCTAGACTGATGGATCCGTAAATCGAGACTCAATTTTTGTTATTACGATAGATGAAGTAAATCCCAGATAGTAATTGTTCTATGGATAGGAATCAACCGCTCTGCCTCTTGATGGGGAAAAAAGCATTGATCCCAATGATCTAAGTGCAAGTTTCTTCCTTGATCTGACCGAGTACCTTTATATAGGTGCAGTCGGATCAGTTTGATCAGTAATGGTCTTGACTACGTTAGAGTAAAGAGTTATCCTGGTGGAATCGCCCGTGCTTTCCGGGTAAAGGAAGTTTTTTCTGGGTTCGAAACCGATGGAATAGTCTCTTGTCCGGATATCCGTGGTGGCGAGGCCGCGAATGTGGGACCCTTGCCCCGTGCAAGATGTGCTACTTCCGCTGCTAGCACCCCGAATCCGTTGCGCGGTGGGGATAGGGATCCCACAGTTGGTATCAGAGCGAATTGGCTAATAAAGCTCAACTGAAAAACCAAATATATCAAAAATTTATCAAGAAGCACAAAAAGGTTATAATGGTGTGATTTAATTCATACAATTTGATATTCAAACTGAAAATTCATAAATTAGTAATTGGGTCTTCAAATGGAAGTATCGCAATTATATGGAACCCTGACTTGCTTGAGGGCTAGACATGTTGGTATTTACCTTATAGTTCCAAGTATCATGACTACCCGTATATACCGAGGGTATAACTGCAGCTCTTTATCGACAGTATATACGAGTAAATCTAAGACTTGAAATTATAAGCATTAACGCTATCCAGATGATGAATCGAATGTGGTTGATATGATTTTTAGTTTTGTTTGAGAACTGATGAGTTGATTTGGATTCTGATTGAAAAATGATGATCCCTGAAAATTGGTTGAAATGTAATAAGCTGAGTGAAACCACAATGAGGATTAATGGGATGAGTCCCTGTGATGATATTCACAACTAGAATGATGATAATGATTTCAACAAATCACTATGAGATTAGTGGATTGTGCTATCAAATTGCTACTGTTAACACTTGACTCGTTAGATCAAGTTAAGGGATGACAAATTGAGAACTTGCTTGACTGAAATTCCCGTTGGAGGAATGTTCAAAAATAAATTTTTTGGTCTAATGGATCATTATCGTGTTAAAAATATGGATAATATGATCTGAATGAATTGTTATTTAATGATGAGTTCTATATATAAGGGATACTTATCCCCGTATTCTGTTGGGTTGACCAGAATATAAGGAACCCCAGAATAAATTGGATCTTAAGAAAAAAGAGTCCTCTACTTTGCGAGATGAGGACATCTCGCGCCTTTTTAAGTGGGGTGGAATGTAAGATTCCTCCCCCAGCCTTCGAGGTATACAGGAGTAAGAACCTCCCTTTCTGATCTTATAATTATTCCCTCTCTAAAATAAAAGAAAGATTCTGTTTAAAAAAGGAAGACCTTTCCCTAGAATACTTTCTCAGGAGCCCCACCTGTTTTAAGGATTCATAACGATGAGTTCAGAAGTAAGAACTGGTGTTTTAGATGCCAAGGAATTGGTCATCAGTTAAAAGACTACCCAAGATCGATAGAAGCAGTATGCAGATAAGAAGAGGACAGTGAGAGAATTCAAAGAAGCAGATATGGTCTTCATTCGAGTACGGCCCAAAAGAAATTCTTTATCTCTTGGAAAGTATAAGTAGTTATCCCCCAGATATTGTGGGCCATATCTGAATTCAAAGAAAGTAGGTGATTTAGCCTACGAGCTTCTTTTACCTCCTCATCTCAAAGTTCATAATGTATTTCATGTAAGCCTTCTATAGAAATATGTGCCAAACCCAAATCATGAAAAGACGGTAAAACTTCAGTGACAAGATACCCCATTGGCTTCTAGGTTACGCTAGTTCCTTCTTTTATATAAGTCGTAACTCTTACTGGTCACTCGCAGTAATCTTACTTCCATCGATCTCCTTTCTCTCTTAATCTCTTTCATGGCTTGGCAGCAAGACTTGGTTTTATCCATGATGATTTCTCACCTTCAAGACGCAAGTAAGTCTGTAAAGAAGGATGTTATAGAACTGTATGAACGCTCACTTTTTCCTCACTTGGGAATTTCTGTAGCTCATACCAAATGGCGGACCTGTCAAGACATAACTAGGATAACACCGTGGGTTCAGCAGCACTTTCGTAACAATGTCCGCTTGGCCATGGTTATTGAAGCTCTGGGTTTGGGTCCCCGATACTACTACGTGATGAGATCAAGGCATGGTGGATTTTCTGAGCAGGTCTTCTTACTAGCGTGTTTTCTTCCTCATCAGAAGATATGCCTTTATCCTGTTTTCTGCTTGCCTCTCTCAGAGGTCCTTTTAATAAATAGGTCACCTCATACCAATGAGATAGGTGCTGCAATAACCGACCGAATTATTCCCATAGATGAGTTACCTTATACGTGTGCAGCTTGTGAGTGTTGCTTTTGTGACCATATGATGGACGGGCTTATGGAATTGTAAAAAGTTCTTCTATCTTGCTGTACATGTTCCAGGAGTGAATAAAGTTGAAATCTTTGTTCTTGTCTTGAGTCTTTCTCTCTTTGAGACTTTTCTTGGTGGTTAATCTTAATTAAATTTTCTCTTAGTCTCATATTCGTGCATCTTGCAAAAATATCCCCAGTTTGTGAGATGAGGACATCTCGCGTTTTTCAAGTGGGAGAGAATGTAAGATTCCTCCCCAGCCTCTCAAGATATCCATCATCTTTCCCTGTAATCAATCCCCTCTTCAGAAATATAAAAGATCTTGTCTCTGGTTGTTTTGGCTTAGAGAGAGAAAATATTCTAGAGAGAGAATATTCAAATTTTTAATATTCTTGGATAGAAAAATACCTCATCTTATTAAAATGAATTCCCCTGAAGCAGAAATTCAAAAATAACTTTCCAATGTGCAATTGGAATTAATTAGAAATGGGTATAAAGGACCTTAGCCTAAGGGTCTAGATTTTTCAAAATTTTTTGGATTATGGTCCAATTACGGTTCCTATGGGCCAATAAGATCAATCCAATTACGGTTCCTATGGGCCAATCCATGTGTGGGGAGGAGATAAATCCAATTTTATAAAAGAAGATACCCAAAAATGAGTAAATGCTCACATAAGGTGAAGAGTTGAATATGTACAAGGTTTATTAGTAAGAAACTATGAGTGATATTAAAAATATGAGATATTGTGGGTATAATGATTCCATTTTGACACATATGTAAGGAAGGTGAGTCCCTTCAATGCTCACATAAGATGAAAAGTTGAATATCTACAAGGTCTATTAGTAAGAAACTATGAGCAATATTAAAAATATGAGATATTTTTGGGTATAATGATTCCATTTTGACACATATGTAAGGAAGGGGAGTCCATTAAAGGAGGTGCATATTTCACATGCTTGAATGAGTTTTAAACTCATAAATAATGTGATATTTTATCTCTCCTCTTTCCTAATTTAAGTCTAGTTCCAAAAAGCTAGCTTAAATGACCTAAAAATGGTCAAAAATTGACCAAACTGATCTGGAAAATTCTAGAATCAGTTTGTTTGGTTAGGAGCTCAATTTTTCCTATAAATAGAAGCCTCCCATTTGTTGAAAAATAATAATGTTTAACGCATTGCTACTCTACTCCACCCAAGCCAAGAACTATGAATTTATTAATAATTCACTAGTTTTTGACATTTCCCTCTTCCAAAGATTGGTTGGCCACTCTTGTTCAAACAAGAGTTGAACCCTCAAACCATCAAGCCAAAGGAAAGCTTTCAAAGTCATTAGTAAGTTGGTGATTCTTCTTTCACTTATTTTATGGTTTTTATGGCTTTAAATGGTCTTTATGCTTTATGTCTTTTCTAAAAATGTTATGCTTCATTACAAAAAGGCATTTCCCTCTCTTCTCTAATAAAACAAACCATTATCTATTCTAGGTGAATGGTTAATTGATTAATATTAAGTTTTTATAATGATTATTTTATAATAAAAGTGTTACTTTTAGCTTAATTGAATTTCATGCATAGAGGTATGGATAAAAGATGAATATTGTATTATAAAAGTGTTACCTTTAGCTTAATTGAATTTCATGCATAGAGGTATGCATAAAAGATTAATGTTTTATTATAAAAGTATTACTTTTAGCATAATTGAATTTCATGCATAGAAGTATGCATAAAAGATGAATGTTTTATTGTAAAAGTGTTACTTTTAGCATAATTGAATTTCATGCATAGAGGTGTGCATAAAAGATGAATATTTTATTATAAAAGTGTTATTTTTAGCATAATTGAATTTCATGCATAGAGGTGTGCATAAAAGATGATTATTTTATTATAAAAGTGTTATTTTTAGCATAATTGAATTTCATGCATAGAGGTATGTATAAAAGATTATTATTTTATTATAAAGGTGTTACTTTTAGCATAATTGAATTTCATGCATAGAGGTATGCATAAAAGATGATTATTTTATTGTAAAAGTGTTACTTTTAGCATAATTGAATTTCAAGCATAGAGGTATGCATAAAAGATATGGAAAGTGATAAGATGTGATAAGATGCATATGAGATGAGTTAGGATTTGATAAGATGAGTTAAGAAGTGATAAGATGTGTATGGGATGAGGTAAGAAGTTTATGTGATGAGATAGGATGTTTATGGGTTGTGATAGGGTGAGATTATGGATGTGTATGTATGGATGTATGCATGTGGATGTGGATGTGTGAATGTGGATGTGGATGTATGGATGTGAATGTGAATGTGGATGTGGATGTATGGATGTGAATGTGGATGTGGATGTGGATGCATGGATATGTGAAAGATTCCTCCCCAGCCTTCGAGGTATACAAGAGTAAGAATCTCCCTTTTTGATCTTATAATTATTCCCTCTCTAAAATAAAAGAAAGATTCTGTTTAAAAAAGAAAGACCCTCTCCCTAGAATACTTCTCAGGAGTCACGCCTGTTTTAAGGATTCAGAACAATGAGTTCAGAAGTGAAAACCGGTGTTTTGGATACCAAGGTTTTGGTTTTCATTTGAGTACGGCCCAAAAGAAGTTCTTTATCTCTTGGGGAGTATAAGAAGTTATCCCCCAGATATTGTGAGCCTTATATCTGAATTCAATGAAAGTAGGTGACTTAGCCTACAAGCTTCTTTTATCTCTTCATCTCAAAGTTCTTAAAGCCTTCTATAGAAAAATGTGCCAAACCCAAATCATGGAAAGACGGTAAAACTTCAGTGGCAAGATACCGTTGGCTTCTAGGTTACGCTAGCTCCTTCCTTTATATAAGTCGTAACTTTTACTTGTCGCTCACAGTAATCTTACTTCCATCGATCTCCTTTCTTTCTTAATCTCTTTCATGGCTTGGCAACAAGAATTAGTTTTATCCATGATGATTTCTCACCTTCAAGAAGCAAGCGAGTCTGTGAAGAAGGATTTTATAGAAGAGTATGGGCGCTCACTTTTTTCTCACTTAGGAACTTCTATAGCTCAGACCAAATGGCGGACCTATCAAGACATAACTAGGGTAACACCCTGGGGTCAGCAGCACTTTCGTAACAATGTCCACTTGGCCATGGTTATTGAAGCTTTGGGTTTGGGTCCCCGATACTACTGCGTCATGAGATCAAGACATCTTGGGTTTTCTGAGCGGGTCTTCTTACTGGCGTGTTTTCTTCCTCATCAGAAGATATGCCTTTACCCCGTTTTTGGCTTGCCTCTCAGAGGTCCTTTTGTTAGATCACCTCATACCACTGAGATAGGTGCGGCAATAACCAACAGAATTATTCCCATAGATGAGTTACCTTATACGTGCGCAGCTTGTGAGTGCTGCTTTTGTGATCATATGATGGACGGACTTATGGAAGTGTAAAGAGTTCTTCTATCTTTACTGTATATGTTCCAAGAATGAATAAAGTTTAAATCTTGTTCTTGTCTTGACCCTTACTCTCTTTGAGACTTTTTTATTTGGTGGTTAATCTTAATTAAATTTTTCTCTAAGTCTCATGTTCGTGCATCTTGCGAAATTATCCCAAGTTTGCGAGATGAGGACATCTCACGTTTGTTCAAGTGGGAGAGAATGTAAGATTCCTCCCCATCCTCTCAAAACGTCCAGCATATTCCCCTGTAATCAATTCCCTCTTCAGATATATAAGAGATCTTGTCTCTGCCTGTTTTGGCATAGAGAGAGAAAATATTCTAGAGAGAGAATATTCAGATTTTGAATATTTTTGGATAGAAAAATATCTCATCTTATTAAAATGAATTCCCTTGAAACAGAAATTCAGAAAGAATTTTCCAATGTGCAATTGGAATTAATTGGAAATGGGTATAAAGGACCTTAGCCTAAGGGTCTAGATTTTCAGAAATTTTTAGATTATGGTCCAATTAAGGTTCCTATGGGCCAATAGCATCAATCCATGTGTAGGGAGGAGATAAATCTAATTTTGTAAAAGAAGATACCCAAAAATGAGTAAATGCTCACATAAGATGAAGAGTTGACTATGTACAAGGTTTATTAGTAAGAAACTATGAGTAATATAAAAAATATGAGATATTTTGGGTATCCAAAAATGAGTAAATGCTCACATAAGATGAAGACTTGAAAATGTACAAGGTTTATTAGTAAAAAACTATGAGAAATATTAAAATTATGAGATATTTTGGGTATCAAAAAATGAGTAAATGCTCACACAAGATGAAGAGTTGAAAATGTACAAGGTTTATTAGTAAAAAACTATGAGCAATATTAAAAATATAAGATATTTTGGATATAATGATTCCACTTTGACACATATGTAAGGAAGGGGAGTTCTTTAAAGGAGGTGCATATTTCACATGCTTGAATGAGTTTGAAACTCAAGAATAATGTGATATTTTTATCTCTCCTCTCTCTTGAACCAAACCAAATCAAAATGGAACCAAACCGAATCAAAAAGGAACCAAACTAGGTCCAAATCTAGTCCAAATTCAACCAAACTGAATTTGGAAAATTATAGAATTTAGTTAGCTTTGGTTAGAGCTTCCCTCTCCTATAAATAGAACATGAGTCCTTTGAAAAAAATAGCAAAATTTTACTATACTCTAAGTTATGCTAAAATAATGCTAATTTTTACTATTCTCTAAAATTCTCTCCAAATTGAAGAAATTGGAGCTTCCCTCTTTCTTCAATCCCCATTGGTGGTTCCATCAACATACTTAACCAATTGATTGGTTGGGGGCCTCTACCGTGAACAAAGAATCAAGAAATTTGTAAGGTAATTAGTGAATTTTGATCATTTTCTATAATTTCTCAATGTTTCTCTCTTCTCAACCCCTCTCAAGCTTGAGAAGCTTAATTGGAATGGTTTTTGAATGCTATTGAAGTTAATTGATGAATGGTAGTGAAGAGTTACATAATTTGATGAATGCTATTGAAGTTAATTAATTAATGATAGTTAAGAATTACGTAAATTTTCATTTATGCTTAATTCTAATGGTTTTTATGTAATTTCTCTCTCTCACTCAAGAAATGGTCATACTCATGACCCATTCTCAATCCAAATAAAGCTTTTCCTTAATCCAAGATTAATCTATGCTTGAGGTCAAATTAATGGCTTTTTTCTATGCTTTTAGTTTATGTATTTCATGAATATTAATGATTCAACCCATTATTGGGTTAATGATCCAATTAGGGATCATTCTAATCATTTCCTTAATGATAAGCTTTATCCTTCAAAATAAATTGAGATTTATCAGTCATAGTAGCGGAGCTATGGCAAAAATTTTATAAAAATTACACATAAAATAATTTTATTCAAAGCATGAAAAGAGAACTTCCTACCATATTCTAGGAATTATCATCCTAGATTAATTGAAAGAATTTAATTGTAATCATGGAGAAATTGATTTTTATGTTATGCATAATTGATGATTATTTTATTGTAAAAGTGTTACTTTTATCATAATTGGATTTCATGCATAGAGGTATGCATAAAAGAATTATTATTTTAATATAAAAGTGTTTCTTTTATCATATTTGGATTTTATGCATAGAGGTTTGCATAAAAGAATTATTATTTTAATATAAAAGTGTTTCTTTTATCATAATTGAATTTCATGCATAGAGGTATGCATAAAAGTTGATTATTTTATTATAAAAGTGTGACTTTTATCATATTTGGATTTCATGCATAGAGGTATGCATAAAAGTTGATTATTTTATTATAAAAGTGTGACTTTTATCATATTTGGATTTCATGCATAGAGGTATGCATAAGAGTTGACTATTTTATTATAAAAGTGTGACTTTTATCATATTTGGATTTCATGCATAGAGGTATGCATAAGAGTTGACTATTTTATTATAAAAGTGTGACTTTTATCATATTTGGATTTCATGCATAGAGGTATGCATAAAAGTTGATTATTTTATTATAAAAGTGTGACTTTTATCATATTTGGATTTCATGCATATAGAGGTATGCATAAAAGTTGATTATTTTATTATAAAAGTGTTACTTTTATCATATTTGGATTTCATGCATAGAGGTATGCATAAAAGATATTCTTTTTATACTAAAAGTGTGATTTTCATTATAAATGGATTTTATGCATAACTTAGATGCATAAGAGAAATTCTTTTATTCTAAAAGTGTAATTCCTACCAAATTGAATTTATGCATAGGAAGATGCATAAAAGAATGCAATTTCAATTCAAAAGTGTTATTCTCATCCAAATTGAATTTATGCATAGGAAGATGCATAAAAGATTGAATTTTAATTCAAAAGTGTCATTTTCATTTAAAATGAATTTATGCATAGGAAGATGCATAAAAGATTGATTTTTATTTCAAAAGTGTTAGTCTCCTTAAATGGAATTTATGCATAAATAAATGTGTAGAGAAATCTTATATAAGAATTCTCTTGTATTCTATAAATAGATATGGGAAGTGATAGGATGTGATAAGAGGTGTATGAGATGTGATAAGATGTGTATGGAAAGTGATAGGATGTGATAAGAGGTGTATGAGATGTGATAGGATGTGATAAGATGTGTATGAGATGTGATAAGAGGTGTATGGGATGTGATAAGATGTGTATGGAAAGTGATAGGATGTGATAAGAGGTGTATGAGATGTGATAGGATGTGATAAGATGTGTATGGATGTGAATGTGGATGTATGGATATGGATATGGATGTGTATGTATGAATGTGGATATGGGATGTGGATGTATAAATGAGGATGTGAAAATGGAGATAAGCATGTAGATGTGGATGTATGGATGTGAATGTGAATGTGGATGTGGATGTATGGATGTATGGATGTGGATGTGGATGTATGGATGTGGATGTATAAATGTGGATGTGGATGTATGGATGTATGGATGTGGATGTGGATGTATGGATGTATGGATGTGGATGTATGGATGTGGACATGGATGTGTATGTATGAATGTAGATATGGGATGTGGATGTATAAATGAGGATGTAAAAATGGATGTATGCATGTAGATGTGGATGTATGGATGTGAATGTGAATGTGTATGTGAACTAATGTGTCGTCGATATGAGGAAATGGATGAGAATGAGTACACATTGAATGGAATGTGGAATAAGTAATGTGGATTGAGGGATAATGTGGAAAGACGAGAGTTCGATAGGATGTGATAAGATGTGTATGAGATGTGATAGGATGTGATAAGAGGTGTATGGGATGTGATAAGATGTGATAAGATGTGTATGGAAAGTGATAGGATGTGATAAGAGGTGTATGAGATGTGATAGGATGTGATAAGATGTGTATGGATGTGAATGTGGATGTGGATGTATGGATATGGATATGGATGTGTATGTATGAATGTGGATATGGGATGTGGATGTATAAATGAGGATGTGAAAATGGAGGTAAGCATGTAGATGTGGATGTATGGATGTGAATGTGGATGTGGATGTGGATGTATGGATGTATGGATGTGGATGTGGATGTATGGATGTATAGATGTGGATGTATGGATGTGGATGTGGATGTATGGATGTATGGATGTGGATATGGATGTGTATGTATGAATGTGGATATGGGATGTGGATGTATAAATGAGGATGTAAAAATGGATGTATGCATGTAGATGTGGATGTATGGATGTGAATGTGAATGTGTATGTGAATTAATGTGTCGTCGATATGAGGAAATGGATGAGAATGAGTACACATTGAATGGAATGTGGAATAAGTAATGTGGACTGAGGGATAATGTGGAAAGACGAGAGTTCGATTTAGAAACTGTATTTTGTGACTGTTTGTAAATGATTGTTTTATGTCAAGAATGCTGGGGAAGCATTTTGACCGTCTTGTGGATTAAGGTCATGAAGACCTAATTGTTAAAGTTGCAACTGCTGATGGAGAGTCAATGGAGGACGTCTCGCGTAGCAAGGTCGACCGAGGTCTTGACCAGCCTCGGTTCGATTTAAATGGTGAGCTTCCGGTACGGTGGATGAGGGACCAAGGAAGCGGCCTATGAGTGAAGCGCTAGGTCACCTGCGAAGGATCCTAGAGGGTGCTGACCATACGGTGCTCGGGCTCTGGGTCGCCGAAGATACCCACACGTGCGTCGTGGAAGATATTGGAACAAGGAATAAGAGTTGTTTTCTGAAATCGGGCATGGATCTGGTTGATTGACCTTGCTGGTCCTCAACGGATGAGTCCATGGCTCTTTTATATGGATCTGTGGGTTGATCTTACTGATCTTCCACGGAGATTCCATTCTGTTATATGAATATATTGCCGGTTACTATGAGCTAGGAACTATGGAAAAGGCCCCTGAGTGAACTGGTGGTGAGCGTTGTGGTTGCCAATGATGCCATAAGTATACCGATGAATGAATGACTGGAAATAAGGATTCAACCAGAGACTATGAGGATTCAGTGACATAATGGTTTCATTAAAGGATTGTTTTAAAGTTAGCTGATGCTAAGAAATAGGCAATTTCATATTGGGTGTGTAAGTGGTGTGACTAGTTTTATGTTTGCATGAACTTCCGGCTAGGGGGCCTTGGAACTCTTTTCCTTGGTACCCCGGAAAAAACCTAACCAAATTCTTAATTGGATCCCATCACTACAGTGGTTGGGCGGTTGGCTAACCCATGGGACTGGATGGGGTTAGGCTGGACTGATGGATCCGTAAATCGAGACTCAATTTCTGTTAATTCGATAGATGAAGTAAGTCCCGGATAGTAATTGTTCTATGGATAGGAATCAACGGCTGTGCCTCTTGATGGGGAAAAAAGCGTTGATCCCAATGATCCAAGTGCAAGTTTCTTCCCTGATCTGACCGAGTATCTTTATAGGTGCAGTCGGATCAGTTTGATCACTAATGGTCTTGACTACGTTAGAGTAAAAAGTTATCCTGGAGGAATCGTCCGTGCTTTCCGGATAAGGGAAGTTTTTCCGGGTTCGGTTTTGGAAAAACCGACGGATAAGTCTTTTGTCCAGATATCCGTGGGGTGGACGAGGCCCCGAATGTGGAACCCTGCCTCGTGCTAGAAGTGCTACTTCCGCTGCTAGTACCCCGAATCCGTTGCGCGGTGGGAATAGGGATCTCACAGTTGGTATCAGAGCTTTTTGCTCAATGAGGATCAACCGAGAAGCCAAATATATCAAAAATTTATCAAGAATCAAAAAGGTTATAATTGTGTGATATAATTCATACAAATTGATATTCAATCTGAAAATTCATAAATTAGTAATTGGGTCTTCAAATGGAAGTACCGCAATTGTATAGAACCCTGACTTGCTTGAGGCCTAGACATGATGGTATTTACCTTATAGTTCCAAGTATTATGATGACCCGTATATACCAAGGGTATAACTGCAGCTCTTTATCGACAGTATATACGAGTAAATCTAAGACTTGAAATTATAAGCGTTACTGCTATCCAGATGATGATTTCGAATGTGGTTGATATGATTTTAATTTTGTTTGAGAACTGATGAATTGATTTGGATTCTGATTGAAAAATGATGATTTCTAAAAATTAGTTGAAATATAATAACCTGAGCAAAACTACAATGAGGATGAATGGGACGAGTCCCTGTGATGATAAATGATGATAATGATTTTAGCAAATCACTATGAGATTAGTGGATTGTGCTATCAAATTGCTACTGTTAACACTTGACCGTTAGATCAAGTTAAGGGATGACAAATTGAGAACTTACTTGACTGAAATTCTCGTGGAGGAATGTTCAGAAGGAAATTTTTCGGTCTAATGGACCATTATCATGTTAAAGATATGAATGATATGATTTGAATGAATTGTTATTTAATGATGAGTTCTAAGGGATATTTATCCCAGTATTCTGTTGGGTTGACCAGAATATAAGGAACCCCAGAATAAAATTGGATCTTAAGTAAAAGAGTTGTCCTCTACCTTGCGAGATGAGGACATCTCGCACTTTTTTAAGTGGGGTAGAATGTAAGATTCCTCCCTAGCCTTCGAGGTATACAAGAGTAAGAATCTCCCTTTTTGATCTTATAGTTATTCCCTCTCTAAAATAAAAGAAAGATTCTGTTTAAAAAAGAAAGACCCTCTCCCTAGAATACATATCAGGAGTCACGCCTGTTTTAAGGATTCAGAACAATGAGTTCAGAAGTGAAAACCGGTGTTTTGGATACCAAGGTTTTGGTTTTCATTCGAGTACGGCCCAAAAGAAGTTCTTTATCTCTTGGGGAGTATAAGAAGTTATCCCCCAGATATTGTGAGCCTTATATCTGAATTCAATGAAAGTAGGTGACTTAGCCTACAAGCTTCTTTTATCTCTTCATCTCAAAGTTCTTAAAACCTTCTATAGAAAAATGTGCCAAACCCAAATCATGGAAAGATGGTAAAACTTCAGTGGCAAGATACCGTTGGCTTCTAGGTTATGCTAGCTCCTTCCTTTATATAAGTCGTAACTTTTACTTGTCGCTCACAGTAATCTTACTTCCATCGATCTCCTTTCTTTCTTAATCTCCTTCATGGCTTGGCAACAAGAATTAGTTTTATCCATGATGATTTCTCACCTTCAAGAAGCAAGCGAGTCTGTGAAGAAGGATTTTATAGAAGAGTATGGGCGCTCACTTTTTCCTCACTTAGAAACTTCTATAGCTCAGACCAAATGGCGGACCTATCAAGACATAACTAGGGTAACACCCTGGGGTCAGCAGCACTTTCGTAACAATGTCCGCTTGGCCATGGTTATTGAAGCTTTGGGTTTGGGTCCCCGATACTACTGCGTCATGAGATCAAGACATCTTGGGTTTTCTGAGCGGGTCTTTTTACTGGCGTGTTTTCTTCCTCATCAGAAGATATGCCTTTACCCCGTTTTTGGCTTGCCTCTCAGAGGTCCTTTTGTTAGATCACCTCATACCACTGAGATAGGTGTGGCAATAACCAACAGAATTATTCCCATAGATGAGTTACCTTATACGTGCACAGCTTGTGAGTGCTGCTTTTGTGATCATATGATGGACGAACTTATGGAAGTGTAAAGAGTTCTTCTATCTTTACTGTATATGTTCCAAGAATGAATAAAGTTTAAATCTTGTTCTTGTCTTGACCCTTACTCTCTTTGAGACTTTTTTATTTGGTGGTTAATCTTAATTAAATTTTTCTCTAAGTCTCATGTTCGTGCATCTTGCGAAATTATCCCAAGTTTGCGAGATGAGGACATCTCGCGTTTTTTCAAGTGGGAGAGAATGTAAGATTCCTCCCCATCCTCTCAAAATGTCCAGCATATTCTCCTGTAATCAATTCCCTCTTCAGAAATATAAGAGATCTTGTCTCTGTCTGTTTTGGCATAGAGAGAGAAAATATTCTAGAGAGAGAATATTCAGATTTTGAATATTTTTGGATAGAAAAATATCTCATCTTATTAAAATGAATTCCCTTGAAACAGAAATTCAGAAAGAATTTTCCAATGTGCAATTGGAATTAATTGGAAATGGGTATAAAGGACCTTAGCCTAAGGGTCTAGATTTTCAGAAATTTTTAGATTATGGTCCAATTAAGGTTCCTATGGGCCAATAGCATCAATCCATATGTAGGAAGGAGATAAATCCAATTTTGTAAAAGAAGATACCCAAAAATGAGTAAATGCTCACATAAGATGAAGAGTTGACTATGTACAAGGTTTATTAGTAAGAAACTATGAGCAATATAAAAAATATGAGATATTTTGGGTATCCAAAAATGAGTAAATGCTCACATAACATGAAGAGTTGAAAATGTACAAGGTTTATTAGTAAAAAAACTATGAGAAATATTAAAATTATGAGATATTTTGGGTATCCAAAAATGAGTAAATGCTCACACAAGATGAAGAGTTGAAAATGTACAAGGTTTATTAGTAAAAAACTATGAGCAATATTAAAAATATAAGATATTTTGGGTATAATGATTCCATTTTGACACATATGTAAGGAAGGGGAGTTCTTTAAAGGAGGTGCATATTTCACATGCTTGAATGAGTTTTAAACTAAAAAATAATGTGATATTTTTATCTCTCCTCTCTCTTGAACCAAACCAAATCAAAATGGAACCAAACCGAATCAGAAACGAACCAAACTAGGTCCAAATCTAGTCCAAATTCAACCAAACTGAATTTGGAAAATTCTAGAATTTAGTTAGCTTTGGTTAGAGCTTCCCTCTCCTATAAATAGAACATGAGTCCTTTGAAAAAAATAGCAGAATTTTACTATACTAGAGTTATGCTGAAATAATGCTAATTTCTACTATTCTCTAAAATTCTCTCCAAATTGAAGAAATTGGAGCTTCCCTCTTTCTTCAATCCCCATTTTGGTGGTTCCATCAACATACTAAACCAATTGATTGGTTGGGGGCCTCTACCGTGAACAAAGAATCAAGAAATTTGTAAGGTAATTAGTGAATTTTGATCATTTTCTATAATTTCTCAATGTTTCTCTCTTCTCAACCCCTCTCAAGCTTGAGAAGCTTAATTGGAATGGTTTTTGAATGCTATTGAAGTTAATTGATGAATGGTAGTGAAGAGTTACATAATTTGATGAATGCTATTGAAGTTACTTAATTAATGATAGTTAAGAATTACGTAAATTTTCATTTATGCTTAATTCTAATGGTTTTTATGTAATTTCTCTCTCTCACTCAAGAAATGGTCATACTCATGACCCATTCTCAATCCAAATAAAGCTTTTAGTTTAAGCTTTTCCTTAATCCAAGATTAATCTATGCTTGAGGTCAAAATAATGGCTTTTTTCTGTGCTTTTAGTTTATGTATTTCATGAATATTAATGATTCAACCCATTATTGGATTAATGATCCAATTAGGGATCATTCTAATCATTTTCTTAATGATAAGCTTTATCCTTCAAAATAAATTGAGATTTATCAGTCATAGTAACGGAGCTATGGCAAAAATTTTATAAAAATTACACATAAAATAATTTTATTCAAAGCATGAAAAGAGAACTTCCTACCATATTCTAGGAATTATCATCCTAGATTAATTGAAAGAATTTTATTGTAATCATGGAGAAATTGATTTTTATGTTATGCATAATTGATGATTATTTTATTGTAAAAGTGTTACTTTTATCATAATTGGATTTCATGCATAGAGGTATGCATAAAAGAATTATTATTTTAATATAAAAGTGTTTCTTTTATCATATTTGGATTTCATGCATAGAGGTATGCATAAAAGAATTATTATTTTAATATAAAAGTGTTTCTTTTATCATATTTGGATTTCATGCATAGAGGTATGCATAAAAGAATTATTATTTTAATATAAAAGTGTTTCTTTTATCATAATTGAATTTCATGCATAGAGGTATGCATAAAAGTTGATTATTTTATTATAAAAGTGTGACTTTTATCATATTTGGATTTCATGCATAGAGGTATGCATAAAAGTTGATTATTTT
Organism: Cibotium barometz; assembly: GCF_041138505.1. Lineage (NCBI taxonomy): Eukaryota > Viridiplantae > Streptophyta > Polypodiopsida > Cyatheales > Cibotiaceae > Cibotium > Cibotium barometz. The sequence continues at coordinate 10,466,154 of NC_141051.1, forward strand.
ATTATAAAAGTGTGACTTTTATCATATTTGGATTTCATGCATAGAGGTATGCATAAAAGTTGATTATTTTATTATAAAAGTGTGACTTTTATCATATTTGGATTTCATGCATAGAGGTATGCATAAAAGTTGACTATTTTATTATAAAAGTGTGACTTTTATCATATTTGGATTTCATGCATAGAGGTATGCATAAAAGTTGATTATTTTATTATAAAAGTGTGACTTTTATCATATTTGGATTTCATGCATAGAGGTATGCATAAAAGTTGATTATTTTATTGTAAAAGTGTTACTTTTATCATATTTGGATTTCATGCATAGAGGTATGCATAAAAGTTGATTATTTTATTGTAAAAGTGTTACTTTTATCATATTGAATTTCATGCATAGAGGTATGCATAAAAGATATTCTTTTTATACTAAAAGTGTGATTTTCATCATAAATGGATTTTATGCATAACTTAGATGCATAAGAGAAATTCTTTTATTCTAAAAGTGTAATTCCTACCAAATTGAATTTATGCATAGGAAGATGCATAAAAGAATGCAATTTCAATTCAAAAGTGTTATTCTCATCCAAATTGAATTTATGCATAGGAAGATGCATAAAAGATTGAATTTTAATTCAAAAGTGTCATTTTCATTTAAAATGAATTTATGCATAGGAAGATGCATAAAAGATTGATTTTTTTTTCGAAAGTGTTAGTCTCCTTAAATGGAATTTATGCATAAATAAATGTGTAGAGAAATCTTATATAAGAATTCTCCTGTATTCTATAAATAGATATGGGAAGTGATAGGATGTGATAAGAGGTGTATGAGATGTGATAAGATGTGATAAGATGTGTATGGAAAGTGATAGGATGTGATAAGAGGTGTATGAGATGTGATAGGATGTGATAAGATGTGTATGAGATGTGATAGGATGTGATAAGAGGTGTATGGGATGTGATAAGATGTGTATGGAAAGTGATAGGATGTGATAAGAGGTGTATGAGATGTGATAGGATGTGATAAGATGTGTATGGATGTGAATGTGGATGTGGATGTGGATGTGGATGTATAGATATGGATATGGATGTGTATGTATGAATGTGGATATGGGATGTGGATGTATAAATGAGGATGTGAAAATGGAGGTAAGCATGTAGATGTGGATGTATGGATGTGAATGTGGATGTGGATGTGGATGTATGGATGTATGGATGTGGATGTGGATGTATGGATGTATGGATGTGGATGTGGATGTATGGATGTGGATATGGATGTGTATGTATGAATGTGGATATGGGATGTGGATGTATAAATGAGGATGTGAAAATGGATGTATGCATGTAGATGTGGATGTATGGATGTGAATGTGAATGTGTATGTGAATTAATGTGTCGTCGATATGAGGAAATGGATGAGAATGAGTACACATTGAATGGAATGTGGAATAAGTAATGTGGACTGAGGGATAATGTGGAAAGACGAGAGTTCGATTTAGAAACTGTATTTTGTGACTGTTTGTAAATGATTGTTTTATGTCAAGAATGCTGGGGAAGCATTTTGACCGTCTTGTGGATTAAGGTCATGAAGACCTAACTGTTAAAGTTGCAACTGTTGATGGAGAGTCAATGGAGGACGTCTCGCGTAGCAAGGTCGACCGAGGTCTTGACCAGCCTCGGTTCGATTTAAATGGTGAGCTTCCAATACGGTGGATGAGGGACCAAGGAAGCGGCCTATGAGTGAAGCGCTAGGTCACCTACGAAGGATCCTAGAGGGTGCTGACCATACGGTGCTCGGGCTCTGGGTCGTCGAAGATACCCACACGTGCGTCGTGGAAGATATTGGAACAAGGAATAAGAGTTGTTTTCTGAAATCGGGCATGGATCTGGTTGATTGACCTTGCTGGTCCTCAACGGATGAGTCCATGGCTCTTTTATATGGATCTGTGGGTTGATCTTGCTGATCTTCCACGGAGATTCCATTCTGTTATATGAATATATTGCCGGTTACTATGAGCTAGGAACTATGGAAAAGGCCCCTGAGTGAACAGGTGGTGAGCGTTGTGGTTGCCAATGATGCCATAAGTATACCGATGAATGAATGACTGGAAATAAGGATTCAACCAGAGACTATGAGGATTGTCATCAGTGACATAATGGTTTCATTAAAGGATTGTTTTAAAGTTAGCTGATGCTAAGAAATAGGCAATTTCATATTGGGTGTGTAAGTGGTGTGACTAGTTTTATGTTTGCATGAACTTCCGGCTAGGGGGCCTTGGAACTCTTTTCCTTGGTACCCGGGACAAAACCTAACCAAATTCTTAATTGGATCCCATCACTACAGTGGTTGGGCGATTGGCTAACCCATGGGACTGGATGGGGTTAGGCTGGACTGATGGATCCGTAAATCGAGACTCAATTTCTGTTAATTCGATAGATGAAGTAAGTCCCGGATAGTAATTGTTCTATGGATAGGAATCATTGATGGGGAAAAAAGCGTTGATTCCAATGATCCAAGTGCAAGTTTCTTCCCTGATCTGACCGAGTATCTTTATAGGTGCAGTCGGATCAGTTTGATCACTAATGGTCTTGACTACGTTAGAGTAAAAAGTTATCCTGGAGGAATCGTCCGTGCTTTCCGGATAAGGGAAGTTTTTCCAGGTTCGGTTTTGGAAAAACCGACGGATTAGTCTTTTGTCCAGATATCCGTGGACGAGGCCCCGAATGTGAGACCTTGCCTCACGCTAGAAGTGCTACTTCCGCTGCTAGTACCCCGAATCCGTTGCGCGGTGGGAATAGGGATCTCACAATATGAATGTGGATGTGTATGTATGGATGTATGCATATAGATGTGGATGTATGAATGTGGATGTGGATGTATGGATGTGAATGTGGATGTGGATGTGGATGCATGGATGTGAATGTGGATATGGATGTATGGATGTGAATGTGGATGTGGATGTGGATGCATGGATGTGTATGTATGGATGTATACATATAGATGTGGATGTATGAATGTGGATGTGGTTGTATGAATGTGGATGTGGATGTATGGATGTGTATATATGGATGTATGTATGTAGATGTGGATGGATGTATGGATGTGAATGTGGATGTGGATGTGGATGTATGGATGTGAATGTGGATGTGTATGTATGGATGTATGCATATAGATGTGGATACATGAATGTGGATGTATGGATGTGAATGTGGATGGGTATGTATGGATGTATGAATGTGGATGAGGATGCATGGATGTGAATGTGAATGTGTATGTATGGATGTATGCATGTAGATGTGGATGTATGAATGTGGATGTATGCATGTAGATGTGGATGTATGAATGTGGATGTGGATGTATGGATGTGAATGTGAATGTGGATGTGGATGTATGGATGTGACTGTGGATGTGGATGTGGATGCATGGATATGAATGTGGATGTGTATGTATGGATGTATGCATATAGATGTGGATGTATGAATGTGGATGTGGATGTATGGATGTGAATGTGGATGTGGATGTGGATGCATGGATATGAATGTGGATATGGATGTGTGGATGTGAATGTGGATGTGGATGTGGATGCATGGATATGAATGTGGATGTGTATGTATGGATGTATACATATAGATGTGGATATATGAATGTGGATGTGGATGTGGATGTATGGATGTGTATGTATGTAGATGTGGATGTATGAATGTGGATGTGGATGTATGGATGTGAATGTGGATGTGGATGTGGATGTATGGATGTAAATGTGGATGTATGTATGGATGTATGCATATAGATGTGGATGCATGAATGTGGATGTATGGATGTGAATGTGGATGGGTATGTATGGATGTATGAATGTGGATGAGGATGCTCAACAAAATGAGGTAGATATATGAAAGAAGGGACTCTTAGTAGGAACAATGTTTAGATAAAAGAAGGGTTCTACCTAGTGGGGATACCACTTTGGGAGTGAGAGAGAGAGAGAGGAGGATTTACTTAGAGATTACCTCGAGATGAGGACATCTCGAATCTTTTAAGTGGGGGAGAGAATGTAACATCCCTCCCAAGCCATGTAACGATTCTCTTTTAATATAGGTTTCAAGAGGAAAGAGAGTGCACATCGAGAGAGACTATAAGGCTAGAAATGTTAAGAAAGTGATAGAGTAAAAATATTAGTTCCAAAAATCTGAAAAGAAATGAGAAGATAAGAAAAGATCCATTAAGAGAGGAACATCGCCAAAACAAAATTCGGAATTTAGGTGATAGCAAGTCATATTTAGAGTACTTTTACACATTTAGAGTCCATGCACACTAAAAATATGAAAAAGCAAAGCTTTTCTAAAGATGGCATGTTTGCGGCTATATACAGACGTTTTTACCTATTCTACCCCCACGTCGTTGTCTTGTAGACCAGATGCGTTCCGGTTCTTTTGGCTGGCTACATGACTATATTCTGAGTTTTATCAGAGTTATAGATGCCGAAAAATTTGCTACTTCTCTAACACAGGGAAGCTGTAAGGAGCAGGCAAGTAGCCTCAAGGTGATTCTGGACCTTGAGATGTATATCTATATATATGTCTTCATTTTCACTTGGGTGGAGTCCTCACACACATCATTTTTAGCACTACCTCATTTTAATGAGCTTCCAGAATGCCTTCATTATTCTAAAGTTAATTGGCTTTATTATCCTAAGTTCATGCATTCGTATACACTTTTATATGATATGAACAGATTCTTTATTATCACCTTATGATTTCCTTATTCCATACTCCCATGTAATATGGTACTTCCCAAATTGCCATGGAAAAACATAAGGAGATCAATCCTTTATGCGATCTAACATATGACAGCAAGATGCATAACCCTACTAGCATTGTCTCCTAGAATACCTCTATTCATCATGTACATTACTTCACATGAATCTTGCACCAACAATCAACTTCTATTTACTCATAGAAACACTTGTTAAATTTGGCTATCTTTAACCCATCATATCTATAATCTATATTAAAATTTCTAACACAATCCCTCATTTATAATCTTATCATAATCTCTATAATACTTTCTAACATATTCCCTATGCTAATCTCTAGTATACTCCCTCTAACATATTCTTAATTAAACTTTAACTTGCCCATCCTATTGGGCTTCCCCTTTCCATGATTGGGAAGAGAAGGGTCCTGCATCAGTTAGGGAAATCTTTTCTCATGTGTTCATGTTGTTTACACTTGAAGCGTTTGTTCTCATGGAAAAGCTCATTGCGTTGTCTTAATTCTTATATATAGGTGAGGGAGAGCTGTTCTTTCTAATCTCGTTTTCTAAAAGATTGGTCTTCCTTTTGATCTAGCCGGGGATGATCTCGATAGGAAAGGGTAATTTTCCTATCGATGACCTTGTCGTTGGCATCTAAAACATCTTCCTTCTTGAAAGGTCTTGATGCTACGAGTCAGAGATCTACTCTCTAACCTTGTTATCCCTATTTCTTGACCTTCATTTTGCTCTAGCTCATGATTCCTCTTGGGCTTGACATTTCTCTTGAATTAGGGGACCTCTTCCTGATCAACATGGAAGGACTCACATCCTTCTGGACACTTCCAATGTAAAAAACTTTATCATAGTCTCTGGCCATAATTATGGCTTCTGAAATGGAGAATGGCTTGGTAATTCTTGACTAGGTTAGTCAAAGGCGGATCAAGCTTCCCCATGAATCGATGGAGAAGAGTTACCTCATCCATGTCTGGAGAAAATTGGAGAAGTTTAACAAAAGTTTGGTGGTATTCCTCTAGGATCTTCCTTTCATGGGTTAGCTCCAAAAATTCATTCGTTTTATCCTCCCAATCATGGAGCACAAAACCTTTCACACAAAGATGTAACTTCATGGCATCCCATGACAACTGATCCTGTGGTTCTAGTGGTTAGATTGACAATAGTTCTTCCAACTAATCCCAACATTTCTCGCGCTTGTTAAACAAGCAAGCGTGAACTTCTTTCTTTCACTGTATCCAGCTACATCAAAATACTCGTCTCCATGGGCTCTATCCAAGTCTCTACTTCTTCTTCCAAAATCCTTCGTTCACCTTTGAATGGCTCCGGTTGGGGGCTCCATGAAGGACTTCTTTAATGCCATTATCGAAGCTTTCTTGGTGGCGAGAAACTTTCTCTTGCCTAAAAAATATCTAAGAAGTATCTCAGACTCGAACTCTCTTTCTTAAAGGAAAGGTCTTTACTTAGTTTGCCTATATAAACTTCATGATATTTCCTATATGATATAATAAGTGCAACACTTAACATGGTTAACTACTAGGACGACATAAAATCAGCTCTTGTATAAAATCTGACCTCATATAATATAGGAAGAGGAATACTCTACTTAGATATTGGTCTAATAGGCCGAAGCAACATGTTGCCATATATATATAGGCAGTGATGTGTGTGAACACACTTAGGACCGCCGAGGCACTTTTTCCCTCTTTAGGAGGTTTTTTCCCCCGGCTTGTATATACGCCCATCCTTCTAGGACTAACTTATCTTTTGTACATTGACACAATCTAATACACTTTGTGTTGTGTGCATTCTTGCTTCTTCTTCTCCAAGCTTTGTGTGCTTTCCTGCAACCCTAATTCCAACAATTGGTATCAGAGCAGGCATCGGCTCCCAGGACTATGCCGCCAGCACTCTCCGACTCACGTTCTCCGATTGAGGTGAGTTTTCACGAGCGTTCTCAAAATTTGCATCTGAGGTCGTTTCGGGCTCTTTTTTGCATATCAAGTTCTGCATAGGTGTTTTAGTCATTTTCTGCAGAAATTTCAACAGTGCAGTTTTCTGCAAAACAGGCATACGTGTTCTATTGTGGATCGTGCTACATAGCACGAGTTGTTCTCTATTCAGTATTTGCTTCATTACAGGTAGCTTTTGCATCAGTTTCAGTCAGTGGCCATGGCTGATAATAGCAATGATGTATTTTGCATGTTGTCTGCTGAAGACAAACTGGATGGAGACAGCAACTACCCACTTTGGGCATACATGATGCAGCATGTTTTGGTTGCAAAAGGAGTGTGGAACATTGTGCAGGGTATGGATGTACGTCCATGTTCTTTGGATGTAGGATCTGTTGAGGATGTTGTAGGTTCTATCAGCTCTACTGTTGCTGCTGTTTTACCCACTGCTGAACAAGCTCGTTGGGATGGTAAAGATGCGCAGGCTCATGCCTTGATTGCACTTTTTGTCAAACGTAACATCACCCCACATATTCGTTCAGCTAAAACAACAAAATAGGCTTGGGATATTCTAGCTGGTTTGTATGCAAGTCGTAACGAGGCAAAAATCGCTTACCTGTGTAAAGAGCTAGAATTGAAGATTATGCAAGAAGATGATGACATGAATGTTTTTCTTGCTGAGATTAAAAAGGAACAGTTAATTTCTACAGGTGAGATTATTCCTGATCATTCTCTTGTGCAGACTGTTCTTGATGCTTTACTTGAGACATATCAGACTTTTGCTTCCACGTGGAGACTTCTTAATGAGGACAGACCTGATGCTGTCAAGTATGATACTTTAGTCAACAAGCTCTTGCAAGAAGCGCAGTCCAGGCAAAACAAGGCCAGGCAAAACAGGGCCAGGCAGCGTGCAGTTGATCAACCATTTATTGCTGCCCAGCAGCAGAGAAGAAGTGGTAAGGCAGCCCCTTCCATTGTTTCTTCTCCTATTAGTAGGTCTGCATCTTCTTCTCCTTCCACAGGTAGCAACAATAAGTCTGAGAAGGCTCTTGATAAAGGTAAGAAAAAGACCAGGTGCAACTATTGTAAGGCAAATGGTCATGTCATTGCCCTAAGCTAAAGGCTAAAGAGGCAAAGAAGAAAGAGTCAAATGCAGCCACAATAGCGGATGCTTCTACAAATGCAGATTCTGCAAATGTTGTGCAGGATAAATAATGGGCGTTTAGCGTGTATTGCCAGTATGACCCATCTGTACATGATGCATGTTTGGCAGTTTCTGTTGACTCTCATGTTTGGTATTTTGACTGTGGTGCTACAAAGCACATTACCTCGCATCGTGATATGTTCACTTCTCTTGAGGCTGTCCCTAATGGGAATACTGTCACATGTGCCAATAATGCTTCTTACCCAGTGGGCATTGGTAAAATTATGCTTACTACTGCAAATGGCAGCGCTTTCACACTTTCAGATGCTTTGTCTGTCTCTGCGCTTGCTAGACTTGGACTTGTAGTCAAATTTGTGAATGACAGGTGTACTGTTCATGATTTGACTTCTGGTGATACGATTATTGTATCTGGCACCTTGTTTCGTGGGCTGTATAGGCTCAATTCTTATGACAAGTGTGTGGAAGATTCAGCAAATGCAGTTTTTGATGAAAAGGCAGTTTCAGATGCAAAACTATGGCATGCTCGTTTTGGTCATCTGAACTTTGCTAGTTTGCTGCGTTTGCAGAAATTTGATATGGTTGCTTCATTGCCCCCTCTTGAGGCACCATTGAAACATGTTTGTGAAGGCTGTATTTTGGGCAAAATGCAGCGTTCTGTGTTTCCAAAGGATGGTTCTGTGCGGGTCAATCGCAAATTGCAACTTGTACATAGTGATGTATGTGGGCCTATGCAAACTCCCTCATTCGGTAAACACTTGTACTTCGTGACTTTCATTGATGATTACTCAAGGCATGCATGGGTATATCCACTGAAGGCAAAGTCCGAAGTGTTTTGCTTATGGTTGAAAATGTATCCAATTGTAATGTGGGCACCCTCCGTTCTGATCGAGGGGGGGAGTACATGTCTAAAGAGTTTGATGCATTTCTGGCTAGTCGTGGGATAAAACACCAATGTACAGTGCCGTATACCCCTCAGCAAAATGGTGTTGCTGAGAGAAAAAAGAGGTCACTTATGGAGATGGCACGATGTATGGTCAAGAGCCAAGCTTTGCCACATGCGTTTTGGCTTGAGGCTGTCATGTGTGCTGCATATGTACTCAACAGGTGTCCCACTAAGGCCTTGCAGTCTATTACTCCATACGAAGCTTGGCATGGCAGGAAGCCTTCTACTGGTCACTTGCGTGTCTTTGGTTGCTTGGCCTATGCTTTAGTGCCTGTGCAACAATGCAGAAAATTGGATGATAAGGCTGTCAAATGCATTTTTGTTGGCTACAGTGCTGAGAGCAACGGTTATAGATTGTATCATCTGCAGTCTAAGCGTATCTTGATTAGTCGAGATGTTGTTTTTGTGGAAGATGCTGTGCAGCCCTTGTTATCATGTACCAAAGAGACAGGTGTGAGCTCACGGGATGTATTTGATACGTTGTTGCCTCTCTTTACAGGTGGGAATTCAAATGTAAGTCCTAATGAGGCAAATATTCAGCCTACGTAGATTTCAAATGACATCATAGATCAGCCTATTTCTGATGCAGATTTACAGGATGTAATTCATGAGGATAGGACTGAAAATGAGCAGGCTAGAGGTATGCCTAAATGGCTGGTGCAAACCTTGCGTGATAGTAAGATTGATGCACCTATGACTAGTCGTACTCGTTCAGGTTTTCAGCATGCCTCTTATACATCAGATTGTTATGCTTTGGCTGTGTCTAGTATGTGTGAAGAGGAAGAACCTCTTTCATTTGATGAGGCACAAAATTGAGAAAATTGGTTGGCTACAATGCAAAGTGAATATGATGCTATAATGAAGAATGGTACATGGTCTTTGTGTGATTTGCCTATTGGTAAAAAGGCCATTGGATGTAAGTGGGTTTTTAAGTTGAAACGAAAGCCAGATGGCAGTGTTGATCGCTATAAGGCTAGACTTGTTGCAAAGGGTTATGCTCAAGAAAAGGGCATTGATTTTGATGAGACCTTTGCTCCCACTTGTCGTATGACTACCATTCGTAGCATTTGTGCATTGGCAGCTCATAATGGTTGGAATGTACATCAGTTGGACATAAAGACTGCATTCTTGAATGGAGATTTGCATGAGGAGGTGTATGTATCGCAGCCTCGTGGTTTTGTTCAAAGAGGGCAGGAAAACAAAGTGTGCAGGTTGAAAAAGGCTTTATATGGTTTAAAGCAAGCTCCACGAGCTTGGTATGAAAAGATACATGCATATTTGACTGCACATGGGTTTCAGAATAGTCCAACAGAAAGCACTTTGTATGTTAAACGTGTGGATGGTGTACATCTAATCATTGCTCTCTATGTCGATGACATGCTGCTCACAGGACCAAATGAGAGTCATATTGCTGATTTTAAGGCTGACTTGAATGCCTCTTTTGAGATGTCAGATTTGGGGCATTTGCATCATTATTTGGGGATACAATTTAAGCAGTGTGATGGAGGTATTGCTTTGTGTCAGAAAAAGTATATTGAGACATTGTTGCGGAGATTTGGCCTTGAAGACTAGAAGCCTATTGCTACTCCAATGGAGACAGGTTTGAAGTTGAGTCTTCATGATGCTGGAGATCACTTTGATGTCACACTCTATCAGACAGCTGTTGGTTGCCTCATTTATGTATGCATTACGAGGCCGGACATTCAGTTTGCAATCTCATAGGTGAGCAGGTTTATTCATAGCCCAGGGTCTCAGCATTGGAAGGCAGTTAAATGCATCTTTCGCTACTTGAGTGGCACCATACATCTTGGGTTGTTTTATCCCAAGGGGGGATCATTGTTGCCGCCAGATTTACATGCTTTTTCGGACTCAGATTGAGTGTCCACAAGTGGTTTTTGTTTCATGCTCAGTAGCTCGTGCATATCTTGGTTGAGCAAGAAGCAACCTACTGTGGCCACTTCTAAGCTGAGTACAGGGCAGCTTTCACAGCTACGGTTGAGTGTGTGTGGCTCAGACAGCTTATGGCTGACTTGGGTGTTGGACAGGAGTCTGCCACCTCTATCTTCACTGATAGTCAGAGTGCATTGGCAGTTGCGAGAAACCCAGTTTTTCATGCTCGCACAAAGCACATTGAGGTGCATTATCACTATGTTAGGGAGAGACTCTCAGCAGCAGGAGAGATCAGCTTGGCCTTTGTGCCAACACAGGACAACCTCGCCGATCTTTTCACAAAGGCGCTTCCTCGTGAGAAGCTCGAAGATTTCCGCAAAGCTTTGGGCTTGCTCCCCTTTGTGGACTGATCTACTTCGGGCATGGCACTCCCCTATACATGAGTGCCAGCTCTCGTTCACACCATCACTCCCAGGGGGGATTTGTTGCCATATATATATAGGCAGTGATGTGTGTGAACACACTTAGGACCGCCGGGGTACTTTTTCCCTCTTTAGGAGGTTTTTTCCCCCGGCTTGTATATACGCCCATCCTTCTAGGGTTAACTTATCTTTTGTACATTGACACAATCTAATACACTTTGTGTTGTGTGCATTCTTGCTTCTTCTTCTCCAAGCTTTGTGTGCTTTCCTGCAACCCTAATTCCAACACAACAATTATTCGATATTTTTGATGATAGCTAACTAACTTTACTTATATCCTTTGTCATGGGCATGCTAATCTAGGATTTCCATAACAATAACATCATGAAAGGGTAAACTTTTAGGTTTCCCTTTGGTAATATTAGAGATTTTTGTTAACTATTATTTTATTTTATTTTATTTTATTTTTGGTTCGTTGAGCCTCCTATTCTCGTCGATCGGATAATAAAGATAAAAAGGAAATCATACAAACTTCAAAAAAGGACCGAGGTTCATCCAAAAAACAATTCAAAATTTAATCTTCCCCTACCATCTACTGTAAAGCTATCATCCACCACAAAAAGTTCAAAACTATCAACACTTATCATAGCATCACATCTGAAGGCACTCAAGATTAATACGCATGAGAGTTTCATTTTTTTTTGGTAGCATCCGAAGTTAGACCCACGTTTTTCCGAGATGGAGTCAGGAACTGGACGACTGTCTTAGTGTAAAGCATCTAGTGATGGCATTCACACGTAGACTATTCAATTGAACCTATGTTGGTTCTTTACACATGTCTCTCTTTAATGGAGTTATAATCCTAATAACTTATAATATACAAATTAATGAGATATATCCTAGACATTTCTCTAAACAAAGTTTCGATCTATCCTTCTAGTCATTCAGTCACATTGGTTTCTTAATTAGATCACCCTATGTTTTTCCTCAAAAGGTTTCCTCCTCAATCTTTTTTACTGTACAAAGATTTTGTGTGTGCACCCCCAAGATACAAGCACAATTTCACACGATGATTGTCTCAACATGCGAGGATATTTGAATCACTTCTATGGCCAGTAGAGATGATTGATTCGTCCTCATATGATAAACAATCACTTGTTTAAATCCCTTAATAGTTAACCTTTGAATAACAAATCCTAGGAACTAAGATGGGCTCCTCTAATACCACTTTGTAAGGTCCCCACCCTAGCTGGCTCAAGGGGATCCTTTTGATTGGCGGCTAAGTCCCCTTTGTCTTTGATACGACACCTCTATCTCTTGGAAATAAGAGGATATGAGCAAACGAAGGGACCTAACTCTATCCGGGCAGTCAGCGGAAACGTAATTATTCTAATAGGAATCTATTTCTTCGTTCAAACGGCACTCAATGTGCATGATCGAGGACGGAACAAGTTAAGGCTTGGTTCATGGGAGCTAACGCCTTTATGATATTATGCGGCATGGCCACTAGCTCGTTCTCCTAAACGGGTTTGTTTGGCCGTTATTCTATTACGGATCGCAAATAATAAGTAATTTGGATAGTTATCCGGTTCATCGGGTCCACCCATCCATAGGATGGTGCCATCAGGGCATCCATCCACCCACTCACCAAATCATTTTGTTACCTGATTTGGTCGCATCAGACTATGAAACATATAAAAACAGGTCCTTTAATTATTTCCCGTTTCCCTGATTCATTAAGACAGTTCTTCCAAAACAGTTGAAAACAAACACGGTCATAATATTATCACTTGCTCATTACACTGAGACAACCCTCACACACCAGCATGGGCGACATGGTTCCTGTGGCGGCGGCAATTATTCTTGGAGGGGTCTAGAACTCCGAACATCACTCACCCACTTGGTGAAGAATACTAAGTGGGTCCCCAGCTCCCTCATCCTCGATGTGGCGGTGGTGATGTTTAAAACTCAGAGCCTCCACTGAGTCCCACATGCCCCCTTGAGGGGCATGTGCCCCTTAGCTGGCTTTTGCTTGCACCACTTAAGTGCCCCTTGCCACACACCCAGAAGCAAGCAGCTCATCCACCTAGATATGGGTCCACCAACTCCGAGCATCTAGTGAGTTGTTCCCCCAAAGCGGAAGGATGGCTTTAGGGTAGACCGACGACAACCGATTGATTGGTGACAACCAATCTGTGAGATCCCTGTTCCCACCGCGCAACGGATTCGGGGTACTAGCAGCGGAAGTAGCACTTCTTGCGCGAGGCAGGGTCCCACACTCGGGGCCTCGTCCACGGATATCCGGACAAAAGACTAATCCGTCGGTTTTTCCAAAACCAGACCCGGAAAAACTTCCCTTATCCGGAAAGCACGGGCGATTCCACCAGGATAATTTTTACTCTAACGTAGTCAAAACTCTTACTGATCAAATAGATCCAACTGCATCTATAAAGATACTTGGTCAGATCAAGGAAGAAACTTGCACTTGGATCATTGGGATCAACGCTTTTTTCCCCACCAAGGAGGCACAGCCGTTGATTCCTATCCATAGAACAATTACTATCCGGGATTTACTTTATCTATCGTAATAACAGAAATTGAGTCTCGATTTACGGATCCATCAGTCCAGCCTAACCCCATCCGATCCCATGGGTTAGCCAACCGCCCAACCACTGTAGTGATGGGATCCAATTTGGAATTTGGTTAGGTTTTGTCCCGGGTACCAAGGAAAAGAGTTCCAAGGCCCCCTAGCCGGAATTTCATGCAAACATAAAACTAGCCACACCACTTACACACCCAATATGAAAATTGCCTTTTTCTTAGCATCAGCTAACTTTAAAACAATCCTTTAATGAAACCATAGTACCACTGATCACAATCTCCCAAATTATCCAGTTGATTCATAATTTCCCATCATTCCTTCATCAGAGTATCTATGGCATCATTGGCAACTAGAACGCTCACCACCTGTCCACACAGGGGCCGTTTCAATAGTTCCTAGCCCATAATACTCAACAATATAATCACTTATCAAGATGGACTCTCGTTGAAGATCAGCAAGATCAACCAACAGATCCATATAAAAGAGCCATGGACTCATCCGTTGAGGACCAGCAAGGTCAGTCAACCAGATCCATGCCCGGTTCCAGAAAACAACTCTTACTCCTTGTTCCAATATCTTCCTCGACGCACGCGTGGGTATCCTGGGCGACCCAGAGCCCGAGCACCGTATGGTCAGCACCCTCTAGGATCCTTCGCAGGTGACCTAGCGCTTCACTCATAGGCCGCTTCCTTGGTCCCTCATCCACCGTACCGGAAGCTCACCATTTTAATCGAACCGAGGCTGGTCAAGACCTCGGCCGACCTTGCTACGCGAGACGTCCTCCATTGACTCTCCGTCAGCAGTTGCAACTTTATCAGTTAGGTCTCCACGACCTTAATCACAAGACGGTCAAAATGCTTTCCCAGCATTCTTGACATAAAACAGCCATTTACAAACAGCATTTACAAACAGTTTACAAATACAATTTCTATATTAACTCTCATTTTTCCACATTATCCCTCATGCAATCCACATTACTTATTCCACATTTCATTTATATGTGTCCTCATCCAATCATATCATTTTCCATCTCTTCACTTCAGATTCCTTCACATCACATATCATATATTCACATCCATATCCACATCCATACATCCACATCCACATCCACATTCACATCCATACATCCACATCTACATGCTTATCTCTATTTTCACATCCTCATTTATACATCCACATCCCATATCCACATTCATACATACACATCCATATCCACATCCATATCCGCATTCATACATACACATCCATATCCACATCCACATGCATACATTCATTATCATGTCCTCATTCATACATCCACATCCACATACATACATCCACATCCACATCCACATTCTCATTCACATCTATACATCCATATCTACATGCACATTCACATCCATACATCCAAAAATATTCAAAATCTGAATATTCTCTCTCTAGAATATTTTTTTCTCTCTCTAGGCTAAAACAGATAGAAACAAGGTCTTTATATTTCTGAAGAGGGATTGATTACAGGGAAAGATACTAGACATCAAAAAGGGGGTGGGGGAGGAATCTTACATTCTACCCCACTTAAAAAACGCGAGATGTCCTCATCTCGCAACTTGTGATAATTTCGCAAGATTCACGAATATGAGACTTAGAGAAAAATTTTAATCAAGATTAACCACCAAGAAACGTCTTAAAGAGAGCAAGATTCAAAATAAGAACAAGATTTAAACTTTATTCATTCTCGGAACTTATACAGTAAAGATAGAATAACTCTTTACACTTCCATAAGCTCGTCCATCATATGATCACAAAAGCAGTCCTCACAAGCTGCACAAGTATAAGGTAACTCATCTATGGGAATGATTCTATGGGTTATTGCTGCGCCTATCTCAGTGGTATGAGGTGTTCTAACAAAAGGACCTCTGAGAGGCAAGCCAAAAACGGGGTAAAGGCATATCTTCTCATGAGGAAGAAAACACGCCAGTAAGAAGACCCGCTCAGAAAACCCAGGATGCCTTGATCTCATGACGCAGTAGTATCGGGGACCCAAACCCAAAGCTTCAATAACCATGGCCAAGCGGACATTGTTACGAAAGTGCTGCTGACCCCAGGGTGTTACCCTAGTTATGTCTTGATAGGTCCGCCATTTTGTCTGCGCTACAGAAGTTCCCAAGTGAGGGAAAAGTGAGCGCTCATACTGCTCTATAAAATCTTTCTTCACAGACTCCCTTTCGTCTTGAAGGTGAGAAATCATAAGGGATAAAACTAGTTCTTGTTGCCAAGCCATGAAGGAGATTAAGAAAGAAAGAAGATCGATGGAAGTAAGATTACTGTGAATGACAAGTAAAAGTTGCGACTTATATAAAGGAAGGAGCTAGCGTAACTTAGAAGCCAACGGTAACTTGCCACTGAAGTTTTACCGTCTTTCCATGATTTGGGTTTGGCACATTTTTCTATAGAAGGCATTCAGAACTTTGAGATGAGGAGATAAAAGAAGTTCGTAAGCTAAATCACCTACTTTCTTTGGTCCACAATATCTGGGAGATAACTTCTTATACTTCCCAAGAGATAAAGAACTTCTTTTGGGCCGTACTCGAGACCAAAACCTTGATATCCAAAACATCGATTCTCACTTCTGAACTCGTTGTTCTGAATCCTTAAAACAGGTGGGACTCTTGAGAAGTATTTAGGAAAAAAGTTCTTCCTTTTTTAAACAGAATCTTTCTTTTATTTTAGAGATAGAATAATTATAAGATCAGAAAGGGAGATTCTTACTCCTGTATACCTCTAAGGCTGGGGGAGGAATCTTACATTCTACCCCACTTAAAAGGTGCAAGATGTCCTCATCTCGCAAGTAGAGGACAACTTTTTTGCTTAAGATCCAATTTATTCTGGGGTTCCTTATATTCCGGTCAACCCAACAAAATATGGGGATAAATATCCCTTATATAGAATTCATCATTAAATAACAATTCATTCAAATTATATCATTCATATCTTTAACACGATAATGGTCCATTAGACCGAAAATTTCCTTCTGAACATTCCTCCACGGAATTTAAGTTAAGCAAGTTCTCAATTTGTCATCCCTTAACTTGATCTACCGTCTCAAGTATTAACAGTAGCAATTTGACAACATAATCCACTAATCTCATAGTGATTTGCTGAAATCATATCTCTTCTAATTCAGATGAGTTCCCCTGAAACAGAAATTCAAAAAGAATTTTTCAATGTGCAATTAGAATTAATTGAAAATAGGTATAAAGAACCTTAGCCTAAGGGTCTAGATTTTCAGAAATCTTTAGACTATGGTCCAATTAAGGTTCCTATGGACCAATAGCATCAATCCATGTGTAGGGAGGAGATAAATCCAACTTGTAAAAAGAAAATACCCAAAAATGAGTAAATGCTCACATGAGGTGAAGAGTTGAAAATGTACAAGGTTTATTAGTAAAAAACTATGTGCAATATTAAAAATATGAGATAATTTGGGTATAATGATTTTATTATGACACATATGTAAGGAAGGGGAGTCCCTTAAATGCTCACATAAGATGAAGAGTTGAAAATGTACAAGGTTTATTAGTAAAAAACTATGAGCAATATTAAAATGATTCCATTATGACACATATGTAAGGAAGGGGAGTTCTTTAAAGGAGGTGCATATTTCACATGCTTGAATGAGTTTTAAACTCATAAAAATTGAGATATTTCATCTCTCCTCTCTCCTCATTCAAGTCTAGTTCCAAAAAGTTAGCTTAACTGACCTAAAAATGGTCAAATATTGACCAAACTGATTTAGAAAATTCTAGAATCAGTTTGTTTGGTTAGGAGCTCAATTTTTCCTATAAATAGAAGCCTCCCCCTTGTTGAAAAATAGTTAGTGTTTATGCATCGTTACTCTACTCCACCTAAGCCAAGAACTGTGAATTCATTTAATAATTCACTAGTTTTTGGAGCTTCCCTCTTTCTTCAATCCCCATTAGTGGCTCCATCAACATACTTAACCAATTGATTGGTTGGGGGCCTCTACCGTGAACAAAGAATCAAGCAAGTTGTAAGGTAATTAGTGAATATTGATCTTGCTATAATTTCTCAATGTTTCTCTCTTCTCAACCCCTCTCAAGCTTGAGAAGTTTAATTGGTATGGTTTTTTTTTAAATACTATTGAAGTTTGAATAGTAGTGAAGAGTTACATAAGTTAATAAATGCTATTGAAGTTAATTTTCATTTATGTTTAAATTCTAATGATTTTTATGTAAATTCTCTCTCTCACTCAAGAAATGGTCATACTCATGACCGTTCTCAATCCAAATCAAGCTTTTCATAAAGCTTTTCCTTAACCCAAGATTAAGCTATGCTTGCGGCCAATTTAATGGCTTTTTTCTATGCTTTTAGTTTATGCATATTGATGATTCAATCCACTATAGATTAATGATCCAATTAGAGATCATTTTAATTATTTCCTTAATGATAAGCTTTATCCCTTAGAAAAAAATGAGATTTATCAGTCATAGCAGCGGAGCTATGGCAAAATTTTTATAAAAATTATGCATAAAATAATTTCATTCAAAGCATAAAAAGAGGACTTCCTACCATATTCTAGGAATTATCATCCTAGATTAATTGAAAGAATTTCATTATAATCATGGAGAAATTGAATTTTAATATCATGCATAAAGGATAATTTTTTTATATCAAAAGTGTTACTTTTATCATTTTTAATTTTCATGCATAGAAGTATGCATAAAGGAAAAATTTTTCCTAGGCAACCCTCGCACACCAGCATGGGTGACATGGTTCCTGCGGTGGCAATTATTCCTGGAGGGGTCTAGAACTCCGAACATCACTCACCCGCTTGGTGAAGAATACTAAGTGGGTCTCCAGCTCCCTTATCCTGGATGTTGCAGTGATGTTTAAAACTCAGAGCCTCCAGTGAGTCCCACATGCCCCCTCGAGGTGCATGTGTCTCTTAGCTGGCTTTTACTTGCACCACTTAAGTGCCCCTCGCCCACCCCCGAAAAGCAAGCAGCTCATCCACCTAGATATGGGTCCACCAACTCCGAGCATCTAGTGAGTTGTTCCCCCAAGCGGGAGGATAGCTTTAGGGTAGAGTGCGACATCGATTGGTGACAACCAATCAAACCTCATAAGATCGGCGACAACGGAGATTGATTGGTAACAACAACCAATCAAGCAAGAGAAAATACAATTCCATCACATTCACAGTAAACAAGAGAAAACAGTCTTTTCAACTTGAGATTACGATAAGACATTCTTTATTAAAGAATTTGCCATTAATATATGCCCTTCTGGTTCTTTTTTAGGCAAGTTTTTGTGTAGGATTTCCCGATCTTACTAGGTCGCGTAATGCAATGGTCTATGCAAAACTTAAGGAGCATTTCTTACCTGGATGATTGGCGGCGGTGTCCAAGGAAGAAATGCTTTGCTTTTCCATTTTTTTAGTGTGCATGGACTCTAAATGTGTAAAAGCACTCTAAATATGACCTGCTATCACCTAAATTCAAAATTCTATTTTTGGCAATGTTTCTCTCTTGATGGATCTATTCTTATCTTCTCGTTTCTTTTTAGATTTTTGGAACTAATATTTTTACTCTATCACTTTCTCAACGTTTCTAGCCTTATAGTCTCTCTCCATGTGCACTCTCTTTCTTCTTGAAACCTATATTAAAAGAGAATCGTTACATGGCTTGGGAGGGATGTTACATTCTCTCCCCAACTTAAAAGATTTGAGATGTCCTCATCTGGAGGTAATTTCTAAGTAAATCCCTCTCTCTCTCTCTCTCTCTCTCCCCCAAAGTGGTATCCCCACCACTAGGTAGAAACCTTCTTTTATCTAAACATTGTTCCTACTAAGAGTCCCTTCTTTCATATATCTACCTCATTTTGTTGAGCTTCCAGAATGACCATTATTCTAAAGTTTATTGGCTTTATTATCCTAAGTTCTTGCATCCGTATACACTTTTATATGATATGAACCGATTCTTTATTATCCCTGATCCTACCTTATGAATTCCTTATTCCATACTCCCATGTAATATGGTACTTCCCAAATTGCCATGGAAAAACGTAAGGAGATCAATCCTTTATGCATATGACAGCAAGATTCATAACCCTACTAGCATTGTACCTCTATTCATCATGTACATTACCTCACATGAATCTTGCACCAACAATCAACTTCTATTTACTCATAGAAACACTTGTTAAATTTGGCTATCCTTAACCCATCATATCTATAATCTATATCAAAATTTCTAACTCAATCTCTCATTTATAATTTTTTCATAATCTCTATAATACTTTCTAACATAATCCGTATGCCAATCTCCAGTATACTCCCTCTAACATATTCTAATTAAACTTTAATTAAAGAATCAATGATCTCTAGCTTAATTCAAAACAATCATAACTTGGGCAACCACTTCCTGGTTTGGATATCCTAGGCTCTTTGATTGATATAGACATGCCCATCCTATTGGGTTTCCCCTTTCCATGATTGGGAAGAGAAGGGTCCTGAGTCAGTTAGGGAAATCTTTTCTCATGTGTTCATGTTGTTTACACTTGAAGCGATTGTTCTCTCATGGAAAAGCTCATTGCATTGTCTTTATTCTTCATATGTAGGTGAGGGAGATCTCTTCTTTCTAATCTCATTTTCTGAAAGATTGGTCTTCCTTTTGATCTAGGTGGGGATGATCTCAATAGGAAAGGGTAATTCTCCTATCGATGACCTTGTCGTTGGCATCTAAAACGTCTTCCTTCTTGAAAGGTCCCGATGCGATGTCTACGTGTTGAAGATCTACTCTCTAACCTTGTTATCCCTATTTCTTGACCTTGATTTGTCTCTAGCTCAGGATTCCTCTTAGCCAGGGGTGGGCTTGACATTTCTCTTTAATTACGGAACCTCTTCCTGATCAACATGGAAGGACTCACGTCCTTCTGGACACTTCCCATATAAAAAACTTTATCATAGTTCTGGCCATAGTTATGGCTTCTGAAATGGAGGATGGCTTAGTAATTCTTGACTAGGTTAGTCAAAGGCAGATCAAGCTTCCCCATGAATCGATGGAGAAGAGTTACCTCATCCATCTCTGGAGAAAATTGGAGAAGTTTAACAAAAGTTTGGTGGTATTCCTCTAGGGTCTTCCTTTCATGGGTTAGCTCCAAAAATTCATTCATTTTATCCTCTCGAAATCCTATAGGACAAAACCTTTCACACGAAGATGTACCTTAATGGCATCCCATGACAACCGAGCGATCCTGGTTCTAGTGGTTATATTGACAATACTTCTTCCAAATAATCGCAGCATTTCTTGCACTTGTTAAACAAGCAAGGGCAAACTTGTTTCTTTCACTGTATCCAGCTACATCAAAAGACTCGTCCATGGACTCTATCCATGCCTCTACTTCTTCTCCCCAATTCCTTCGTTCACCTTTGAATGGCTCCGATTGGGGGCTCCATGAAGGATTTCTTTAATGCCATTATCGAAGCTTTCTTGGTGGCGAGAAACTTTCTCTTGCCTAAAAAATATCTAAGAAGTATCTGAGACTCGAACTCTCTCTTTCTTAAAGGAAAGGTCTTTACTTATTTTGCCTATATAAACTTCATGATATTTCCTATATGATATAATAACTGCAACACTTAACATGCATGGTTAACTACTTGGACATAACATCAGCTCCTCCATAAAATCTGACCTCATATATTATAGGAAGAGGAATACTCTACTTAGATATTGGTCTAATAGGCAGAAGCAACAATTATTCGATATTTTTGATGATAGAGCTGACTAACTTTACTTATATCCTTGGTCATGGGCATGCTAATCTAGGATTTCCATCACAATAACATCATGAAAGGGTAAACTTTCAGGTTTCCCTTTGGTAATACTAGAGATTTTTTTTATTTTATTTTAGTTTTGGTTTGCTGAGCCTCCTATTCTCGTCCGTTGGATAATAAAGATAAAAAGGAAATCATACAAACTTCAAAAAAGGACCGAGGTTCATCCACAAAACAATTCAAAATTTAATCTTCCCCTACTATCTACCATAAAGCTACCATCCACCACCACGAAAAGTTCAAAACTATCAAACACTTATCATAGCATCACATCTGAAGGCACTCAAGATTAATACGCATGAGAGTTTCATTTTTTTTTGGTAGTATCCGAAGTTAGACCCACGTTTTTTCGAGATGGGGTCAGGAACCGGATGACCGTCTTAGTGTAAAGCATCTAGTGATGGCATTCACACGTAGACTATTCAATTGAACCTATGTTGGTACTTTACACAGGTCTCTCTTTAATGGAGTTATAACCCTAATAACTTACAATATACAAATTAATGAGATATATCCTAGAAATTTCTCTAAACAAAGTTTCGATCTATCCTTCTAGTCATTCAGTCACATTGGTTTCTTAATTAGATCACCCTATGTTTTTCCTCAAAAGGTTTCCTCCCCAATCTTTTTTACTCTACAAATATTTTGCGTGTGCACAGATACAATAACAATTTCACACGATGATTGTCTCAACATGGGAGGATATTCGAATCACTTCTATGGCCAGTAGAAATGATTGATTCGTTCTCATATGATAAACAATCACTTGTTTCAATCGATTAATAGTTAACCTTTGAATAACAAATCCTAGGAGCTAAGATCGGCTCCTCTAATACCACTTGTAAGGTCCCCACCCTAGCTGGCTCAAGGGGATCCTTTTGATTAGCGGATAAGTCCCCTTTGTCTTCGATTGACGACACCTCAATCTCTTGGAAATACGAGGATACGAGCAAACGAAGGGACCTAACTCTATCCGACAGTGAGGGGAAACGTAATTATTCTAATAGGAATCTATTTCTCCGATCAAACGGCACTCAATGTGTGTGATCGAGGACAGAACAAGTTCACGCTTGGTTCATGGGAGCTAACGCCTTTATGATATTATGCGCAACACGATCACTAGCTTGTTCTCCTAAAATAGGCTTGTTTGGCCGTTATTCTATTACAGATCGTAAATAATAACTATTTTGGATAGTTACCCGGCTCATCGGGTCCACCCATCCCATAGGATGGTGCCATCGGGGCATCCATCCACCCACTCACCCAATCATTTTGTTACCTGATTTGGTCCGTCACACTATGAAACATAAAAAAACAGGTCCTTTAAATATTTCTCGTCACTGATTCATTAAGACAGTTCTTCCAAAACAGTTGAAAACAAACACGGTCAGAATGTTATCACTTTCTCATTACATTATTCACGTGCTCCCACGAAACCCTCGCACACCAGCATGGGCGACATGGTTCCTACGGTGGCAATTATTCTTGGAGGGGTCTAGAACTCCGAACATCACTCACCCGCTTGGTGAGGAATACTATGGGTCCCCAGCTCCCTCATCCTCGATGTGGTGGTGATGTTTAAAACTCAGAGCCTCCACTGAGTCCCACATGCCCCCTCAAGGGGCATGTGCTCCTTAGCTGGCTTTTACTTGCACCACTTAAGTGCCCCTCGCACACACCCGGAAGCAAGCAGCTCATCCACCTAGATATGGGTCCACCAACTCCGAGCATCTAGTGGGTTGTTCCCCCAAAGCGGGAGGATGGCTTTAGGGTAGACCGGCGACAACCAATCAATTGGCTAAAAAATATCTAAGAAGTATCTGAGACTCGAACTCTCTTTCTTAAAGGAAAGGTCTTTACTTGGTTTGCCTATATAAACTTCATGATATTTCCTATATGATATAATAAGTGCAACAGTTAACATGGTTAACTACAGGGACATAAAATCAGCTCCTCCATAAAATCTGACCTCATATATTATAGGAAGAGGAATACTCTACTTAGATATTTCTCTAATAGGCCAAAGCAACAATTATTCGATATTTTTGACGATAGCTGACTAACTTTACTTATATCCTTGGTCATGGGCATGCTAATCTAGGATTTCCATCACAATAACATTATGAAAGGGTAAACTTTCAGGTTTCCCTTTGGTAATACTAGAGATGTTCGTTAACTATTATTTTATTTTATTTTTGGTTCGCTGAGGCTCCTATTCTCATTGGTCGGATAATAAAGATAAAAAGGAAATCATACAAACTTCAAAAAAGGACCGAGGTTCATCCAGAAAACAATTCAAAATTTAATCTTCCACTACCATCTACCGTAAAGCTATCATTCACCACGAAAAGTTCAAAAATATCAAACACTTGTCATAGCATCACATCTAAAGGCACTCAAGATTAATACGCATGAGAGTTTCATTCTTTTTTTTGGTAGCATCCGAAGTTAGACCCACGTTTTTCCGAGATGGGGTCAGGAATCAGATGACCGTCTTAGTGTAAGCATCTAGTGATGGCATTCGCACGAAGACTATTCAGTTGAACCTATGTTGGTACTTTACACAGGTCTCTCTTTAATGGAGTTATAATCCTAATAACTTATAATATACAAATAATGAGATATATCCTAGACATTTCTCTAAACAAAGTTTCGATCTATCCTTCTAGTCATTCAGTCACATTGGTTTCTTAATTAGACCACCCTATGTTTTTCCTCAAAAGGTTTCCTCCCCAATCTTTTTTACTATTTCACCAATAATTCTCTCATAATTCTACTCCTGAGAACCTTCTCTCAAACATCAAGGATTTCTTCAGGTGTGTGTGCACCCCCAAGATACAAGCACAATTTCACACGATGATTGTCTCGACATGCGAATTTATTCAAATCACTTCTATGGCCAGTAGAGATGATTGATTTGTCCTCATATGATAAACAATCACTTGTTTTAATCCCTTAATAGTTAACC
Source organism: Cibotium barometz (assembly GCF_041138505.1). Lineage (NCBI taxonomy): Eukaryota > Viridiplantae > Streptophyta > Polypodiopsida > Cyatheales > Cibotiaceae > Cibotium > Cibotium barometz. The sequence continues at coordinate 10,490,685 of NC_141051.1, forward strand.
TTTGAATAACAAATCCTAGGAACTAAGATCGACTCCTCTGATACCACTTGTGAGGTCCCCACCCTAGCTGGCTCAAGGGGATCCTTTTGATTTGGCAGCTAAGTCCCCTTTGTCTTCGATTGATGACACCTCGATCTCTTGGAAATACGAGGATACGAGCAAACAAAGGGACCTAACTCTATCCGACAGTCAGGGGAAATGTAATTATTTTAATAGGAATCTATTTCTCCGATCAAACGGCACTCAATGTGCGTGATCGAGGACGGAACAAGTTCACGCTTGGTTCATGGGAACTAATGCCTTTATGATATTATGCGCGGCACGGCCACTAGTTGGTTCTCCTAAAACGGGCTTGTTTGGCCGTTATTCTATGATGGATCATAAATAATAAGTATTTTGGATAGTTACCTAGCTCATCGGCGGGTCCACCCATCCATAGGATGGTGCCATCGGGGCTTCCATCCACCCACTCACCTAATCATTTTGTTACCTGATTTGGTCTTGTCACACTATGAAACATAAAAAAAATAGGTCCTTTAATTATTTCTCGTCACTGATTCATTAAAATAGTTCTTCCAAAATAGTTGAAAACAAACACGGTCATAATGTTATCACTTGCTCATAACATTATTCACGTGCTCCCAGGAAACCCTCGCACACCAGCATGGGTGACATGGTTCCTGCGGTGGGAATTATTCCTGGAGGGGTCTAGAACTCTGAACATCACTCACCCGCTTGGTGAAGAATACTAAGTGGGTCCCCAGCTCCCTTATCCTCAATGTGGCGGTGATGTTTAAAACTCAAAGCCTCCACTGAGTCCCACATGCCCCCTCGAGGGGCATGTGCCCCTTAGCTGGCTTTTACTTGCACCACTTAAGTGCCCCTTGCACACCCCCGAAAAGCAAGCAGCTCATCCACCTAGATATGGGTCCACCAACTCCGAGCATCTAGTGAGTTGTTCCCCTAAAGCGGGAGGTTAGCTTTAGGGTAGACTGGCAACAACTAATCAATTGGTGACAACCAATCAAACCTCATAAGATCAGCGAGACAACCGATCGATTGATAACAACCAATCAAGGAAGAGAAAATACAATTCCATCACATTCACAGTAAATAAGAGAAAATAGTCTTTTCAACTTGAGATTACGATAAGACATTCTTTATTAAAGCATTTACCGTTAATATATGCCCTTTTGGTTCTTTTTTTAGGCAAATTTTTGTGTAGGATTTCCCGATCTTACTAGGTCGCGTAATGCAATGGTCTATGCAAAACTTAAAGAGCATTTCTTACCTGGAAGATATTGGCGGGCGGTGTCCAGGGAAGAAATGCTTTGCTTTTCCATATTTTTAGTGTGCATAGACTCTAAATGTATAAAAGTACTCTAAATATAACCTGCTATCACCCTAAATTTGGAATTCTATTTTTGGCGATGTTTCTCTCTTGATGGATCTATTCTTTTCTTCTCATTTCTTTTCAGATTTTTGGAACTAATATTTTTACTCTATCACTTTCTCAACGTTTCTAGCCTTATAGTCTCTCTCCATGTGCACTCTCTTTCTTCTTGAAACCTATATTAAAAGAGAATCATTACATGGCTTGGGAGGGATGTTACATTCTCTTCCCAACTTAAAAGATTTGAGATGTCCTCATCTCGAGGTAATCTCTAAGTAAATCCTCTCTCTCTCTCTCTCTCTCTCTCTCTCCCAAAAAGTGGTATCCCCACCACTGGGTAGAAACCTTCTTTTATCTATACATTGTTCCTACTAAGAGTTCCTTCTTTCATATATCTACCTCATTTTGTTGAGCTTCTAGAATGCCTTCATTATTCTAAAGTTTATTGGCTTTATTATCCTAAGTTCATGCATCCGTATACACTTTTATATGATATGAACCGATTCTTTATTATCCCTGATCCTACCTTATGAATTCATTATTCCATACTCCCATGTAATATGGTACTTCCCAAATTGCCATGGAAAAACGTAAGGAGATCAATCCTTTATGCGTATGATAGCAAGATGCATAACCCTACTAGCATTGTCTCCTAGAATACCTGTATTCATCATGTACATTACTTCACATGAATCTTGCACCAACAATCAACTTCTATTTACTCATAGAAACACTTGTTAAATTTGACTATCCTTAACCCATCATATCTATAATCTATATCAAAATTTCTAACTCAATCTCTCATTTATAATTTTATCATAATCTCTATAATACTTTCTAACATAATCCCTATGCCAATCTCTAGTATACTCCCTCTAACATATTCTTAATTAAACTTTAATTAAAGAATCAATAATCTCTAGCTTAATTCAAAACAATCATAACTTGGGCGACCAACTCCTAGTTTGGATATCCTAAGCTCTTTGATTGATATAGGCCTGCCCATCCTATTGGGTTTCCCCTTTTATCCGCCCAAAATCCTGGAGGACAAAACCTTTCACACGAAGATGTACCTTCATGGCATCCCATGATAACCGATCCTGGTTCTAGTGGTTAGATTGACAATAGTTCTTCCAACTAATCCCAGCATTTCTCACGCTTGTTAAACAAGCAAGGGCGAACTTGTTTCTTTCACTGTATCTAGCTACATCAAAATACTCATCCATGGACTCTATCCAAGCAAGGGCAAACTTGTTTCTTTCACTATATCTAGCTACATCAAAATACTTGTCCATGGACTCTATCCAAGCCTCTACTTCTTCTCCTAAATTCCTTCGTTCACCTTTGAATGGCTCTATGAAGGACTTCTTTAATGCCATTATCAAAGCTTTCTTGGCGGAAAACTTTCTCTTGCCTAAAAAATATCTAAGAAGTATCTTAGACTCGAACTCTCTTTCTTAAAGGAAAGGTCTTTACTTAGTTTACCTATATAAACTTCATGATATTTCCTATATGATATAATAAGTGCAACACTTAACATGGTTAACTACTGGGACATAAAATCACCTCCTCCATAAAATTTGACCTCATATATTATAGGAAGAGGAATACTCTACTTAGATATTGCTCTAATAGGCCAAAGCAAAAAATATTTTATATTTTCAACGATAGCTCACTAACTTTACTTACATCCTTGGTCATGGGCATGCTAATCTAGGATTTTCATCACAATAACATCATCAAAGGGTAAACTTTCAGGTTTCCCTTGGTAATACTAGAGATTTTTGTTTAACTATTATTTTATTTTATTTTATTTTTGGTTCGTTGAGCCTCATATTCTCGTTGGATGATAAAGTTAAAAATGAAATAATACAAACTTCAAAAAAGGACCGAGGTTCATCCAGAAAACAATTCAAAATTTAATCTTCCCCTACCATCTACCGTAAAGCTATCATCCACCAGGAAACTATCATCCACCAGGAAACTATCACACTTATCATAGCATCACATCTAAAGGCACTCAAGATTAATACGCATGAGAGTTTCATTTTTCTTTGGTAACATCCGAAGTTAGACCCATGTTTTTCCGAGATGGGTTCAGGAACCGGACGACCGTCTTAGTGTAAAGCATCTAGTGATGGCATTCACACATAGACTATTCAATTGAACCTATGTTGGTAATTGACACAAGTCTCTCTTTAATGGAGTTATAATCCCAATAACTTACAATATACAAATTAATGAGATATATCCTAGACATTTCTCTAAACAAAATTTCGATCTATCCTTCTAGTCATTTAGTCACATTGGTTTCTTAATTAGATCACCCTATGTTTTTCCTCAAAAGGTTTCCTCCCCAATGTTTTTTATTGTACAAATATTTTACGTGTGCACCCCCAAGATACAAGTACAATTTCACATGATGATTGTCTCAACATGCGAGGATATTCGAATCACTTCTATGGCTAGTAGAGATGATTGATTCGTCCTCATATGATAAACAATCACTTGTTTTAATCCTTGAATAGTTAACCTTTGAATAACAAAGCCTAGGAACTAAGATCCGCTCCTCTGATACCACTTGTAAGGTCCCCACCCTAGTTGGCTCAAGGGGATCCTTTTGATTGGCAGCTAAGTCCCCTTTGTCTTCGATTGACGACACCTCGATCTCTTGGAAATATGAGGATACGTGCAAACGAAGGGACCTAACTCTATCCCCGCAGTCAGGGAAAACGTAATTATTCTAATAGGAATCTATTTCTCCGATCAAACGGCACTCAATGTGCGTGATCGAGGACGGAACAAGTTCACGCTTGATTCATGGGAGCTAACACCTTTATGATATTATGCGGCATGGCCACTAGCTCCTTCTCCTAAAACAGGCTTGTTTGGGCGTTACTCTATTACGGATCGTAAATAATAAGTATTTTGGATAGTTACCTGTCTCATCGAGTCCACCCATCCATGGGATGGTGCCATCAGGGCATCCATCCGCCACTCAGCCAATCATTTTGTTACCTGATTTGGTCCCATCACACTATGAAACATATAAAAACAGGTCCTTTAATTATTTTCCGTTCTCACTGATTCATTAAGATAGTTCTTCCAAAACAGTTGAAAACAAATGGATCTTCAAGCATGGTCATAATTTTATCACTTGCTCATTACATTATTCACGTGCTCCCAAGCAGACATGGTTCTTGTGGTGGCAATTATTCCTAGAGGGGTCTAGAACTCTGAACATCACTCACCTGGTGAAGAATAAATACTAAGTGGGTCCCTAAAAGTACTCTAAATATTACTTGCTATCACCTAAATTCGGAATCTTGTTTTTGGCGATGTTTCTTTCTTAATGGATCTATTCTTATCTTCTCATTTCTTTTCAAATTTTTGAAACTAATATTTTTACTCTATCACTTTCTTAACGTTTCTAGCCTTATAGTCTCTCTCGATGTGCACTCTCTTTCCTTTTGAAACCTATATTAAAAGAGAATCGTTACATGGCTTGGGAGGGATGTTACATTCTCTCCCCCACTTAAAAGATTCGAGATGTCCTCATCTCGAAGTAATCTCTAAGTAAATCCTCCTCTCTCTCTCTCTCCCAAAGTGGTATCCCCACCACTAGGTAGAAACCTTCTTTTATCTAAACATTGTTCCTACTAAGAGTCCCTTCTTTCATATATCTACCTCATTTTGTTGAGCTTCCAGAATGCCTTCATTATTCTAAAGTTAATTGGCTTTATTATCCTAAGTTCATGCATCCGTATACACTTCTATATGATATGAACCGATTCTTTATCATTCCTGATCCTACCTTATGAATTCCTTATTCCATACTCCCATGTAATATGCTACTTCCCAAATTGCCATGGAAAAACGTAAGGAGATCAATCCTGTATGCGATCTAACCTATGATAGCAAGATGCACAACCCTACTAGCATTGTCTCCTAGAATACCTCTATTCATCATGTACATTACTTCACACGATTCTTGCAACAACAATCAACTTCTATTTACTCATAGAAACACTTGTTAAATTTGGCTATCTTTAACCCATCATATCTATAATCTATATCAAAATTTCTAACTCAATCTCTCGTTTATAATCTTATCATAATATCTATAATACTTCCTAACATAATCCCTATGCTAATCTCTAGTATACTCCCTCTAACATATTCTTAATTAAACTTTAATTAAAGAATCAATGATCTCTAGCTTAATTCAAAACAATCATAACTTGGGCAACCACTTCCTAGTTTGGATATCCTAGGCTCTTAGATTGATATAGGCCCGCCCATACTATTGGGTTTCCCCTTTCCATGATTGGGAAGAGAAGGGTCCTCGTCGGTTAGTTATTAGGGAAATCTTTTCTCATGTTGTTTACACTTGAAGCGTTTGTTCTCATGGAAAAGCTCATTGCATTGTCTTTATTCTTGATATATAGGTGAGGGAGAGCTCTTCTTTCTAATCTTGTTTTCTAAAAGATTGGTCTTCCTTTTGATCTAGCTGAGGATGATCTCGATAGGAAAGGGTAATTTTTCTATCGTGACAATGACCTTGTCATTGGCATCTAAAACGTCTTCCTTCTTGAAAGGTCTCGATGCGATGTCTATGAGAGTCGAAGATCTACTCTCTAACCTTGTTATCCCTATTTCTTGACCTTGATTTTGCTCTAGCTCATGATTCCTCTTAGGCAGGGGTGGGCTTGACATTTCTCTTGAATTAGCACTACAAGGGATCGGGCTCATACCCGCGCTCCTAGAAAGCCGCTAAAAATGACTTGTGAAAAAAAGTAGCGGGCCCGTGTATCAGCGCGTGTATCATCGCGGCCAGAGACATGCGTGTAAAAGCACGTGTATAGGACTGCTCAGACGCGCATATACACGGGCGTATACACGTGTTCTGTCAGTTTAGATGCATTTAGACGCATTGATACAAGCGTCTATACACGCATTTTGTTACTTTAGATGCGCTTATACACGCGTATTTCTCAGATTTGACGCGTTAAAACACGCATGTTTTTCAGATTTTCCGCGTATATACACGCAACTTTTAGCAGTTCTGACGCGTTATACACGTGAATAGAGAGAAAAAAAAAAATCCAGAGAGTGCTATTTGGTGCCTGAATGCTGTTCCAGCATTCCAACACCCAATAACACTCTCTGGATTTTTTTTTTTGGTGCATTAGACCATCCACGAAGAACATATCCACGAGGAAGATTAAAACAAGAACGACATGAATGCATACATTGTCAATACACGATTCAAGACAGACATGAATGTAATACTATCGATTCACGATTCAATATTACTATCAAAATTTCACACATATGTACAAGGGAGTCCATATCTCGAAGTAGCCCATGGCTTCAGTTTACAAAAAAATATATACAACCACATCCTCAATATGGAATGTGATACTATAAGTCTAAGTACTTCTCAGACCCAGATGATGACTCGGTGCTCCCTCCATGCTCAGATGAGCTCACATCGGTCGGAATGTCTGATGAGTAGTGCTCACGTCCACCCTCTGCAGTGGCGGTGGGTGGATCATCACCAGCTTGTGCCTGTTCAAGTAATATATAGTATATAAGTATATATAAATGTAATTCAATAAACCAAAATCATTCGTTTAGAGTTTTCAAGTACCTCTCGACTGTATGGTCTCATGGCCATCTCAAACTGCGCGTCCATAATACGTCCCTCAGCTCTGAAGATGGCCCATGTGTCACGTCTGCTATGCCGGCCGACGAGCATACGCAGTATCGTGGGTTGTGGGCTTCCTCCCCGTAACCCGTCGCTGTATCATAATCAACACAATTTGTAAGATTAAAACAATCATAGAATCAATGAATTAAGTAAACAATCAAATAAACTGGCAAGATACTTACGAACTCTGCCTCCCATGACTCGATGCCGCCAGATCCGAAATGCGAAGATCCAATGGTCTCCATCTGGATCCGTCCTGCCTCCACATGCTGCCTGCTCTTCACGCCACCCTCTGCTCGTTTCTTTGCCTCCTTCCACTCGCGTTTGTGCGCAGTGGCAGGTTTCTCGGCAGGATAGCCACCCGTAGCTACATTTAGCCCATCATCGTACGCGAGTTTTTTAAGGTGAGATCTTTTATTACTTAAGATCTCCCTTATTCGCATCCTTCTCCATACATTCGAGAATGTAGCATGTGGGGGATTGGGGTACCGACTATGTACAGCCTCTATCACCTCCCCAACTAATCGGCTATTTTGATCTTTAAATTTAATAAAATAATTTCTATACAAGTTTGATACTACCCCACGCATGTACTCCATTACCTCCCTCCCCCTCGCATCCATCACTATCCCACCCCTATCCGTCACATCATAGCAGATCACTCCCTCCACCTCTCTCATCTCCTCCTCTTCCGAATTGTCTCCCATTAGGGCCAATTTGGATGAAAAAAGGGCTGTTTAGGGTTTCTCTATTCTTGATCTAAGGGTCAAGGAGGAGCCACGTGTCAAGAAGTATGGCATTTTTGTACACGTGTCAAGATCTCCTTCACTTACTTTTGGAACATTTTGCACTATTTTAGCCATAACTTTTACATATGAACTCCAAATTTAGCGCTCAAATGGTCCACAGGTGGTGCTTGATGAGCTCTATCCAATGAGTACCCATGTTGAATAGTTTTGGTAAGATCTTCATGGTCTTTTTTAAGTTGCCCCTTTTTAGATCCTTAGACAGCCCTTTTCTTGTCCAAATTGGCCCTAATGTCTAACTCTTCTCCCTCTATCTCCTCTCTCACCGCGTGCCCTACTACCTCCCCCACCTAGCCCACCAAAGCACCCGCCGCATCCTCCACTCCCACTCTTCCTACTGCTGCGGGTGGAGTCACGAGACTGGGGAATTGTCTACGTGATGGTGGCTGTGAGCCTTGACGTGACGGTGGCTCTGAGGGAGCACGTGATGGTGGCTGTGAGCCCTGACATGATGGTGCTTGGGAGTGTGTCTGGGACGAGGTATGTCTCCTCGATGGACGTGGAAGAGGAGAAACTGCATGCCGTCTCGTCGGACTCGTAGGCATAGACGGCACTGGAGTGCCCTGGATACTCGCGGTAGGGGTATAGACACCAGGCATGGAAGAAGGGGGATGGGCATACATGTACTCTGTAAGCTCAACTGGACCAGGATGGCGCCCAAAATGATTTAGCATCTCCATCAGCCAATTGCTGTACGCAAATGGATCGGATGAAGAACCTGGAATATCCATAAAGAATTTGCAAAAATAATCCTCATGTACATCATGGGCTGTCTCTTGACTCACACAAATATCATCATTCAAGTCACCTATCAACTTGCAAACCAAAGCAATAGGAAATGCAGTCTCGTGTATACACCCATCCAGAAACGCGTGTATACACCTGTCAAAAAATGCGTGTATACACCCGTCCAGAAACGCATGTATATGCGCGTGAACAGTCTATGCAGACAAGATACACGCATTTACACACGCGTTTCTACACGCGACCTGTGTAAAATTTTTTTTGAAAGCGACCGACCTCCGACAATGTGTCCTTATAAAAGGCCCACTGTCGCCCCTATCAGAATCGTTCACCCAAAATCGTGTGCACAGAAGCAAAAGGATGGAGACAAACCCAAAAAGCAAAGAGAAAATAGCATAAACAAATCTGAGGAAGGAGACAAGGCAAAGGACAAACTGACTCACCTCTGAAAAAGTGAGTCTTCTTTCTTGGTCGGTTTCCTCCCGTGTGTGCTCCTTCTCTGCTTCCTCCTTGCACTTAGGTTTCGTTTCTGTTGGAAGAGGCAAAAACGAAAAAGAATAGATATGTTAGTTCAAAATCTTTATTTGGGGAAGGCAGGCTATTTTTAGTTTAAACAGATTGTTGCGTTTATAAACGCGTGAATGTTCGCGTGTATGATAATTTAGCTACGTTTATACACGCGTTTTATAGGAAATACCTACGTTAATACACGTAATTTTTAGGAAATAGACGCATTAATACATGCAATTTTTAGGAAATAGCCGCGTTAATACACGTGATTTTTATACTTTCATTAAAAACATATTATGATTTTGTGTTTTTTGGTTTGTACATAGGATGTCATCAACCTCCTCAAGCAGTTCTGGGGAAGATGAGATAATGCGTCATCGTAATCGCGATGTGTGGTTGGGACAATGGATCAAATGTATGTGTAATCGATGTCAAGGGTGCATTGTACGAGCACGTCTAATTACCTTGAATCACATCTCCATGTATGGAGAATGGAATCAAACAGGTTTAGAGGTGAGTAGATGTAAATTGATGGTATTCAAATGACTCATGGTATCCAAATTAAATTAATAGAGTTGTAATATATAAACTCTAATTGAAGCAGGATGCAGTACCACACCCTAACATGGTGCCCTAGGCGCGACGAGAGCACGCAAAGCGTCGACGAGATGATGCTGGAGCATCGGGATCTATTATCAGAGATGAGTGGGAAAGGGATGACAATAGCCCTGCACCCCACGAAGTTGTGGAAGAGGAAGTGTTTGATGATATGGTGCGGAATCTTTTTAAGGATGATCCCAAAGGTATGGATAGCGTGTTGGTCAGGTGGACAGCTCTTTTCCACGACTATGGAGCAATGAAGAGGACTTGAGGATGACCTCTATTGTGCCTCAAGGAAAAGGACAGAGTAAAGTAATTGACAGAACATTGATTGATGATCTCAATTTCACTTGCATCCTTAATAGTGATGTGATGAGCAGATGGGTTACGAGATATGAGGATGCAAAGACAAAAAGGCAAGCAGAAAGAGCTCTCTTTTGGAGGCAACATGGCTCTCTTTCGGAGGCAACATGGCTCTCGTAAGGCGTACCCTAAGCATCTAGCAACACTTCCGAATGATATCCATGTTGATTGGTTGCATGAGGAAATGGAGAGAGCAGAGAGCGACGAGGGGCTGCATATCACGGCGGTAGAATGGGAGTATGCACGAGGATGCATGTTAAAGGTACATAGAACTAATGTTTTGCATTAGTTGTAAGTGATTTGCTTTTAATATTTATTCACATTGCTTACACAAATATTGCTTCTATTTTGGTCCAGTACACTATGTTCAATGCTATATGGTGTGAAGGCAAGCATTTTCAAACACAAAGAATTGATGAAAAGAGGAATACACAAGATTGCGGTGTCATTAGTAGCTTTGAGGGAGCTGATGGAAAAATGGATGATTATTGTGGCACAATCCAAGACATATTTAGGCTTGACTTTCGTCGCTTCTGTAAGATCCCTCTGCCCCTCCGCGCGAGGCAGGGTTTCTCACTCGGGGCCTCGCCCTTGAATGTCCGGGCGCACGAGACTAAGCTGGTGGTCACTCCAAAAAAACGAAACCGAGAAAAATTCCCATGCCGGAAAGCAGGGATGATTCCATCTTTATGAATTTTATTTTATTTTTAAATAAAAATTTTTCTAACTTGAACAATTCTACGCTATCCTTCAACTGAATAAATCAGATAGAAGGAAACTATCACTAATATAATTTGATCATTTTAGTAAATTCAATGCTTTTTTCCTGATCAAGGTCAGGCACAGCCGTTGATCCACTTAATTGAAAAATTTATCAGGGAATTGTCTAACTATTCGAATCTTAGCATAATTCTAATATTTTTCAGTTTGATTATTAAAACTCCAGTGATTCCAGCCTAACCCCATCCGGCCCATGGGTTAGCCACCACCCTACCACTGGAATCGGTGGAACCAAACAAGTACTCACCCACCCATAATTGAAATGCCTTTCTTAACTTTAGCTTTAGAAAACAATCCTCTTTATTAAACTTTAATAAAAACAATCCTTGATAAACAATTTACGGGTTATACATGTCATACTTCAAAATTTCTCATTGAGTCTTTGTTTCTCAACAAAACAGTATCACTCTAGACTCTCCATTGAGACCAGCGAGTCAACAACGAGATCCAGTGATAGATTACAAAAAACATAGGTCCATCATATAATATCTTCCTCGACATACGCATGGATGCATGAATTTCAATTATGCTAAAAGTAACTCTTTTATAATAAAATAATCATCTTCTATGCATACCTCTATGCATGAAAATCAATTATGCATATAAAAATCAATTTCTCTAGGATTACAATGAATATCTTTCAATTAATCTAGGATGATATTTCCTAGAATATGGTAGGAAATCCTCTTTTCATTCTTTGAAGGAAATTATTTTATGCGTAATTTTTATAAAAATTTTGCCATAGCTCCGCTGCTATGACTGATAAATCTCAATTTTTCTAAGGGATAAAACTTATCATTAAGGAAATAATTAGAATGATCCCCAATTGGATCATTAATCCATAATGGATTGAATCATCAATATTCATGAAATACATAAATTAAAAGCATAGAAAAAGCCATTAATTTGGTCTTAAGCATAGATTAATCTTGGATTAAGAAAAAACTTTATGAAAAGCTTCATTTGGATTGAGAAATGGTCATGAGTATGACCATTTCTTGAGTGAGAGAGAGAAAAAGCCATTAGAATTAAACATAAATGGAAATTTATGTAATTCTTTACTATCATTAAGCAATTAACTTCAATAGCATTCAAAAACCATACCAATTAAGTTTCTCAAGCTTGAGAGGGGTTGAGAAGAGATAAACATTGAGAAATTATAGAAAAGAGCAAAATTCACTATACTTACCTTACAAATTGCTTGATTCTTTGTTCACGGTAGAGGCCCCCAACCAATCAATTGGTTTAGTATGTTGATGGAGCCACTAATGGGGATTGAAGAAAGAGAGAAGTGTCAAAAACTAGTGAATTATTAAAGAATTCACAGTTCTTGGTTTAGGTGGAGTAGAGTAACAATGTGTAAACACTATATTTTTTTCAACAAGGGGAGGCTTCTATTTATAGAAAAAATTGAGCTCCTAACCAAACAAACTAATTCTAGAATTTTCCAAGTCAGTTTGGTTGAATTTGGACTAGATTTGGACCTAGTTTGGTTACTTTTTGATTCGGTTTGGTTCCATTTTGATTTGGTTTGGTTCAAGAGAGAGGAGAGATAAGAATATCTCATTATTTTTGAGTTTAAAACTCATTCAAGCATGTGAAATATGCACTTCCTTTAAAGAACTCCCCTTCCTTACATATGTGTCAAAATGGAATGATTATACCCAAAATATCTCATATTTTTAATATTGCTCATAGTTTTTTACTAATAAACCTTGTACATTTTCAACTCTTCATCTTATGTGAAATATGCACCTCCTTTAAAGAACTCCCTTTCCTTACATATGTGTCAAAATGGAATCATTATACCCAAAATATCTCATATTTTTAATATTGCTTAAAGTTTTTTACTAATAAACCTTGTACATTTTCAACTCTTCATCTTATGTGAGCATTTACTCATTTTTGGATACCCAAAATATCTCATATTTTTAATATTGCTCATAGTTTTTTACTAATAAACCTTGTACATTTTCAACTCTTCATCTTATGTGAGCATTTACTCATTTTTGGGTATCTTCTTTTACAATTTGGATTTATCTCCTCCCTACACATGGATTGATGCTATTGGCCCATAGGAACCTTAATTGGACCATAATCCAAAAATTTCTGAAAATCTAGACCCTTAGGCTAAGGTCCTTTATACCCATTTCCAATAAATTCTAATTGCACATTGAAGAGTTCTTTTTGAATTTCTGTTTCAGGGAAACTTATTTTAATAAGATGAGATAATTTTTTATCCAAAAATATTAAAAATCTGAATATTCTCTCTCTAGAATATTTTCTCTCTCTAGGTTAAAACAGTTAGAAACAAGGTCTTTATATTTCTGAAGAGGGGTTGATTATAGGGGAAGATACTAGACATCAAAAGGGAGTTGGGGAAGGAATCTTATAGTATTCCTGTTCCTATAATATATGAGGTCAGATTTTATGGAGGAGTTGATTTCATGTCCCACTAGTTAACCATGTTTAGTGTTGCACTTATTATATCATATAGGAAATATCATGCTTCGATAATGGCATTAAAGAAGTCCTTCATGGAGCCCCCAACCGGAGCCATTCAAAGGTGAACGAAGGAATTTGGGAGAAGAAGTAGAGGCGTGGATAGAGTCCATGGACGAGTATTTTGATGTAGTTGGATACAGTGAAAGAAACAAGTTCTCCCTGGCTTGTTTAACAAGTGCAAGGAATGGTGGGATTAGTTGGAAGAACTATTGTCAATCTAACCACTAAATCCAGGATCGATTGTCATGGGATGCCATAAAGGTAAATCTTCGTGTGAAAGGTTTTGTGCTCTAGGATTTCGGGAGGATAAAATGAATGAATTTTTCAAGCTAACCCATGAAAGGAAGACCCTAGAGGAGTACCACTAGAGTTTTGTTAAACTTCTCCAATTTCCTCCAGAGATGGATGAGGTAACTCCTCTCCATCAATTCATGGGAAAGCTTGATCCGCCTTTGACTAACCTAGTCAAAGAATTACGAAGCCATCCTCCATTTTAGAAGCCATAATTATGGCCAGAGACTATGATAAAGTTTTTTATATGGGAAGTGTCTAGAAGGATGTGAGCCCTTCCATGTTGATCAAGAAGAGGTCCCGTTATTAAAGAGAAATGTCAAGCCCACCTAGTCCCCTGGCTAAGAGGAATCCTAAGCTAGAGACAAATCAAGGTCAAGAAATAGGGATAACAAGGTTGGAGAGTAGATCTCGGACTCGTAGACATCGCATCATTACCTTTCAAGAAGGAAGATGTTTTAGATGCCAATGATAAGGTCATCAATAGGAAAATTACCCTTTCCTATCGAGATCATCCCCGGCTAGATCAGAAGGAAGACCAATCTTTTAGAAAAGGAGATTAGAAAAAATAGCTCTCCCTCACCTATATATCAAGAATAAAGACAACGCAATGAGCTTTTCCATGAGAACAAACGCTTCAAGTGTAAACAACATGAACACATGAGAAAAGATTTCCCTAAACTGACTCAGGACCCTTCTCTTCCCAATCATGGAAAGGGGAAACCCAATAGGATGGGCAGGCCTATATTAGTCAAAAGAGCCTAGGATATCCAAACTAGGAAGTGGTTTCCCAAGTTATGATTGTTTTGAATTAAGCTAGAGATCATTGATTCTTTAATTAAAGTTTAATTAAGAATATGTTAGAGGGAGTATACTAGAGATTAGCATAGGGATTATGTTAGAAAGTATTATAGAGATTATGATAAGATTATAAATGAGAGATTGATTTAAAAATTTTGATATAGATTATAGATATGATGGGTTAAAGATAGCCAAATTTTACAAGTGTTTTTATGAGTAAATAGAAGTTGATTGTTGGTGCAAGATTCATGTGAAATAATGTACATGATGAATAGAGGTATTCTAGGAGACAATGCTAGTAGGGTTATGCATTTTGGTGTCATAGGTTAGATCGCATAAAGGATTGATCTCAGTATGTTTTTCCATGGCAATTTGGGAAGTACCATATTACATGGGAGAATGGAATAAGGAACTCATAAGGTAGGATGAGGGATAATAAAGAATCGGTTCATATCATATAAAAGTGTGTACGAATGCATGAACTTAGGATAATAAAGCCAATTAACTTTAGAATAATGAAGGCATTCTAGAAGCTCAACAAAATGAGGTAGATATATGAAAGAAGGGACTCTTAGTAGGAACAATGTTTAGTTAAAAGAAGGTTTCTACCCAGTGCGGATACCACTTTGGGAGAGAGAGAAAGAGAGAGAGAGAGAGAGGAGGATTTACTTAGAGATTACCTGGAGATGAGGACATCTCGAATCTTTTAAGTGGGGGAGAGAATGTAACATCCCTCCCAAGCCATGTAACGATTCTCTTTTAATATAGGTTTCAAGAAGAAAGAGAGTGCACATCGAGATAGAGACTATAAGTCTAGAAACGTTGAGAAAGCGATAGAGTAAAAATAATAGTTCCAAACACCTGAAAAGAAAAATAATAGTTCCAAAGTGATAGAGTAAAAATAATAGTTCCAAACACGTGAAAAGAAATGAGAAGATAAGAATAGATCCATTAAGAGAGAAACATCGCCAAAAACAAAATTTTGAATTTAGGTGATAGCAGGTTATATTTAGAGTATTTTTATACATTTAGAGTCCATGCACACTAAAAATATGGAAAAGCAAAGCATTTCTAAAGATGGCACGTTTGCGGCTATATACAGACATTTTTACCTATTCTACCCCCACGCTGCTGTCTTGTAGACCAGATGCGTTCTGGTTCTTTTGCTGGCTACATGAATATATTCTGAGTTTTTATGAGAGAGTTATGGCTGAAACAATTTACTAGTTCTCTACACAGGGAAACTGTAAGGAGCAGGCAAGTAGCCTCAAGGTGATTCTAGACCTTGAGATGTATATCTATATATATGTCTTCATTCTCACTTGGGTGGAGTCCTCACACACATCATTTTTAGCAAAGAGTTGTTGTAATTATGCGGAGTTAAGGATGCGGGTAACATCACGGGACCAAGCAACATCTCCGTCGAACTAAGCAACGTCTCTCCCAAACCAAGCAGCGCCACTGTGTAGGCACTTCCACCGCTCACCAATATTGTTCAGGTAAGAAACGCTCTTTAAGTTTTGCATAGACCATTGCATCATGCGAGCTAGTAAGATCAAGAAATCCTACACAAAAACTTGCCTCAAAAAAGAACCAGAAGGGCATATAACAATGGCAAATGCTTTAATAAAGAATGTCTTATCTGAATCTCAAGTTGAAAAGACTTTTTTCTCTTGTTTACTGTGAATGTGATGGAATTGTAATTTCTCTTGCTTGACTGGTTGTTACCAAATCGATCGGTTGTCTCGGCGATCTTATGAGGTTTGATTGGTTGTCACCAATCAATCGGTTGTCGCCGGTCTACCCTACAGCTATCCTCCCGCTTTGGGGGAACAACCCACTAGATGCCCGGAGTTGGTGGACCCATATCTAGGTGGATGAGTTGCTTGCTTCCGGGTGTGTGCGAGGGGCACTTAAGTGGTGCAAGTTAAATCCATCTAAGGGGCACATTCCCCTCAAGGGGGCATGTAGGACTCAGTGGTGGAGGCTCTGAGTTTTAAACATCACCGCCACATCGAGGATGAGGGAGCTGGGGACCCACTTAGTATTCCTCACTAAGCGGGTGAGTGATGTTCCGAGTTCTAGACCCCTCCAGGAATAATTGCCACCGCAGGAACCATGTCACCCATGCGGGTGTGCGAGGTGCCTGGGAGCACGTGAATAATGTAATGAGCAAGTGATAACATTATGACCGTGTTTGTTTTCAACTGTTTTAGAAGAACTGTCTTAATGAATGAGTGACGAGAAATAATTGAAGGACCTGTTTTTATATGTTTCACAATGTGATGGGACCAAATCAAGTAACAAAAAAATTGGGTGAGTGGGTAGATGGATGCCCCGATGGCACCATCCTATGGATGGGTGGACCCGATGAGCTGGGTAACTATCCAAAATACTTATTATTTATGATCCGTAATAGAATAACGGACAAACAAGCCCGTTTTAGGCGAACGAGCTAGTGGCCGTGCCGCATAATACCATAAAGGTGTTAGCTCCCATGAACCAAGCGTGAACTTGTTCCGTCCTCGATCATGCACATTGAGTGTCGTTTGATCAGAGAAATAGATTCCTATTAGAATAATTACGTTTTCCTTGACTTCCGGATAGAGTTAGGTCCCTTTGTTTGCTCTAAAGCTATCCTCCCGCTTTGGGGGAACAACCCACTAGATGCTCGGAGTTGGTGGACCCATATCTAGGTGGATGAGCTGCTTGCTTCCGGGTGTGTGCGAGGGGCACTTAAGTGGTGCAAGTAAAAGCCAGCTAAGGGGCACATGCATGTGGGACTCAGTGGAGGCTCTGAGTTTTAAACATCACTATGCCACATCGACGATGAGGGAGCTGGGGACCCACTTAGTATTCTTCACCAACAAGTGGGTGAGTGATGTTCGGAGTTCTCCACGAATAATTGCCACCGCAGGAACCATGTCGCTAGTGTGCGACGGTTGCCTACTGGGAGCACGTGAATAATGTAATGAGCAAGTGGTAACATTATGACCGTGTTTGTTTTCAACTGTTTTAGAAGATTTGTCTTAATGAATCAGTGACAGGAAATAATTAAAGGACCTGTTTTTATATGTTTCATAGTGTGACGGACCAAATCAAGGAACAAAATGATTGGGTGAGTGGGTGGATGGATGCCCCGATGGCACCATCCTATGGATGGGTGGACCCGATGAGCCGGGTAACTATCCAAAATACTTATTATTTACGATCCGTAATAGAATAACGGCCAAACAAGCCTGTTTTAGGAGAACAAGCTAGTGGCCGTGCCGCGCATAATATCGTGAAGGCATTAGCTCCCATGAACCAAGCGTGAACTTGTTCCGTCCTCGATCATGCACATTGAGTGCCATTTGATCGGAGAAATAGATTCCTATTTGAATAATCACGTTTCCCCTGACTGTCAGATAGAGTTAGGTCCCTTCGTTTACTTGTATCCTCGTATTTCCAAGAGATTGAGGTGTCGTCCAATCGAAGACAAAGGAGACTTAGCCGATCAAAAGGATCCCCTTGAGCCAGCTAGGGTGGGGACCTTACAAGTGGTATCAGAGGAGCCGATCTTAGTTCCTAGGATTTGTTATTCAAAGGTTAACTATTCAGCTATTAAAACAAGTGACTGTTTATCATATGAGGACAAATCAATCATCTCTACTGGCCATAGAAGTGATTCAAATATCCTCGCATGTTGAGTTAATCATCGTGTGAAGTTGTGCTTGTATCTTGGGGGTGTACATGCAAAATATTTGTACAATAAAAGAGATTGGGGAGAAAACCTTTTGAGGAAAAACATAGGGTGATCTAATTAAGAAACCAATGTGACTGAATGACTAGAAGGATAGATCGAAACTTTGTTTAGAGAAATGTCTAGGATATATCTCATTAATTTGTATATTGTAAGTTATTAGGATTATAACTCCATTAAAGAGAGACCTGTGTAAAGTACCAACATAGGTTCAATTGAATAGTCTACGTGTGAATGCCATCACTAGACGCTTTACACTAAGTTAGTCGTCCGGTTCCTGACCCCATCTCGGAAAAAAGTGGGTCTAACTTCGGATGCTACCAAAAAAAATGAAACTCTCATGCGTATTAATCTTGAGTGCCTTCCGAATGTGATGCTAGGATAAGTTGATAGTTTTGAACTTTTCGTGGTGGATGATAGCTTTACGGTAGATGGTAGGGGAAGATTAAATTTTGAATTATTTTCTGGATGAACCTTGGTCCTTTTTTGAAGTTTGTATGATTTCCTTTTTATCTTTATTATCCAACGGACGAGAATAGGAGGCTCAGCAAACCAAAAATAAAATAAAATAAAATAATAGTTAACGAAAATCTCTAGTATTACCAAAGAGAAACCTGAAAGTTTACCCTTTCATGATGTTATTGTGATGGAAATCCTAGATTAGCATGCCCACGACCAAGGATATAAGTAAAGTTAGTCAGCTATCGTCAAAAATATCAAATAATTGTTGCTTCGGCCTATTAGAGCAATATCTAAGTAGAGTATTCCTCTTCCTATAATATATGAGGTCAGATTTTATGGAAGAGCTGATTTTATGTCCCAGTAGTTAACCATGTTAAGTATTGCACTTATTATATCATATAGGAAATATCATGAAGTTTATATAGGAAAACTAAGTAAAGACCTTTCCTTTAAGAAAGAGAGTTTGAGTCTAAGATACTTATTAGATATTTTTTAGGCAAGAGAAGGTTTCTCACCACCAATAAAGCTTCAATTATGGCATTAAAGAAGTCCTTCATGGAGCCCCCAACCGGAGCCATTCAAAGGTGAACGAAGGAATTTTGGAGAAGAAGTAGAGGCTTGGATAGAGTCCATGGACGAGTATTTTGATGTAGCTGGATACAGTGAAAGAAAAAAGTTTTCCCTTGCTTGTTTAACAAGCGTGAGAAATGCTAGGATTACTTGGAAGAACTATTATCAATCTAATCATTAGAACCACGATCGGTTGTCATGGGATGCCATGAAGGTACATCTTCGTGTGAAAGGTTTTGTCCTCCAGCATTTCGGTAGGATAAAATGAATGAATTTTTGGAGCTAACCCATGAAAGGAAGACCCTATAGAAATACCACCAAACTTTTGTTAAACTTCTCCAATTTTCTTTAGAGATGGATGAGGTAACTCTTCTCCATCGATTCATGGGGAAGCTTGATCCGCCTTTGACTAACCTAGTCAAGAATTACCAAGCCATCCTCCATTTTAGAAGCCATAATTATGGCCAGAGACTATGATAAAGTTTTTTATATGGGAAGTGTCCAAAAGGATGTGAGTCCTTCCATGTTGATCAGGAAGAGGTCCCCTAATTCAAGAGAAATGTCAAGCCCGAGATGAATCGTGAGCTAGAGCAAAATCAAGGTCAAGAAATAGGGATAACAAGGTTAGAGAGTAGATCTTCGACTTGTAGACATCGCATCCGAACCTTTCAAGAAGGAAGACATCTTAGATGCCAACGACAAGGTCATCGATAGGAAAATTACCCTTTCCTATTGAGATCATCCCCGCCTAGATCAGAAGGAAGACCAATCTTTCAGAAAACGAGATTAGAAAGAAGAGCTCCCCCTCACCTATATATATCAAGAATAAAGACAACACAATGAGCTTTTCCATGAGAAAAAACGCTTCAAGTGTAAACAACATGAACACATGAGAAAAGATTTCCCTAACTGACTCACGACCCTTCTCTTCCCAATCATGGAAAGGGGAAACCCAATAGGATGGGCAGGCCTATACCAATCAAAGAGCCTAGGATATCCAAACTAGGAAGTGGTTGCCCAGGTTATGATTGTTTTGAATTAAGCTAGAGATCATTGATTCTTTAATTAAAGTTTAATTAAGAATATGTTAGAGGGAGTATACTAGAGATTAGCATAGGGATTATGTTAGAAAGTATTATAGAGATTATGATAAGATTATAAATGAGAGATTGAGTTGGAAATTTTGATATAGATTATAGATATGATGGGTTAAAGATAGCCAAATTTTACAAGTGTTTTTATGAGTAAATAGAAGTTGATTGTTGGTGCAAGATTCATGTGAAATAATGTACATGATGAATAGAGGTATTCTAGGAGACAATGCTAGTAGGGTTATGCATTTTGGTGTCATAGGTTAGATCGCATAAAGGATTGATCTCCGTATGTTTTTCCATGGCAATTTGGGAAGTACCATATTACATGGGAGTATGGAATAAGGAACTCATAAGGTAAGATCAGGGATAATAAAGAATCGGTTCATATCATATAAAAGTGTGTACGAATGCATGAACTTAGGATAATAAAGCCAATTAACTTTAGAATAATGAAGGCATTCTAGAAGCTCAACAAAATGAGGTAGATATATGAAAGAAGGGACTCTTAGTAGGAACAATGTTTAGTTAAAAGAAGGTTTCTACCCAGTGCGGATACCACTTTGGGAGAGAGAGAAAGAGAAAGAGAGAGAGAGAGGAGGATTTACTTAGAGATTACCTGGAGATGAGGACATCTCGAATCTTTTAAGTGGGGGAGAGAATGTAACATCCCTCCCAAGCCATGTAACGATTCTCTTTTAATATAGGTTTCAAGAAGAAAGAGAGTGCACATCGAGATAGAGACTATAAGTCTAGAAACGTTGAGAAAGTGATAGAGTAAAAATATTAGTTCCAAAAATCTGAAAAGAAACGAGAAGATAAGAATAGATCCATTAAGAGAGAAACATCGCCAAAAATAGAATTTTGAATTTAGGTGATAGCAGGTCATAATTAGAGTACTTTTACACATTTAGAGTCCATGCACACTAAAAAATATGGAAAAGCAAAGCATTTCTACAGATGGCATGTTTGCGGCTATATACAGACATTTTTACCTATTCTACCTCCACGCCACTGTCTTGTAGACCAGATGCGTTCCGGTTCTTTTGGCTGGCTACATGACTATATTCTAAGTTTTTATCAAAGAGTTATGGCCGAAACAATTTGCTGGTTCTCTACACAGGGAAACTCTAAGGAGTAGGCAAGTAGCCTCAAGGTGATTCTAGACCTTGAAATGTATATCTATATATATGTCTTCATTCTCACTTGGGTGGTGGAGTCCTCACACACATCATTTTAAGCAAAGAGTTATTGTAATTATGTCGAGTTAAGGATGTGGGTAACATCGCGGGACCAAGCAACATCTCTGCTGAACCAAGCAACGTCTCTCCTGGACCAGACAGAACCGCTGTGCAGGCACTGCCACCGCTCGCCAATATCATCCAGGTAAGAAACGCTCTTTAAGTTTTGCATAGACCATTGCATCACGTGACCTAGTAAGATCGAGAAATCCTACACAAAAACTTGCCTAAAAAAAGAACCAGAAGGGCATCTAACAATGGCAAATGCTTTAATAAAGAATGTCTTATCGTAATCTCAAGTTGAAAAGACTATTTTCTCTTGTTTACTGTGAATGTGATGGAATTGTATTTTCTCTTGCTTGATTGGTTGTTACCAATCGATCGCTTGTCTCACCGATCTTATGAGGTTTGATTGGTTGTCACCAATCGATCGGTTGTCACCGGTCTACCCTAAAGCTATCCTCCCGCTTTGGGGGAACAACCCATTAGATACTCGGAGTTGGTGGACCCATATCTAGGTGGATGAGCTGCTTGCTTCCGAGTGTGTGCAAGGGGCACTTAAGTGGTGCAAGTAAAAGCCAGCTAAGGGGCACATGCCCCTTGAGGGGGGATGTGGGACTCAGTGGAGGCTCTGAGTTTTAAACATCATCGCCACATCGAGAGGATGAGGGAGCTGGGGACCCACTTAGTATTCTTCACCAAGCAGGTGAGTGATGTTCGGAGTTCTAGACCCCTCCAAGAATAATTACAACCGCAGGAACCATGTCGCCCATGCTGGTGTGCGAGGGTTGCCTGGGAGCACGTGAATAATGTAATGAGCAAGTGATAACATTATGACCGTGTTTGTTTTCAACTGTTCTGGAAGAACTCAGTGTGGAGGCTCTGAGTTTTAAACATCACCGCCACATCGAGGATGAGGGAGCTAGGGACCCACTTAGTATTTATTCTTCACCAAGAGGGTGAGTGATGTTTGGAGTTCTAGACCCCTCCAGGAATAATTGCCATTGCAGGAACCATGTCTGCCTGGGAGCATGTGAATAATGTAATGAGCACCAAGTGATAAAATTATGACCGTGTTTGAATATCCATTTGTTTTCAACTGTTTTGGAAGAACTATCTTAATGAATCAGTGATGAAAAATAATTAAAGGACCTGTTTTTATATGTTTCATAGTGTGACGGACCAAATTAGGTAACAAAATGATTAGGTGAGTGGGTGGACCTGATGAGCTAGGTAACTATCCAAAATAGTTATTATTTACGATCTGTAATAGAATAACGGCGCGGCCAAACAAGCCTATTTTAGGAGAACGAGCTAGTGGCCATGCCGCACATAATATCATAAAGGCATTAGCTCCCATGAACCAAGCGTGAACTTGTTCCATCCTCGATCATGCACATTGAGTGCCGTTTGATCGGAGAAATAGATTCCTATTAGAATAATTACGTTTCCCGTGACTGTCAAATAGAGTTAGGTTTCTTCGCTTGCTCGTATCCTCGTATTTCCAAGAGATTGAGGTGTCGTCAATCAAAGACAAAGGGGACTTAGCTGCCAATCAAAAGGATCCCCTTGAGCCAGCTAGGGTGGGGACCTTACAAGTGGTATTAGAGGAGCCGATATTAGTTCCTAGGATTTGTTATTCAAAGCTTAACTATTAAGGGATTAAAACAAGTGATTGTTTATCATATGAGAACAAATCAATCATCTCTACTAGCATAGAAGTGATTCGAATATCCTCCCATGTTGAGACAATCATCGTGTGAAATTGTTCTTGTATCTTGGGGGTGCACACGCAAAATATTTGTACAGTAAAAAAGATTGGGGAGGAAACCTTTTGAGGAAAAACATAGGGTGATCTAATTGAGAAACCAATGTGACTGAATGACTAGAAGGATAGATCGAAACTTTGTTTAGAGAAATGTCTAGGATATATCTCATTAATTTGTATATTGTAAGTTATTAGGATTATAACTCCATTAAAGAGAGACCTGTGTAAAGTACCAACATAGGTTCAATTGAATAGTCTACGTGTGAATGCCATCACTAGATGCTTTACGCTAAGACGGTCGTCCGGTTCCTGACCCCATCTCGAAAAAACGTGGATCTGACTTCGGATGCTACCAAAAAAAAATGAAACTCTCATGCGTATTAATCTTGAGTGCCTTCAGATGTGATGCTATGATAAGTGTTCATAGTTTTGAACTTTTCGTGGTGGATGATAGCTTTACGGTAGATGGTAGGGGAAGGTTAAATTTTGAATTGTTTTCAAGATGAACCTTGGTCCTTTTTTGAAGTTTGTATGATTTCCTTTTTATCTTTATTATCTGACGGGCAAGAATAGGAGGCTCAGGGAACCAAAACTAATATAAAATAAAATGATTAGTTAACGCAAATCTCTAGTATTACCAAAGGGAAACCTGAAAGTTTACCCTTTCATCAGTGATGTTATTGTGATGGAAATCCTAGATTAGCATGCCCATGACCAAGGATATAAGTAAAGTTAGTCAGCTATCGTAAAAAATATCGAATAATTGTTGCTTCGGCCTATTAGACCAATATCTAAGTAGAGTATTCCTCTTCCTATAATATATGAGGTCAGATTTTATAGAGGAGCTGATGTTATGTCCCACTAGTTAACCATGTTAAGTGTTGCAGTTATTATATCATATAGGAAATATCATGAAGTTTATATAGGCAAACTAAGTAAAGACCTTTCCTTTAAGAAAGAGAGAGTTCGAGTCTGAGATACTTCTTAGATATTTTTTAGGCAAGAGAAAGTTTCTCGCCACCAAGAAAGCTTCGATAATGGCATTAAAGAAGTCCTTCATGGAGCCCCCAACCGGAGCCATTCAAAGGTGAACGAAGGAATTTGGGAGAAGAAGTAGAGGCATGGATAGAGTGCATGGACGAGTATTTTGATGTAGCTGGATACAGTGAAAGAAACAATTCGCCCTTGCTTGTTTAACAAGTGTGAGAAATGCTGGGATTAGTTGGAAGAACTATTGTCAATCTAACCACTAGAACCAGGATCTGTTGTCATGGGATGCCATTAAGGTACATCTTCGTGTGAAAGGTTTTGTCCTCGAGGATTTTGGGAGGATAAAATGAATGAATTTTTGGAGCTAACCCATGAGAGGAAGACCCTAGAGGAATACCACCAAACTTTTGTTAAACTTCTCCAATTTTCTCCAGAGATGGATGAGGTAACTCTTCTCCATCGATTCATGGGGAAGCTTGATCTGCCTTTGACTAACCTAGTCAAGAATTACCAAGCCATCCTCCATTTGAGAAGCCATAATTATGGCCAGAGACTATGATAAAGTTCTTTATATGGGAAGTGTCCAGAAGGACGTGAGTCCTTCCATGTTGATCAGGAAGAGGTCCCGTAATTAAAGAGAAATGTCAAGCCCACCCCTGGCTAAGAGGAATCCCGAGCTAGAGACAAATCAAGGTCAAGAAATAGGGATAACAAGGTTAGAGAGTAGATCTCCGACTCGTAGACATCGCATCGGGACCTTTCAAGAAGGAAGACATTTTAGATGCCAATGACAAGGTCATCGATAGGAGAATTACCCTTTCCTATCGAGATCATCCTTGCCTAGATCAGAAGGAAGACCAATCTTTCAGAAAACGAGATTAGAAAGAAGAGCTCTCCCTCACCTATATATCAAGAATAAAGACAATGCAATGAGCTTTTCCATGAGAACAAACGCTTCAAGTGTAAACAACATGAAAACATGAGAAAAGATTTCCCTAACTAACTCAGGACCCTTCTCTTCCCAATCATGGAAAGGGGAAACACAATAGGATGGGCAGGCCTATATCAATCAAAGAGCCTAGGATATCCAAACTAGGAAGTGGTTGCCCAAGTTATGATTGTTTTGAATTAAGCTAGAGATCATTGATTCTTTAATTAAATTTTAATTAAGAATATGTTAGAGGGAGTATACTAGTGATTGGCATAGGGATTACGTTAGAAAGTATTATAGAGATTATGATAAAATTATAAATGAGAGATTGAGCTAGAAATTTTGGATATAGATTATAGATATGATGGGTTAAGGATAGCCAAATTTAACAAGTGTTTCTATGAGTAAATAGAAGTTGATTGTTGGTGCAAGATTCATGTGAAGTAATGTACATGATGAATAGAGGTATTCTAGGAGACAATGCTAGTAGGGTTATGCATCTTGCTGTCATACGCATAAAGGATTGATCTCCTTACATTTTTCCATGGCAATTTGGGAAGTACCATATTACATGGGAGTATGGAATAAGGAATTCATAAGGTAGGATTAGGGATAATAAAGATTCGGTTTATATCATATAAAAGTGTATACGGATGCATGAACTTAGGATAATAAAGCCAATAAACTTTAGAATAATGAAGGCATTCTGGAAGCTCAACAAAATGAGGTAAATATATGAAAGAAGGGACTCTTAATAGGAACAATGTTTAGATAAAAGAAGGTTTCTACCCAGAGGTGGGGATACCACTTTGGGGGGGGGGGGGAGAGAGAGAGAGAGAGAGAGAGAGAGAGAGAGAGGAGGATTTACTTAGAGAATTCCTCGAGATGAGGACATCTCAAATCTTTTAAGTTGGGGAGAGAATGTAACATCCCTCTCCCAAGCCATTTAACGATTCTCTTTTAATATAGGTTTCAAGAAGAAAGAGAGTGCACATGGAGAGAGACTATAAGGCTAGAAACGTTCAGAAAGTGATAGAGTAAAAATATTAGTTCCAAAAATCTGAAAAGAAACGAGAAGATAAGAATAGATCCATCAAGAGAGAAACATTGCCAAAAAATAGAATTTCGAATTTAGGTGATAGCAGGTCATATTTAGAGTACTTTTACACATTTAGAGTCCATGCACACTAAAAATATGGAAAATCAAAGCATTTCTTCCCTGGACACCACTCGCCAATATCGTCCAGGTAGGTCAAGGCAAGAAATGCTCTTTAAGCTTTGCATAGACCATTGCATTACGCGACCTAGTAAGATCTGGAAATCCTACACAAAAACTTGCCTAAAAAAGAACCAGAAGGGCAAATATTAATGGCAAATGCTTTAGTAAAGAATGTCTTATCGTAATCTCAACTTGAAAAGATTGTTTTCTCTTGTTTACTGTGAATGTGATGGAATTGTATTTTCTCTTGCTTGATTGGTTGTTACCAATCGATCGGTTGTCTCGCCGATCTTATGAGGTTTGATTGGTTGTCGCCGGTCTACCCTAAAGCTATCCTCCCGCTTTGGGGGAACAACTCACTAGATGCTCGGAGTTGGTGGACCCATATCTAGGTGGATGAGCTGCTTGCTTTTCGAGGGTGTGCGAGGGGCACTTAAGTGGTGCAAGTAAAATCCACCTAAGGGGCACATGCCCCTCGAGGGGGCATGTGGGACTCAGTGGAGGCTCTGAGTTTTAAACATCACCGCGCCACATCCTCGGGGGGTGCATCCACAGATCTGTAACCCTACTACGTGCGTTCAAATTAAGGGGTATTTAATTTATTTGGACTTACAAAAATGTACATACACAAGGGTTTATTTTATTCTCCCAGATCAAATAAACATAAGGAGTATTTTTACTCACGAGTTTACAGGTTTGTGCATCTATTGTAGTGGTAAGGTTTATTTTTGTGAGCGCCTAGGTACATGGTTCAAGTCCAATTTTTGAAAGTCACTTTTTGAAAGATATTATAAAATAATGAAGCAATCCCAATTTCAAAATCTATCGCCCGACTGTA
Organism: Cibotium barometz; assembly: GCF_041138505.1. Lineage (NCBI taxonomy): Eukaryota > Viridiplantae > Streptophyta > Polypodiopsida > Cyatheales > Cibotiaceae > Cibotium > Cibotium barometz. Next base: position 10,518,043 of record NC_141051.1, read on the forward strand.
TCTTTGGTTGTTTATTTGATGATTACTTTTTTAATGCTCAAGCGCTCTTTCCCTCCTCCTAGCTTCCATGAAAGCTAATAGCTTGACGTATCTCCCTCCTTAATTTACTAGCCCTCAAAGAATAATTGCCACCGCAGGAACCATGTCGCCCATGCTAGTGTGCGAGGGTTGCGTGGGAGCACGTGAATAATGTAATGAGCAAGTGATAACATTATGATCGTGTTTGTTTTCAAGTGTTTTGGAAGAACTGTCTTAATGAATCAGTGACGAGAAGTAATTAAAGGAACTATTTTTATATGTTTCATAGTGTGATGGGACCAAATCAAGTAACAAAATGATTGGGTGAGTGGGTTGATGGATGCCCCGATGGCACCATCCTATGGATGGGTGGATGCGATGAGCCGGGTACAGGGATTTAACTGACGTAAACGAGAACATGTGAACATGTTAATAACACAAAAAATCTTGTGATCACATGTTATATTCACAAAGCTTTCACAAGGGCCTTAAAAAATTATCTTTGTCGGGCATAAAAAATAATCTTAGGTGGTCACTGACCTGCTATTATGTGAAGGTGGTAACATGAGATCATGTGAATAGCTTATTCCCATGTGTAGCCAAGCTTTTAAAGGTTCCCAAATGGCAAGTGACCTGTTATTTTGTGAACGATAACATGAGAACATGTGAATAACTTGTTCACATGTGTTATTATCACAAAAAATCTTGTGATCACATGAATATTAAATCCCTGGCCGTGTAACTATCCAAAATACTTATTATTTACGATCCGTAATAGAATAACGGTCAAACAAGCCCGTTTTAGGAGAACAAGCTAGTGGCCGTGCCGCATAATATCATAAAGGAGTTAGCTCCCATGAACCAAGCGTGAACTTGTTCCGTCCTCGATCATGCACATTGAGTGTCGTTTGATCGGAGATTAGAATAATTACGTTTCCCTTGACTGTCGGATAGAGTTAGGTCCCTTCGTTTGCTCGTATAATCGTATTTCCAAGAGATCGAGGTGTCGTCAATCGAAGACAAAGGGGACTTAGCCGCCAATCAAAAGGATCCCCTTGAGCCAGCTAGGGTGTGGACCTTACAAGTGGTATCAAAGGAGCCGATCTTAGTTCCTAGGATTTGTTATTCAAAGGTTAACTATTAAGGGATTAAAACAAGTGATTGTTTATCATATGAGGAGGAATCAATCATCTCTACTGGCCATAGAAGTGATTCAAATATCTACGCATGTTGAGACAATCATCGTGTGAAATTGTCCTTGTATCTTGGGGGTGCTTGTATCTTGGCAGTGCACATGGAAAATATTTGTACAGTAAAAAAGATTGGGAAGGAAATCTTTTGAGGAAAAACATAGGGTGATCTAATTAAGTAACCAATGTGACTGAATGACTAGAAGTATAGATTGAAACTTTGTTTAGAGCAATGTCTAGGATATATCTCATTAATTTGTATATTGTAAGTTATTAGGATTATTAGGATTATAACTCCATTAAAGAAATACCTCTATAAAATACCAACATAGAGTCTACGTGTGAATGCCATCACTAGATGCTTTATAAAATACCAACATAGAGTCTACGTGTGAATGCCATCACTAGATGCTTTACACTAAGACTGTCGTTTGGTTCCTGACCCCATCTCCGAAAAACGTAGGTCTAACTTCGGATGCTACCAAAAAAAAATGAAAGTCTCATGCGTATTAATCTTGAGTGCCTTCAGATGTGATGCTATGATAAGTGTTTGTTGATAGTTTTGAACTTTTCATGGTGGATGATAGCTTTACGGTAGATGTAGGGGAAGATTATATTTTGAATTATTTTTTGGATGAACCTCGGTCCTTTTTAGAAATTTGTATGATTTCCTTTTTATCTTTATTATCGGACCGATGAGAATAGGAGGCTCAGCGAACAAAAAATAAAATAAAATAGAATAATAGTTAACAAAAATCTCTAGTATTACCAAAGGGAAACCTAGAGTTTACCCTTTCATGATGTTATTGTGATGGAAATCCTAGATTAGCATGCCCAAGACCAAGAAAATAAGTAAATTTAGTCAGCTATCATCAAAAATATCGAATAAATGTTGCTTCGACCTATTAAGTAGACTATTCCTCTTCCTATAATATATGAGGTCAGATTTTATGGAGGAGATGACTTTATGTCCCAGTAGTTAACTATGTTAAGTGTTGCACTTATTATATCATATAGGAAATATCATGAAGTTTATATAGGCAAATTAAGTAAAGACCTTTCCTTTAAGAAAGAGAGTTCGAGTCTGAGATACTTCTTAGATATTTTTTAGGGAAGAGAAAGTTTCTCGCCACCAAGAAAGCTTCGATAATGGCATTAAAGAAGTCCTTTATGGAGCCCCCAACCGGAGCCATTCAAAGGTGAACGAAGGAATTTGGGAGAAGAAGTAGAGGCTTCAATAGAGTCCATGGTGGACGAGTATTTTGATGTAGCTGGATACAGTGAAAGAAACAAGTTTGCCCTTGCTTGTTTAACAAGCGTGAGAAATGCTGGGATTAGTTGGAAGAACTGAGGAAGAACTATTGTCAGTCTAACCACTAGAACCAGGATCGGTTTTGATGGGATGCCATGAAAAGGTACATCTTCGTGTGAAAGGTTTTGTCCTCCAGGATTTCAGGAGAATAAAATGAATGAATTTTTGGAGCTAGCCCATGACAGGAAGACCCTAGAGGAATACCACCAAACTTTTGTTAAACTTCTCCAATTTTCTCTGGAGATGGATGAGGTAACTCTTCTCCATCGATTAATGGGGAAGCTTGATCCGCCTTTGACTAACCCAGTCAAGAATTACCAAGCCATCCTCCATTTTAGAAGCCATAATTATGGCCAGAGACTATGATAAAGTTTTTTATATGGGAAGTGTCTAGAAGGACGTGAGTCCTTCCATGTTGATCAGGAAGAGGTCCCCTAATTCAAGAGAAATGTCAAGCCCCCACCCTTGGCTAAGAGGAATCGTGAGCTAGAGCAAAATCAAGGTCAAGAAATAGGGATAACAAGTTTAGAAAGTAGATCGTCGACTCAGACATCGCATCGGGACCTTTCAAGAAGGAAGACGTTTTAGATGCCAACGACAAGGTCATCGATAGGAAAATTACCCTTTCCTATCGAGATCATCCCCCCGGGCGAGATCGGAAGGAAGACCAATCTTTCAAAAAATGAGATTAGAAAGAAGAGCTCTCCCTTACCTATATATCAAGAATAAAGACAACGCAATGAGTTTTTCCATGAGAAAACGCTTCAAGTGTAAACAATATGAACACATGAGAAAAGATTTCCCTAACTGACTCAGGACCCTTATCTTCCCAATCATGGAAAGGGAAAACCCAATAGGATGGGCAGGCCTATATCAATCAAAGAGCCTAGGATATCCAAACTAGGAAGTGGTTGCCCAAGTTATGATTGTTTTGAATTAAGCTAGAGATCATTGATTATTTAATTAAAGTTTAATTAAGAATATGTTAGAGGGAGTATACTAGAGATTAGCATAGGGGTTATGTTAGAAAGTATTATAGAGATTATGATAAGATTATAAATGAGAGATTGAATTAGAAATTTTGATATAGATTATAGATATGATGGGTTAAAGATAGCCAAATTTAACAAGTGTTTCTATGAGTAAATAGAAGTTGAGTGTTGGTGCAAAATTCATGTGAAGTAAACTTCATGATATTTCCTATATGATATAATAACTGCAACACTTAACATGGTTAACTATTGGGACATAAAATCAGCTCCTCCATAAAATCTGACCTCATATATTATAGGAAGAGGAATACTCTACTTAGATATTGCTCTAATAGGTCAATGCAAAAATTATTTTATATTTTTGACGATAGCTCACTAACTTTACTTACATCCTTGGTCATGGGCATGCTAATCTAGGATTTCCATCACAATAACATCATGAAAGGGTAAACTTTCAGGTTTCCCTTGATAATACTAGAGATTTTCGTTCAACTATTAATTTATTTTATTTTATTTTTGGTTCGTTGAACCTCATATTCTCGTCGAATAATAAAGATAAAAAGAATCATACAAACTTCAAAAAAGGACCGAGGTTCATCTAGAAAACAATTCAAAATTTAATCTTCCCCTACCATATACCGTAAAGCTATCATCCGCCAGGAAAAGTTCAAAACTATCAAACACTTATCATAGCATCACATCTAAAGGCACTCAAGATTAATACGCATGAGAGTTTCATTTTTCTTTGGTAACATCCGAAGTTAGACCCACGTTTCTCTTAGATGGGGTCAGGAACCCGACGACCTCTTAGTGTAAAGCATCTAGTGAAGGCATTCACATGTAGACTATTCAATTGAACCTATGTTGGTACTTTAGAGAGGTCTCTCTTTAATGGAGTTATAATCCAAATAACTTACAATATATAAATTAATGAGATATATCCTAAACATTTCTCTAAACAAAGTTTCGATCTATCCTTCTAGTCATTCAGTCACATTGGTTTCTTAATTAGATCACCCTATGTTTTTCCTCAAAAGGTTTCTTCCCCAATTTTTTTTATTGTACAAATATTTTGCGTGTGCACCCCCAAGATACAAGCACAATTTCACATGATGATTGTCTCAACATGCGAGGATATTTGAATCACTTCTATGGCTAGTAGAGATGATTGATTCGTTGTAAGATTCCTCCCCCACCCCCTTTTTGATGTCTAGTATCTTCCCCTGTAATCAATCCCTCTTCAGAAACATAAAGACCTTGTTTCTAACTATTTTAGCCTAGAGAGAGAAAATATTCTAGAGAGAGAATATTCAGATTTTGAATATTTTTGGATAGAAAAATATCTCTTATAATTTAGATGAGTTCCCCTGAAACATAAATTCAAAAAGAATTTTCCAATGTGCAATTGGAATTAATTGGAAATAGGTATAAAGAACCTTAGTCTAAGGGTCTAGATTTTCAGAAATCTTTAGACTATGGTCCAATTAAGGTTCCTATGGGCCAATAGCATCAATCCATGTGTAGGGAAGAGATAAATCCAAATTTGTAAAAAGAAGATACCCAAAAATGAGTAAATGCTCACATAAGGTGAAGAGTTGAAAATGTACAAGGTTTATTAGTAAAAAACTATGAGCAATATTAAAATGATGCCATTATGACACATATGTAAGGAAGGGGAATTCTTTAAAGGAGGTGCATATTTCACATAAGATGAAGAGTTGAAAATGTACAAGGTTTATTAGTAAAAAACTATGAGCAATATTAAAATGATTCCATTATGACACATATGTAAGGAAGGGGAATTCTTTAAAGGAGGTGCATATTTCACATAAGATGAAGAGTTGAAAATGTACAAGGTTTATTAGTAAAAAAAAACTATGAGCAATATTAAAATGATTCCATTATGACACATATGTAAGGAAGGGGAGTTCTTTAAAGGAGGTGCATATTTCACATGCTTGAATGAGTTTTAAACTCATAAAAATTGAGATATTTCATCTCTCCTCTCTCCTCATTCAAGTCTAGTTCCAAAAAGTTAGCTTAACTGACCTAAAAATGGTCAAATATTGACCAAACTGATTTAGAAAATTCTAGAATCAGTTTGTTTGGTTAGGAGCTCAATTTTTCCTATAAATAGAAGCCTTCCCCTTGTTGAAAAATAGATAGTGTTTATGCATCATTACTCTACTCCACCTAAGCCAAGAACTGTGAATTCATTTAATAATTCACTAGTTTTTGGAGCTTCCCTCTTTCTTCAATCCCCATTAGTGGCTCCATCAACATACTTAACCAATTGATTGGTTGGGGGCCTCTACCGTGAACAAAGAATCAAGCAAGTTGTAAGGTAATTAGTGAATATTGATCTTTCTATAATTTCTTAATGTTTCTCTCTTCTCAGCCCCTCTCAAGCTTGAGAAGCTTAATTGGTATGTTGTTTTTAAATGCTATTGAAGTTTATTGGTGAATAGTAGTGAAGAGTTACATAATTTAGTAAATGCTATTGAGGTTAATTTTCATTTATGTTTAAATTCTAATGATTTTTATGTAAATTCTCTCTCTCACTCAAAAAATGGTCATACTCATGACCCATTCTCAATCCAAATCAAGCTTTTCATAAAGCTTTTCCTTAACCCAAGATTAAGCTATGCTTGAGGCCAAATTAATGGCTTTTTTCTATGCTTTTAGTTTATGTATATTGATGATTCAATCCATTATGGATTAAGGATCCAATTAGAGATTATTTTAATTATTTCCTTAATAATAAGCTTTATCCCTTAGAAAAATTGAGATTTATCAGTCATAGCAGCGGAGCTATGGCAAAATTTTTATAAAAATTATGCATAAAAAAATTTCATTCAAAGTATAAAAAGAGGACTTCCTACCATATTCTAGGAATTATCATCCTAGATTAATTGAAAGAATTTCATTATAATCATGGAGAAATTAAAATTTAATATCATGCATAAAGGATAAGTTTTTATATCAAAAGTGTTATTTTTACCATTTTTATTTCATGCATAGAAGTATGCATAAAAGAAAAATTTTTATATCAAAAGTGTTACTTTTATCATTTTTAATTTTCATGCATAGAAGTATGCATAAAAGAAAAATTTTTATATCAAAAGTGTTACTTTTATCATTTTTAATGTTCATGCATAGAAGTATGCATAAAAGAAAAATTTTTATATCAAAAGTGTTACTTTTATCATTTTTAATTTTTATGCATAGAAATATGCATAAAGGAAAATTTTTATATCAAAAGTGTTACTTTTATCATTTTTAATTTTCATGCATAGAAGTATGCATAAAGGAAAATTTTTATATAAAAGTGTGACTTTTATCATAATTGAATTTCATGCATAGAGGTATGCATAAAAGTTGATTATTTTATTATAAAAGTGTTACTTTTATCATAATTGGATTTCATGCATGGAGGTATGCATAAAAGATATTCTTTTTATACTAAAAGTGTGATTTTCATCATAAATGGATTTTATGCATAACTTAGATGCATAAGAGAAATTCTTTTATTCTAAAAGTGTAATTCCTACCAAATTGACTTTATGCATAAGAAGATGCATAAAAAAATAAAAATAAAAAAAATTAATTTTTAATTCAAAAGTGTCATTCTCATCTAAATTGAATTTATGCATAGGAAGATGCATAAAAGATTGAATTTTAATTCAAAAGTGTCATTTTCATGAATTTATGCATAGGAAGATGCATAAAAGATTGATTTTTCTTCGGAAGTATTAATCTCCTTAAATGGAATTTATGCATAAGTAAATGTGTAAAGAAATCTTATATCAAATATAAGAATTCTCTTGTATTCTATAAATAAGATATGAGATGTGATAGGATGTGATAAGAGGTGTATAAGAGGTGATAAGAGGTGATAAGATGAATTAAGATGTGATAAGATGTGTATGGGATGAGGTAAGAAGTGTATGTGATAGAATAGGATGTATATGGGTTGTGATAGGGCGAGAATGGATGTGATGTAAAAGATTAGATGTGAAGACATATGGGGTTACATGAATGGGAATGTGGAAATGGATGTATGTATGTGGATGTGTGGATGTGGAGATGGGAGTATGGATGTATGAATGTGAAAGTGGATGTATGAATGTGAAAATGGATGTATGCATGAAGATGTATATGCATAGATGTGAATGTGGATGTAGATGTGGATGTATAGATGTGAATGGGAATGTGGATGTGGATGTATGTATGTATGTGGATGTAGATGTGAATGTATAGATGTGAATGGGAATGTGGATGTGGATGTATATGAATGTGGATGTAGATGTGGATGTATAGATGTGAATGGGAATGTGGATGTGGATGTATGTATGTATGTGGATGTAGATGTGAATGTATAGATGTGAATGGGAATGTGGATGTGGATGTATATGAATGTGGATGTAGATGTGGATGTATAGATGTGAATGGGAATGTGGATGTGGATGTATGTATGTATGTGGATGTAGATGTGGATGTATAGATGTGAATGGGAATGTGGATGTGGATGTATGTATGTATGTGGATGTGGATGTATGTATGTATGTGGATGTGGATGTATGAATGAGGACGTGATAATGGATGTATGCATGTAGATGTGGATATATGGATGTGAATATGAATGTGGATGTGGATGTGGATGTATGGATGTGGATATGGATGTGTATGTATGAATGTAGATAAGGGATGTGGATGTATAAATGAGGATGTGAAAATGGAGGTATGCATGTAGATGTGGATGTATGGATGTGAATATGGATGTGGATGTGGATGTGGATGTATAAATGAGGATGTGAATGTGGATGTGAATGTGAATGTGGATGTGAATGTGGATGTATGGATGTGGATATGGATGTGTATGTATGAATGTGGATATGGGATGTGGATGTATAAATGAGGGTGTGAAAATGGATGTATCCATGTAAATGTGGTTGTATGAATGTGAATGTGAATTAATGTGTCGTCGATATGAGGAAATGGATGAGAATGAGTACACATTGAATGGAATGTGGAATAAGTAATGTGGACTAAGGAGGGATAATGTGGAAAGACAAGAGTTTGATTTAGAAACTGTATTTTGTGACTGTTTGTAAATGACTGTTTTATGTCAAGAATGCTGGGGAAGCATTTTGACCATCTTGTGGATTAAGGTCATGAAGACCTAACTGTTAAAGTTGCAACTGCTGACGGAGAGTCAATGGAGGACGTCTCGCGTAGCAAGGTCGACCGAGGTCTTGACCAGCCTCGGTTCGATTTAAATGGTGAGCTTCCGGTACGGTGGATGAGGGACCAAGGAAGCGGCCTATGAGTGAAGCGCTAGGTCACCTGCGAAGGATCCTAGAGGGTGCTGACCATACGGTGCTCGGGCTCTGGGTCGCCCAGGATACCCACGCGTGCGTCGAGGAAGATATTGGAACAAGGAGTAAGAGTTGTTTTGTGAAACCGGGCATGGATCTGGTTGATTGACCTTGCTGGTCTTCAATGGATGAGTCCATGGCTCTTTATATGGATCTGTTGGTTGATCTTGCTGATCTTCAACGAGAGTCCATCTTGAATTTTTATAAGTGATTATTTTGCCGAGTATTATGGGCTAGGAACTATTGAAAAGGCCCCTGTGTGGACAGGTGGTGAGCGTTCTAGTTGCCAATGATGCCATAGATACTCTGATGAAGGAATGCTAGGAAATTATGAATCAACCGGATAAATTGGAAGATTGTGATCAGTGGTACTATGGTTTCATTAAAGGATTGTTTTAAAGTTAGTTGATGCTAAGAAAAAGGCAATTTCATATTGGGTGTGTAAGTGGTGTGGCTAGTTTTATGTTTGCATGAACTTCCGGCTAGGGGGCCTTGGAACTCTTTTCCTTGGTACCCGGGACAAAACCTAACCAAATTCCAAATTGGATCCCATCACTACAGTGGTTGGGCGGTTGGCTAACCCATGGGATCGGATGGGGTTAGGCTGGACTGATGGATCCGTAAATCGAGATTTAATTTCTATTATTACGATAGATGAAGTAAATCCCGGATAGAAATTGTTCTATGGATAGGAATCAACGGCTGTGCCTCTCTTGATGGGGAAAAAAGCGTTGATCCCAATGATCCAAGTGCAAGTTTCTTCCTTGATTTGACCAAGTACCGTTAAAGGTGCAGTCAGATCAGTTGATCCGTAATGATCTTGACTACGTTAGAGTAAAGAGTTATCCTGGTGGAATCGCCCATGCTTTCCGGGTAAAGGAAGTTTTTCCGGTTTCGGTTTTGGACAAACCGACGGATTAGTCTCTTGTCCGGATATCCGTGGGCGAGGCCCCGAGTGTGGGTCCCTGCCCCGCGCATGAAGTGCTACTTCCGCTGCTAGTACCCCGAATCCGTTGATCGGTGGGGAACAGGGATCTCACAGTTGGTATCAGAGCATTTGGTTAATAAAGATCAACTGAGAAACCAATTATGTCAAAAATTTATCAAGAAGCACAAAAAAGGTTGTAATTGTGTGATATAATTCATACAATTTGATATTCAAACTGAAATTCATAATTTGGTAATTGGGTCTTTAGATGGAAGTACCGCAATTATATAGAATCCTTGACTTGCTTGAGGCCTAGACATGATGGTATTTACCTTATAATTCCAAGGGCCGTGACTATCCGTATATACCGAGAGTATAACTGCAGCTCTTTACTGACAGTATATACGAGTAAATCTAAGACTTGAAATTATAAGCGTTAATGCTATCCAGATGATGAATTCGAATGTGGTTGATATGATTTTTAATTCTGTTTGAGAATTGATGAATTGATTTGGATTCTGATTGAAAAATGATGATCCCTCAAAATTGGTTGAAGTGTAATAAGCTGAGCGAAACCTCAATGAGGATGAATGGGACGAGTCCCTGTGATGATATTCATAACTGGAATGATGATAGTGATTTCAGCAAATCACTATGAGATTAGTGGATTGTGCTGTCAAAGTGCTACTGTTAACACTTGACTTGGTATATCAAGTTAAGGGATGACAAATTGAAAACTTGCTTGACTGAAATTCCCGTGGAGGAATGTTCAGAAAGAAAAGTTTTCGATCTGATGGACCATTATCGTGTTAAAGATATGAATGATATGATCTGAAATGAATTGTTATTTAATGATGAGTTCTATATAAGGGATATTTATCTCCGTATTCTGTTGGGTTGACCAGAATATAAGGAACCCTAGAATAAATTGGATCTTAAGAAAAAGAGTTGTCCTCTACTTGGCGAGATGAGGACATCTCGCACTTTTTTAAGTGGGGTAGAATGTAAGATTCCTCCCCTGCCTTTGAGGTATACAGGAGTAAGAATCTCCCTTTTTGATCTTATAATTATTCCCTCTCTAAAATAAAAGAAAGATTTTGTTTAAAAAAAGGAAGACCCTTTTCCTAGAATACTTCTCAGGAGTCACGCTGTTTTAAGGATTCAGAACAATGAGTTCAGAAGTGAAAATCGATGTTTTGGATACCAAGGTTTTGGTTTTCATTCGAGTACGGCCCAAAAGAAGTTCTTTATCTCTTGGGGAGTATAAGAACTTATCCCCCATATATTGTGAGCCTTATATCTGAATTCAATGAAAGTAGGTGACTTAGCCTACAAGCTTCTTTTACCTCCTCATCTCAAAGTTCTTAATGTATTTCATAGAAATATGTGCCAAACCCAAATCATGGAAAGACGGTAAAACTTCAGTGGCAAGTTACCGTTGGCTTCTAAGTTACGCTAGCTCCTTCCTTTATATAAGTCGTAACTTTTACTTGTCGTTCACAGTAATCTTACTCCCATCGATCTCCTTTCTTTCTTAATCTCCTTCATGGCTTGGCAACAAGAATTAGTTTTATCCATAATGATTCCTCACCTTCAAGACGCAAGTGAGTCTGTGAAGAAGGATTTTATAGAACAGTATGAGCGCTCACTTTTTCCTCACCTAGGAACTTCTGTAGCGCAGACCAAATGGCGGACCTATCAAGACATAACTAGGGTAACACCCTGGGGTCAGCAGCACTTTCGTAACAATGTCCGCTTGGCCATGGTTATCGAAGCCTTGGGTTTGGGTCCTCGATACTACTGCGTCATGAGATCAAGACATCTTGGGTTTTCTGAGCGGGTCTTCTTACTGGCGTGTTTTCTTCCTCATGAGAAGATATGCCTTTACCCCGTTTTTGGCTTGCCTCTCAGAGGTCCTTTTGTTAGAACACCTCATACCACTGAGATAGGCGCAGCAATAACCCACAGAATCATTCCCATAGATGAGTTACCTTATACTTGTGCAGCTTGTGAGGACTGCTTTTGTGACCATATGATGGACGGGCTTATGGAAGTGTAAAGAGTTCCTCTATCTTTACTGTATAAGTTCCGAGAATGAATAAAGTTTAAATCTTGTTCGTATTTTGAATCTTGCTCTCTTTAAGACTTATCTTGGTGGTTAATCTTGATTAAAATTTTTCTCTAAGTCTCATATTCGTGCATCTTGCGAAATTATCCCAGTTTGCGAGATGAGGACATCTCGCATTTTTTTAAGTGGGGTAGAATGTAAGATTCCTCCCCCACCCCCTTTTTGATGTCTAGTATCTTCCCCTGTAATCAATCCCTCTTCAGAAACATAAAGACCTTGTTTCTAACTATTTTAGCCTAGAGAGAGAAAATATTCTAGAGAGAGAATATTCAGATTTTGAATATTTTTGGATAGAAAAATATCTCTTATAATTCAGATGAGTTCCCCTGAAACAGAAATTCAAAAAGAATTTTCCAATGTGCAATTGGAATTAATTGGAAATAGGTATAAAGAACCTTAGTCTAAGGGTCTAGATTTTTAGAAATCTTTAGACTATGGTCCAATTAAGGTTCCTATGGGCCAATAGCATCAATCCATGTGTAGGGAAGAGATAAATCCAAATTTGTAAAAAGAAGATACCCAAAAATGAGTAAATGCTCACATAAGGTGAAGAGTTGAAAATGTACAAGGTTTATTAGTAAAAAACTATGAGCAATATTAAAATGATGCCATTATGACACATATGTAAGGAAGGGGAATTCTTTAAAGGAGGTGCATATTTCACATAAGATGAAGAGTTGAAAATGTACAAGGTTTATTAGTAAAAAACTATGAGCAATATTAAAATGATTCCATTATGACACATATGTAAGGAAGGGGAATTCTTTAAAGGAGGTGCATATTTCACATAAGATGAAGAGTTGAAAATGTACAAGGTTTATTAGTAAAAAAAAACTATGAGCAATATTAAAATGATTCCATTATGACACATATGTAAGGAAGGGGAGTTCTTTAAAGGAGGTGCATATTTCACATGCTTGAATGAGTTTTAAACTCATAAAAATTGAGATATTTCATCTCTCCTCTCTCCTCATTCAAGTCTAGTTCCAAAAAGTTAGCTTAACTGACCTAAAAATGGTCAAATATTGACCAAACTGATTTAGAAAATTCTAGAATCAGTTTGTTTGGTTAGGAGCTCAATTTTTCCTATAAATAGAAGCCTTCCCCTTGTTGAAAAATAGATAGTGTTTATGCATCGTTACTCTACTCCACCTAAGCCAAGAACTGTGAATTCATTTAATAATTCACTAGTTTTTGGAGCTTCCCTCTTTCTTCAATCCCCATTAGTGGCTCCATCAACATACTTAACCAATTGATTGGTTGGGGGCCTCTACCGTGAACAAAGAATCAAGCAAGTTGTAAGGTAATTAGTGAATATTGATCTTTCTATAATTTCTTAATGTTTCTCTCTTCTCAACCCCTCTCAAGCTTGAGAAGCTTAATTGGTATGTTGTTTTTAAATGCTATTGAAGTTTATTGGTGAATAGTAGTGAAGAGTTACATAATTTAGTAAATGCTATTGAGGTTAATTTTCATTTATGTTTAAATTCTAATGATTTTTATGTAAATTCTCTCTCTCACTCAAAAAATGGTCATACTCATGACCCATTCTCAATCCAAATCAAGCTTTTCATAAAGCTTTTTCTTAACCCAAGATTAAGCTATGCTTGAGGCCAAATTAATGGCTTTTTTCTATGCTTTTAGTTTATGTATATTGATGATTCAATCCATTATGGATTAAGGATCCAATTAGAGATTATTTTAATTATTTCCTTAATGATAAGCTTTATCCCTTAGAAAAATTGAGATTTATCAGTCATAGCAGCGGAGCTATGGCAAAATTTTTATAAAAATTATGCATAAAAAAATTTCATTCAAAGTATAAAAAGAGGACTTCCTACCATATTCTAGGAATTATCATCCTAGATTAATTGAAAGAATTTCATTATAATCATGGAAAAATTAAAATTTAATATCATGCATAAAGGATAAGTTTTTATATCAAAAGTGTTATTTTTACCATTTTTATTTCATGCATAGAAGTATGCATAAAAGAAAAATTTTTATATCAAAAGTGTTACTTTTATCATTTTTAATTTTCATGCATAGAAGTATGCATAAAAGAAAAATTTTTATATCGAAAGTGTTACTTTTATCATTTTTAATTTTCATGCATAGAAGTATGCATAAAAGAAAAATTTTTATATCAAAAGTGTTACTTTTATCATTTTTAATTTTTATGCATAGAAATATGCATAAAGGAAAATTTTTATATCAAAAGTGTTACTTTTATCATTTTTAATTTTCATGCATAGAAGTATGCATAAAGGAAAATTTTTATATAAAAGTGTGACTTTTATCATAATTGAATTTCATGCATAGAGGTATGCATAAAAGTTGATTATTTTATTATAAAAGTGTTACTTTTATCATAATTGGATTTCATGCATGGAGGTATGCATAAAAGATATTCTTTTTATACTAAAAGTGTGATTTTCATCATAAATGGATTTTATGCATAACTTAGATGCATAAGAGAAATTCTTTTATTCTAAAAGTGTAATTCCTACCAAATTGACTTTATGCATAAGAAGATGCATAAAAAAATAAAAATAAAAAAAATTAATTTTTAATTCAAAAGTGTCATTCTCATCTAAATTGAATTTATGCATAGGAAGATGCATAAAAGATTGAATTTTAATTCAAAAGTGTCATTTTCATGAATTTATGCATAGGAAGATGCATAAAAGTTTGATTTTTCTTCGGAAGTATTAATCTCCTTAAATGGAATTTATGCATAAGTAAATGTGTAAAGAAATCTTATATCAAATATAAGAATTCTCTTGTATTCTATAAATAAGATATGAGATGTGATAGGATGTGATAAGAGGTGTATAAGAGGTGATAAGATGAATTAAGATGTGATAAGATGTGTATGGGATGAGGTAAGAAGTGTATGTGATAGAATAGGATGTATATGGGTTGTGATAGGGCGAGAATGGATGTGATGTAAAAGATTAGATGTGAAGACATATGGGGTTACATGAATGGGAATGTGGAAATGGATGTATGTATGTGGATGTGTGGATGTGGAGATGGGAGTATGGATGTATGAATGTGAAAGTGGATGTATGAATGTGAAAATGGATGTATGCATGAAGATGTATATGCATAGATGTGAATGTGGATGTAGATGTGGATGTATAGATGTGAATGGGAATGTGGATGTGGATGTATGTATGTATGTGGATGTAGATGTGAATGTATAGATGTGAATGGGAATGTGGATGTGGATGTATATGAATGTGGATGTAGATGTGGATGTATAGATGTGAATGGGAATGTGGATGTGGATGTATGTATGTATGTGGATGTAGATGTGAATGTATAGATGTGAATGGGAATGTGGATGTGGATGTATATGAATGTGGATGTAGATGTGGATGTATAGATGTGAATGGGAATGTGGATGTGGATGTATGTATGTATGTGGATGTAGATGTGGATGTATAGATGTGAATGGGAATGTGGATGTGGATGTATGTATGTATGTGGATGTGGATGTATGTATGTATGTGGATGTGGATGTATGAATGAGGACGTGATAATGGATGTATGCATGTAGATGTGGATATATGGATGTGAATATGAATGTGGATGTGGATGTGGATGTATGGATGTGGATATGGATGTGTATGTATGAATGTAGATAAGGGATGTGGATGTATAAATGAGGATGTGAAAATGGAGGTATGCATGTAGATGTGGATGTATGGATGTGAATATGGATGTGGATGTGGATGTATAAATGAGGATGTGAATGTGGATGTGAATGTGAATGTGGATGTGAATGTGGATGTATGGATGTGGATATGGATGTGTATGTATGAATGTGGATATGGGATGTGGATGTATAAATGAGGGTGTGAAAATGGATGTATCCATGTAAATGTGGTTGTATGAATGTGAATGTGAATTAATGTGTCGTCGATATGAGGAAATGGATGAGAATGAGTACACATTGAATGGAATGTGGAATAAGTAATGTGGACTAAGGAGGGATAATGTGGAAAGACAAGAGTTTGATTTAGAAACTGTATTTTGTGACTGTTTGTAAATGACTGTTTTATGTCAAGAATGCTGGGGAAGCATTTTGACCATCTTGTGGATTAAGGTCATGAAGACCTAACTGTTAAAGTTGCAACTGCTGACGGAGAGTCAATGGAGGACGTCTCGCGTAGCAAGGTCGACCGAGGTCTTGACCAGCCTCGGTTCGATTTAAATGGTGAGCTTCCGGTACGGTGGATGAGGGACCAAGGAAGCGGCCTATGAGTGAAGCGCTAGGTCACCTGCGAAGGATCCTAGAGGGTGCTGACCATACGGTGCTCGGGCTCTGGGTCGCCTAGGATACCCACGCGTGCGTCGAGGAAGATATTGGAACAAGGAGTAAGAGTTGTTTTGTGAAACCGGGCATGGATCTGGTTGATTGACCTTGCTGGTCTTCAATGGATGAGTCCATGGCTCTTTATATGGATCTGTTGGTTGATCTTGCTGATCTTCAACGAGAGTCCATCTTGAATTTTTATAAGTGATTATTTTGCCGAGTATTATGGGCTAGGAACTATTGAAAAGGCCCCTGTGTTGACAGGTGGTGAGCGTTCTAGTTGCCAATGATGCCATAGATACTCTGATGAAGGAATGCTAGGAAATTATGAATCAACCGGATAAATTGGAAGATTGTGATCAGTGGTACTATGGTTTCATTAAAGGATTGTTTTAAAGTTAGTTGATGCTAAGAAAAAGGCAATTTCATATTGGGTGTGTAAGTGGTGTGGCCAGTTTTATGTTTGCATGAACTTCCGGCTAGGGGGCCTTGGAACTCTTTTCCTTGGTACCCGGGACAAAACCTAACCAAATTCCAAATTGGATCCCATCACTACAGTGGTTGGGCGGTTGGCTAACCCATGGGATCGGATGGGGTTAGGCTGGACTAAAGGATCCGTAAATCGAGATTTAATTTCTATTATTACGATAGATGAAGTAAATCCCGGATAGAAATTGTTCTATGGATAGGAATCAACGGCTGTGCCTCTCTTGATGGGGAAAAAAGCGTTGATCCCAATGATCCAAGTGCAAGTTTCTTCCTTGATTTGACCAAGTACCGTTAAAGGTGCAGTCAGATCAGTTGATCCGTAATGATCTTGACTACGTTAGAGTAAAGAGTTATCCTGGTGGAATCGCCCATGCTTTCCGGGTAAAGGAAGTTTTTCCGGTTTCGGTTTTGGACAAACCGACGGATTAGTCTCTTGTCCGGATATCCGTGGGCGAGGCCCCGAGTGTGGGTCCCTGCCCCGCGCATGAAGTGCTACTTCCGCTGCTAGTACCCCGAATCCGTTGATCGGTGGGGAATTATTCCTGGAGGGGTCTAGAACTTCGAGCATCACTCACCCTCTTGGTGAAGAATAAATACTAAGTGGGTCCCCAGCTCCCTCATCCTCGATGTGGCGGTGATGTTTAAAGCTCAGAGCCTCCACACTGAGTCTCCCACATGCCCCCTCGAGGGGGCACATGCCCCCTCGAGGGGCATGTGCCCCTTAGCTACCTGTTACTTGCACCACTTAAGTGCCCCTTGCACACACCCAGAAGCAAGAAGCTCATCCACCTAGATATGGGTCCACCAACTCTGAGCATCTAGTGGGTTGTTCCCCCAAAGCGGGAGGATAGCTTTAGGGTAGACCGGCGACAACCGATTGATTGGTGAAAACCAATCAAACCTCATAAGATTGGCAAGACAACCGATCGATTTGTAGCAACCAATCAAGCAAGAGAAAGTATAATTCCATCACATTCACAGTAAACAAGAGAAAACAATCTTTTCAATTTGAGATTACGATAAGACATTCTTTATTAAAGCATTTACCATTGTTATATGCCCTTCTGGTTCTTTTTTTAGGCAAGTTTTTGTGTAGGATTTCTCGATCTTTCTAGGTCGCGTGATGCAATGGTCTATGTGAAACTTAAAGAGCGTTTCTTACCTGGACGATATTGACGGGCGGTTGCAGTGCCTGCACGGTGACGCTGCTTGGTCCGGGAGAGACGTTGCTTGGTTCGACGGAGATGTTGTTTGGTCCCGTGATGTTACCCACATCCTTAACTCCGCATAATTACAACAACTCTTTGCTAAAAATGATGTGTGTGAGGACTCCACCCAAGTGAAAATGAAGACATATATATATATATACATCTCAAGGTACAGAATCACCTTGAGGCTACTTGCCTGCTCCTTATAGTTTCCCTGTGTAGAGAACTAGCTGACTGTTTCGGCAGCCATAACTCTCTGATAAAAACTAAGAATATAGTCATGTAGCCAGCCAAAAGAACCGGAACGCATCTGGTCTACAAGACAGTGACATGGGGGTAGAATAGGTAAAAACGTCTGTAATATAGCCGCAAACGTGCCATCTTTAGAAATGCTTTGCTTTTCCATATTTTTAGTGTGCATGGACTCTAAATGTGTAAAAGTACTCTAATGGTTCTAATGGTTAGATTGACAATAGTTCTTCCAACTAATCCTAGCATTTCTCGCACTTGTTAAACAAGCAAGGGCGAACTTGTTTCTTTCACTGTATCTAGCTACATCAAAATACTCGTCCATGGACTCTATCCAAGCCTCTACTTCTTCTCCTAAATTCCTTCGTTCACCTTTGAATGGCTCTGGTTGGGGGCTCCATGAAGGACTTCTTTAATGCCACTATCGAAGCTTTCTTGGCGAGAAACTTTAATGCCACTATCAAAGCTTTCTTGGCGAGAAACTTTCCCTTGCCTAAAAAATATCTAAGAAGTATTATTTTAACTATTATTTTATTTTAATTTATTTTTGGTTCGCTGAGCGTCATATTTTCGTCGGATAATAAATATAAAAAGGAAATCATACAAACTTCAAAAAAGGACCGAGGCTCATCCAAAAAACAATTCAAAATTTAATCTTCCCCTACCATCTACCGTAAAGCTATCATCCACCAGGAAAAGTTCAAAACTATCAAACACTTATCATAGCATCAAATCTAAAGGCACTCAAGATTAATACGCATGAGAGTTTCATTTTTCTTTGGTAACATCCAAAGTTAGACCGACGTTTTTCCGAGATGGGGTCAGTAACTGGAGGACCGTCTTAGTGTAAAGCATCTAGTGATGGCATTCACATGTAGACTATTCAATTGAACCTATGTTGGTAGTTTACACAGGTCTCTCTTTGATGGAGTTATAATCCCAATAACTTACAATATACAAATTAATGAGAGATCAATCTTGTATGCGATCTAACCTATGATAGCAAGATGCATAACCTAGAATACCTCTATTCATCATGTACATTACTTCACATGATTCTTGCAACAACAATCAACTTCTATTTACTCATAGAAACGCTTGTTAAACTTGGCTATCTTTAGCCCATCATATCTATAATCTATAATCAACTTCTATTTACTCATAGAAACGCTTGTTAAACTTGGCTATCTTTAGCCCATCATATCTATAATCTATATCAAAATTTCTAACTCAATCTCTCATTTATAATCTTATCATAATCTCTATAATACTTCCTAACATAATCCCTATGCTAATCTCTAGTATACTCCCTCTAACATATAATTAATTAAACTTTAATTAAAGAATAAATGATCTCTAGCTTAATTCAAAACAATCATAACTTGGGCAACCACTTCCTAGTTTGGATATCCTAGGCTCTTGGATTGATATAGGCCCGCCCATCCTATTCGGTTTCCCCTTTCCATGATTGGGAAGAGAAGGGTCCTGGGTCAATTAGGGAAATCTTTTCTCATGTTGTTTACACTTGAAGCATTTGTTCTCATGGAAAAGCTCATTGCATTGTCTTTTTTCTTGATATATAGGTGAGGGAGAGCTCTTCTTTCTAATCTTGTTTTCTGAAAGATTGGTCTTCCTTTTGATCTAGCCGAGGATAATCTCGATAGGAAAGGGTAATTTTCCTATCGCAACAATGACCTTGTCATTGTTGGCATCTAAAACGTCTTCCTTCTTGAAAGGTCCCGATGCGATGTCTATGAGAGTCAAAGATCTACTCTCTAACCTTGTTATCCCTATTTCTTGACCTTGATTTTGCTCTAGCTCAAGATTCCTCCTAGGCAGGGGTGGGCTTGACATTTCTCTTGAATTAGGGGACCTCTTCCTGATTAACATGGAAGGACTCACGTCGTTCTGGACACTTCCCATATAAAAAACTTTATCATAGTCTCTGGCCATAATTATGGCTTCTGAAAGGGAGGATGGCTTGGTAATTCTTGACTAGGTTAGTCAAAGGCGGATCATGCTTCCCCATGAATCGATGGAGAAGAGTTACCTCATCCATCTCTGGAGAAAATTGAAGAAGTTTAACAAAAGTTTGGTGGTATTCCTCTAGGGTCTTCCTTTCATGGGTTGGCTCCAAAAATTCATTCATTTTATCCTTCCAAAATCCTGGAGGACAAAACCTTTCACACAAAGATGTATCTTCATGGCATCCCATGACAACCGATCCTGGTTCTAGTGGTTAGATTGACAATAGTTCTTTGAACTAATCCCAACATTTCTCGCACTTGTTAAACAAGCAAGGACGAACTTGTTTCTTTCACTATATCTAGCTACATCAAAATACTCGTCCATGGACTCTATCCAAGCCTCTACTTCTTCTCCTAAATTCCTTCGTTCACCTTTGAATGGCTCCGGTTGGGGGCTCCATGAAGGACTTCTTTAATGCCATTATCGAAGCTTTCTTGGGCGAGAAACTTTCTCTTGCCTAAAAAATATCTAAGAAGTATCTCAGACTCGAACTCTCTTTCTTAAAGGAAAGGGCTTTACTTAGTTCGCCTATATAAACTTCATGATATTTCCTATATGATATAATAAGTGCAACACTTAACATGGTTAACTACTGGGACATAAAATCAGCTCCTCCATAAAATCTGACCTCATATATTATAAGAAGAGGAATACTCTACTTAGATATTGCTCTAATAGTCCAAAACAAAAATTATTTTATATTTTCGATGATAGCTCACTAACTTTACTTACATCCTTGGTCAGGGCATGCTAATCTAGGATTTCCATCACAATAACATCATGAAAGGGTAAACTTTCAGGTTTCCCTTGGTAATACTAGAGATTTTCATTCAACTATTATTTTATTTTAATTTATTTTTGGTTCTTTGAGCCTCATATTCTCGTCGGATAATAAAGATAAAAAGGAAATCATACAAACTTCAAAAAATGACTACGGTTCATCTAGAAAACAATTCAAAATTTAATCTTCCCTTACCATCTACCGTGAAGCTATCATCCACCAGGAAAAGTTCAAAACTATCAACACTTATCATAGCATCACATCTAAAGGCACTCAAGATTAATACGCATGAGAGTTTCATTTTTCTTTGGTAACATCCGAAGTTAGACCCACATTTTTCCGAGATGGGGTCAGGAACCGGATGACCGTCTTAGTGTAAAGCATCTAGGGATGGCATTCACACCACGTAGACTATTCAATTGAACCTATGTTGGTACTTTACATAGGTCTCTCTTTAATGGAGTTATAATCCGAATAACTTACAATATACAAATTAATGAGATATATCCTAGACATTTCTCTAAACAAAGTTTCGATCTATCCTTCTAGTCATTCAGTCACATTGGTTTCTAAATTAGATCACCCTATATTTTTCCTCAAAAGGTTTCCTCCCCAATCTTTTTTATCGTACAAATATTTTGCGTGTGCACCCCCAAGATACAAGCACAATTTCACATGATGATTGTCTCAACATACGAGGATATTCGAATCACTTCTATGGCTAGTAGAGATGATTGATTCGTCCTCATATGATAAACAATCACTTGTTTTAAACCCTGAATAGTTAACCTTTGAATAACAAATCCTAGGAACTAAGATCGGCTCCTCTGATACCACTTGTAAGGTCCCCACCCTAGCTGGCTCAAGGGGATCCTTTTGATTGGCAGCTAAGTCCCCTTTGTCTTCGATTGACGACACCTCGATCTCTTGGAAATACGAGGATACGCGCAAACAAAGGGACCTAACTCTATCTCCGCAGTCAGGGGAAACGTAATTATTCTAGTAGGAATCTATTTCTCCGATCAAACGGCACTCAATGTGCGTGATCGAGGACGGAACAAGTTCATGCTTGATTCATGGGATCTAATGCCTTTATGATATTATGCAGCACGGCCACTAGCTCCTTCTCCTAAAACGGGCTTGTTTGGGTGTTACTCTATTACGGATCGTAAATAATAAGTATTTTGGATAGTTACCCGTCTCATCGGGTCCACCCATCCATAGGATGGTGCCATGAGGGCATCCATCCACCCACTCAGCCAATCATTTTGTTACCTGATTTGGTCCTGTCACACTATGAAACATATAAAAACAGGTCTTTTAATTATTTTCTGTCATTGATTCATTAAGATAGTTCTTCCAAAATAATTGAAAACAAATGGATCTTCAAACACGGTCATAATTTTATCACTTGCTCATTACATTATTCACGTGCTCCCAGCAGGCAGACATGCTTCCTGCGGTGGTAATTATTCTTGGAGGGGTCTAGAACTCCGAACATCACTCACCCGCTTGGTTGAGTGGGTGCCATCAGCGCATCCATCCACCCACTCAGGATGGTGAAGAAAAAATACTAAGTGGGTCCCCAGCTCCCTCATCCTCTGTGAGATCCCTGTGCCCCCTCCACGTGCCAGACTCCCGGTAGCTGAATAGCGGAAGCATACCCCTCATGCGCAGGGCAGGGTTTCTCACTCGGGGCCTCGCCCTCGAATGTCCGGGCACGAGACTAGGTTGGTGGTCACTCCAAAAACCGAAACCGAGAAAAATTCCCATGCCCGGAAAGCGGGGACGATTCCACCTTTATGAATTTTTATTTTTTTAAACGAATTTTTCTAACATGAACAATTCTACGCTATCCTTCAACTGAATAAATCAGATAGAAGGAAACTATCACTGATATAATTTGATCATTTTAGTAAATTCAACACTTTTTTCCTGATCAAGGTCAGGCACAGCCGTTGATCCACTTATTTGAAAAATTTATCAAGGAATTGTCTAACTATTCGAATCTTAGCGTAATTCTAAGATTTTTTAGTTTGATTACTAAAACTCCACTGATTCCAGCCATCAGGCCCATGGGTTAGCCACCACCCTACCACTGGAATCAACAGAACCAAACAAGTACTCACCCACCCATAATTGAAATGCCTTTCTTAACTTTAGCTTTAGAAAACAGATATGCACACACTCCTCTTTATTAAAACTTTAATAAAAACAATCCTTGATAAACAATTTACGGGTTATACATGTCATACTTCGAAATTTCCATTGAGTCTTTGTTTCTCAACAAAACAGTATCACTCTGGACTCTCCGTTGAGACCAGTGAGTCAACAACGAGATCCAGTGATAGATTACAAAAAACATAGGTCCATCATATAATATCTTCCTTGACATACGCATGGATGTCCTCGGCACCGCAAGCCCGTGCATCGCCTAGTCAGAACCCTCCAGGATCCTCCTTAGGTGTCTTGGCACTTCACTCCGCTTCGTCGGCCCTCGTCCATCAAACCGGAAGCACATCATTTTAACCATACCGAGGCTGGTCAAGACCTCGGCAAGCCTTGCCGCGTGAGCTGTCCCTCGAACACTCCCCGCCCCAGCTCTTGCAACCGAACTTCCCTTAGATAAACATATATGCAAAATGCTCCCTCCAGCATTCTGGCGTAAGACAGTCTTTTAAGAAGACAGGGTTTCTATGCAAGTTTATAGTTTTGATTTTGTTTGAATACCATGAGTATATCTTAAATCCGTATCTCATTACTTCTAGATCCAGTTCTCAATTCTAAACAGAATTCCTCGAATTCTGTTAGCTTGATCCTTAGATCAAAATCACAAGTCTTAACTTAGTTTCAGATTCGGTGGGTGATTTGGGTACATTTTTCCTGAACTGGTACATCGTCATTAATTGAAACTGACGAAGGAATTAGGTCTTGGTCAATAGTCTGAGTCAGAGTTTAGGTCTGGAAAGGTTCTTCCTAAAATTATCTTTCTCGAAGGTACTATCTCAATTTCTCTTTTTTTTCTAAAATTTCTTTCAACAAATATTTGTTTACAGATTTCAAAACACATGGATTTCTTGAGGAATATTCATTTACGTCGATCTCCGATTAAAATTTATCTTTATGCATACTTCTATGCATGAAAATCAAATATGATAAAAGTAACACTTTTGATTAAAAAAATTATCCTTTATGCATATTTCTATGCATAAAGATTACAAATGATAAAAGTAACACTTTTGATATAAAAAAAATTATCCTTTATGCATATTTCTATGCATGAAAGTTAAAAATGATAAAAGTAACACTTTTGATAATAAAAAATTATCCTTTATGCATATTTCTATGCATGAAAATTAAAAATGATAAAAGTAACACTTTTGATATTAAAAAATTATCCTTTATGCATATTTCTATGCATGAAAATAAAAAATGATAAAAGTAACACTTTTGATAAAAAAAATTATCCTTTATGCATACTTCTATGCATGAAAATTAAAAATGATAAAAGTAACACTTTTGATATAAAAAAATATCCTTTATGCATATTTCTATGCATGAAAATTAAAAATGATAAAAGTAACACTTTTGATATAAAAATTATCCTTTATGCATACTTCTTTGCATGAAAATTAAAAATGATAAAAGTAACTCTTTTGATATTTAAAAAATATCCTTTATGCATATTTCTATGCATGAAAATTAAAAATGATAAAAGTAACACTTTTGATAATAAAAAATGATCCTTTATGCATATTTCTATGCATGAAAATTAAAAATGATAAAAGTAACACTTTTGATAATAAAAAATTATCCTTTAAGCATATTTTATGCATGAAAATTAAAAATGATAAAACTAACACTTTTGATAAAAAAATTATCCTTTATGCATATTTCTATGCATGAAAATTAAAAATTATAAAAGTAACACTTTTGATAAAAAAATATTCTTTATGCATACTTCTATGCATGAAAAATAAAAATGCTAAAAGTAACACTTTTGATATAAAAAAATATCTTTTATGCATATTTCTATGCATGAAAATGAAAAATGATAAAAGTAACACTTTTGATATAAAAAAATTTTATCCTTTATGCATACTTCTATGCATGAAAATTAAAAATGATAAAAGTAACACTTTTGATATAAAAATTATCCTTTATGCATATTTCTATGCATGAAAATTACAAATGATAAAAGGAGCACTTTTGATATAAAAAAATTATCCTTTATGCATATTTCTATGCATGAAAATTAAAAATGATAAAAGTAACACTTTTGATATAAAAATTATCCTTTATGCATACTTCTTTGCATGAAAATTAAAAATGATAAAAGTAATTCTTTTGATATAAAAACATTATCCTTTATGCATATTTCTATGCATGAAAATTAAAAATGATAAAAGTAACACTTTTGATAATAAAAAAAATCTTTTATGCATATTTCTATGCATGAAAATTAAAAATGATAAAAGTAACACTTTTGATAATAAAAAATTATCCTTTATGCATATTTCTATGCATGAAAATTTATAATGATAAAAGTAAAACTTTTGATAATAAAAAATTATCCTTTATGCATATTTCTATGCATGAAAATAAAAAATGATAAAAGTAACACTTTTGATTTAAAAAATTATCTTTTATGCATACTTCTATGCATGAAAATAAAAATGATAAAAGTAACACTTTTGATATAAAAAAATTATCCTTTATGCATGTTTCTATGCATGAAAATTAAAAATGATAAAAGTAACAATTTTGATATTTAAAGAAATATCCTTTAAGCATATTTCTATGCATGAAAATTAAAAATGATAAAAGTAACACTTTTGATATAAAAATTATTCTTTATGCATATTTCTATGCATGAAAATTAAAAATGATAAAAGTAACACTTTTGATATAAAAGAGTTATCCTTTATGTATATTTCTATGCATGAAAATTAAAAATGATAAAAGTAACACTTTTGATATAAAAGAAATTATATTTCACTAATTTTCAAAAAAAATTGCCATAACCTCCTTTGTATGGCTGACCATTTTTCAAGTTCCTAAGTCTTTAGAACTAATTAAAAGTATACCAAAATATTGAATTTATCCTAAAGTAAATATTTATCTATTTACTTGAAACAACATTATAAAAATTTGACATTAATCAATTAACCATTCACCTAGGATAGAGAAAGGTTGGTTTTGCTAGAGAAGAGAGGGGAATGCCTTTTGTAATGAGGCCTAACATTATAGAGAAGACATATAGCATAAAAACCAATTTAAAACCATAAAAATCCATAAAATAATTGAAAGAAAGAAGAATCACCAACTTACTAATGACTTGATAGCTTTCCTTTGGCTTGATGGTTTGAGGGTTCAACTCTTATTTGGATAAGAGTGGCCACCAATCTTTGGAAGAGGGAAATGTCAAAAACTAGTGAATTATTAAAGAATTCACAGTTCTTGGCTTGGGTGGAGTAGAGTAACAGTGCATAAAACCCTATTGAGTTTCAACAAAGGGGAAGGCTTCTATTTATAGGAAAAAGTGAGCCTCTAACCAAGCCAACTGATTCTAGAACTTTCCAGATCAGTTTGGTCAATTTTTAGATCAGTTTTGGTCACTTTTTGGATCTAGTTGAAACAGGAGAGAGGAGAGATGAAAATATCCCATTATTTGGGAGTTTAAAACTCATTCAAGCATGTGAAATAGGCGCCCTCTTCATGAGGAGGAATTCCCCATGTAGAGGTGTCAAAAATGCATCATTACTTCTAAATATCTCCCTTTTTTAACTATTAGTCTTGTCCTTATTCAACTCTTCATCTTATGTGAGTATTTACTTCTAAATATCTCCCCTTTTTAACTATTAGCCATGTCCTTATTCAACTCTTCATCTTATGTGAGTATTTACTTCTAAATATCTTCCCTTTTTTTAACTATTAGCCTTGTCCTATTAGCCTTGTCCTTATTCAACTCTTCATCTTATGTGAGTATTTACTCATTTTTGGGTATCTTCTTTTACAAATTGGATTTATCTCCTCCCCACACATGGATTGATTCTATTGGCCCATAAGAACCTTAATTGGACCATAATCCATATTTCTAAAAATCTAGACCCTTAGGCTAAGGTCCTTTATACCCAATTCCAATTGCACATTGGAAAGTTCTTTTTGAATTTCTATTTCAGGGGAACTTATTTTAATAAGATGAGATATTTTTCTATCCAAAAATATTCAAAATCTGAGTATTCTCTCTCTAGAATATTTTCTCTCTCTAGGCTAAAACAGTTAGAAATAAGATCGTTTATATTTCTGAAGAGGGATTTTATTACACGGGAAGATGCTGGATATCTTGAGAGGTTGGAGAGGAATCTTACATTCTCTCCCACTTGAAAAACGCGAGATGTCCTCATCTCGCAAACTGGTGATAATCTCGCAACAGATCGGCTTCATTCTCCCACGTGGCATCTTCAAAAGGATTAAACTTCCATTTTACTAATAGTTCTCTGAGAATTCTATTCCTGAGAATCTTTTCTCGAACATCAAGAATTTCTTCAGGTTGGAGTTCCATCTGTCCTTGGGTTGAAGAGGTTAGGATTTCATCATCAAGCACATGATTTGGGCTTGGCACATATTTCTTTAGAAGGCTTACATGAAATACATTATGAATTTTGAGATAAGGAGGCAGAAGAAGCTCGTAGGCTAAGTCACCTACTTTCCTTGTAATCAGATATGGCCCACAATATCTAGGTGGTAACTTCTTGTACTTCCCAAGAGATAAGGAACTTCTTTTGGGCCGTACTCGAATGAAGACCATATCTGCTTCTTTGAATTCTCTATCTGTCCTCTTCTTATCTGTATATTGCTTCTGTCTATCTTGGGCAGCTTTAATATCTTTACGAATTGACTGCATCTGTTGCTCCATGTCGTCAAGCATCTGTCTAGACATCTCGACCTTAATCAATGGGTCAGACCAAGCTAGTGGAGTTAAGCAATCTTGTCCATACAGAGCTTTAAAAGGGCTCATCCCGATACTTTGGTGATAAGAATCATTGTAGGTGAACTCGACTAGATGCAGATAGCTTAGCCACTTCTTGGGTTCCCTGCCACACACAGCATGTCCGAAGTATATCTTCAATTACTTGGTTTACCCTTTCACTTTGACCATCGGTCTCATGGTGATAAGCTGTGCTGAGATCCAAGAAAGTTCCCACTGCTTCGAAAAATGCAGTCCAAAACCTTGAAGTAAATTTGGGATCGCGGTCACTTACTATTCTCCTGGGTAGGCCATGCAATCTGAAGATTTCTTTGAGGAACACTCTGGCCACATCCACTGCAGTGTAGGTTTCTTTTACTGGAATCAGATGGGCAACTTTGGTTAGTATGTCGACTACCACGAAGATGGAGTTGTAACCTGATTGCACTGAAGGTAATCCAGTAATGAATTCCATAACACCATATTAGAGAATTTGGGAATCTCCCAATTCCCATTTTTGAATACTAAAAAAGGGGGACATGGATAACATGTTTGTAAGTTTCTCAAAGCCCTATCATGTGACCTATCATTGGAAAGCGCTTGAAAAATGGGATCTAAAGAGCCATAAACCACTCATTTTGGATTAATGGTGTTCAAGTTATGGAAAATCCAAAGTTTTGACCACATGTCCCAAACTTGTGGAAAATTCCCATATTCCCCAATATGGTGTTCCATACTGATACATTCCCACTTCATCTGGGGGATGTCCAATGGATGTAACTTCCCAGGCATTTTTACTCTCTCAGCTTTGACTTTCTGGCATGTCAGACATTGACGTACATGATTCAGCACATCCTTTTTCAAACTAGGCCAAAAGAAGCTTTTCTTTACGGACATGTAGGTCTTGATGAAACTTGGATGTCCTGCAATAAGGCTGTCATGGGCTTCATTCAAAATTTGGTCCTTGGTTCCCTCATCATTGGGAATGCATAACCTGCGATTATAATACATAATGCCATCAGCCAAGCTGTACCCTTGAACTCTGTTCAACTCCTACGGAGTTTTGCTTTCCTGCATAAGCAGGGTAGCAATAGGGCCAAAGAATCTATCCTGCATAATCAAGGGATTTGATATTACAGTAATTGCAAGCAAGGAGGCTTTTCTGCTGAGGGCATCTGCTACTACATTTTCTTTGCCTGGGCGGTACTTGATTTCAAAATCAAATTCCTGCAGGGTCTGCATCCACCTTCTTTGGCGCATGTTGAGGTCCTTCTGAGTAAAGATCCACTTTAAGCTCTGATGATCTGTCATCAAAGTGAATCTTTTTCCCAGTAGGTAATGTCTCCACAACTTTAAGGCATAGACTACTGAAAGCAATTCCAGGTTGTGGACAGCATAATTCCTCTCATGCGTTCTGAGCTTTTGGGATTCAAAGGCCACTGCATGACCTTCCTGCATGAGTGCACCTCCCAGGGCAAAACCACTTGCATCAGTTACTACCTCAAAGGGTAGAGAGAAATCTGGCAGCTTCAGAACGGGACTGGTCACCAAGGCGGTCTTCAACTTATCAAACGCACTTTGGCACTTGGCAAACCATTGAAATGGGATATTCTTTTTGAGAAGGTTAGTCAGGGGGGAAGCTATGAGAGCATACTTTGGTATAAAAATTCTATACCGCAACTAGTCAATCCCAAGAATCCTCTGACTTCTTTCACTGTCTTTGGTTTGGGCCAATCTATGACAGCTTGGATTTTTGCGGAATCTGGAGAAATTCCATCTTTGGATACTAGAAAGCCAAGTATTCAACGTGGTCGGCAGAGAAAGTGCATTTGCTCTTTTTGGCAAAGAGTTGATGCTTCCTTAGAATCTCAAGAACTTTTCGGACATGAGTCTCATGGTCGGCTGCATTCCTTGAGTAAATCAGAATGTCATCAAAGAAAACTAGAACAAAGTCATCAAAGTATTCTCTGAGGGTGTCCTGCATTAGGCGATTGAATGTAGCTGGGGCATTAGTTAATCCGAACGGCATGACCGTAAATTCATAATGCCCATAGTGAGTATTGATGGCTGTTTTTGGTATATCTGGATCATTGATCCTGATCTGGTAATACCCAGATTTGAGATCTATTTTTGTGAAGATCTGGGCTCCATTTAGCCTGTCCAAAAGCTCATCAATCCTTGGGATAGGATACTTATTCTTAACTATCAGCTGATTTAGACCTCTGTAGTCCACACAGAGTCTAAGCGTTCCATCTTTCTTTTTTTTAAAGAGAACTGGCACACCCCAAGGTGAAATAGTGGGTCTTACAAACCCTTGTTCTAAGAGCTGCCTAAGCTGTTCCTTGAGTTTGATGGCTTCAGGAACTGGCATTTTGTACGAGCGTAGGGCTCCTGGTTGAGCTCTGGGGTTCAATTCAATCACATGATCTATTTCTCGAATTGGAGGCATTTCAGTTAGCTCTGCTGGGAATAGATCATCAAATTCACTTAACCATTTTGGTTCTTTAGCTTTAAGCTTTGAGTCTACTGGGTTCATTTTGACAACACAAATTTGCTGCTTCTTCCTAAGTCCTGTCAGTACCCTGGAAGCTTTTACTAACTGAAGGTCTGGGGATCCGAAAACTCCAGTTCCATGGACTTTGTTCCTGTGAAGGTCATGGAAGGAAATGGTTCCATTGTGACAGTGTATGTCAGCTTGATTTTTGTGGAGCCAATCCATTCCAAGGATTCCGTCAAAAACTCCTAGAGGTAAGACTTTGAACTGACAGTCGGTTACATTACCATCTAGATTGAACTGGATAAGATCTGTCTCATGGTGAGTGAAAAGAGTCTTCCCACTGGCTAATTCAACTTGCATAGGTTTACCTGATTTCTGTTCTAATACTAGCTTACGCAAGCATCCAGGAGAAATGAATGAATGAGAACTGCCTGAATCAATCAAAAGCTTAAAAGGCTTACCCTGATACTCTGCTGGAGTATGGATGACGGACAACTGCTGGTTAGGCCCTTGATTTTCAATTGCAGCATAGATCTGCCCTTTTTCCTCTTCTGCTACATCTCAAATTGTGATTGCTCTGGCTGCTATAGTCTGAGGTAGAACTCTTTCTCTTTTGTTGTTCCAATTTTGGGAAGGAGTTATGAGATTACTCTCGAGGATAGAGGTAGATGGTTGAGCTAGAGTTCTTCTAGGGTTTCCCTGGCTTGGGTGAGACGGACCCTGATTAGACTGGAATGAAGGGGTTGGTCTCTGAATTTGGGGTTCTTAACTTCCCTGTCCCCTTGACATGGCAGGAGTCAGGCAATCTTTTAACTGGTGGCCAAAACCCTGGCATCCCCAAAACATCGATTTTCAGTTCTGAGCTCATCCTTCTGATTTTTTGAAAGCGGTGAGGTTCCTGAGAAAGTACTCTGGGAGAAGGGTCTTCCTTCACTTTTGAATCTTCCATATCTTGATTCTGATTCAGACCTTGCTACCTCTTTGGGGGTGGAAAGTTGGAAGTACTTCCCTGGGCTTGGAATCTTTTAAAGTTAGAGGGTGCAGGTTTTGGTGGGACCTTTACTACAAAGGCTTTGGCAAAATCTTTTGCCATTCTTACTGCTTCAGCCATGGATACCGGCTTGGCATTTTTGACTAGTGTGTACAAGGGTTCGTTCATTCCTCGAATGAACCTGGCCATGAGTTGCTCTTCATCAAGAGGTGGTGAATATTTGAGTGGAAGGGCAAAGGCCTGGTGATATTCCTTGATGGTATTGCTCTCCTGCTTTAGTTCTAAGAATTCGTTCATTTTGGTTTCCAAAAATCCAGGAGGGCAAAATCTCTTTCTTAGATAGGTTTTTAGATCATTCCAGGATTGAGTATTTCTGTCCAGACGATTGGTGTCAGAGTGGTTCCTCCATGCTACCCTGGTTGTTTCCACTATTTTCAGCCGGGCAAGAGCCATTTTGCTCCGATGATTGTATCCTGTGACGTCAAAATACTCTTCCATGGCTTCCACCCATTTCTCCACAACCTCACCCAGGTTCTCCCCTTCTCCTTTGAAGGGTCCTGGCTGAGTCTTATGAAGAGCCTTGCGAACATCAAGGTCAAGCTCGTCATCTTCAAAGACAGGGTCTGGCTGACGACCACGGTTTCCTTGTCTCATGATTCTGCCAAAATTTATATATTATTAAATTTTTATTTTGATATTATTCACGAGATCCTAAGACTTAAGAGTTCGGAAAACAATTTCTTAAACAAGACAAGATCTTAATGGAGATCTATGACATATGTCCGATAATAGATTTTTTTTCTTTATCAGCAGATCGTCTACCGTAAACAATCATTTATACAACAGGAAATTTTTCTCCGGAAAACATTTCTTTATTTATATAAAAGTTGCATTATGTACATAGAGCAGCTCGGCTCCATATTCAGTGCCTCAGTCGTAATCGCATAAAGAAGCTAAACTGAGAAGAAGACATACCATGGTATACACGATTCATTACACAAGGAGGTGCTGTAATTCTATTCCTAGGGATAAAGCGGCTAAGAAGTCTAAAAAATCGGCATGAAGTCCTGAAGTTCTTGGGTGAATGATGAAAGACCTGCACATGCTGAACAAGCCCTAGTCTTATCAGAATCATGGCCAAGGAGATATTTTGCCTGAGCCTCCGACGTTGGCTGGTACTGACATTAATACACTATCCTCCATTGAACCACATATACCGATATCGCTCAAGAGGATCAGGAAAGTAAAGACTCTCAAAATGGTGAGCGAGTCTCACTCTGCTCATTCGGATGATGTGATCAAACGCAAAAGCTATCATATCTTGACTCTGAGAGAGCCCAGGAATTCCAGATAGGTTTGGGGTGTCCATCTATATATTTACAATTCAATTTATAAGTTTTCAATTTTTGAAGTTCATCCACAAAGTATTAACAAGTGAAAAACATTTCTTTCCCATATTTTAAAAAAAAATTAGGTAATTTTGGCTCTGATACCAACTGTGAGATCCCTCTGCCCCCTCCACGCGCCAGACTCCCGGTAGCTGAACAACGGAAGCAGCCCCCTCATGCACGGGGCAGGGTTTCTCACTCGGGGCCTCGCCCTCGAATGTCCGGGCACGAGACTAGGCTGGTGGTCACTCCAAAAACCAAAACCGGGAAAAATTCCCATGCCCGGAAAGCGGGGACGATTCCACCTTTATGATTTATTTATTTTTTTAAAGAATTTTTCTAATGTGAACAATTCTACGCTATCCTTCAACTAAATAAATCAGATAGAAGGAAACTATCACTCATATAATTTGATCATTTTAGTAAATTCAACACTTTTTTCCTGATCAAGGTCAGGCAGAGCCGTTGATCCACTTATTTGAAAAATTTATCAGGGAACTGTCTAACTATTCGAATCTTAGCGTAATTCTAAGATTTTTTAGTTTGGTTATTAAAACTCCACTGATTCCAGCCTAACCCCATCCGGCCCATGGGTTAGCCACCACCCTACCACTGGAATCAGCGGAACCAAACAAGTACTCACCCACCCATAATTGAAATGCCTTTCTTACCTTTAGCTTTAGAAAACAGATAGGCACACACTCCTCTTTATTAAAACTTTAATAAAAACAATCCTTGACAAACAATTTACGGGTTATACATGTCATACTTCAAAATTTCCATTGAGTCTTTGTTTCTCAACAAAACAATATCACTCTAGACTCTCCGTTGAGACCAGCAAGTCAACAACGAGATCCAGTGATAGATTACAAAAAACATAGGTCCATCATATAATATCTTCCTCGACATACGCATGGATGTCCTCGGCACCGCGAGCCCATGCATCGCCTGGTCAGAACCCTCCAGGATCCTCCTTAGGTGTCTTGGCACTTCACTCAGGGACCGCTTCGTCGGCCCTCGTCCATCGTACCGGAAGCGCACCATTTTAACCATACCGAGGCTGGTCAAGACCTGGGCAAGCCTTGCCGCGTGAGCTATCTCTCGAACACTCCCCGCCAAACTGTTGCAACCAAACTTCCCTTAGATAAACATATATGCCAAATGCTCCCTCCAGCATTTTGGCATAAGACAGTCTTTTAAGAAGGCAGGGTTTCTATGCAAGTTTATAGTTTTGATTTTGTTTGAATACCACGAGTATATCTTAAATCGGTATCTCATTACTTCTAGATCCAGTTCTCAATTCTAAACAGAATTCCTCGAATTCTGTTAACTTGATCCTTAGATCAAAATCACAAGTCTTAACTTAGTTTCAGATTCGGTGGTGATTTGGGTACATTTTTCCTGAACTGGTACATCGTCATTAATTGAAACTAACGAAGGAATTAGGTCTTGGTCAATAGTCTGAGTCAGAGTATAGGTCTGGAAAGGTTCTACCTAAAATTATCTTTCTCGAAGGTACTATCACAATTTCTCTTTTTTTTCTAAAAAATTTTCAACGAATATTTGTTTACAGATTTCAAAAAACATGGATTTCTCGAGGAATATTCATTTACGTCGATCTCCGATTAAAATTTATCTTTATGCATACTTCTATGCATGAAAATCAAATATGATAAAAGTAACACTTTTGATTAAAAAAATTATCCTTTATGCATAGTTCTATGCATGAAAATTAAAAATGATAAAAGTAACACTTTTGATATAAAAAAATTATCCTTTATGCAGATTTCTATGCATGAAAATTAAAAATGATAAAAGTAACACTTTTAATAATAAAAAATTATCCTTTATGCATATTTCTATGCATGAAAATTAAAAATGATAAAAGTAACACTTTTGATATAAAAAAATTATCCTTTATGCATATTTCTATGCATGAAAATTAAAAATGATAAAAGTAACACTTTTCATAAAAAAATTATCCTTTTTGCATACTTCCATGCATGAAAATTAAAAATGATAAAAGTAACACTTTTGATATTAAAAAATATCCTTTATACATATTTCTATGCATGAAAATTAAAAATGATAAAAGTAACACTTTTGATATAAAAATTATCCTTTATGCATACTTCTCTGCATGAAAATTAAAAATGATAAAAGTAACACTTTTGATGATAAAAAATTATCCTTTATGCATATTTCTATGCATGAAAATTAAAAATGATAAAAGTAACACTTTTGATGATAAAAAATTATCCTTTATGCATATTTCTATGCATGAAAATTAAAAATGATAAAAGTAACACTTTTGATAAAAAAATTATCTTTTATGCATACTTCTATGCATGAAAATTAAAAATGATAAAAGTAACACTTTTGATATAAAAAAATTATCCTTTATGCATACTTTTATGCATGAAAATTAAAAATGATAAAAGTAACACTTTTGATATAAAAAAAATTATCCTTTATGCATATTTCTATGCATGAAAAATAAAAATGATAAAAGTAACACTTTTGATATAAAAAATATCCTTTATGCATATTTCTATGCATGAAAATTAAAAATGATAAAAGTAACACTGTTGATATAAAAAAATTATCCTTTATGCATATTTCTATGCATGAAAATTAAAAGTAATAAAAGTAACACTTTTGATATTAAAAAAATTATATTTCACTAATTTTCAAAAAAAAATCGCCATAACCTCCTTTGTATGGCTGACCATTTTTCAAGTTCCTAAGTCTTTAGAACTAATTAAAAGTACACCAAAATATTGAATTTATCCTAAAGTAAATATTTATCTATTTACTTGAAACAACATTATAAAAATTTGACATTAATCAATTAACCATTCACCTAGGATAGAGAAAGGTTGGTTTTGCTAGAGAAGAGAGGGGAATGCCTTTTGTAATGAGGCCTAACATTATAGAGAAGACATAAAGCATAAAAATCAAAATCCATAAAATAATTGAAAGAAAGAAGAATCACCAACTTACTAATGACTTGATAGCTTTCCTTTGGCTTGATGGTTTGAGGGTTCAACTCTTATTTGGATAAGAGTGGCCACCAATCTTTGGAAGAGAGAAATATCAAAAACTAGTGAATCATTAAAGAATTCACAGTTCTTGGCTTGGGTGGAGTAGAGTAACAGTGCGTAAAACACTATTGAGTTTCAACAAAGGGAAGGCTTCTATTTATAGGAAAAAGTGAGCCTCTAACCAAGCCAACTGATTCTAGAATTTTCCAGATCAGTTTGGTCAAAAATTGACCATTTTTGGGTCAGTTTTGGTCACTTTTTGGATCTAGTTGAAACAGGAGAGAGGAGAGATGAAAATATCCCATTATTTGGGAGTTTAAAACTCATTCAAGCATGTGAAATAGATACCCTCTTCATGAGGGGGAATTCCCCATGCAGAGGTGTCAAAAATGCATCATTACTTCTAAATATCTCCCTTTTTTAACTATTACTCTTGTCCTTATTCAACTCATCATCTTATGTGAGTGTTTACTTCTAAATATCTCCCCTTTTTTAACTATTAGCCTTGTCCTTATTCAACTCTTCATCTTATGTGAGTATTTACTTCTAAATATCTCCCCTTTTTTAACTATTATCCTTGTCCTTATTCAACTCTTCATCTTATGTGAGTATTTACTCATTTTTGGGTATCTTCTTTTACAAATTGGATTTATCTCCTCCCCACACATGGATTGATCCTATTGGCCCATAGGAATCTTAATTGGACCATAATCCATATCTCTAAAAATCTAGACCCTTAGGCTAAGGTCCTTTATACCTAATTCCAATTGCACATTGGAAAGTTCTTTTTGAATTTCTGTTTCAGGGGAACATATTTTAATAAGATGAGATACTTTTTCTATCAAAAAATATTCAAAATCTAAATATTCTTTCTCTAGAATATTTTCTCTCTCTAGGCTAAAACAATTAGAAATAAGATCTTTTATATTTCTGAAGAGGGATTTGATTACACGGGAAGATGCTGGACATCTTGAGAGGTTGGAGAGGAATCTTACATCCTCGATGTGGCGGTGATGTTTAAAACTCAGAGCCTCCACATTGAGTCTCCCACATGCCTCCTCGAGGGGCATGTGCCCCTTAGCTGGATTCTACTTGCACCACTTAAGTGCCCCTCCACCTAGACATGGGTCCACCAACTCTGAGCGTCTAGTGGGTTGTTTCCCCAAAGCGGGAGGATAGCTTTAGGGTAGATCGGCGACAACCGATTGATTGGTGAAAACCAATCAAACCTCATAAGATCGGCGAGACAACCGATCGATTGGTAACAACCAGTCAAGCAAGAGAAAATACAATTCCATCACATTCACAGTAAACAAGAGAAAATAGTCTTTTCAACTTGAGATTACGATAAGACCGCGAGGATATTCGAATCACTTCTATGGCCAATAGAGATGATTGATTTGTCCTCATATGATAAACAATCACTTGTTTTAATCCCTGAATAGTTAACCTTTGAATAACAAATCCTAGGAACTGAGATCGGCTCCTCTGATACCACTTGTAAGGTCCCCACCCTAGCTGGCTCAAGGGGATCCTTTTGATTGGCGGCTAAGTCCCCTTTGTCTTCGATTGACGACACCTCAATCTCTTGGAAATATGAGGATACGAGTAAACAAAGGGACCTAACTCTATCCGACAGTCAAGGGAAATGTGATTATTCCAATAGGAATCTATTTCTCTGATCAAACGGCACTCAATGTGCATGATCGAGGACAGAACAAGTTCACGCTTGGTTCATGGAAGCTAACACCTTCACGATATTATGCACGGCACGACCACTAGCTCGTTCTCCTAAAACAGGCTTGTTTGGCCGTTATTCTATTACGGATCGTAAATAATAAGTATTTTGGATAGTTACCCGGGCTCATCGGGTCCACCCATAGGATGGTGCCATCGGGGCATCCATCCACCCACTCAGTGTAAGATTCCTCCCCAGCCTCTCAAAATGTCCAGCATATTCCCCTGTTATCAATTCCCTCTTCAGAAATGTAAGAGATCTTGTCTCTGGCTATTTTGACATAGAGAGAGAAAATATTCTAGAGAGAGAATATTCAGATTTTGAATATTTTTAGATAGAAAAATTTCTCATATTATTAAAATGAATTCTCCTAAAACAAAAATTCAAAAAGAACTTTCCAATGTGCAATTGGAATTTATTGGAAATAGGTATAAAGAACCTTAGCCTAAGGGTCTAGATTTTCAAAAATTTTAGATTATGGTCCAATTAAGGTTCCTATCAGCCAATAGCATCAATCCATGTGTAGGGAGAAGATAAATCCAATTTTTAAAAGAAGATACCCAAAAATGAGTAAATGCTCACATAAGATGAAGAGTTGACTATGTACAAGGTTTATTAGTAAGAAACTATGAGTAATATCCAAAATATGAGATATTTTGGGTATCCAAAAATGAGTAAATGCTCACATAAGATGAAGAGTTGAAAATGTACAAGGTTTATTAGTAAAAAACTATGAGCAATATTAAAAATATGAGATATTTTGGGTATCCAAAAATGAGTAAATGCTCACATAAGATGAAGAGTTGAAAATGTACAAGGTTTATTAGTAAAAAACTATAAGCAATATTAAAAATATGAGATATTTTGGGTATAATGATTCCATTTTGACACATATGTAAGGAAGGGGAGTCCATTAAAGGAGGTGCATATTTCACATGCTTGAATGAGTTTTAAACTCATAAAAGTTATGATATTTTTATCTCTCCTCTCTCTTGAATCAAACCAAATCAAAATGGAACCAAACCGAATAAAAAAGGAACCAAACTAGATCCAAATCTAGTCCAAATTCAACCAAACTGAATCTAGAAAATTCTAGAATTCAGTTAGCTTTGGTTAGAGCTTCCCGCTCCTATAAATAGAACATGAGTCCTTTGAAAAAAAGGAGGAGAATTTTACTATACTAAAGTTATGCTGAAATAATACTAATTTCTACTATTCTCTAAAATTCTCTCCAAATTGAAGAAATTGGAGCTTCCCTCTTTCTTCAATCCCCATTGGTGACTCCATCAACATGCTAAACCAATTGATTGGTTGGGGGCCTCTACCGTGAACAAAGAATCAAGCAATTTGTAAGATAATTAGTGAATTTTGATCATTTTCTATAATTTCTCAATGTTTCTCTCTTCTCAACCCCTCTCAAGCTTGAGAAGCTTAATTGGAATGGTTTTTGAATGCTATTGAAGTTAATTGATGAATGGTAGTACTTGAATTACATAAATTGATGAATGTTATTGAAGTTAATTGATGAAAGACAGTAAAGTATTACATAAATTTTTATTTATGCTTAATTCTAATGGTTTTTGTGTAATTTCTCTCTCTCACTCAAAGAATGGTCATTCTCATGACCTATTCTCAATCCAAGTGAAGATTTTTATAAAGCTTTTCCCTAATTTAAGATTAATCTATGCTTGAGGCCAAATTAATGGCTTTTTTCTATGCTTTTAGTTTATGTATTTCTTGAATATTGATGATTCAATCCATTATGGGTTAATGATCCAATTAGGGATCATTCTAATCATTTCCTTAATGATAAGCTTTATCCTTCAAAATAATTTGAGATTTATCAGTCATAGTAGCGGAGCTATGGTAAAATTTTTATAAAAATTACACATAAAATAATTTCATTCAAAGCATGAAAAGAGGACTTTCTACCATATTCTAGGAATTATCATCCTAGATTAATTGAAAGATATTCATTGTAATCATAGAGAAATTGATTTTTATATTATGCTTAATTGGATTTCATGCATAAAAGATTATTATTTTAATGTAAAAGTGTTACTTTTATCATAATTAGATTTCATGCATAGAGGTATGCATAAAAGTTGATTATTTTATCATAAAAGTGTTACTTTTATCATATTTGAATTCCATGCATAGAGGTATGCATAAAAGATGATTATTTTATCATAAAAGTGTTACTTTTATCATATTTGAATTTCATGCATAGAGGTATGCATAAAAGATGATTATTTTATCATAAAAGTGTTACTTTTATCATATTTGAATTTCATGCAGAGGTATGTATAAAAGTTGATTATTTTATTATAAAAGTGTTACTTTTATCATATTTGAATTTCATGCATAGAGGTATGCATAAAAGTTGATTATTTTATTATAAAAGTGTTACGTTTATCACAATTGAATTTCATGCATAGAAGTATGCATAAAAGTTGATTATTTTATTATAAAAGTGTTACTTTTAACATATTTGGATTTCATGCATAGAGGTATGCATAAAAGATACTTTTTTTATACTAAAAGTGTGATTTTCATCATAAATGGATTTTATGCATAACTTAGATGCATAAGAGAAATTCTTTTATTCTAAAAGGTTAATTCCTACCAAATTGAATTTATGCATAAGAAGATGGATAAAAGATTGATTTTTAATTCAAAAGTGTCA
Source organism: Cibotium barometz (assembly GCF_041138505.1). Classification (NCBI taxonomy): domain Eukaryota; kingdom Viridiplantae; phylum Streptophyta; class Polypodiopsida; order Cyatheales; family Cibotiaceae; genus Cibotium; species Cibotium barometz. The sequence goes on from NC_141051.1 coordinate 10,558,382, forward strand.
TTCTCATCTAAATTGAATTTATGCATAAAAGATTGAAATTTAATTCAAAAGTGACATTTTCATTTAAAATGAATTCATGCATAGGAAGATGCATAAAAGATTGATTTTTACTTCGAAAGTATTAATCTCCTTAAATAGAATTTATGCATAAATAAATGTGTAAAGAAATCTTATATCACATATAAGAATTCTCTTGTATTCTATAAATAGATATGACATGTGATAGGATGTGATAAGAGGTGTATAAGATGTGATAAGAGATGATAAGATGCTTATGAAATAAGTTAGGAGGTGATAAGATGAATTAAGATGTGATAAGATGTGTATGGGATGAAGTAAGAAGTGTATGTGATAGGATAAGATGTATATGGATTGTGATAGGGCGAGAATGGATGTGATGTAAAAGATTAGATGTGAAGGCATATGGGGTTGTATGAATGGGAATGTGGAAATGGATGTATGTATGTGGATGTGTGGATGTGGAGATGGGAGTGTGGATGTATGAATGTGAAAATGGATGTATGCATGAAAATGTATGTGCATAGATGTGAATGTGGATGTAGATGTGGATGTATAGATGTGAATGGAAATGTGGATGCAGATGTATGTGAATGTGGATGTAGATGTGGATGTATAGATGTGAATGTGGAATGTGGATGTGGATGTATGTATGTATGTGGATGTAGATGTGGATGTATAGATGTGAATGGGAATGTGGATGTATGTGAATGTGGATGTAGATGTGGATGTATAGATGTGAATGTGGAATGTGGATGTGGATGTATGTATGTATGTGGATGTAGATGTGGATGTATAGATGTGAATGGGAATGTGGATGTGGATGTATGTATGTATGTGGATGTGGATGTATGAATGAGGACGTGATAGTGGATATATGCATGTGGATGTGGATGTATGGATGTGGATATGGATGTGTATGTATGAATGTGGATATGGGATGTGGATGTATAAATGAGGATGTGAAAATGGAGGTAAGCATGTAGATGTGGATGTATGGATGTGAATGTGGATGTGGATGTGGATGTATGGATGTGGATATGGATGTGTATGTATGAATGTGGATATGGGATGTGGATGTATAAATGAGGATGTAAAAATGGATGTATGCATGTAGATGTGGATGTATGGATGTGAATGTGAATGTGTATGTGAATTAATGTGTCGTCGATATGAGGAAATGGATGAGAATGAGTACACATTAAATGGAATGTGAAATAAGTAATGTGGACTAAGGAGGGATAATGTGGAAAGACGAGAGTTCGATTTAGAGACTGTATTTTGTGAACTGTTTGTAAATGACTGTTTTATGTCAAGAATGCTGGGGAAGTATTTTGACCGTCTTGTGGATTAAGGTCATGTGGAGACCTACCTCATAAAGTTGCAATTGCTGACAGAGAGTCAATGGAGGACGTCTCACGTAGCAAGGTCGACCGAGGTCTTGACCAGCCTCAGTTCGATTTAAATGGTGAGCTTTCGGTACGGTGGATTAGGGACCAAGGAAGCGGCCTATGAGTGAAGCGCTAGGTCACCTGCGAAGGATCCGAGAGGGTGCTAACCATACTGTGCTCGGGCTCTAGGTCGCTGAAGATACCCACACGTGCGTCGTGGAAGATATTGGAATAAAGAATAAGAATTGTTTTCTGAAACCGGGCATGGATCTGGTTGATTGACCTTGCTGGTTCTCAACGGATGAGTCCATGGCTCTTTTATATGGATCTGTGGGTTGATCTTGCTGATCTTCCATGGAGATTCCATTCTGTTATATGAATATATTGCCGGTTACTATGAGCTAGGAACTATGGAAAAGGCCCCTGAGTGAACGGGTGGTGAGCGTTCTGGTTGCCAATGATGCCATAAGTATACCGATGAATGAATGACTGGAAATAAGGATTCAACTAGAGACTATGAGGATTGTCATCAGTGACATAATGGTTTCATTAAAGGATTGTTTTAAAGTTAGCTGATGCTGCTAAGAAAAAGGCAATTTCATATTGGGTGTGTAAGTGGTGTGACTAGTTTTATGTTTGCATGAACTTCCGGTTAGGGGTAATTGGAACTCTTTTCCTTGGTACCCGGGACAAAACCTAACCAAATTCTTAATTGGATCCCATCACTACAGTGGTTGGGCGGTTGGCTAACCCATGGGACTGGATGGGGTTAGGTTGGACTGATGGATCCGTAAATCGAGACTCAATTTCTGTTTACGATAGATAAAGTAAATCCCGGATAGTAATTGTTCTATGGATAGGAATCAACGGCCGTGCCTCTTAATGGGGAAAAAAGCGTTGATCCCAATGATCCAAGTGCAAGTTACTTCCTTGATCTGACCGAGTATCTTTATAGGTGCAGTCGGCGGATCAGCTTGATCAGTAATGGTCTTGACTACGTTAGAGTAAAGAGTTATCCTGGTGGAATCGCCCGTACTTTTCGGGTGAAGGAAGTTTTTTCGGGTTTGGTTTTGGAAAAATCGACGGATTAGTCTCTTGTCTGGATATCCGTGGTGGGCGAGGCCCCGAGTGTGGGACCCCTGTCCCGCGCGAGAAGTGCTACTTTTGCTGCTAGTACCCCGAATCCGTTGCTCGGTGGGAACAAGGATCTCACACTCAGCCAATCATTTTGTTCCTTGATTTGGTCCGTCACACTATGAAACATATAAAAACAGGTCCTTTAATTATTTCCTATCTCACTGACTCATTAAGACAGTTCTTCTAAAACAGTTGAAAACAAACACGGTCATAATGTTATTACTTACTCATTACATTATTCACGTGCTCCCAGGCAACCCTCGCACACCAGCATGGGCGACATGGTTCCTGTGGTGGCAATTATTCCTGGAGGGGTCTAGAACTCCGAACATCACTCACCCACTTGGTGAAGAATACTAAGTGGGTCCCCAGCTCCCTCATCCTCGTGATGTTTAAAACTCAGAGCCTCCACTGAGTCCCACATGCCCCCTCGAGGGGCATGTGCCCCTTAGCTGGCTTTTACTTGCACCACTTAAGTTCCCCTCGCACACACCCAAAAGCAAGAAGCTCATCCACCTAGATATGGGTCCACCAACTCCGAGCATCTAGTGGGTTGCTCCCCCAAAGCGTGAGGATAGCTTTAGGGTAGACCGACGACAACCGATCAATTGGTGACAACCAATCAAACCTCATAAGATTGGCGGGACAACCGATCGATTGGTAACACCGGTCAAGCAAGAGAAAATACAATTCCATCACATTCACAGTAAAAAAGAGAAAACAGTCTTTTCAACTTGAGATTACAATAAGACATTCTTTAATAAAGCATCTGCCATTGTTATATGCCCTTTTGGTTCTTTTTTTAGGAAAGATTTTGTGTAGGATTTCCCGATCTTACTAGGTCGCGTGATGCAATGGTCTATGCAAACTTAAAGAGCATTTCTTACCTGGACGATATTGGCGGGTCGTGGCAGTGCTACCTGCACAGCGGCACTGCTTGATTTAGGAGAGACATTGCTTGGTTCGGAGGAGATGTTTCTTGGTCTCGCGATGTAACCCACATTGTTAACTCCACATAATTACAACAACTCTTTGCTGAAAATGATGTGTGTGAGGACTCCACCACCCAAGTGAGAATCAAGACATATATATAAAATCACCTTGAGGCCACTTGCCTGCTCCTTAAAGTTTCCCTGTGTAGAGAACCAGCAAATTGTTTCGGCCATAACTCTCTAATAAAAACTCAGAATATAGTCATGTAGCCAGCCAAAAGAACTCGAATGCATCTGGTCCACAAGACAGCGGCGTGGGGGGTAGAATAGGTAAAAACGTCTCTATATAGCCGCAAACGTGCCATCTTTAGAAATGCTTTGCTTTTCCATATTTTTAGTGTGCATGGACTCTAAATGTGTAAAAGTACTCTAAATATGACCTGCTATCACCTAAATTCAAAATTCTATTTTTGGCGATGTTTCTCTCTTAATGGATCTATTCTTATCTTCTCGTTTCTTTTCAGATTTTTGGAACTAATATTTTTACTCTATCACTTTCTCAACGTTTCTAGACTTATAGTCTCTCTCGATGTGCACTCTCTTTCTTCTTGAAACCTATATTAAAAGACAATCGTTATACATGGCTTGGGAGGGATGTTACATTCTCTCCCCCACTTAAAAGATTCGAGATGTCCTCATCTCGAGGTAATCTCTAAGTAAATCCTCCTCTCTCTCTCTCTCTCTCTCTCTCTCTCTCTCTCTCTCTCTCTCTCCCAAAGTGGTATCCCCACTGGGTAGAAACCTTCTTCTATCTAAACATCGTTCCTACTAAGAGTCCCTTCTTTCATATATCTACCTCATTTTGTTGAGATTCCAGAATGCCTTCATTATTCTAAAGTTAATTGGCTTTATTATCCTAAGTTCATGCATTTGTATACAGTTTTATATGATATGAACCGATCCTTTATCATCCCTAACCTACCTTATGATTTCCTTATTCCATACTCCCATGTAATATGGTACTTCCCAAATTGCCATGGAAAAACATAAGGAGATCAATCCTTTATGCGATCTAACATATGACAGCAAGATGCATAACCCTACTAGCATTGTCTCCTAGAATACCTCTATTCATCATGTACATTACTTCACATGAATCTTGCACCAACAATCAACTTCTATTTACTCATAGAAACACTTGTTAAATTTGGCTATCTTTAACCCATCATATCTATAATCTATATTAAAATTTCTAACACAATCTCTCATTTATAATCTTATCATAATCTCTATAATACTTTCTAACATAATCCCTATGCTAATCTCTAGTATACTCCCTCTAACATATTCTTAATTAAACTTTAATTAAAGAATCAATGATCTCTAGCTTATTTTTAAACAATCATAATTTGGGCAACCACTTCCTAGTCTGGATATCCTAGGCTCTTTGATTAATATAGGCCTGCCCATCCTATTGGGCTTCCCCTTTCCATGATTGGGAAGAGAAGGATCCTGAGTCAATTAGGGAAATCTTTTCTCATGTGTTCATGTTGTTTACACTTGAAGCATTTGTTCTCATGGAAAAGCTCATTACGTTGTCTTAATTCTGATATATAGGTGAGGGAGAGTTTTTCTTTCTAATCTCGTTTTCTAAAAGATTGGTCTTCCTTTTGATCTAGCCGGGGATGATCTCGATAGGAAAGGGTAATTTTCCTATCGATGACCTTGTCATTGGCATCTAAAACGTCTTCCTTCTTGAAAGGTCCCGATGCGATGTCTACGAGTCAGAGATCTACTCTCTAACCTTGTTATCCCTATTTTTTGACCTTGATTTTACTCTAGCTCACGATTCCTCTTGGACTTGACATTTCTCTTGAATTAGGGGACCTCTTCCTAATCAACACAGAAGGACTCACCTCCTTCTGGACACTTCCCATGTAAAAAACTTTATCATAGTCTCTGGCCATAATTATGGCTTCTGAAATGGAGGATGGCTTGGTAATTCTTGACTAGGTTAGTCAAAGGCGGATCAAGCTTCCCCATGAATCAATGGAGAAGAGTTACCTCATCCATCTCTGGAGAAAATTGGAGAAGTTTAACAAAAGTTTGGTGGTATTCCTCTAGGATCTTCCTTTCATGGGTTAGCTCCAAAAAATCATTGATTTTATCCTCCCAATCGTGGAGCACAAAACCTTTCACATGAAGATGTACCTTCATGCCATCCCATGACAACCGATCCTGTGGTTCTAGTGGTTAGATTGACAATAGTTCTTCCAACTAATCCCAGCATTTCTCACGCTTGTTAAACAAGCAAGTGTGAACTTCTTTCTTTCACTGTATCCAGCTACATCAAAATACTCGTCTCCATGGGCTCTATCCAAGCCTCTACTTCTTCTTCCAAATTCCTTCGTTCACCTTTGAATGGCTCCGGTTGGGGGCTCCATGAAGGACTTCTTTAATGCCATTATCGAAGCTTTCTTGGTGGCGAGAAACTTTCTCTTGCCTAGAAAATATCTAAGAAGTATCTCAGACTCGAACTCTCTTTCTTAAAGGAAAGGTATTTACTTAGTTTGTCTATATAAACTTCATGATATTTCCTATATGATATAATAAGTGCAACACTTAACATGGTTAACTACTAGGACGACATAAAATAATCTCCTCCATATAAAATCTGACCTCATATATTATAGGAAGAGGAATACTCTACTTAGATATTGCTCTAATAGGCCAAAGCAACAATTACTTGATATTTTTGATGATAGCTGACTAACTTTACTTATATCCTTGGTCATGGGCATGCTAATCTAGGATTTCCATCACAATCACATCATGAAAGGGTAAACTTTCAGGTTTTCCTTTGGTAATACTAGAGATTTTCGTTAACTATTATTTTATTTTATTTTGCTTTGGTTCGCTGAGCCTCCTATTCTCGTCGGTCGGATAATAAAGATAAAAAGAAAATCATACAAACTTCAAAAAAGGACCGAGGTTCATCCAGAAAACAATTCAAAATTTAATCTTCCCCTACCATCTGCCGTAAAGCTATCATCCACCCCACAAAAAGTTCAACACTATCAAACACTTATCATAGCATCACATCTGAAGGCACTCAAGATTAATACACATGAGAGTTTCATTTTTTTTGGTAGCATCCGATGTTAGACCCACGTTTTTCCGAAATGGGGTCAGGAAGACGACCGTCTTAGTGTAAAGCATCTAGTGATGGCATTCACACGTAGACTATTCAATTGAACCTATGTTGGTACTTTACACAGGTCTCTCTTTAATGGAGATATAATCCTAATAACTTACAATATACAAATTAATGAGATATATCCTAGACATTTCTCTAAACAAATTTTCGATCTATCCTTCTAGTCATTCAGTCACATTGGTTTCTTAATTAGATCACCCTATGTTTTTCCTCAAAAGGTTTCCTCCCCAATCTTTTTTACTGTACAAATATTTTACATGTGCACCCCCAAGATACAAGCACAATTTCACACGATGATTCTCTCAACATGCGAGGATATTCGAATCACTTCTATGGCCAGTAGAGATGATTGATTCGTCCTCATATGATAAACAATCACTTGTTTTAATCCCTTAATAATTAACCTTTGAATAACAAATCCTAGGAACTAAGATCGGCTCCTCTGATACCACTTGTAAGGTCCCCACCACCCTAGCTAGCTCAAGGGGATCCTTTTGATTGGCGGCTAAGTCTCCTTTGTCTTCGATTGACGACACCTCGATCTCTTGGAAATATGAGGATACGAGCAAACGAAGGGACCTAACTCTATTCGACAGTCAGGGAAAAGGTAATTATTCTAGGAATCTATTTCTCCGATCAAACGGCACTCAATGTGCATGATCGAACGGCACTCAATGTGCATGATCGAGGACAGAACAAGTTCACACTTGGTTCATGGGAGCTAACGCCTTTATGATATTATGCGGCACGGCCACTAGCTCGTTCTCCTAAAACGGGCTTGTTTGGCCGTTATTCTATTACGGATCGTAAATAATAAGTATTTTGGATAGTTACCCGGCTCATCGGGTCCACACATCCATAGGATGGTGCCATCGGGGCATCCATCTACCCACTCACCCAATCATTTTGTTACCTGATTTGGTCCCGTCACATTGTGAAATATATAAAAACAGGTCCTTTAATTATTGCCCGTCACTGATTCATTAAGACAGTTCTTCCAAAACAGTTGAAAACAAGCACGGTCATAATGTTATCACTTGCTCATTACATTATTCACGTGCTCCCAGGCAACCCTTGCACACCAGCATGAGTGACATGGTTCCTGCGGTGGCAATTATTCCTGGAGGGGTCTAGAACTGTGAACATCACTCACCCGCTTGGTGAGGAATACTAAGTGGGTCCCTAGTTCCCTCATCCTCGATGTGACGGTGATGTTTAAAACTCAGAGCCTCCACTGAGTCCCACATGCCCCCTCGAGGGGAATGTGCCCCTTAGCTGGCTTTTACTTGCACCACTTAAGTGTCCCTCACACACACCCGAAAGCAAGCAGCTCATCCACCTAGATATGGGTCCACCAACTCCGAGCATCTAGTGGGTTGTTCCCCCAAAGCGGGAGACCGAAGACAACCGATCGATTGGTGACAACCAATCAAACCTCATAAGATCGCCGAGACCACCGATCGATTTGGTAACAACCAGTCAAGCAAGAGAAAATACAATTCCATCACATTCACAGTAAACACGAGAAAACAATCTTTTCAACTTGAGATTATGATAATACATTCTTTATTAAAGCATTTTCCATTGTTATATGCCCTTCTGGTTCTTTTTTTAGGCAAGTTTTGTGTAGGATTTCTCGATCTTACTAGGTCGCATAATGCAATGGTCTATGCAAAACTTAAAGAGCGTTTCTTACCTGGAGGATATTGGTGGGCGATGGAAGTGCCTACACAGCAAGATGCATAACCCTACTAGCATTGTCTCCTAGAATACCTCTATTCATCATGTACATTACTTCACATGAATCTTGCACCAACAATCAACTTCTATTTACTCATAGAAACACTTCTTAAATTTGGTTATTTTTAACCCATCATATCTACATTACTTCACATGAATCTTGCACCAACAATCAACTTCTATTTACTCATAGAAACACTTGTTAAATTTGGTTATTTTTAACCCATCATATCTATAATCTATATCAAAATTTCTAACTCAATCTCTCATTTATAATCTTATCATAATCTCTATAATACTTTCTAACATAATCCCTATGCTAATCTCTAGTATACTCCCTCTAACATATTCTTAATTAAACTTTAATTAAAGAATCAATGATCTCTAGCTTAATTCAAAACAATCATAACTTGGGCTCTTTGATATCCTAGGCTCTTTGACTGATATAGGCCTGCCCATCCTATTGGGTTTCCCCTTTCCATGATTGGGAAGAGAAGGGTCCTGAGTCAGTTTAGGGAAATCTTTTCTCATGTGTTCATGTTGTTTACACTTGAAGCGTTTGTTCTCATGGAAAAGCTCATTGCATTGTCTTTATTCTTGATATATAGGTGAGGGAGAGCTCTTTTTTCTAATCTCGTTTTCTAAAAGATTGGTCTTTCTTCTGATCTAGCCGGGGATGATCTCGATAGGAAAGGGTAATTTTCCTATCAATGACCTTGTCGTTGGCATCTGAAACATCTTCCTTCTTGAAAGGTCCCGATGCCATGTCTACGAGTTTGAGATCTACTCTCTAACCTTGTTATCCCTATTTCTTGACCTTGATTTGTCTCTAGCTCACGATTCCTCTTAGCCAGGGGTGGGCTTGACATTTCTCTTTAATTACGGGACCTCTTCCTGATCAACATGGAAGGGCTCACATCCTTCTAGACACTTCCCATATACAAAACTTTATCATAGTCTCTGGCCATAATTATGGCTTCTGAAATGGAGGATGGCTTGGTAATTCTTTGACTAGGTTAGTCAAAGGTGGATCAAGCTTCCCCATGAATCGATGGAGAGGAGTTACCTCATCCATCTCTAGAGGAAATTGGAGAAGTTTAACAAAACTCTGGTGGAACTCCTCTAGGGTCTTCCTTTCATGGGTTAGCTCCAAAAATTCATTCATTTTATCCTCTCGAAATCTTGGAGGACAAAACCTTTCACATGAAGATTTACCTTTATGGCATCCCATGACAATCGATCCTAGTGGCTAGATTGACAATAGTTCTTCCAACTAATCCCAGCATTTCTCGCGCTTGTTAAACAAGCAAGTGTGAACTTGTTTCTTTCACTGTATCCAGCTACATCAAAATACTCATCCATGGACACTATCCACGCTTCTACTTCTTCTCCCAAATTCCTTCGTTCACCTTTGAATGGCTCCGGTTGGGGGCTCCATGAAGGACTTCTTTAATGCCATTATCGAAGCTTTCTTGGTGGCGAGAAACTTTCTCTTGCCTAAAAAATATCTAGGAAGTATCTCAAACTCGAACTCTCTTTCTTAAAGGAAAGGTCTTTACTTAGTTTGCCTATATAAACTTCATGATATTTCCTATATGATATAATAAGTGCAACACTTAACATGGTCAACTACTAGGACATAAAATTAGCTCCTCCATAAAATTTGACCTCATGTATTATAGGAAGAGCAATACTCTACTTAGATATTGCTCTAATAGGCAGAAGCAACAATTATTCGATACTTTTGATGATAGCTGACTAACTTTACTTAAATCCTTGGTCATGGGCATGCTAATCTAGGATTTCCATCACAATAACATCATGAAAGGGTAAACTTTCAGGTTTCCCTTTGGTAATACTAGAGATTTTCGTTAACTATTATTTTATTTTGTTTTATTTTTGGTTCGTTGAGCCTCCTATTCTCATCGGTCGGATAATAAAGATAAAAAGGAAATCATACAAACTTCAAAAAAGGAGCGAGGTTCATCCAGAAAAAAATTCAAAATTTAATCTTCCCCTACCATCTAGTGATGGCATTCACACGTAGACTATTCAATTAAACCTATGTTGGTACTTTACACAGGTCTCTCTTTAATGGAGTTATAATCCTAATAACTTACAATATACAAATTAATGAGATATATCCTAGACATTTCTCTAAACAAAGATTCGATCTATCCTTCTAGTCATTCAGTCACATTGGTTTCTTAATTAGATCACCCTATGTTTTTCCTCAAAAGGTTTCCTCCCCAATCTTTTTTACTGTACAAATATTTTGCGTGTGCTCCCCCAAGATACAAGCACAATTTCACACGATGATTGTCTCAACATGTGAGCTTATTTGAATCACTTCTATGGCCAGTAGAGATGATTGATTCGTCCTCATATGATAAACAATCACTTGTTTAAATCCCTTAATAGTTAACCTTTGAATAACAAATCCTAGGAACTAAGATGGGCTCCTCTAATACCACTTTGTAAGGTCCCCACACCCTAGCTGGCTCAAGGGGATCCTTTTGATTGGCGGCTAAGTCCTCTTTGTCTTTGATTGACGACACCTTGATTTCTTAGAAATAAGAGGATACGAGCAAACGAAGGGACCTAACTCTATCTGGGCAGTCAGGGGAAACGTAGTTATTCTAATAGGAGTCTATTTCCTCGTTCAAACGGCACTCAATGTGCCTGATCGAGGACGAAACAAGTTCAGGCTTGGTTCATGGGAGCTAACACCTTTATGATATTATGCAACATGGCCACTAGCTCGTTCTCCTAAAACGGGCTTGTTTGGCCGTTATTCTATTACGGATCATAAATATTAAGTAATTTGGATAGTTACCCGGCTCATAGGGTCCACCCATCCATAGGATGGTGCCATCGGGGCATCCATCCACCCACTCACCAAATCATTTTGTTACCTGATTTGGTCGCGTCAGACTATGAAACATATAAAAATAGGTCCTTTAATTATTTCTCGTCACTGCTTCATTAAGATAGTTCTTCCAAAACAGTTGAAAACAAACACGGTCATAATATTATCACTTGATCATTACATTATTCACGTGCTCCCAGGCAACCCTCGCACACTAGCATGGGCGACATGGTTCCTGCGGTGGCAATTATTCCAGGAGGGGTCTAGAACTCTGAACATCATTGGTGAAGAATACTAAGTGGGTCCCTAGCTCCCTCATCCTCGATGTGGCAGTGATGTTTAAAACCAGAGCCTCCACTGAGTCCCACATGCCCCTTGAGGGGCATGTGCCCCTTAGCTGGCTTTTACTTGCACCACTTAAGTGCCCCTTGCCACACACCCGGAAGCAAGCAGCTCATCCACCTAGATATGGGTCCACTAACTCCGAGCATCTAGTGGGTTGTTCCCCCAAAGCGGAAGGATGGCTTTAGGGTAGACCGGCGACAACCGATCGATTGGTGACAACCAATCAAACCTCATAAGATCGGCGAGACAACCGATCGATTCGTATCAACCAGTCAAGCAAGAGAAAATACAATTCCATCACATTTATAGTAAACAAGAGAAAACAGTCTTTTCAACTTGAGATTACGATAAGACATTCTTTATTAAAGCATTTGCCATTGTTATATGCCCTTCTGGTTCTTTGTTTAGGCAAGTTTTTGTGTAGGATTTTTTGATCTTACTAGGTCGCGTGATGCAATGGTCTATGCAAAACTTAAAGAGCATTTCTTACCTGGAGGACGATATTGGTGGGCGGGCAGTGCCTGCACACGCGCATTGCTTGGTCGAGGAGAGACGTTGCTTGGTTCGGTAGAGATGTTGCTTGTTGGTCTCGCGATGTTACCTACATCCTTAACTCCGCATAATTACAACAACTCTGCTAAAAATTATGTGTGTGAGCTCTCCACCCAAGTGAGAATGTAGACATATATATAGATATACATCTCAAGGTCTAGAATCACCTTGAGGCTACTTGCATGCTCATTACAGTTTCCCTGTGTAGAGAACCAGCAAATTGTTTCGGCCATAACTTTTTGATAAAAACTGAGAATATAGTCATGTAGCCAGCCAAAAGAACCGGACTACATCTGGTCTACAAGACAGCGGCGTGGGGGTAGAATAGGTAAAAACATCTGTATACATATACATTTCCAAAGCATTATCCTAAGTTCATGCATTCGTATACATTTTTATATGATATGAACCGATTCTTTATTATCCCTGATCCTACCTTATGAATTCCTTATTCCATACTCCCATGTAATATGGTACTTCCATAATTGCCATGGAAAAATGTAAGGAGATCAATCCTTTATGCGATCTAACCTATGACAGCAAGATGCATAACCCTACTAGCATTGTCTCCTAGAATACATCTATTCATCATGTACATTACTTCACATGAATCTTGCACCAACAATCTGTTGAAAATACAAGTGAATAGGGAGTGTGTAGGAACAAGCTCTTAGATAGAGGCTGTAAAAGAGGAGATGTAATTGTGAAAGAACCTGTGAAAAGGTGAGAAGAATCTACTGGGAGAGAATAATGGGTAGCATGAGGGAATTTAGGAGTGTGGAGATATTCTGGGAGATATTCAGGGAAAAGAGAAGAGGTGGAGAGAATCAGGCAAAAGGTGGAGATATTCTGGGAGTGAATCATGGAGAAATCAATGGGATTTGATGCTTGATGTAAACTCTATAAATTGAGGCATAGCCCTAATGAGATTTTGCTGGTTTTTGAGTATCCATGCCTACATTAATCTATGTGCTAATTATTCACTAAATCATTTGCTAATCACTTTGTTAATGATGTTGATTCTAGTGTTTGATCCACCATAGCTCATCATTATGCTCAAATTTCAACATGGTATCAGAGCCATGCCTAGAATCAATCAGATTTATGAGCCCATTAGTTAATTAATTAGGATTAGTAGAAGATTAGAAAAAAATCAAATTTTTAGTGAGTTTTCACTTCTCCCCTTCACCCCCAGCCAGTGGAGGATCTCTAGCACCTTGCACACTCTAAATTAGGGCACAAGCTTCTAGCACATGGTAGCTAACTTCTTTGGCTACAAGCCCATCAAGAAAACACAGCAAACCGTCGGTGCTATCAGGAGAAATTGATGTTTTTTCCAGCGTAGTTTTTTCTGACAGTTTTGTAGATCTTGTGCTCATCAAGTCAACTTGCTTCAATTCCTCTTAGCCTCGGGGGTTTTCAAGCATTCTCTACAAGTTGGTGAAGATAGAATTCAATTTCATCAAGTCTACAGTGAGATCCAAGCTCTTCATCAAATCTGCAGGTGACTTTGGTAAAACAGAGATTAAGCTTTCAATATTTGGTCAAATCTTGTGTTTCTTGGCTTAATCCTCTACTAGACTCATTGCTATTGATGCCTTTGAAAGCATTTGAGCTCATTTGAAGTGGAAGGCACCAGATCTGGACTCCCTGCATACTCTGTTTTTTGCACACAAAACAGAGCATTAATTTGCTAATCAATGATTAATCAATGCTAATCACTGTATTTTGGTGCAATTGAGGGTTCAAATTAACCATTAGGTATTTGATACAGATCCCTATAACTTCAGATTTCAAATCGGAGTTGGTTTGATACTCCAACCATCCTATACAAATTGGTTACCCTCAATTTAATGTAATTTCTGGTGATTTTATGCTGATAAAATTGTTGTAATCATCTATTAAACACCAGATTGAGTTGTAAAAGGGTAGACACTGCCCTTGAATCTTGAAATTGGATCAAGAGTAAGACCCCCTTCACATCACCATGAGTTCAGCACAGGAAATAGCCAAATTTAATGGGAAATAGTTTTATACATGATGGCAGACAAAAACCATGTATTTGCTGATGAGGAAAAATCTGTGGGGATTAGTTGAAGGGAGAGATGAATGCCCAGAGAGAGGAGAAAATGAGTGGAAGAGCAGGAATGAAAAAGCATTGGGACTTATTGCACTCAGTTTAAATGATGAAATCATTCATCATATCACAGGGATACAGTGGGCAAAAGACATCCTTAATTCCGCATAATTACAACAACTATTTGCTTAAAATGATGTGTGTGAGGACTCCACCCAAGTGAGAATGAAGACATATATATAGATATACATCTTAAGGTCTAGAATCACCTTGAGGCTACTTGCCTGCTTCTTACAGTTTCCCTTTGTAGAGAACCAACAAATTGTTTCGGCCATAACTCTCTGATAAAAACTCAGAATATAGTCATGTAGCCGCCAAAAGAACCAGAATGCAATCTAGTATACAAGACAGCGGCGTGGGGGTAGAATAGGTAAAAACGTCTGTATATAGCCGCAAACGTGCCATCTTTAGAAATGCTTTGTTTTTCCATATTTTTAGTGTGCATGGACTCTAAATGTGTAAAAGTACTCTAAATGTGACCTTCTATCACCTAAATTCAAAATTCTATTTTTGGCCATGTTTCTCTCTTAATGGATCTATTCTTATCTTCTGATTTCTTTTCAGATTTTTGGAACTAATATTTTTACTCTATCACTTTCTCAATGTTTCTAGCCTTATAGTCTCTCTCGATGTGCACTCTCTTTCTTCTTGAAGCCTATATTAAAAGAGAATCAATACATGGCTTGGGAGGGATGTTACATTCTCTCCCCCCACTTAAAAGATTTGAGATGTCCTCATCTCAAGGTAATCTCTAAGTAAATCCTCCTTTCTCTCTCTCTCTCTCTCTCTCTCTCTCTCTCTCTCTCTCTCTCTCTCTCTCTCTCTCCCAAAGTGGTATCCCCACTAGGTAGAAACCTTGTTTTATCTAAACATTGTTCCTATTAAGAGTCCCTTCTCTCATATATCTACCTCATTTTGTTGAGCTTCTAGAATGCCTTCATTATTCTAAAGTTAAATGGCTTTACTATCATAAGTTCATGCATCCGTATACACTTTTATATGATATGAACCGATTCTTTACTATCCTTGATCCTACCTTATGAACTCCTTATTCCATACTCCCATGTAATATGGTACTTCCCAAATTGCCATGGAAAAACGTAAGGAGATCAATCCTTTATGCGATCTAACCTATGACAGCAAGATGCATAACCCTACTAGCATTGTCTCCTAGAATACCTCTATTCATCATGTACATTACTTCACATGAATCTTGAACCAAAAATCAACTTCTATTTACTCATAGAAACACTTGTTAAATTTGGCTATCTTTAACCCATCATATCTATAATCTATATCAAAATTTCTAACTCAATCTCTCATTTATAATCTTATCATAATCTCTATAATACTTCCTAACATAATCCCTATGCTAATCTCTAATATACTCCCTCTAACATATTCTTAATTAAACTTTAATTAAAGAATCAATGATCTCTAGCTTAATTCAAAATAATCATAACTTGGGCAACCACTTCCTAGTTTGGATATCCTAGGATCTTGGATTGATATAGGCATGCCCATCCTATTGGGTTTCCCCTTTCCATGATAGGGAAGAGAAGGGTCCTGGGTCAGTTAGGGAAATCTTTTCTCATGTGTTCATGTTGTTTACACTTGAAGAGTTTGTTCTCATGGAAAAGCTCATTGTGTTGTCTTTATTCTTGATATATAGGTGAGGGAGAGCTCTTCTTTCTAATCTTGTTTTCTGAAAGATTAGTCTTCCTTCTGATCTAGCCAGAGATGATCTTGATAGGAAAGGGTAATTTTCCTATCGATGACCTTGTCGTTGGCATCTATAATGTCTTCCTTCTTGAAAGCACCCGCCGATGCGATGTCTACGAGTGGAAGATCTACTCTCTAACCTTGTTATCCCTATTTCTTGACCTTGATTTTGCTCTAGCTCACGATTCCTCTTAGCTAGGGGTGGGGCTTGACATTTCTCTTGAATTATGGGACCTCTTCCTAATCAACATGGAAGGACTCACGTCCTTCTGGACACTTCACATATAAAAAACTTTATCATAGTCTCTGGCCATAATTATGGCTTCTGAAATGGAGGATGGCTTGGTAACTCTTGAGTAGGTTGATCAAGGGGGATCAAGCTTCCCCATGAATCGATGGGAAGAGTTACCTCATCCATCTTCTGTGGAGAGAGTTGGAGAAGGTTAACAAAAGTTTGGTGGTATTCCTCTAGGGTCTTCCTATCATGGGTTAGCTCCAAAAATTCATGAATTTTATCCTCTCAAAATCCTGGAGGACAAAACCTTTCACACAAAGATGTACCTTCATGGCATCCCATGACAACCGATCCTCGTTCTAGTGGTTAGATTGACAATAGTTCTTCCAACTAATCCTAGCATTTCTCGCGGTTGTTAAACAAGCAAGGGCGAACTTGTTTCTTTCACTGTATCCAGCTACATCAAAATACTCGTCCATGGACTCTATCCAAGCCTCTACTTCTTCTCCCAAATTCCATCGTTCACCTTTGAATGGCTCCGGTTGGGGGCTCCATGAAGGACTTCTTTTTAATGCCATAATCGAAGCTATCTTGGCGAGAAATTTTCTCTTGCCTAAAAAATATCTAACAAGTATCTGAGACTCGAACTCTCTTTCTTAAAGGAAAGGTCTTTACTTAGTTCAACTATATAAACTTCATGATATTTCCTATATGATATAATAAGTGCAACATTTAGCATGGTTAACTGCTGGGACATAAAATCAGCTCCTCCATAAAATCTGACCTCATATATTATAGGAAGAGGAATACTCTACTTAGATATTGCTCTAATAGGTCAAAGCAACAATTATTAGATATTTTCGACGATAGCTGACTAACTTTACTTATATCCTTGGTCATGGGCATGCTAATCTAGGATTTCCATCACAATAACGTCATGAAAGGTAAACTTTCAGCTTTCCCTTTGGTAATACTAGAGATTTTTGTTCAACTATTATTTTATTTTATTTTATTTTTGGTTCGCTAAGCCTCCTATTCTCGTCGGTCGGATAATAAAGATAAAAAGGATATCATACAAACTTCAAAAAAGGACCGAGGTTCATCCAGAAAACAATTCAAAATTTAATCTTCCCCTACCATCTACCATAAAGCTATCATCCACCACGAAAAGTTCAAAACTATCAAACACTTATCATAGCATCACATCTGAAGGCACTCAAGATTAATATGCATGAGAGTTTCATTTTTTTTGGTAGCATCCGAAGTTAGACCCACTTTTTTCCGAGATGGGGTCAGGAACCGGACGACCGTCTTAGTGTAAAGCATCTAGTGATGGCGTAGACTATTCAATTGAACCTATGTTGGTACTTTACATAGGTCTCTCTTTAATGGAGTTATAATTCTAATAACTTACAATATACAAATTAATGAGATATATCCTAGACATTTCTCTAAACAAAGTTTCATTCTATCCTTTTAGTCATTCAGTCACATTGGTTTCTTAATTAGATCACTCTATGTTTTTCCTCAAAAGGTTTCCTCCCCAATCTTTTTGACTGTACAAATATTTTGCGTGTGCATCCCCAAGATACAAGCACAATTTCACATGATGATTGTCTCAACATGCGAGGATATTCGAATCACTTCCATGGCTAGTAGAGATGTTTGATTCATCCTCATATGATAAACAATCACTTGTTTTTATCCTTTAATAGTTAACCTTTGAATAACAAATCCTAGGAACTAAGATCATTTTATGGATTATGGATAAAATAATGCATAAAAGTATATTTTTTATTACAAAAAGAGTTACTTTTATCATTATTGATTTCTATGCATAAAAGAATATTTTTTAATTATAAAAGTGTTACTTTTATCATAAATGAATTGTATGCATAAACATATGCATAAAAGATATTTTTTTATATTAAAAGTGTGATTTTCATCATCAATGGATTTTATGCATAAATTAGATGCATAAGAGAAATTCTTTTATTCTAAAAGTGTAATTCCTACAAAATTGGATTTATGCATGGAAAGATGCATAAAGAATTTATTTTAATCCAAAAGTGTTATTCTCATCAATTTTGATTTTATGCATAAATAGATGCATAAAGAATTTTATTTTTAATTCAAAAGAGTTATTCTTATGAATATTGATTTTATGCATAGAAAGATGCATAAAAGATTTATTTTTATTTCGAAAGTATTATTTTCATTGAAATTAAATTTATGCGTAGATAATGCATAAAAGATTTATTTTTATTTTGAAAGTGTTATTCTCATTAAAATGGAATTTATGCATAGTAAAATGCATAAAATATTTATTTTTATTTTGAAAGTGTTATTCTCATTAAAATGGAGTTTATGCATAGTAAAATGCATAAAAGATTTATTTTTATTTTGAAAGTGTTATTCTCATTAAAATGGAATTTATGCATAGTAAAATACATAAAAGATTTATTTTGATTTTGAAAGTGTTATTCTCATTAAAATGGAATTTATGTATAGTGAAATGCATAAAAGATTTTTTTTAATTCGAAAGTGTTATTTTCTTTAAAATTGAATTTATGCATAAACAGATGCATAAAAGGATTTTACAAAAGTGTTATTCCTACTAAAGTTGTTTTTATGCCTAATTAAATGCGTAAAGAATCTTTATATCATAAAATTAGAATTCTCTTACATTCTATAAATAGATGTGATGAGATGTGATAGGAAGTAGATAGATGTAAATGGATGGATGGAAGTGATATGAATAAGAAAATTGTAAATGGATGAATGGATGAAGATGTTTGTGAATGTGAATGTGAATGTGAATATGAATGTGGGATGTGGATGTGGATGTGTGAATGTAGATGTGGATATGGATGTATGAATGTGAATGTGGATGTAGATGTATGAATGTGGAATGTGGATATGGATGTATGAATGTGGAATGTGGATTGTGGATATGGATGTGAAAGTGGATGTATGAATGTAGATGTGGATGTGGATGTATGGATGTAGATATGGAATGTGGATGTGGATGTGGATGTACAAATGTAGATGTGGATGTGGATGTATAGATGTAGATATGGAATGTGGATGTGGATGTGAAAATGGATGTATGGATGTGGATGTGGATATGGATGTATGAATGTAGATGTGGATGTGGATCTGGCTATGGAAATGGAATGTGGATGTATGTGAATGTGAATGTGGATGTGGATGTGTGAATGTGAATATGGATGTGGATATGGATGTATGGATGTGGATGTATGAATGTGAATGCGAATATGAATGTATGATATAGATGTATGGATGTGTACATGGATGTGGTTGTATGGATGTGGATATGAATGTGGATGTATGGATGCGGATGCGGATGCGGATGTGGATGTTGGATGTATGGATGTGGATATCGATGTGGATGTACGAATGTGGATGTGTATGTGGATTAATAAATGCGAATATATATGTGAATGGATATGACGTCGATATGAGCGAATGGATGAGATGAGATGTCATGTGAATCAGAATGTGAATGAATAATATAAGATGTAAATGAAAAAGATGTAATGAGAAATGGATGTGATGAGATGTAATGTAATTTAAGAAAGATAAGAATAGATGTTATGTGATGAGATGTAATGTAATTTAAGAAAGATAAGAATGGATGTTATGTGAAGTGAGTGAATCTGATTTGATGGGATGGAAATTGTTGTATCTGGTTAAGAATGGATACGCATATGATTTGGAATTGGGTTAAGTAATATGGATTGATGTGGAATAATGTGGAAAGACGAGAGTTCATTATTGAAACTGCATTGTGACCTGTTCATAAATGACTGTTTTATGTCAAAAATACTGGGGAAGCATTTTGAAAGTCTTGTGATTGTTTGCGGTCATGGAGACCTACCTGATAAAGTTGCAACAGCTAACAGAGAGTCAACGGAGGACATTTTGCATAGCAAGGTCGGCCGGTCTCGGTTCGATTTAAATGGTGAGCTTCCGGTACGGTGGAGGAGGGACCAAGGAAGCGGCCTATGAGTGAAGCATTAGGTGACCTGCAAAGGATCCTAGAGGGTGCTGACCATACGCTGCTCAAGCTCTGGGCCGCTGAAGATACCCACGCGTGCATCGTGGAAGATATTGGAACAAGGAGTAAGAGTTGTTTTATGGAACTGGGCATGGATCTAGTTGACTGACATTGTTGGTCCTCAACGGATGAGTCCATGGCTCTTTGATATAGATCTGTTACCAGTTGATCTTGCTGATCTTCAACAGAGATTCCATCTTGATTTTTATAAGTGATTATATTGCCGGGTACTATGAGCTAGGAACTATTGAAAAGGCCCTTGAGTGGACAGGTAGTGAGCGCTTTGGTTGCCAGTGATGCCATAGGTACTCTGATGAAGGAATGATTGGAAATTAAGATTCAACCGGATATTTTTGGAGGAATGTGATCAGTGATACTATGGTTTCATTAAATGATCGTTTTAAAGATGGATAAATCTTTGAAAACAGCAATTTCATATTAGGTGTGTAAGTGGCATGACTGGTGTTAAATTTGCATGAATATCTGGCTAGGGGACCTGGGAACTCTTTTCCCTGGTACCCGGGACAAAACCTAACCAAATTTCCTAATTGGATCCCATCTTTACAATGGTTGGGCGGTTGGCTAACCCATGGGATTGCATGGGGTTAGGCTAGACTGATGGATCCGTAAATCGAGACTCAATTTTTGTTTAGTTCGATAGATGAAGTAAATCCCGGACAAAAATTGTTCTATGGAAAAAGGATCAATGGCTGTGTCTCTCGATGAGGAAAAAAGCATTGGTCTCTATGATCCAAGTGCAATCTGTCCCTTGATCTGATTATGGAACTTACGAGTTCGATCAGATCAGTTCAGTTAATTAAGGCTTTTGACTACGTTAGGAAAAAGTTATCCTGGCGGAATCGCCCGTGCTTTTCGGGCAAAGGAAGTTTTTTCGGGTTTGGTTTTGGAATCATTGATGGATTAGTCTCTTGTCCGGATATCCGTGGATGAGTGTAAGATTCCTCCCCCAACCCCTTTTTGATGTCTAGTATCTTCCCCTGTAATCAATTCCCTCTTTAGAAATATAAGAGATCTCGTCTCTACCTGTTTTGACTTAGAGAGAGAAAATATTCTAGAGAGAGAATATTCAGATTTTGAATATTTTTAGATAAAAAAATTTCTCATATTATTAAAATAAGTTCCCCTGAAACAGAAATTCAGAAAGAACTTTCCAATGTGCAATTAGAATTAATTGGAAATGGGTATAAAGGACCTTAGCCTAAGGGTCTAGATTTTCAGAAATCTTGGATTATGGTCCAATTAAGGTTCTTATGGACCAATAAGATCAATCCATGTGTGGGGAGGAGATAAATCCAATTTTGTAAAAGAAGATACCCAAAAAAATGAGTAAATGCTCACATAAGGCGAAGAGTTGAATATGTACAAGGTTTATTAATAAGAAATTATGAGTAATTTTAATAATATGAGATATTTTGGGTATAATGATTCCATTTTGACACATATGTAAGAAAGGGGAGTCCCTTCAATGCTCACATAAGGCGAAGAATTGAATATGTACAAGGTTTATTAGTAAGAAACTATGAGTGATATTAAAAATATGAGATATTTTGGGTATAATGACTCCATTTTGACACATATGTAAGGAAGGGGAGTCCCTTCAATTCTCACATAAGATGAAGAGTTGAATATGTACAAGGTTTATTAGTAAGAAACTATGAGCAATATTAAAAATATGAGATATTTTGAGTATAATGATTCCATTTTTGACACATATGTAAGGAAAGGGAGGGCCTTCAATGAGGCGCCTACTTCACATGGGCAAATTGAGTTTTTTATCATAAAAATTTGAGATATTTCATCTCTTCTCTCTCCTCATTCAAGTCTAGTTCCAAAAAGTTAGCTTAACTGACCTAAAAATGGTCAAAAATTGACCAAATTGACTTGGAGAATTCTAGAATCAGTTTGTTTAGTTAGGAGCTCAATTTTTCCTATAAATAGAAGCCTCCCCCTTGTTGAAAATAGATAGTCTTTAAGGCATTGTTACTCTATTTCACCCAAGCCAAGAACTATGAATTTATTAATAATTCATTAGTTTTTGACATTTTCCTCTTCCAAAGATTGGTTGGCAACTCTTGTCCAAACAAGAGTTGAACCCTCAAACCATCAAGCCAAAGGAAAGCTTTCAAAGTCATTAGTAAGTTGGTGATTCTTCTTTTCATTTATTTTATGATTTTTATGGCTTTAATGGTTCTTATGTTTTATGTCTTCTCTAAAAATGTTATACCTCATTACAAAAAGGTATTTCCCTCTCTTTTCTAACAAAACCAACCATTCTCTATCCTAGGTGAATGGTTAATTGATTAATGTCAAGTTTTTATAATGATTATTTTATTATAAAAGTGTTACTTTTAGCACAATTGAATTTCATGCATAGAGGTATGAATAAAAGATGAATATTTTATTATAAAAGTGTTACTTTTAGCATAATTGAATTTCATGCATAGAGGTATGCATAAAAGATGAATATTTTATTATAAAAGTGTTACTTTTAGCATAATTGAATTTCATAGAGGTATGAAAAAAAAATGATTATTTTATTATAAAATTATAAAGAAAAAAAATGATGATTATTTTATTATAAAAATATTACTTTTATCATATTGAATTTCATGCATAGAGGTGAAAAAAATAAATAAATTATTATTTTATTAAAAAAATGTTACAAAAAAATGATTATTTTATTGTAAAAGTGTTACTTTTATCACAATTGAATTTTATGCATAAGACTTGATGCATAAAAGATTGAATTTTAATTCAAAGTGTCATTCTCATTTAAAATGAATTTATGCATAGGAAGATGCATAAAAGATTGATTTTTATTTCGAAAGTGTTAGTCTCCTTAAATGGAATTTATGCATAATTAGATACGCAAAGAAATCCTATATCAATATAAGAATTCTCTTGTATTCTATAAATAGATATGAGAAGGGATAGGATGTGATAAGAGATGTGATAAGATACTTATGGGATGAGTTAGGATGTGATAAGATGAGTTAAGATGTGATAAGATACATATGGGATGAGTTAGGATGTGATAAGATGAGTTAAGATATCATAAGATGTGTATGGGAAGAGGTAAGAAGTGTATGTGATGGGATAAGATGTATATGAGATGAGTTAGGATGTGATAAGATGAGTTAGGATGTGATAAGAGGTGTATGAGATGTGATAAGAGGTGTATGGGATGTGATAAGATGCATATGAGATGAGTTAGGATGTGATAAGATGAGTTAAGATGTGATAAGATGTGTATGGGATGAGATAAGAAGTGTATGTGATGAGACAAGATGTATATGGGTTGTGATAGGGCAAGAATGGATGTGATGTAAAAGAATAGATGTAAAGGCGTATGGGGCTATATGAATGGGAATGTGAAAATGGATGTATGTATGTGGATGTGTGGATGTGGAAATGGGAGTGTGGATGTGAAAACGGATGTATACATGGAGATGTGGATGTATGCATGTAGATGTAGATGTATGGATGTGAATGAGAATGTGGATGTGGATGTATACTTGGAGATGTAGATGTATGCATGTAGATGTAGATGTATGGATGTGAATGAGAATGTGGATGTGGATGTATACATGGAGATACAGATGTATACATGTAGATGTAGGAGTATGGATGTGAATGAGAATGTGGATATGGATGTATACATGGAGATGCGGATGTATACATGTAGATGTAGGAGTATGGATGTGAATGAGAATGTGGATGTGGATGTATACATGGAGGTGTGGATGTATGCATGTAGATGTAGATGTAGATGTAGATGTGAATGTAAGTATGGATGTAGATGTAGGTGTGGATGTATGCATGTAGATGTAGATGTATGGATGTGAATGTAAATATGGATGTGGATGTATACTTGGAGATGTAGATGTATGCATGTAGATGTAGATGTATGGATGTGAATGAGAATGTGGATGTGGATGTATGCATGGAGATGCGGATGTATACATGTAGATGTAGGAGTATGGATGTGAATGAGAATGTTGATGTGGATGTACGAACATGGAGGTGAATGTAGAATAATGAACGTGAATGCGTATGGAAAATAATGTGTCGTCGATATGAGTAAATGGATGAAAATGAATACACATTGAATGTTAAGTAATGTGGATTAAGGAGGGATAATGTGGAAAGACGAGAGTTCGATATAGAAACTGTATTTTGTGATTGTTTGTAAATGACTGTTTTATGTCAAGAATGCTCGGGAAGCATTTTGACCGTCTTGTGGATTAAGATCATGGAGACCTAATTGATAAGCTGCAAAACTGCTGACGGAGAGTCAATGGAGGACGTCTCGCGTAGCAAGGTCGATCGAGGTCTTGACCAGTCTCGGTTCGATTAAAATGGTGAGCTTCCGGTACGGTGGATGAGGGACCAACGAAGCGGCCTATGAGTGAAGCGCTAGGTCACCTGCGAACGAAGGATCCTAGAGGGTGCTGACCATACGGTGCTCGGGCTCTGGGTCGCCTAGGATACCCACACGTGCATCGAGAAAGATATTGGAACAAGAGTAAGAATTGTTTTCTGAAACCGAGCATGGATCTGGTTGACTGACCTTGGTGGTCCTCAACGATGAGTCCATGGCTCTTTTATATGGGTCTGTTGGTTGATCTTGCTTATCTTCAACGAGGATTCCATTTTGATTTTATATGTGAAAATATTGTCGGGTACTATGAGCTAGGAACTATTGAAAAGGCCCCTGAGTGAATAGGTGGTGAGCATTCTGGTTACCAATGATGCTATAAGTACTGCGATGAATGAATGACTGGAAATAAGGATTCAACCAAAGACTTTGAGGATTGTCATCAGTGACATAATGGTTTTATTAAAGGATTGTTTTAAAGTCAGCTGATGCTGAGAAAAAGGCAATTTCATATTGGGTGTGTAAGTGGTGTGACTAGTTTTATGTTTGCATGAACTTCCAGCTAGGGGGCCTTGGAACTCTTTTCCTTGGTACCCGAGACAAAACCTAACCAAATTCCTAATTGGATCCCATCACTAGAGTGGTTGGGCGGTTGGCTAACCCATGGGATCGGATGGAGTAAGGCTGGATTGATGGATCCATAAATCGAGACTTAATTTTTGTTATTACAATAGATAAAGTAAATCCCGGATAGTAATTGTTCTATGGATAGGAATCAACGGCTGTGCCTCTTGATGGGAAAAAAAAGCGTTGATCCCAATGATCCAAGTGCAAGTTTCTTCCTTGATCCGATCGAGTATCTTTATAGGTGCAGTCGGATCAGCGTGATCAGTAATGATCTTGACTAAGTTAGAGTAAAAAGTTATCCTGGTGGAATCGCCCGTGCTTTCCGGGTAAGCGAAGTTTTTCCGGGTTCGGT
Organism: Cibotium barometz; assembly: GCF_041138505.1. Taxonomy (NCBI): domain Eukaryota; kingdom Viridiplantae; phylum Streptophyta; class Polypodiopsida; order Cyatheales; family Cibotiaceae; genus Cibotium; species Cibotium barometz. Next base: position 10,584,136 of record NC_141051.1, read on the forward strand.
TTTGGAAAAACCGACGGTTTAGTCTCTTGTCCGGATATCCGTGTGGACGAGGCCCCGAGTGTGGACCCTGCCCCGCGCAAGAAGTGCTACTTCCGCTGCTAGTACCTCGAATCCATTACGCGGTGGGGACAGGGATCTCACAACGAGGCCCCGAGTGTGGGACCCTGCCCTGTGAAAGAAGTGCTACTTCCGCCTGCTAGCACCCCAGAATTCATTGCATGGTGGGGACAGGGATCTTATAGTTGGTATGAGAGCCATTTGGCTAATGAGGATCAACCGGGAAGTCAAATATGTCAAAAATATATCAAGAAGCACTAAAAGGTTGTAATTGCGTGATAAAATTCATACAATTTGATATTTAAACTAAAATTTGTAAATTGGTAATTGGGTCTTCAGATAGAAGTACCCCAATTGTATGGAATCCATGACTTTCTTGAGGCCTAGACATGATGGTATTTACCTTATAGTTCCAAGAACCATGACTACCTGTATATACCGAGGGTATAACTGTAACTCTTTACTGGCAGTATATACGAGTAAATCTAAGACTTGAAATTAGAAGCATTAATGCTATCGAGTTGATGAATTCGAATGTGATTGATATGATTTTTAAATTCTAGTTGAGAACTGATGAGTTGATTTGGATTCTGATTGAAAAATGATGATCCCTGAAATTTGGTTGAAATATAATAAGCTGAGCAAAACCGCAATGACGATGAATGGGACGAGTTCCTGTGTGATGATGTTCATAACTGGAATGACGTTAATAACTTCAGCAAATCACTATGAGATTAGTGGATTGTGCCTGCAGATTACTACTAACTTTTGATCAGTGGATCAAGTTAAGGGTTGATAAATTAAAAATCTGAAAAATTAAAGCCCCCATGGAGGATTGTTTAGATAGAAAAATTCAGTCTGATGCACCATTATTGTGTTAAAGATATGAATGAGATAATTTTGAATGAATTGTTAACTGATAATGCGTTCTATATATCTTTATCCCTTGACTCTGTGGGGAGCTGACCTATTTAGAGAACCCCGAAATCAGTTTAATCAAAAATCGGATTGAATCATAAATAAAGAGACTTAACAAGAATTTTCGTATTGATAGGAACATGGATCGAGATTGTCGTGGTAGAAATATTAACCCCCAACTCGATGAAGAAGAGCTCGACCTAGATGTTCGTAAAACTCTTCATAGTTCGCAGCATGGACCTTTCAGGGGTGAAGGGGAAAACTTGGGCGAGGCTGTGGAGAAGTGGATCGAATCAATGGAAGAATACTTCGATGTCACCGGGTACAATGAGAGGAGCCAAATGATAGTGGAGACAGCTAGAGTGGCATGGAGAAATCACTGCGAGACAAACCGTCTCAACCGAAATACCCAAACCTGGACCGATCTCAAGGCTTACCTCAGAAAGAGGTTTTGTCCCCCATGCTTTCTTGAAATTAAGATGAATGAGTTCTTGGAACTAAAGTAGGAAAGCCGGACAATTGAAGAGTACCATCAGGCTTTTTCCCTTCTCCTTAAATATTCCCCTCAATTCGATGAAGAGCAGCTGATGGTCAGGTTCATTCGGGGAATGAACGAGCCATTGGATACTTTAGTCAAGAATGCCAAACCTATTTCCATGGCCGAAGTAGTTTGGATGGTGAAGGATTTTGCCAAAGCCTTTGATGTCAAAGTCCCGCCAAAGCTAGAACCATCACCTTTCAAAAGGTTTTTATTCCCAGAAGATGATTCCAACCTGCCTCCGCCTAAGAGATATCAGGGTCAAACCCAGGATATGGGAAGTTCCAGAATGGAAGAAATGTCCTTTTCTCGAAACTTAATCCCCTAGATTTCAACTTCAGAAGTTCCACCCTTGAACAAGAGAGTGAAATGCTATAACTTTCATGGGTTTGGACATCGTAGCATAGATTGCCCAACTCCTTTTGGATCAAGGTTTTCAGGCCAAGAAAATCAGGGATCAAGAATCCAGACTATAGCCCCTTTCGTCCTGAGTAATCAGGGTTCTATCTGCCAAAATCAGGAGACCCTCTATCTAGCCTACAGTTTCAACCCAAAGTAATGCAAGACATCCAACTTAGAATAGGGGAAGTCAAAGAGAGTTGTTCCCAAATCGGCCGTCCACTTCCAAGGCAGTAACGCTGGAAGTGATTTAAGAAGAAGAAGAAGATGAAAGAGATCATACTCCACCTACGAGATGAGGACATCTCGCGTTCTTTAAGTGGGGTAGAATGTAAGATTCCTCCCCTAGCCTCTCAGGATGTCCAGTATCTTCCCCTGTAGTCAAATCCCTCTTCAGAAATATAAAAGATCTTGTTTCTATCAGTTTTGACCTAGAGAGAGAAAATCTTCTAGAGAGTGGTAATTAAGTTTTTAAATATTTTTGGATGGAAAAATATCTCTTCTTATTAAAATAAGTTCCTTTGAAATAGAAGTTCAAAAAGGTTTCCAGAAGGTGCATTAGAAATTAAGTATAATCTGTTCAAGAGGCATTATCCTGAGGGTCAAGATTTTTTCAAAATGTTAAATTAAGGTTCCTATGGACCAATAAGATTCATCCAAATGTAGGGAGGAGATAAATGAAGAAATAAAAGGAAAATCTCCCAAAAATGAGTAAATACTCACATAAGATGAAGAGTTTGACTAAGGACAAGGTTAATAGTTAAAAAAGAAAGATATTTAGAAGTAATGATGCATTTTTGACACCTCAATATGGGGGAATTCCCCTCATGAAGGAGGCACCTATTGCACATGCTTGAATGAGTTTTAAACTCCCAAATAATGAGATATTTTTATCTCTCCTCTCTCCTTTTTCAACTAGATCCAAAAAGTGAGTAAAACTGACCTAAAAATGGTCAAAAATTGACCAAACTGATATGAAAAATTCTAGAATCAGTTGGCTTGGTTAGAAGCTCACTTTTTCCTATAAATAGAAGCCTTCTCCTTTGTTGAAACTCAATAGTGTTTTTATACTGTTACCTTGCCTCTCCCAAGTGCCAAAAACAGTGAATTTTACTCATAATTCATTAGTTTTTGACCTTCCCTCTTCTAAAAGATTGGTGGCCACTCTTGTTTACAAACAAGAGTAGAACCCTCAAACCATCAAGCCAAAGGAAATCTCTCAAATTACTTCTTCGTAAGTTGGAGATTCTTCTCTTTTCTATTCATTTTGTAATTTTTATGGTTTTTTATGATTTTTGTCTTCTCTAAAATGAAATGATGTTATGCCTCATTAAAAAAAGGCATTCCCCTCTCTTCTTTAGTAAATCCAACCATTCTTTAGTAAATCCAACCATTATTTATCCTAGATGATTGATTATTGGATAAAATCAAGTTTTTCATAATGTTTCTCTTAAATAAGTAGAAAATGTTTACATTAGAATGATTTAAATACTCTTGGTGAACTTCAAATTAATTTTAGTAAGTTAAAAATTGAAAAATGGTCAGCCATACAAAGGAGGTTATGGCAAAATTTTCTAAAAATTTGTGAAATAAATTTCATCTTTTATTAATCAAAAAGAGTAATCCCCATCGTTAAAGTATTCTAAAAGTGTCATTTTCATTCATACATAGATCAATGCGTATTGATTAATTTTTATAAAAGAATGATTTTCAATAGAATTAAATTCTATGAAAGATACTTATTGATAAATTTTCTATTATGAAAGTGTTACTTTCTTCATTATGGATTTTTATGCATAAAATAATGCATAAAGGTATAATTTTTATTACAAAAAGAGTTACTTTTATCATTATTGATTTCTATGCATAAAAGTATGCATGAAAGAATATTTTTTTATTATAAAAGTGTTACTTTCATCATAAATGAATTGTATGCATAAACATATGCATAAAAGATTTTTTATATATTAAAAGTGTGATTTTCATTCATAAATGGATTTTATGCATAAATTAGATGCATAAGAGAAATTCTTTTATTCTAAAAGTGTAATTCCTACTAAATTAGATTTATGCATGGAAAGATGCATAGAGAATTTATTTTAATCCAAAAGTGTTATTCTCATTAATTTTTATTTTATGCATAAATAGATGCATAAAGAATTTTATTTTTAATTCAAAAGAGTTATTCTTATCAATATTGATTTTATGCATAGAAAGATGCATAAAAGATTTATTTTTATTTCGAAAGTATTATTTTCATTGAAATTGAATTTATGCGTAGATAATGCATAAAAGATTTATTTCTATTTTGAAAGTGTTATTCTCATTAAAATGGAATTTATGCATAGTAAAATGCATAAAAGATTTATTTTTATTTTGAAAGTGTTATTCTCATTAAAATGGAATTTATGCATAGATAATGCATAAAAGATTTATTTTTATTTTGAAAGTGTTATTCTCATTAAAATGGAATTTATGCATATTAAAATGCATAAAAGATTTATTTTTATTTTGAAAGTGTTATTCTCATTAGAATGGAATTTATGCATAGTAAAATGCATAAAAGATTTATTTTTATTTTGAAAGTATTATTCTCACTAAAATGGAATTTATGTATAGTAAAATGCATAAAAGATTTATTTTTAATTCAAAAGTGTTATTTTCTTTAAAATTGAATTTATGCATAAACAGATGCATAAAAGGATTTTATGCATAATGAGATGCATAAAAGTGTTATTTTTTTTAAAATTGAATTTATGCATAAACAGATGCATAAAAGGATTTTTACAAAAGTGTTATTCCTACTAAAGTTATTTTTATGCCTAACTAAATGCGTAAAGAATCTTTATATCAAAAAATTAGAATTCTCTTACATTCTAAAAATAGATGTGATGAGATGTGATAGGAATCAGTTAGATGTAAATGGATGGATGGAAGTGATATGAATCAGAAAATTGTAAATGGATGAATGGATGAAGATGTTTGTGAATGTGAATGTGAATATGAATGTGGGATGTGGATGTGGATGTATGAATGTTGATGTGGATATAGATGTATGAATGTGAATGTGAATGTACATGTATGAATGTGGAATGTGGATATGGATGTATGAATGTGGAATGTGGATATGGATGTGGAAGTGGATGTATGAATGTAGATGTGGATGTGGATGTATGGATGTAGATATGGAATGTGGATGTGGATGTATGAATGTGGATGTGGATGTATGAATGTACATGTGGATGTGGATGTGGAAGTATGAATGCGGATGTGGAAATGGATGTATGGATGTGGATGTGGATATGGATGTATGAATGTAGATGTGGATGTGGATGTGGATATGGAAACGGAATGTGGATGTATGTGAATGTGAATGTGGATGTGGATGTGTGAATATGAATATGGATGTGGATATGGATGTATGGATGTGGATGTATGAATGTGAACGTGGATGTGAATGTATGATATAGATGTATGGATATGGATGTGGATGTATGGATGTGGATATGAATGTGGATGTATGGATGCGGATGTGGATGTGGATGTATGGATGTGGATATCGATGTGGATGTACGAATGTGGATGTGTATATGGATTAATAAATGCGAATATGTATGTGAATGGATATGACGTCGATATGAGCGAATGGATGAGATGAGATGTCATGTGAATCAGAATGTGAATTTATAATATAAGATGTGAATGAATGAGATGTAATGAGAAATGGATGTGATGAGATGTAATGTAATTTAAGAAAGATAAGAATGGATGTTATGTGATGAGATGTAATGTAATTTAAGAAAGATAAGAATGGATGTTATGTGAAGTGAGTGAATCTGATGTGATGGGATGGAAATTGTTGTATCTGGTTAAGAATGGATTCACATATGATTTGGAATTGGGTTAAGTAATATGGATTGATGTGGAATAATGTGGAAAGATGAGAGCTCATTACAGAAACTGTATTGTGACCTGTTTGTAAATGAGTGTTTTATGTCAAGAGAATGCTGGGGAAGCATTTTGACCGTCTTGTGATTATGGTTGTGGAGACCTACCTGATAAAGTTACAACAGCTAATGGAGAGTCAACGGAGGACGTCTCGCGTAGCAAGGTCGGCCGAGGTCTTGACCAGCCTCGGTTCGATTTAAATGGTGAACTTCCGGTACGGTGGATGAGGGACCAAGGAAGCGGCCTATGAGTGAAGCGCTAGGTTACCTGCTGCGAAGGATCCTAGAGGGTGCTGACCATACACTGCTCGAGCTCTGGGTCGCCGAAGATACCCACACGTGTGTCGTGGAAGATATTGGAACAAGGAGTAAGAGTTGTTTTCTGGAACCGGGCATGGATCTGGTTGACTAACGTTGCGGGTCCTCAACGGATGAGTCCATGGCTCTTTTATATGGATCTGTTGGTTGATCTTGCTGATCTTCAACGGAGATTCCATCTTGATTTTTATAAGTGATTATATTGCCGGGTTTTATGAGCTAGGAACTATTGACAGGTGGTGAGCGTTCTGATTACCAATGATGCCATAGATACTCCGATGAAGGAATGATTGAAAATTAAGATTCAATCGGCTATTTCTAGAGGAATGTGATCGGTGATACTATGGTTTTATTAAATAATTGTTTTAAAGATGGCTGAATCTTTGAAAAAGGTAATTTCATATTGGGTGTGTAAGTGGCATGACTGGTTGTAAATTTGCATGAATATCTAGCTAGGGGGCCTGGGAACTCTTTTCTCTGGTACACCCGGGACAAAACCTAACCAAATTTCCTAATTGAATCCCATCTTTACAGTGGTTGGATGGTTGGCTAACCCATGGGACTAGATGGGGTTATGCTAAACTGATGGATCCGTAAATCGAGACTCAATTTTTGTTTAGTTCGATAGATGAAGTAAATCCCAGACAAAAATTATTCTATGGAAAAAGGATCAATGGCTGTGCCTCTGGATGAGGAAAAAAGTGTTAGTCTCTATGATCCAAGTGCAATCTGTCCCTTGATCTGATTATGGAACTTACAAGTTCGGTCAGATCAGTTCACTTAATTAAGGCCCTTGACTACGTTAGGAAAAAGTTATCCTGGTGGAATCGCCCGTGCTTTCCGGGGAAAGGAAGTTTTTTCGGGTTCAGTTTTGGAAAAACCGACGGATTAGTCTCTTGTCCGGATATCTGTGAACAAGGCCCCGAGTGTAGGACCTTGCCCTGTGCAAGGTGCTACTTCCGCTGCTAGCACCCCAGAATTCGTTGCATGGTGGGGACAAGGATCTTACAGCTATCACCTAAATTCCAAATTCTGATTTTTGGTGATGTTTCTCTTAATGGATCTATTCTTATCTTCTCATTTCTTTTAAGATTTTTGGAACTAATATTTTTACTCTATCACTTTCTCAACATTTCTATCCTTATAGTCTCTCTCGATGTGCACTCTCTTTCTTCTTGAAACCTATATTAAAAGAGAACATGGCTTGGGGAGGATGTTACATTCTCTCCCCCACTTAAAAGATTCCAGATGTCCTCATCTCGAGGTAATCTCTAAGTAAATCCTCCTCTCTCTCTCTCTCTCTCTCTCTCTCTCTCTCTCTCTCTCTCCCCCAAAGTGGTATCCCCACTGGGTAGAAACCTTCTTTTATCTAAACATTGTTCCTACTAAGAGTCCCTTCTTTCATATATCTACCTCATTTTGTTGAGCTTCCAGAATGCCTTCATTATTCTAAAGTTAATTGGCTTTATTATCCTTAGTTCATGCATCCGTATACACTTTTATATGATATGAACCGATTCTTTATTATCCCTGATCCTACCTTATGAATTCCTTATTCCATACTCCCATGTAATATGGTACTTCCCAAATTGCCATGGAAAAACATAAGGAGATCAATTCTTTATGCGATCTAACCTATGACAGCAAGATGCATAACCATACTAGCATTGTCTCCTAGAATACCTCTATTCATCATGTACATTACTTCACATGAATCTTGCACCAACAAGCAACTTCTATTTACTCATAGAAACACTTGTTAAATTTGCTAATGTTTAACCCATCATATCTATAATCTATTTCAAAATTTCTAACTCAATCTCTCATTTATAATCTTATCATAATCTCTATAATACTTCCTAACATAATCCCTATGCTAATCTCTAGTATACTCCCTCTAACATATTCTTAATTAAACTTTAATTAAAGAATCAATGATCTCTAGCTTAATTCAAAACAATTATAACTTGGGCAACCACTTCCTAGTTTGGATATCCTAGGCTCTTGGATTGATATAGGCCTGCCCATCCTATTGGGTTTCCCCTTTCCATGATTGGGAAGAGAAGGGTCCTAGGTTAGTTAGGGAAATCTTTTCTCATGTGTTCATGTTGTTTACACTTGAAGCGTTTGTTCTCATGGAAAAGCTCATTGCGTTGTCTTTATTCTTGATATATAGGTGAGGGAGAGCTCCTCTTTCTAATCTCATTTTCTGAAAGATTGGTCTTCCTTCTGATCTAGCCGGGGATGATCTCGATAGGAAAGGGTGATTTTCCTATCGATGACCTTGTCGTTGGCATCTAAAACGTCTTCCTTCTTGAAAGGTCCCGATGCGATGTCTACGAGTCGGAGATTTACTCTCTAACCTTGTTATCCCTATTTCTTGACCTTGATTTTTCTCTAGCTCACGATTCCTCTTAGATAGCCAGGGGTGCCAGGGGTGGGCTTGACATTTCTCTTGAATTAGGGGACCTCTTCCTAATCATCATGGAAGGACTCACGTCCTTCTGGACACTTCCCATATAAAAAACTTTATCATAGTCTCTGGCCATAATTATGGCTTCTGAAATGGAGGATGGCTTGGTACTTCTTGACTAGGTTAGTCAAAGGCAGATCAAGCTTCCCCATGAATCGATGGAGAAGAGTTACCTCATCCATCTCTGGAGAAAATTGGAGAAGTTTAACAAAAGCTTGGGGGTATTCCTCTAGGGTCTTCCTTTCATGGGTTAGCTCCAAAAATTCATTCATTTTATCCTCCCAAAATCCTAAAGGACAAAACCTTTCACACAAAGATGTACCTTCATGGCATCCCATGACAACCGATCCTAGTTCTAGTGGTTAGATTGACAATAGTTCTTCCAACTAATACCAGCATTTCTCGCGCTTGTTAAAAAAGCAAGGGCAAACTTTTTTTTTCTTTTACTGTATCCAGCTACATCAAAATACTCATCCATGGACGCTATCCAAGCCTCTACTTCTTCTCCCAAATTCCTTCGTTCACCTTTGAATGGCTCCGGTTGGGGGCTCCATGAAGGACTTCTTTAATGCCATTATCGACAATACTTCTTGGCGACGATAAACTTTCTCTTGCCTAAAAAGTATCTAAGAAGTATCTCAGACTCGAACTGTCTTTCTTAAAGGAAAGGTGTTTACTTAGTTCGCCTATATAAACTTCATGATATTTCCTTTATGATATAATAAGTGCAACACTTAACATGGTTAACTACTGGGACACAAAATCAGCTCCTCCATAAAATATGACCTCATATATTATAGGAAGAGGATTACTCTACTTAGATATTGCTCTAATAGGCCGAAGCAACAATTATTTGATATTTTTGACGATAGCTGACTAACTTTACTTATATCCTTGGTCATGGGCATGCTAATCTAGGATTTCCATCACAATAACATCATGAAATGGTAAACTTTCAGGTTTCCCTTTGGTAATACTAGAGCTTTTCGTTATTTTATTTTATTTTATTTTATTTTTGGTTTGCTGAGCCTCCTATTCTCGTCGGTCAGATAATAAAGATAAAAAGGAAATCATACAAACTTCAAAAAAGGACCGAGGCTCATCCAGAAAACAATTCAAAATTTAATCTACCATAAAGCTATCATCCACCACGAAAGCTACCGTAAAGCTATTATCCACCACGAAAAGTTCAAAACTATCAAACACTTATCATAGCATCACATCTGAAGGCATGCAAGATTAATACGCATGAGAGTTGCATTTTTTTTGGTAGCATCCGAAGTTAGACCCACGTTTTTCCGAGATGGGGTCACGAAGGTGTCAGGAATCGGAGGACCGTCTTAGTGTAAAGCATCTAGTGATGGCATTCACACGAAGACTATTCAATTGAGCCTATGTTGGTACTTTACATAGGTCTCTCTTTAATGGAGTTATAATCCTAATAACTTACAATATACAAATTAATGAGGTATATCCTAGACAGTTCTCTAAATAAAGTTTCCATCTATCCTTCTAGTCATTCAGTCACATTGGTTTCTTAATTAGATCACCCTATGTTTCTCCTCAAAAGGTTTCCTCCCCAATCTTTTTTACTGTACAAATATTTCGCGTGTGCACCCCCAAGATACAAGCACAATTTCACATGATGATTGTCTTAACATGCGAGGATATTCGAATCACTTCATGGGAGCTAACGCCTTTATGATATTATGCGGCATGGCCACTAGCTTGTTCTCCTAAAACGGGCTTGTTTGGGCGTTATTCTATTATGGATCGTAAATAATAAGTATTTTGGATAATTACCCGGCTCATCAGATCCACCCATCCATAGGATGGTGCCATCGAGGCATCCATCCACCCACTCACCCAATCATTTTGTTACCTGATTTGGTCCCGTCACACTGTGAAACATATAAAAAAAGGTCCTTTAATTATTTCCCGTCATTGATTCATTAAGATAGTTCTTCCAAAACAGTTGAAAACAAACACGGTCATAATGTTATCACTTGCTTATTACATTATTCACGTGCTCCCAGGCAACCCTCGCACACCAGCATGGGCGACATTGTTCCTACGGCGGTGGCAATTATTCCTGGAGGGTATAGAACTCCGAACATCACTCACCTGCTTGGTGAAGAATACTAAGTGGGTCCCCAGCTCCCTCATCCTTGATGTGGCATGATGATGTTTAAAAGTCAGTGCCTCCACTGAGTCCCACATGCCCCCTCGAGGGGCTTGTGCCCCTTAGCTCACTTTTACTTGCACCACTTAAGTGCCCCTCGCACACACCCGGAAAAGCAAGCAGCTCATCCACCTAGATATGGGTCCACCAACTCCGAGCATCTAGTGGGTTGTTCCCCCAAAGCGAGAGGATAGCTTTAGGGTAGACCGACGACAACAGATCGATTGGTGAAAACCAATCAAACCTCAAAAGATCGGCGAGACAACCAATCGATTGGTAACAACCAGTCAAGTAAGAAAAAATACAATTCCATCACATTCACAGTAAACAAGAGAAAATAATCTTTTCAACTTGAGATTACGACGATAAGATATTCTTTATTAAAGCATTTGCCATTGTTATATGCCCTTCTGGTTCTTTTCTTAGGCAAGTTTTTGTGTAGGATTTCCCAATCTTACTAGGTCGCGTGATGCAATGGTCTATGCAAAACTTAAAGAGCGTTTCTTACCTGGATGATATATTGATGGGCGATGGCAGTGCCTGCACACAACGTGCGGTGGTGCTTGGTCCGGGAAAGACGTTGCTTGGTTCGGTGGAGATATTGCTTGGTCACACGATGTTACCCACATCCTTAACTCCGAATAATTACAACTCTTTGCTAAAAATGATGTGTGTGAGGACTCCACCCAAGTGAGAATAAAGACATATATATAGATATACATCTCAAGGTCTAGAATCACCTTGAGGCAACTTGCTTGCTCCTTACAGTTTCCCTGTGTAGAGAACCAGCAAATTGTTTCGGCCATAACTGTCTAATAAAAACTCAAAATATAGTCATGTAGCCAGCCAAAAGAATCAGAACGCAATCTCGTCTACAAGAGAGCGGCATGGGGGTAGAATAGGTAAAAACATTTGTATATAGCTGCAAACGTGCCATCTTTAGAAATGCTTTGCTTTTCCATATTTTTAGTGTGCATGGACTCTAAATGTGTAAAAGTACTCTAAATATGACCTGCTATCACCTAAATTTGAAATTCTATTTTTGGCGATGTTTCTCTCTTAATGGATCTAGTCTTATCGTCTCATTTCTTTTCAGATTTCTGGAACTAATATTTTTACTCTATCACTTTCTCAATGTTTCTAGCCTTCTTATAGTCTCTCTCTCGATGTGCACCCTCTTTCTTTTTGTAACCTATATTAAAAGAGAATCGTTACATGGCTTGGGAGGGATGTTACATTCTCTCCCCCACTTAAAAGATTTGAGATGTCCTCATCTCGAGGTAATCTCGAAGTAAATCCTCCTCTCTCTCTCTCTCTCTCTCTCTCTCTCTCTCTCCCAAAGTGGTATCCCCATTGGGTAGAAACCTTCTTTTATCTAAACATTGTTCCTACTAAGAGTCCCTTCTTTCATATATCTACCTCATTTTGTTGAGCTTCCAGAATGCCTCACTCTATCCAAGCCTCGACTTCTTCTTTCAAATTCCTTTGTTCACCTTTGAATGGCTCTGGTTGGGGGCTCCATGAAGGACTTCTTGAGTGCCATTATCAAAGGTTTATGGCGAGAAACTTTCTCTTGCCTAAAAAATATCTAAGAAGTATCTCAGACTCGAACTCTCTTTCTTAAAGGAAAGGTCTTTACTTAGTTTGCCTATATAAACTTCATGATATTTCCTATATGATATAATAAGTGCAACACTTAACATGGTTAACTACTAGGACATAAAATCAACTCCTCCATAAAATCTGACCTCATATATTATAGGAAGAGGAATACTCTACTTAGATATTGCTTTAATAGGCCGAAGCAACAATTATTCAGTATTTTCGATGACAGACTAACTTTACTTATATCCTTGGTCATGGGCATGCTAATGTAGGATCTCCATCACAATAACATCATGAAAGGGTACTAGAGATTTTCGTTCAACTATTATTTTATTTTATTTTATTTTTCGTTCAACTATTATTTTATTTTATTTTTCACTAAGCCTCCTATTCTCATCGGTCGGATAATAAAGATAAAAAGGAAATCATACAAACTTCAAAAAAGACAGAGGTTCATCCAGAAAACAATTCAAAATTTAATCTTCCCCTACTATCTACCGTAAAGCTATCATCCACCATGAAAAGTTCAAAACTATAAACACTTATCATAGCACCACATCGAAGGCACTCAAGATTAATACGCATGAGAGTAGTCAGGGGAAATGTAATTATTCTAATAGGAATCTATTTCTCCGATCAAACGACACTCAATGTGCATGATCGAGGATGGAACAAGTTCACGCTTGGTTCATGGCAGCTTACGCCTTTATGATATTATGCGGCACGGCCACTAGCTCGTTCTCCTAAAACGGGCTTGTTTGGGCGTTACTCTATTACGGATCATAAATAATAAGTATTTTGGATGGTTACCCGGCTCATGAATCGGGTCAACCCATCCATAGGATGGTGCCATCGGGGCATCCATCCACCCACTCACCCAATCATTTTGTTACCTGATTTGGTCCCGTCACACTATGAAACATAAAAACAGGTCCTTTAATTATTTCCCGTCACTGATTCATTAAGACAGTTCTTCCAAAACAGCTGAAAACAAACACGGTCATAATGTTATCACTTGCTCATTACATTATTCACGTGCTCCCAGGCAACCCTCACACACCAGCATGGGCGACATGGTTCTTGCAGTGGTAATTATTCCTCGAGGGGTATAGAACTCCGAACGTCACTCACCCGCTTGGTGAAGAATACGAAGTGGGTCCCCAGGTCCCTCATCCTCCGATGTGGCGGTGATGTTTAAAACTCAGAGCCTCCAGTGAGTCCCACATGCCCCCTCGAGGGGCATGTGCCCCTTAGCTGGCTTCTACTTGCACCACTTAAGTGCCCCTCGCACACACCCAGAATAGCAAGCAGCTCATCCACCTAGATATGGGTCCACCAACCCCGAGCATCTAGTGGGTTGTTCCCCCAAAGCGGGAGGATAGTTTTTGGGTAGACCAGCAACAACCGATTGATTGGTGACAACAAATCAAACCTCATAAGATCGACGAGACAACCGATCAATTGGTGACAACCAGTCAAGCAAGACAAAATACAATTCCATCACATTCACAGTAAACAAGAGAAAATAGTCTTTTCAACTTGAGATTATGATGACATTCTTTATTAAAGCATTTGCCATTGTTATATGCCCTTTTGGTTCTTTTTTTAGGCAAGTTTTTGTGTAGGATTTCCCGATCTTACTAGGTCGCATGATGCAATGGTCTATGCAAAACTTAAAGAGCGTTTCTTACCTGGACGATATTGATGGGCGGTGATAGTGCCTGCACGGCAGCGCTGCTTGGTCCGGGACAGACGTTGCTTGGTCCGGGGGACAGACGTTGCTTGGTCCGGGACAGATGTTGCTTGGTTTGACGGAGATGTTGCTTGGTCCTTTGGATGTTACCCACATCCTTAACTCCGCATATTTACAACAAATCTTTGCTAAAAATGATGTATGTGAGGACTCCACCCAAGTGAGAATGAAGACATATATATAGATATACATCTCAAGGTCTAGAATCACCTTGAGGCTACTTGCCTGCTCCTCAGTCTCCCTGTGTAGAGAACTAGGAAATTGTTTCAGTCATAACTCTCTGATAAGAACTCAGAATATATTCATGTAGCCAGCCAAATGAACCGGAATGCATCTGGTCTACAAGACAACGGCGTGGGGGTAGAATAGGTAAAAACATTTGTATAAAGCCGCAAACGTGCCATCTTTAGAAATGCTTTGCTTTTCCATATTTTTAGTGTGCATGGACTCTAAATGTGTAAAAGTACTCTAAATATGACCTGATATCACCTAAATTCAAAATTCTATTTTTGGCGATGTTTCTCTCTTAATGGATCTATTCTTATCTACTCATTTCTTTTCAGATTTTTGGAACTAATATTTTTACTCTATCACTTTCTCAATGTTTCTAGCCTTATAGTCTCTCTCTCGATGTGCACCCTCTTTCTTCTTGAAACCTATATTAAAAGAGAATCGTTACATGGCTTGGGAGGGATGTTACATTCTCTCCCCCACTTAAAATATTCGAGATGTCCTCATCTCGAGGTAATCTCTAAGTAAATCCTCCTCTCTCTCTCTCTCTCTCTCTCTCTCTCTCTCTCCCCCAAAGTTATTTCCTAGTGGGTAAAAACCTTCTTTTATCTAAACATTGTTCCTACTAAGAGTCCCTTCTTTCATATATGTACCTCATTTTGTTGAGTGTCCAAAATGCCTTCATTATTCTAAAGTTAATTGGCTTTATTATCCTAAGTTCATGCATCCGTATACACTTTTATATGATATGAACCGATTCTTTATTATCCCTGATCCTACCTTATGAATTCCTTACTCCTCCATACTCCCATGTAATATGGTACTTCCCAAATTGCCATGGAAAAATGTAAGGAGATCAATCCTTTATGCGATCTAACCTATGACGGCAAGATGCATAACCCTACTAGCATTGTCTCCTAGAATACCTCTATTCATCATGTACATTACTTCACATGAATCTTGCACCAACAATCAACTTCTATTTACTCATAGAAACACTTGTTACATAATCTGTATAACACTTCCTAACATAATCCCTATGCTAATCTCTAGTATACTCCCTCTAACATATTCTTAATTGAACTTTAATTAAAGAGTCAATGATCTCTAGCTTAATTCAAAACAATCATAATCTGGGCAACCACTTCCTAGTTTGGATATCCTAGGCTCTTGGATTGATATAGGCCCGCCCATCCTATTGGGTTTTCCCTTTCCATGATTGGGAAGAGAAGGGTCCTGGGTCAATTAGGAAAATCTTTTCTCATGTGTTCATGTTGTTTACACTTGAAGCGTTTGTTCTCATGGAAAAGCTTATTGCGTTGTCTTTATTCTTGATATATAGGTGAGGGAGAGCTCTTCTTTCTAATCTTGTTTTCTGAAAGATTGGTCTTTCTTCTGATCTAGTCGGGGATGATCTCGATAGGAAAGGGTAATTTTCCTATCGATGACCTTGTCGTTGGCATCTAAAACGTCTTCCTTCTTGAAAGGTCCCGATGCGATGTCTACGAGTTAGAGATCTACTCTCTAACCTTGTTATCCCTATTTCTTGACCTTGATTTTGCTCTAGCTCACGATTCCTCTTAGCCAGGAGTGGGCTTGACATTTCTCTTGAATTAGGGGACCTCTTCCTGATTAACATGGAAGGACTCATGTCCTTCTAGACACTTCCCATATAAAAACTTTATCATAGTCTCTGGCCATAATTATGGCTTCTAAAATGGAGGATGGCTTGGTAATTCTTAACTAGGTTAGTCAAAGGCGGATCAAGCTTCCCCATGAATCGATGGAGAAGAGTTACCTCATCCATCTCTGGAAAAAATTTAAGAAGTTTAACAAAAGTTTGGTGGTATTCCTCTAGGGTCTTCCTTTCATGGGTTAGCTCCAAAAATTCATTCATTTTATCCTCCCAAAATCCTGGAGGACAAAACCTTTCACACGAAGATGTACCTTCATGGCATCCTGTAACATACCCATCTTCACTAATAAAGAAATATCCATGTAATAGATAAATTTATGAGTTTTTATGGTATAAAAATCAATGATTTTATTATTTGAGTCATTTCTACTTAAAATCTTTGAATTTTGAGCCCAAATTTGGAATTTGCGCACGATTTTACCCTAAGTTAGGATTTTACAGCATCCAAAACGGACACTGGATCAAGCTTATATGCAAATTTTAGTCATTTTAGTTAAAAAGCGACGACCTTTAAACCTTAATAAATGCACAACTGGGCGTTCGATTGACGAACGGTCTGAACTCCAATGACCAGGAGAACCTCTCAGATAAAAAAAATAAATTTGCCCCTCGAGACGGTCCTGCACACAAATCGAGGCGGACGCCCCAAATTTGGGGATCCTACCCCAAGATTTAGACCGTATACACTTACCAGGGCGCCTGTACGATGGTTGCACAAGAACCAAAGGACGGCCGTCCATTGTGTGGTCCACATGTATCCCTACGTGGACACCCATGCTGCCCCCCGGACCAGATAAGGTACATGCGTACCACTCCTTTCCCTGATAACCGACACCGTACCTTTTCCCTAGACCCATGCAGGCCACTGATCCATAGCCTTTGCTGGTACACCGTCCTTTCATCCTTGCTTTGTGCAGTGCCCGTACCCGTACCCCACAATTATATAAACCCCCGGGGTGCTCCACCGGGGTGCTCCACAAGCGAGATGCATTTCTACGCAGCGTATGCCCTGTTGTACCACCGTCTGTCCCTGTGCAGTGTAATTACTGTAGTATAGCCGCCCCTTGTAGCCACCCCTCTCACAGCCCCATTTACCTGTTTTCAGATAAGGTAATTTTCCTCTATCCCCCTCTTGCTAGGAGGCAGTGTTGTTAACTCTTCTCCCCCGCCCCCCCACCGTGTGAAGAGACTTAGAGCAGCCCTCAGCCCTTCTCCCCTTTAGCAAAACGTTTTTGTCTTAAGGACATCTCACAATCCCCCCCCATTTGCGTAGACTTTAATAAGAGGTTTTTGCCTTAAGAAAGGATTCATACGCTATAGTCTTTTGCTCATACGATGAGCAAACGATCTCAGAATTGAGATCCGACTGAAGCGTTACGACTGCGAGAGCGAGCCCTACAAGACGACGTCCAAGATGGCCCCTTCTCGAAAACGTCAAAATATTGCCTCGAGAGGAGTGCGCAACAACGAGATTAGAGAAGATGCTCCCGATGCGACTCCACCAACCCTCCCTTTCCAAGCTCCTCAAGGAAATGGTGGCCAGGTTAGAAGAGTTTTTTTTAAATATTAGTGCAAATAAATGTGTATCTTTTTCTTTTAAAATAATGACATAAAATTGCATGAAGTTACAAATTGTGTGATGCTGTATTCGATAAATTGCATTGAAATTGTTATCTTTAAAGAGTGCAAGTTTTACCTGGCTTCAACGCTAACTCCGTTCCGTGCTTGTGTAGCTGGGCAGTGTCATTAGCAAAGCCCGAGAATGGCCCAAGGTATCCCTCATACCATTGGGAGAATAAGGTTCGCCGATTGAGGCGAGAGATTATGATGCTACCTAGTTCTGACGGCCTAGGCTAGTGCGGTAAATAAGTCCACCCTAGTGTGCAGACATCCCTCTGAGGGGCAGGAGGATCGAGCGATGGAGCATGAGAGGGCGACAGGCCGGCTTGAGTCCTCGCCCAGCAGGCCGACGATGAGGTGTATGGTCCCGTAGGGTTTTGCCCAGCATGTAGAGACTGGAAGGCCGAATTCTAGATCATTGGCAGTATAAAGAAAAAGAATAAGAGAGCCGGTTTGGCTTGTATAGAATTTATTCATGTATAAATTTTATATATATATATCTTGTCTTTGGCATGATTGTATTGTGTAAAAAGGCTGTTTTAACAAACCTAGTGAAAAGGGTCTTAATTAAGGAACACGTTTATTTATGTCAACTAGTGTGGTAGGATTAATTAGAAAATAAATTGATGCGTGAGTAGGGTGGAAAGTGGGAGGATGGAATGCCCCGATGGCACCATCCTACGGACGGGTGGACCCGATTAGTTGGGTAGCTTTACAACAGATTAAGTGAAAGCCCTACGCTAGATAAATAGGTTCTTGGGCAACTGTGCCTTGCAATGGATGAGGAAAAAAGTGTTACCTCTAGAAATCAAGTCTAGTAGTTGCCCAATTTATGATCAATTACCCTATGGGTGATTTGATTTTTATAAGATCACGCTTTCCCTGGGGGATAGGACTAGGTCTTACCTATGGATCGTATCCTTGAATCTCTACATGGTCAAGGTGTCGATAAATAGGAAATTTTCTCCAAGTTAAGACTTAGTGAACTATCTTAAGTGTTTCTCCTATTTTAGAAGGGGGGAACCTTACAATTGGTATCAGAGCCGATCTTAGCTCCCAGGAATTGCCATTTAAGGATTGTTTTGCAATGCGTGTTTTACATAACATAATGCTAATTAATAAAAACATCCTACTAAAACAAACAAGTTAAATTGATGTTTGAATGATTGTAGGAAGAGAAAGATTCCTACTCGAAGTTTCTAGTTTTCCAATGCATCTTCGAGACTGCTAGTCACTCCTCAAATTTCGAGTTCCATGACACCATGGTGCAGATACTAGAGAAGATGTCCCTCCCTCATTTCTCTCATATTGAAAGAGGATGGGGTAGAGATTTTTGGAGTCATGGGTCGAGATATTTCTTCATCCGAGCAGATCGAATTGGGAACCTTACCACCGACCTAAAGCGGATTCGTTGGATTAAAAAGTTGAAGATGATCCGTTTATTTTGGTTCATCTTGGTACCCCTAGGGCCGACACCTTTGTGACTATAGATGGGATTTGCATACCTTAGGATTGCTGGGTGTATGACCAAGTGATGCAGATCTTACCTTGATAGAGTAGCTATGTTGGGACCTACCCCAATCTAGAGTCTACCACCCTTACCATTAGTTTTTAGAACTATCTTAGAAACTACAACAACAGAACCCCCATATTTCACCTATGTGGACCGCTCTACCCTTGTGTCATAGTCAAGCTTAGGAATTTCCCTTGATGGTGACAAATAAGACTAAATATATGTCTCAAATCTTTGTAATAAAATTCATCCTTGTAAATATTTAGAAATAAAATGATTTCAATGTTTTACTCTCCAAAAATAAACGTTGTGCAAATATGAATCTTGTAATCTTAAAATTGTTTTTACAATGATGGCCAGGACGATCACCCTCCACTTCCCGATGCGCTTTACACTGATACCCAGGAGAAGAAGCTCCTACTCAAGCAAATGCAACCTCCCTTTGAAGGAGAAGGCTCAAAGGTTGAGAAGGATGCTAAAGTCTGGATTGAGGCGATGGACGATTATTTCTCTGCCGCGCCGGTACTGGAGTAGCAAATCAGTCTATGCTTGCACGATTTCGCCTCATCGGAGATGCTAAACTCTGGTGGAAACAGTGGTGCTGTGAGTGACAAGGAAGTCACCGAGCATTCTCAAACATGGGAAGACATCAAGTAGGCAGTGAAGGAAAGATATCTTCCCCCATCCCATGAATCCATAAAGATGAATGAGTTTTTTAGTCTTAGGCAGTGCAGCTTAACTCTTGAGGACTACTATTCCAAATTTATCACTCTTCGGAAGTATGCCCCAGCTATGACTACTTCCCAACAGCAAGTGGCTCGTTTATGCCAAGGGCTAAATGAACCCTTAGATTCCCGCCTTGAAGCAATGAGGCCAAGCACATTACAGGATGCTCTCATACGAGCAAAGGCCCTTGTGAAAGAAATGAGGACTAACAAACCTAAGCATCAAAAGAGATCTTACCCTAAGGCAAATCCTAAAGATCAACCCTACAAGAAACCCCAACAAAATTTCCCCTTTTACAATAGAGGGCAACAAGGCAACTCTTTTGTCCCCCGCTCGTACGCTGCTTCTTTCGAAGAAGGCCCTCTATGTTTTGAGTGCAATGAGCCGGGACACTTTAGAGCCAACTGTCCCAAGATGGCAACATCATTTCCCCAAGGTAGAAGAGGAAATCAAGGCTGTGGAACCCCTATCCACCAAGGTGCAAGAGACGATGGACGTGGCAGAGGCCACGGAGGAGCAGTTGCTAGGACCGCTTGTAGTGTAAGTGAAGAACCGACCTTGGAAATGGTTGAAGAAGAGCATGCCACCGTCCATGCGGTAGTAGAGCAACACCAAGGTCGGAATAAACAATTTGGTGTAATCCAAACCCAAGCCACTCATCACGGTAAGCCATTTCAGCTTTTGATTGATTGTGGCAGTACCCATTCATTTCTTTCTCCTAGGTGTTTGCAAAAATTAAACTTGAGTCAAAAAACAGCTAGAAGAATGACTGTAGAGTTAGCCAGTGGAAAAGAAGTAGTATCTCGCCACTATATAGGAAACCTTGATTTTGAGCTGGGTAATGAGCAAACTCATGGCCACTTTAGAGTCTTGCCATTAGGAATTTATGATGGAATCCTTGGGATGGATTGGTTAATTGCAAACAAAGCTAACATTCATTGTAACCAGGGGAGTATCGCTTTTGAAAATGAGTATGGCCAAGTAATGTCTGTTTAGGGGGATAACAGGAAAACCTAAATCTAGGGTAGTCAAGGCAAAACATCTTCTCAAGGGAACACATAAGGGTCAGCAAGTTTTCTTAGTCAAGCTCAACAAAGCCATTGAACCTAGTATGGAGATAGAACCCTCTTGGCTCCAAGAATTCTCTAACATCTTCTGTGTGACAAGCTTACAGGGCTACCGCCTCCTCAAGAAGTCGATCATGAAATCGAGGTGATCCCTAGAGCTCAGCCCATCTCAAAAATGCCCTATAAAATGTCTCTTCCTAAAGCCATTGAACTTAAAGAGCAACTTTCCCAACTCATTGAGCAAGGATTCGTACGCCCCAGTACCTCCCCTTGGGGGGCACCTGTTCTTTTCCAAAAAAAGAAGGACGGAACTCTCCGCCTCTACATAGATTATTGAGGGCTAAATCAAGTCACTGTCAAGAATAAGTATCCCATCCCTCGCATCGACAAACTTCTTGACAGGCTTCATGGAGCCACAGTCTTCTCAAAAATAGATTTAAGGTCTGGTTACTATCAGATCAAAGTCAAGGAAGCAGATATACCCAAGACAGCCTTCAATACCCGTTATGGCCACTATGAGTTTACTGTAATGTCATTCGGGTTAACCAATGCTCCTGCAACCTTCAACCTAATGCAAGATATATTATGTCCTTACTTGGATGAATTTGTGCTTGTTTTCTTTGATGACATTTTAATCTACTCCAAATCAATGGAAGAGCATGAGTAGCATGTGCGTAGAGTTCTGCAATTGTTGCGTAGACACAAACTCTATGCCAAGAAGAGCAAATGTACCTTCTTTACTCATCAAATTGAGTATCTTGGATTCATCGTCTCCAAAGATGGCATTTCAGTAGACCCCGCCAAGGTCAACGATATTCTGGAGTGGCCACCTCCCAAATCAGTTCGTGAAGTTCGTGGGTTTTTGGGAATCACGGGATGGTATAGGATTTTTATCAAAGATTATGCCTTGGTAGCTGCACCTTTGACAGATCTTCTTAAGAAGGATTGCAAAATAGTGTGGCTACCAATCCATCAAAACAGTTTTGATCAGCTCAAGGTCATTATTACTTCTGTCCCAGTCCTGAAACTTCTTGATTTCGTCAGGGAATTTGAAGTGGTTTTACTAATGCTAGTAGTCTAGCACTTGGTGGTGTCTTAGGCCAAGAAGGAATACCAGTCACTTATACTTCCCGCAAGCTGAAGAAATATGAAGAAAATTATGCCACCATGATTTGGAGCTCTTAGCAGTTGTTCATTGCCTCCAATTATGGAGACATTATCTCTTGGGGGGTAAATTCCAGCTTGTAACTGACCACAAAAGTCTAAAGTTGATCTTCACCCAACCTTACCTCAACATGCGGCAAAGGAGATGGATTGAAATTCTACAAGAATATGACTTCGACATCAAATTCCGCCCTGGGAAAGATAATGTGGTAGCAGATGCACTTAGCCGCACAAATCTTTCTTGAGTGCAATTTCAATGCCAAATAATCCCATACTGGTCAAGGTGGAAGAAGTCTCATCTCATGATCCAGATTATCAAAGGATGATGAAGTTAGTAGAAGAAGGGGGAAATTCAGAGAAAGAGAAGAATTGTGAGATCCCTCTACCCCCTCCGCGCACCTCTGACTCCCGGTAGCTAGCAACGGAAGCAGCCCCCTCATGCGTGGGGCAAGGTTTCTCATTCGAGGCCTCGCCCACAAATGTCTGGGCACGAGACTAGGTTGGTGGTCACTCCGAAAACCAAAACCGAGAAAATTTCCCATGCCCGAAAAGCAGGGATGATTCCACCTTTTTGAATTTTCTTAACGATTTTTTTTTCTAATGAGATCAATTCTAAACTATCCTTCACCTGAATAAACCAGATAGAAGGAAACTATCGCTGATATAATTTGATCACTTGAGTAATTTCAATGCTTTTTTCCTAATCAAGATCAGGCACAGCCGTTGATCCACTCAATTGAGAAATTTATTAGGGAATTAACTAGCTACTCGAATCCTAGCGGAATCCTAAGATTTTTCAGTTTGATTATTAAAACTCCATTGATTCCAGCCTAACCCCATCCGGCCCATGGGTTAGCCACCACCCTGCGACTGGAATCGATAGATCCAAACAAGTACTCACCACCCATAATTGAATTGCCTTTCTTAACTTTAGCTTTAGAAAACAGATATGCACACCCTCCTCTTTAAAACTTTAATATAAAAATAATCCATTGACAAAACAGATATGATCACAGATTTCATAATTCAAAATTTCTATTCAATCCCTTGTTTCACAAAAACAGTACCAATTTGGACTCTCCGTTGGGACCAGCTGGTCCAGCAACAAGATCTAGTAACAGATTACAATAATCATTTCGTCAACATACATATATATATCTTCCTCGATATACGTATGGGTGTCCTAAGCACTGCGAGCGTGTGCATCACCTGGTCAGAACCCTCCAGGATCTTCCTTAGGTGTCCTGGTACTTTACTGAGGGACCGCTTCATCGACCCTCGCCCATCATACCGGAAGCACACCATTTTTCACCATACCCAGGCTGGTCAAGACCTAGGCAGGTTTTTGTCGTGTGAGCTATCCCTCGAACACTCCCCGCCAGCTCTATTGCAACCAAACTTCCCTTAGATAAACATATATGCCAAATTCTCCCTCCAGAATTCTGGCATAAGAGAGTTCTTTAAGAAAATAGGGTTTCTATGCAAGTTTACAGTTTTATTTTGTTTGAATACCATGAATAAATCTTAAATCCGTATCCCGATACTTCTAGATCCAGGTCTCAATTCCAAACAAAATTCCTTGAATTCTGTTAACTTGATCCTCAAATCAAAATCAAAAGTCTTAACTTAGTTTCAGATTCGGTGGACGTTTTGAGTACATTTTTCTTGAACTTCCTAAACTCGGCACATCGTTCTTGAATGAAACTGACGAAGGAATTAGGTCTTGGTCAATAGTCTGAATTAGAGTTTGGGTCTATAAAGGTTCTTCCTAAACTATCTTTCTCGAAAGGTACTATTTCAATTTCTCTTTTTCTAAATTTCGTTCGACGAATATTTGCTTACAGAATTCTAAAACATGAATTTCTTATGAGGAATAAAATAATCATTTATCTCGATCTCCGACTTTGATAGTTTAATTGAATTTTCTCATTACCATCTTAGTGAATATAAAACGGTAGGATTTCTTCTCATAGATTATCTACTTATTCATTTTTCCAATTTTTATGGAAATCAAACAGAGGATTAAGAGAATCCTTATTTAAATATAATCATTCTATATGCATCTATTTATGAATAAAATCTAATTCTGATGAAAGTCACAATTTTATCATCATAAAAATCATTTATGATGAAAATCACTCTTTTAATATAAAAATTTTCTTTTATGCAACCATTTATGCATAAAAATTATTTATGATGAAAATAATACTTTTAATATTTAAAAAATATCTTTTATGCATATGTTTATGCATAAAAATCATTTATGATGAAAATCACACTTTTAATATAAAAACATATCTTTTATGCATATGTTTATGCATACAAATCATTTATGAAAATCACACTTTTAATTTTAAAAAATATCTTTTATGCATATGTTTATGCATAAAAATCATTTATGATGAAAATTACACTTTTAATATAAAAAAATCTCTTTTATGCATATGTTTATGAATAAAAATCATACTTTTAATATAAAAAATTATTATTTATGCATATGTTTATGCATACAAATCATTTATGATAAAAATCACACTTTTAATATAAACAATTATCCTTTATGCATATGTTTATGCATACAAATTATTTATGATGAAAATCACACTTTTAATATAAAAAAATATCTTTTATGCATATGTTTATGCATAAAAATTATTTATGATGAAAATAACACTTTTAATATAGAAAAATATCTTTTATGCATATGTTTATGCATAAAAATCATTTATGATGAAAATAACACTTTCAATATAAAAAAATACCTTTAATGCATATTCTTATGCATAAAAATCATTTATGATGAAAATAACACTTTCAATATAAAAAAATATCTTTTATGCATAAAAATCATCTATGATGAAAATAACACTTTCAATTAAAAAAAATAACTTTTATGCATAAAAATGATTTATGATGAAAATCATTCTTTTATGATCAAAATAAAATTTCAATAAGCTTCCTTCTATACATAGAATTTAATTCTAAAGAAAGTACCACTTTCTTTTTATAAAATATTTTTAGTAAGCATTTTTCTATACCTAGGATGAAAAGTAACACTTTTAAGAATACGTTTACGATGGGAATAACTCTTTTTGAATAAAAAAGTAAAACTTATTTTTCACAATTTTAGAAAAATTTCACCATAACCTCCTTTGGATGGCTACCCATTTTTCAATTTTTAATTCTCTACAATTAATTAGAAGTTCACCAAGAGTATTTAAATCATTCTAATGTGAACATTTTCTACTTTATCAAAGAGAAACATTATGAAAAACTTGATTTTATCCATTAATCATTCATCTAGGATAATAATAGTTGGATTTACTAAAGACGAGAGGGGAATGCCTTTTTTCAATAAGGCATAACATCACATCCAATTAAGAAAAGGTAAAAATCATAAAAAACCATAAAAACCATAAAATAAATAGAAAAGAGAAGAATCTCCAACTAACAAAGGAATTTGAGAGCTTTCCTTTGGCTTGATGGGTTGAGGGTTCTACTCTTATTTGGAAACAAGAGTAGCCACCAGTCTTTAGAAGAGGGAAGGTCAAAAAACTAATGAATTATGAGTAAATTCACAGTTTTCTGGCTCTTAGGAGAAGTAGGGTAACAGTGCAAAAACACTATAAAGATTCAAAAAAGGGGAAGGCTTCTATTTATAGAAAAAAGTGAGCTTCTAACCAAGCCAAGTGATTCTAGAATTTTCCAGATCAGTTTGGTCAATTTTTGACCATTTCTGGATCAGTTTAGTCCACTTTTTGGATCTAGTTGAAACAAGAGAGAGGAGAGATAAAAATATCTCATTATTTGGGAGTTTAAAACTCTCCCACACATGTGAAATAGGCACCTCCTTCATGAGGGGAATTCCCCCATACTGAGGTGTCAAAAAAGCATCATTTCATCTAAATATCTAATGCCCCAGCTACATTCAATCGCCTAATGCACGACATCCTCAGAGAATACTTGGATGATTTTGTTCTAGTTTTCTTTGATGACATTCTGATTTACTCAAGGAATGCAGCTGACCATGAGACTCATGTCCAAAAAGTTCTTGAGATTCTAAGGAAGCACAAACTCTTTGCCAAAAAGAGCAAATGCACTTTCTCTGCCTAACAAGTTGAATACTTGGGCTTTCTAGTATCTAAAGATGGAATTTCTCTAGATTCCGCAAAAGTCCAAGCAGTCATAGATTGGCCTGAACCAAAGACAGTGAAAGAAGTCAGAGGATTCTTGGGATTGACTAGTTGGTATAGAATTTTTGTACCAAAGTATGCTCAAATAGCTTCCCCCCTGACTAACCTTCTCAAAAAGAATACCCCATTTTAGTGGTCTGCCAGGTGCCAAAGTGCTTTTAATAAGCTGAAGACCGCCTTGGTAACCAATCCCATTCACGAAAGCTACCAGATTTCTCTCTACCCTTTGAGGTAGTAAACTGATGCAAGTGTTTTTGCCCTGGGAGGTGCACTCATGCAGGAAGGTCATGCAGTGGCCTATGAATCTCGAAAGCTCAGAATGCATGAGAGGAATTATGCTGTCCACAACCTGGAATTACTTTCAATAGTCTATGCCTTAAAGTTGTAGAGACATTACCTACTAGGAAAAAGATTCACTTTGATGACAGACCATCAGAGTTTAAAGTGGATCTTCACTCAGAAGGACCTCAACATGCGCCAAAGAAGGTGGACGACCCTATAGAAATTTGATTTTGAAATCAAGTACCGCCTTGGAAAAGAAAATGTGGTAGCAGATGCCCTCAGCAGAAAAGCCTCCTTGCTTGGAATTACTGTAATATCAAATCCTTTGATTATTGAAGGAAGAGAGAAGATCATGCAGGATAGATTCTTTGGCCCTATTGCTACCCTACTCATGCAGGAAAGCAAAACTCCTCTCATGAGTTGAACAGAGTTCAAGGGTACAACCTGGATGATGGCATTATGTATTATAATCGCAGGCTATGCATTCCCAATGATGACGGAACCAAGGATAAAATTCTGAATGAAGACCATGACAGCCTTATAGCAGGACATCCAGGTTTCATCAAAACCTACATGTCTGTAAAGAAAAGCTTCTTTTGGCCTCGTCTGAAAAAAGATGTACTGTATCATGTACTTCAATGTCTGACATGCCAGAAAGTCAAATCTGAAAGAGTAAAAATGCCTGGGAAGTTACATCTATTGGACATCCCCCAAATGAAGTGGGAATGTATCAGTATGGACTTTATTACTGGATTACCTTCAGTGCAATCAGGTTACAACTCCATTTTTGTGGTAGTTAACAGACTAACTAAAGTTGCCCATCTGATCCCAGTAAAAGAAACCTACAATGCAGTGGATGTGGCCAGAGTGTTCCTCAAAAAAATCTTCAGATTGCATGGCCTACCCCGGAGAATAGTAAGTGATCGAGATCCCAAGTTTACTTCAAGGTTCTGGACTGCATTTTTCGAAGCAGTGGGAACTTTCTTGGATCTCAGCATAGCTTATCACCCTGAGACCAATGGTCAAACTGAAAGGGTAAACCAAGTAATCAAAGATATACTTCGATCATGCTGTGGGGCAGGGAACCCAAGAAGTGGCTAAGCTATCTACATCTAGTCAAGTTCGCCTACAATGCTTCTTATCACCAACGTATCGGGATGAGTCCTTTTAAAGCTCTGTATGGACAAGATTGCTTAACTCCATTAACTTGGTCCGACCCATTGATTAGGGTCGAGATGTCCAGACAGATGCTTGACGACATGGAGCAACAGATGCAGTCAATTCGTAAAGATATTAAAGCTGCCCAAGATCGACAGAAGCAGTATGCAAATAAGAAGAGGACAGAGAGAAAGTTTGAAGAAGCAGATATGGTCTTCATTAGAGTATGGCCCAAAAGAAGTTCTCTATCTCTTGGGAAGTACAAGAAGTTATCCCCCACATATTGTGGACCATATCTCATTACAAAGAAAGTAGGTGACTTAGCCTACGAGCTTCTTCTGCCTCCTCATCTCAAAGTTCATAATGTATTTCATGTAAGCCTTCTAAAGAAATATGTACCAAGCCCAAATCATGTACTTGATGATGAAATACTAACCTCTTCAACCCAAGGGTAGATGGAACTCCAACCTGAAGGAATTCTTGATGTTTGAGAAAAGATTCTCAAGAATAGAATTCTCAGAGAATTATTGTGGTAAAACGGAAGTTCTATCCTTTGAAGATGCCACCTAGGAGAATGAAGCCGATCTATTGCGAGATTATCCCCAGTTTGCGAGATGAGGGCATCTCACGTTTTTCAAGTGGGAGAGAATGTAATATTCCTCCCTAGCCTCTCAAGATGTCCAGCATCTTTCCCTATAATCAAATCCCTCTTCAGAAATATAAAAGATCTTGTTTCTACCAGTTTTGGCCTAGAGAGAGAAAATTTTCTAGAGAGTGGTAATTCAGTTTTTTAATATATTTGGATAGAAAAATACCTCATCTTATTAAAATAAGTTCCCTTGAAACAGAAGTTCAAAAAGATTTTCAGAAGGTGCATTAGAAATTAAGTATAATCTGTTCAAGAGGCATTATCTTGGGGGTCAAGATTTTTTCGAAATTTTAAATTAAGGTTCCTATGGACCAATAAGATTCATCCAAATGTAGGGAGGAGATGTAGGGAGGAGATAAATAGAAATATAAAAGGAAAATCCCCCAAAAATGAGTAAAATACTCACATAAGATGAAGAGTTGACAAAGGACAAGATTAATAGTAAGCATCCAGGAAAAATGAATGAATGAGAACCGCCTGACTCAATCAAAAGCTTAAAAGGCTTGCCCTGATATTCTGCTGGAGTATGGATGACTGAGAGCTGACGGTTAGGTCCTTGGTTTTCAATTGCAGCAAAGATCTGCCCTCTTTCCTCTTCTACTACATCTGAAATTGTGACTGCTTTGGCTGCTCTGCAGTCTAAGGTGTAACTCTTTCTCTTTGGTTTCCCCAGTTCTGGGAAGGAGTTCAAAGGCTACTCTGGACAGAGGCATATGGCTCATCTGGAGTTCTTCTGGGGTTTCCCTGGCTTGGGCGAGACGGACCCTGATTAGACTGGTATGAAGGGGTTGGTCTCTAAATTCGGGGTCCTTGACTTCCCTGTCCCCTTGACATGGCAGGAGTCGAGCAGTCTTTCAGTTGGTGACTGAAACCTTGGCATCCAAAACATCAGTTTTCACTTCTGAGCTCATCCCTCTGATTTCTTGAAAGAGGTGGGGCTCTTGAGAAAGTATTTTGGGAGAAGGGTCTTCCTTCACCTCGGAATCTTCTTGCATCCTGATTTTGATTCGGGCCTTGTTGCCTCTTCGGGGGTGGAAAGTTTGAAGTACTTCCCTAGGCTTGGAATCTTTTAAACTTAGAGGGTGCGGGCTTTGGCGGGACCTTTACTACAAAGGCTTTGGCAAAATCTTTTGCCATTCTTACAGCTTTAGCCATGGACACTGGCTTGGCATTTCTGACCAGTGTGTCCAAGGGTTCGTTCATTCCCCGAATAAACCTGGCCATGAGTTGTTCTTCATCTAGAGGTGGTGAATATTTGAGTAGAAGAGCAAAGGCCTGGTGATATTCCTCGATGGTTTTGCTCTCCTGCTTCTTCAGCTCTAAAAATTTGTTCATTTTGATTTCCAAAAATCCAAGGGGACAAAATCTCTTTCTTAGATAGGTTTTTAGGTCGTTCCAGGTCTGAGTATTTCTGTCCAGACGGTTGGTGTCACAGTGGTTCCTCCATGCTACCCTGTTGTTTCCACTATTTTCAGCCGGGCGGCAAGAGCCGTTTTACTCCGCTCATTGTAGCCTGTGACATCGAAATATTCTTTCATGGCTTCCACCCATTTCTCCACAGCCTCGCCCAGGTTCTCCCCTTCTCCTTTGAAGAGACTTGGCTAAGTCCTATGAAGAGCCTTGTGAACATCAGGGTCAAGTTCATCATCTTTAGAGAGAGGGTCTGGCTGACGGCCACGGTTTTCTCGTCTCCTGATTCTGCCAAAAATTTATATATTATTAAATTTTTATTTTGATATCATCCACGAGATCCTAAGAATTAAGATGTTTGGGAAACGATTTCTTAAACAAGACAATGATCTTATTGGAGATCTATGACATATGTCCGATAACAGATTTTTCTTTAACAGATCGTCCGTAAACAATTACTTATGCAACATGGAATTTTTCTCTAGAAAACATTTCTATATTTATATAAAAGTTGCAATATGTACATAGAGCAGCTCGTCGGCTCTAGAATCACCGCCTTAGTCGTAATCGTATAAAGAAGCAAAACTGTGAAGAAGACATACCATGGTACACACGATTCATTACACAAAAAGGTGCTCTAATTCTATTTCTCGGGAAAAAGCGGCTAAGAAGTCTAAAAAATTGGCATGAATATCTGAAGTTCCTGGGTGAATGATCACAGAGTAGAACATGATGAACAAATCCTAGTCTTATCAGAATCATGGCCAAGGAAATATTTTGCCTGAGCCTCTGACGCTGACTGGTATTGATGTTAATGCACCGTCCTCCATTGAACCACATATACCGACGTCACTCAAGAGGATCAAAAAAGTAAAGACTCTCAAAATGGCAACCGAGTCTCACTCTGCTCATTCAGGTCTGCTCATTCGGGTCGTAGCACAGTTGATAAGGTGATCAAATGCAAAAGCTATCATGTCCTGACTCTGAGAGAGTCTGGGAATTCCAGATAGGTTCGGGGTGTCCATCTATAAATTTTCAATTCAATTTATAAGTTTTCAATTTTTGAAGTTCATTCACATAGTATTAACAAGTGAAAAACATTTCTTTCCCAGATTTCTATTGAAATATTAGGCAATTTTCGCTCTGATACCAACTGTGAGATCCCTCTTTCCCCTCCGCGCACCTGACTCCTGGTAGCTGACAGCGGAAGCAGCCCCCTCATGCATGGGGCAGGTTTTCTCACTCGTCGGGGCCTCGTCCACGAATGTCCGGACACGAGACTAGGCTGGGGGTCACTCCGAAAACTAAAACCGGGAAAATTTCCCATGCCTGGAAAGCAGGGACGATTCTAAATTTTTTGAATCTTCTTAACGAAATTTTTTTCCAACAAGATCAATTCTAAACTATCCTTCACCTGAATAAACCAGATAGAAGGAAATTATCGCTGATATAATCTAATCATTTGAGTAATTTCAATGCTTTTTTTCTAATCAAGATCAGGCAGAGCCGTTCATCCACTCAATTGAGAAATTTATCAGGGAATTAACTAGCTACTCGAATCCTAGCGTAGTCCTAAGATTTTTCAGTTTGATTATTAAAACTCCACTGATTCCAGCCTGACCCCATCCGGCCCATGGGTTAGCCACCACCCTACTACTGGAATCGGTAGATCCAAACAAGTACTCACCCACCCATAATTGAATTACCTTTCTTAACTTTAGCTTTAGAAAACAGATACGCACACTCCTCTTTAAAACTTTAATATAAAAATAATCCATTGACAAAATAGATATGATCACAGGTTTCATAATTCAAAATTTCCATTCAATCCCTTGTTTCACAAAAACAGTACCAATCTGGACTCTCCGTTGGGACTAGCTGGTTAGCAACGAGATCCAGTAATAGATTACAATAATCATTTCATCAACATACATATATATATCTTCCTCGACATACGTATGGGTGTCCTAAGCACCGCGAGCCCGTGCATCGCCTGGTCAGAACCCCCCAAGATCCTCCTTAGGTGTCCTGGTACTTCACTCAGGGACCGCTTCATCGGCCCTCGCTAATCGTACTGGAAGCACACCATTTTTCACCATACCCAGGCTGGTCAAAACCTGGGTAGGTTTTTGTCGCATGAGCTGTCCCTCGAACACTCCCCACCAGCTGTTGCAACCGAACTTCCCTTAGATAAACATATATGCCAAATGCTCTCTCCAGTATTCTGGTGTAAGAAGACAGTCCTTTAAGAAAATAGGGTTTCTATGCAAGTTTACAGTTTTGATTTTGTTTGAATACCATGAATAGATCTAAATCCGTATCCCAATACTTCTAGATCCAAGTCTGAATTCCAAACAGAATTCCTTGAATTCTGTTAACTTGATCCTCAGATCAAAATCAAAAGTCTTAACTTAGTTTCAGATTCGTAAGGTAATTTGAGTACATTTTTCCTGAACTGGGCACATCGTCCTTGATTGAAACTGACGAAGGAATTAGGTCTTGGTCAATAGTCTGAGAATCAAAGTTTGGTTTTGTAAAGGTTCTTCCTAAACTATCTGTAAAGGTTCTTCCTAAACTATCTTTCTTGAAAGGTACTATTTCAATTTCTCTTTCCTAAACTATCTTTCTTGAAAGGTACTATTTCAATTTCTCTTTTTCTAAATTTAGTTCGACGAATATTTGCTTACAGAATTCTAAAACATGAATTTCTTATGAGGAATAAAATAATCATTTATCTCGATCTCCGACTTCGATAGTTTAATTGAATTTTCTCATTACCATCTTAGTGAATATGAAACGGTAGGATTTCTTCTCATAGATTATCTACTTATTCATTTTTTCAATTTTTGTAAAAATTAAACAGAGGATTAAGAAAACCCTTATTTAAATATAATCATTCTATATGCATCTATTTATGCATAAAATCTAATTTTGGTGAAAGTCACACTTTTATCATCATAAAAATCATTTATGATAAAAATCACTCTTTAAATATAGAAATTTTCTTTTATGCAACCATTTATGAATAAATATCATTTATGATGAAAATAACACTTTTAATATTAAAAAAATATCTTTTATGCATATGTTTATGCATAAAAATTATTTATGATGAAAATCACACTTTTAATATATAAAAAAATCTTTTATGCATATGTTTATGCATACAAATCATTTATGATGAAAGTCACACTTTTAATTAAAAAAATATCTCTTATGCATATGTTTATGCATAAAAATCATTTATCATGAAAATCACACTTTTAATATAAAAAAATATTTTATGCATAAAAAATTTTTATGATGAAAATCGCACTTTTAATATAAAAAAAATCTTTTATGCATATGTTTATGCATAAAAATCATTTATGATGAAAATCACCCTTTAGTTATAAAAAAATATCTTTTATGCATATGTTTATGCATACAAATCATTTATGATGAAAATCACACTTTTAATATAAAAAATATCTTTTATGCATAAAAATCATTTATGATCAAAATCACACTTTTAATATAAAAAATATCTTTTATGCATAAAAATCATTTATGATGAAAATAACACTTTTAATATAAAAAAATATCTTTTATGCATATGTTCATGCATAAAGATCATTTATGATGAAAATAACACTTTTAATATTAAAAAATATCTTTTAGGCATATGTTTATGCATAAAAATCATTTATGATGAAAATAACACTTTCAATATAAAAAAATATCTTTTATGCATATGTTTATGCATAAAAATCATTTATGATGAAAATCATTCTTTTATGATCAAAATAAATTTTCAATAAGCTTCCTTCTATACATAGAATTTAATTCTAAAGAAAGTAACACTTTCTTTTTATAAAATATTTTTAGTAAGCATTTTTCTATACCTTGGATGAAAAATAACACTTTTAAGAATACATTTACGATAGGAATTACTCTTTTTGAATAAAAAAGTAAAACTTATTTTTCACAATTTTAGAAAAATTTCACATAACCTCCTTTGCATGGCTGACCATTTTTTAATTTTTAATTCTCTACAATTAATTAGAAGTTCACCAAGAGTATTTAAATCATTCTAATGTAAACATTTTCTACTTTATCAAAGAGAAACATTTTGAAAAACTTGATTTTATCCATTAATCATTCATCTAGGATAAGAATGGTTGGATTTTTTAAAGAAGAGAGGGGAATGCCTTTTTTCAATGAGGCATAACATCACATTCAATTAAGAAAAGACAAAAATTATTAAAAACCATAAAATGAATAGAAAAGAGAAGAATCTCCAACTTACGAAAGAATTTGAGAGCTTTCCTTTGGCTTGATGGGTTGAGGGTTCTACTCTTATTTGGAAACAAGAGTAGCCACCAGTCTTTAGAAGAGGGAAGGTCAAAAAACTAATGAATTATGAGTAAATTCACAGTTTTCTGGCTCTTGGGAGAAGTAGGGTAACAGTGCAAAAACACTATAAAGATTCAACAAAGGGGAAGGCTTCTATTTATAGAGAAAAGTGAGCTTCTAACCAAGCCAATTGATTCTAGAATTTTCCAGATCAGTTTGGTCAATTTTTGACCATTTTTGGGTCAGTTTAGTCCACTTTTTGGATCTAGTTGAAACAGGAGAGAGGAGAGATAAAAATATCTCATTATTTGGGAGTTTAAAACTCTCCCACACATGTGAAATAGGCGCCTCCTTCATGAGGGAAATTCCCCCATACTGAGGTGTCAAAAATGCATCATTTTATCCAAATATCTCTCTTTTTTAACTATTAACCTTGTCCTTATTCAACTCTCCATATTATGTGAGTATTTACTCATTTTTGGGAGATTTTCCTTTTATTCTTCTATTTATCTCCTCCCTACATTTGGATGAATCTTATTGGTCCATAGGAACCTTAATTTAAAATTTCAAAAAAATCTTGACCCCCAGGATAATGCCTCTTGAACAGATTATACTTAATTTCTAATGCACCTTCTAAAAATCTTTTTGAACTTCTGTTTTAAGGAAACTTATTTTAATAAGATAAGGTATTTTTCTATCCAAAAATATTAAAAACTGGATGTAAGATTCCTCCCCAGCCTCTCAAGATGTCCAGCATCTTCCCCTGTAATCAATCCCCTCTTCAGAAATATAAAAGATCTCGTCTTTGCCTATTTTGACATAGAGAGAGAGAAAATATTCTAGAGAGAGAATATTCAGATTTTGAATATTTTTAGATAGAAAAATTTCTCATATTATTAAAATTAATTCCCTTGAAACAAAAAATTCAAAAAGAACTTTTCAATGTGCAATTGGAATTTATTGGAAATGGGTATAAAGGACCTTAGCCTAAGGGTCTAGATTTTTAGAAATTTTTGGATTATGGTCCAATTAAGGTTCCTATAGCCAAAAGCATCAATCCATGTGTAGGGAGGAGATAAATCCAAATTGTAAAAGAAGATACCCAAAAATGAGTAAATGCTCACATAAGAAAGAGTTGAAAATGTACAAGGTTTATTAGTAAAAAACTATGAGCAATATTAAAAATATGAGATATTTTGGGTATAATAATTCCATTTTGACACATGTGTAAGGAAGGGGAGTCCATTAAAGGAGGAGAATATTTCACATGCTTGAATGAGTTTTAAACTCAAAAATAATGTGATATTTTTATCTCTTCTCTCTCTTGAATCAAACCAAATCAAAATGGAACCAAACCGAATAAAAAAGGAACCAAACTAGATCCAAATCTAGTCCAAATTCAACCAAACTGAATCTGGAAAATTCTAGAATTCAGTTAGCTTTGGTTAGAGCTTCCCTCTCCTATAAATAGAACATGAGTCCTTTGAAAAAAATAGAAGAATTTTACTATACTAGAGTTATGCTGAAATAATGCTAATTTCTACTATTCTCTAAAATTCTCTCCAAATTGAAGAAATTGGAGCTTCCCTCTTTCTTCAATCCCCATTGATGGCTCCATCAACATACTTAACCAATTGATTGGTTGGGGGTCTCTACCGTGAACAAAGAATCAAGCAATTTGTAAGGTAAATAGTGAATTTTGATCTTTTCTATAATTTCTCAATGCTTCTCTCTTCTCAACCCCTCTCAAGCTTGAGAAGCTTAATTGGAATGGTTTTTGAATGCTATTGAAGTTAATTGATGAATGGTAGTGAAGAATTACATAATTTGATGAATGCTATTGAAGTTAATTGATTAATGATAGTAAAGAATTACATAAATTTCCATTTATGCTTAATTCTTATGGTTTTTATGTAATTTCTCTCTCTCACTCAAGAAATGGTCATACTCATGACCCAT
This sequence comes from Cibotium barometz, assembly GCF_041138505.1. NCBI lineage: Eukaryota > Viridiplantae > Streptophyta > Polypodiopsida > Cyatheales > Cibotiaceae > Cibotium > Cibotium barometz. The sequence continues at coordinate 10,620,329 of NC_141051.1, forward strand.
TCTCAATCCAAATTAAGCTTTTCATAAAGCTTTTCCTTAATCAAAGATTAATCTATGCTTGAGGGACTCAAATTAATGGCTTTTTTCTATGCTTTTAGTTTATGTATTTCATGAATATTGATGATTCAACCCATTATTGGGTTAATGATCCAATTAGGGATCATTCTAATCATTTCCTTAATGATAAGCTTTATCCTTCAAAATAAATTGAGATTTATCAGTCATAGTAGTAGCGGAGCTATGGCAAAAATTTTATAAAAATTACACAAAATAATTTTATTCAAAGCATGAAAAGAGAACTTCCTACCATATTCTAGGAATTATCATCCTAGATTAATTGAAAGAATTTTATTATAATCATGGAGAAATTATTTTTTATGTTATGCATAATTGATGATTATTTTATTGTAAATGTTTGGATTTCATGCATAGAGGTATGCATAAAAGAATTATTATTTTAATATAAAAGTGTTTCTTTTATCATATTTGGATTTCATGCATAGAGGTATGCATAAAAGTTGATTATTTTAATATAAAAGTGTTTCTTTTATCATATTTGGATTTCATGCATAGAGGTATGCATAAAAATTGATTATTTTATTATAAAAGTGTGACTTTTATCATAATTGGATTTCATGCATAGAGGTATGTATAAAAATTGATTATTTTATTATAAAAGTGTGACTTTTATCATATTTGGATTTCATGCATAGAGATATGCATAAAAGTTGATTATTTTATTATAAAAGTGTGACTTTTATCATAATTGGATTTCATGCATAGAGGTATGCATTGATTATTTTATTATAAAAGTGTGACTTTTATCATATTTGGATTTCATGCATAGAGGTATGCATAAAAGTTGATTATTTTATTATAAAAGTGTGACTTTTATCATATTTGGATTTCATGCATAGAGGTATGCATAAAAGTTGATATGGGTAGGGGATTCCTAAGGGGAGGGGCCTTGATCATAGGGTGGACCAGCAATAGTATATGGAAGTTTAATTTGGTCCTTATTTGACAGGTGTGGTGGTCGAGAGGTGGTTACAGTAGGAGGATAAAATACCTCAGCAAATTTGGTGTGCGGACCTCGTGTGTCTCTATCAGATTCTATGTCAGTGCTCGCATCAAGTTGTTCGATGTGAACGTGGGATTTGGGTTTGGCCATTTGTGGATTAAGCATTGTAGGACGTTTAGGTTCAATGGGGACGATGCACACTCATGTATGTGGTTACAGGTTACAAAAATGGGTCGTGGTTCTAGTTGAGCCTGGTATTGTTGTACTAGTGCTTGGGCCTCCTGAAGACGTTGCTTCTCAAGGATGGCATTGGGATAAGTGGCCAACTATTTTTTCCGTTTGGTGAGTTTTTGGGTGCATGGGGAAGTGGCAGTTCGGCATGATCATCGCTCCTGGAGGAGGAGGATGTGGTATTTGTTGGGCCCGTGTGGATGCTAACCCGATCATCTCCATGGCAAACATGTTTAGAAAGCGCTTTTGTGCCAAGCATCCAAGGATTGGAACCATTGCACGGCCTTGCCTTCAAGGCTGAGTCCCCAAGGAGATGGACTTTGGTTGCATTATCGAAAATTTCAAATGCGTGACAGATTTGGTTAAAGACCTCGATATGGAACACGGGGTCTCCAACTTCGTGGAATTTTGGCAGAAGTTTAAAAATTTTCACCCACATAGGTTTTCTGTGTGATGTTTGTGGGTGCAAGTGTTGTGACACTCCCCTTCCTAGAGCTTGTGCTAAGTTCGGAATGAGGATAGCTTTAGGGTAGACCGGCGACAACCGATCGATTAGTGACAACCAATCTAGCCTCATAAGATCGGCAAGACAACCGATTGATTGGTAACAACCAGTCAAGCACAAGAGAAAATACAATTCCATCACATTCATAGTAAACAAGAGAAAACAGTCTTTTCAACTTGAGATTACGATAAGACATTTTTTATTAAAGCATTTGCCATTGTTATATGCCCTTCTGATTCTTTTTTTAGGCAATTTTTTTTGTAGGATTTCTTGATCTTACTAGGTCGTGTGATGCAATGGTCTATGTAAAACTTAAAGAGCATTTCTTACTTGGACGATATTGACAGGCGGTGGCAGTGCCTACACGGCGGTGCTGCTTGGTCCGGGAAAGACGTTGCTTGGTTTGACGAAGATGTTGCTTGGTCGCGCGATGTTACCCACATCCTTAACTCTGCATAATTACAACAACTCTTTGCTAAAAATGATGTGTGTGAGGACTCCACCCAAGTGAGAATGAAGACATATATATAGATATACATCTCAAGGTCTAGAATCACCTTGAGGCTATTTGCCTACTCCTTATAGTTTCCCTGTGTAGAGAACTAGCAAATTGTTTCGGCCATAAATTGTTTCTCTAAACAAAGTTTTGATCTATCCTTCTAGTCATTCACTCACATTGGTTTCTTAATTAGATCACCCTATGTTTTTCCTCAAAATGTTTCCTCCCCAATCTTTTTTACTGTACAAATATTTTGCATGTGCACCCCCAAGATACAAGCACAATTTCACACGATGATTGTCTCAACATGTGAGGATATTCGAATCACTTCTATGGCCAGTAGAGATGATTGATTCATCCTCATCTGATAAACAATAACTTTTTTTATCCCTTAATAGTTAACCTTTGAATAACAAATCATAGGAACTAAGATCGGCTCCTCTGATACCACTTGTAAGGTCCCCGCCCTAGCTAGCTCAAAGGGATCCTTTTGATTGGTAGCTAAGTCCCCTTTGTCTTTGATTGACGACACCTCAATCTCTTGGAAATAAGAGGATACGAGCAAACGAAGGGACCTAACTCTATCCGACAGTCAGGGGAAATGTAATTATTCTAATAGAAATCTGTTTCTCCGATCAAACGGCACTCAATGTGCGTGATCCAGGACGGAACAAGTTCATGCTTGGTTTATGGGAGCTAACGCCTTTATGATATTATACGGCACAGCCACTAGCTTGTTCTCCTAAAACAGGCTTGTTTGGGCGTTATTCTATTACAGATCGTAAATAATAAGTATTTTGGTTAGTTACCCCGCTCATCGGGTAACCATCCAAAAAACAGGCTTGTTTGGGCGTTATTCCATTACAGATCGTAAATAATAAGTATTTTGGATAGTTACCCAGCTCATCGGGTCCACTAGCTCGTTCTCCTAAAACAGGCTTGTTTGGGCATTATTCTATTACAGATCATAAATAATAAGTATTTTGGATAGTTACCCGGCTCATCGGGTCCACCCATCCATAGGATGGTTCCATAAGGGCATCCATCCACCCACTCACCCAATCATTTTGTTACTACCTGATTTGGTCCCATCACACTGTGAAACATATAAAAACAGGTCCTTTAATTATTTCTCGTCATTGATTCATTAAGACAGTTCTTCCAAAACAATTGAAAACAAACATGATCATAATGTTATCACTTGCTCATTACATTATTCACGTGCTCCCAGGGAACCCTCACACACCAGCATGGGCGACATGGCTCCTGCGGTGGCAATTATTCCTGGAGGGGTCTAAAACTCCGAACATTACTCACCCGCTTGGTGAAGAATACTAAGTGGGTCCCCAGATCCCTCATCCTCGATGTGGCGTGGTGATGTTCAAAACTCAGAGCCTCCACTGAGTCCCACATGCCCCCTCGAGGGGCATGTGCCCCTTAGCTGGACTTTACTTGCACCACTTAAGTGCAATTCCATCACATTCACAGTAAACAAGAGTAAACAAGAGAAAATACAATTCCATCACATTCACAGTAAATAAGAGAAAACAATCTTTTCAACTTGAGATTACGAAGACATTCTTTATTAAAGCATTTGCAATTGTTATATGCCCTTCTGGCTCTTTTTTTTAGGAGAGTTTTTGTGTAGGATTTCCCGATCTTACTAGGTCTCATGATGCAATGGTCTATGCAAAACTTAAAGAGCGTTTCTTACCTGGACGATATTCTGCACATGCGGTGCTACTTGGTCTGGGAGAGAGACGTTGCTTAGTTCGGCGGAGATGTTGCTTGGTCCCACGATGTTACCCCCACATCCTTAACTCCGCTTAATTACAACTCTTTGCTAAAAATGATGTGTGTGAGGACTCCACCCAAGTGAGAATGAAGACATATATATAGATATACATCTCAAGGTCTAGAATCACCTTGAGGCTACTTGCCTGCTCCTTACAGTTTCTCTGTGTAGAGAACCAGCAAATTGTTTCGGCCATAACTCTATGATAAAAACTCAGAATATAGTCATGTAGCCAGCCAAAATAACCGGAATGCATCTGGTCTACAAGACAGCGGCATGGGGGTAGAATAGGTAAAAACGTCTGTATATAGCTGCAAACGTGCCATCTTTAGAAATGCTTTGCTTTTCCATATTTTTAGCATGCATGGACTCTAAATGTGTAAAAGTACTCTAAATATGACTTGTGATCACCTAAATTTGAAATTCTATTTTTGGCGATGTTTCTCTCTTAATGGATCTATTCTTATCTTCTTATTTCTTTTCAGATTTTTGGAACTAATATTTTTATTCTATCACTTTCTCAACGTTTCTAGCCTTATAGTATCTGTAGACACTTTTATATGATATGAACCGATTCTTTACTATCCCTGATCCTACCTTATGAATTCCTTATTCTATACTCCCATGTAATATGGTACTTCTCAAATTGCCATGGAAAAACGTAAGGAGATCAATCCTTTATGCGATCTAACATATGACAGCAAGATGCATAACCCTACTAGCATTGTCTCCTAGAATACCTCTATTCATCATGTACATTATTTCACATGAATCTTGCACCAACAATCAACTTCTAATTACTCACAGAAACACTTGTTAAATTTGACTATCTTTTACCCATCATATCTATAATCTATAACAAAATTTCTAACTCAATCTCTCATTTATAATCTTATCATAATCTCTATAATACTTCCTAACATAATCCCTATGCTAATCTCTAGTATACTCTCTCTAATTAAAGAATCAATGATCTCTAGCTTAATTCAAAACAATCATAACTTGGGCAAACACTTCCTAGTTTGGATATCCTAGGCTCTTGGTGGATTGATATAGGCCTGCCCATCCTATTGGGTTTCCCCTTTCCATGATTGGGAAGAGAAGGGTCCTAGGTCAGTTAGGGAAATCTTTTCTCATGTGTTCAGGTTGTTTACAATAGAAGTGTTTATTCTCATGGAAAAGCTCAGTGCATTGCCTTTATTCTTGATATATAGGTGAGGGAGAGCTCTTCTTTCTAATCTTGTTTTCTGAATAATTGGTCTTCCTTTTGATCTAGCCGGGGATGATCTCGATAGGAAAGGTTAATTTTCCTATCGATGACCTTGTCGTTTGGCATCTAAAACGTCTTCCTTCTTGAAAGGTCCCGATGCGATGTCTACGAGTCGGAGATCTACTCTCTAGCCTTGTTATCCCTATTTCTTGACCTTGATTTTCCTCTAGCTCATGATTCCTCTTAGCCAGGGGTGGGCTTGACATTTCTCTTGAATTAGGGTACCTCTTCCTGATCAACATGGAAGGACTCACGTCCTTCTGGACACTTCCCATATAAAAAACTTTATCATAGTCTCTGGCCATAATTATGGCTTCTAAAATGGGGGATGGCTTGGTAGTTCTTGACTAGGTTAGTCAAAGGCGAATCAAGCTTCCCTATGAATTGATGGAGAAGAGTTACCTCATCCATATGTGGAGAAAATTGGAGAAGTTTAACCAAAGTCTGGTAGTATTCCTCTAGGGTCTTCCTTTCATGGGTTAGCTCCAAAAATTTATTCATTTTATCCTCCCAAAATCCAGGAGGACAAAACCTTTCACACGAAGATGTACCTTCATGGCATCCCATGACAACCGATCCTAGTTCTAGTGGGGTTAGATTGACAATAGTTCTTTCAACTAATCCCAGCAATTCTCTTGCTTGTTAAACAAGCAAGGGCGATCTTGTTTCTTTCACTGATGAATGGCTCCGATTGGGGGCTCCATGAAGGACTTCTTTAATGCCATTATCGAAGCTTTCTTGGCGAGAAACTTTCTCTTGCCTAAAAAATAAGTATCTCTCTCAGACTCGAACTCTCTTTCTTAAGGAAAGGTCTTTACTTAGTTCGCCTATATAAACTTCATGATATTTCCTATGTGATATAATAAGTGCAACACTTAACATGGTTAACTACTGTGACATAAAATCAGCTCCTCCATAAAATCTGACCTCATATATTATAGGAAGAGGAATACTCTACTTAGATATTGCTCTAATAGGCTAAAGCAACAATTATTCGATATTTTTGACGATAGCTGACAAACTTTACCTATATCCTTGCTCATGGGCATGCTAATCTAGGATTTCCATCACAATAACATCATGAAAGGGTAAACTTTCAGGTTTCCCTTAGTAATACTAGAGATTTTCGTTCAACTATTATTTTATTTTATTTTATTTTTGGTTCGCTGAGCCTCCTATTCTTGTCGGCCGGATAATGAAGATAAAAAGGAAATCATACAAACTTCAAAAAAGGATGAGGTTCATCCAGAAAACAATTCAAAATTTAATCTTCCCCTACCATCTACCGTAAAGCTATCATCCACCACGAAAAGTTCAAAACTATCAAGCACTTATCATAGCATCACATCTGAAGGCACTCAAGATTAATACGCATAAGAGTTTCATTTTTTTTTGGTAACATCCGAAGTTAGACCCACGTTTTTCTGAGATGGGGTTAGGAACTGGATGACCGTCTTAGTGTAAATCATCTAGTGATGGCATTCACATGTAGACTATTCAATTGAACCTATGTTGGTACTTTACACAGGTCTCTCTTTAATGGAATTATAATCCTAATAACTTACAATATACAAATTAATGAGATATATCCTAGACATTTCTCTAAACAAAGTTTTGATCAATCCTTCTAGTCATTCAGTCACATTGTTTCTTAATTAGATCACCCTATGTTTTTCCTCAAAAGGTTTCCTCCCCAATCTTTTTTACTATACAAATATTTTGTGTGTTCACCCCCAAGATACAAGCACAATTTCACACAATGATTGTCTCAACATGAGGATATAGTTAACCTTTGAATAATAAATCCTAGGAACTAAGATCGGCTCCTCTGATACCACTTGTAAGGTCCCTGCCATAGCTGGCTCAAGGGGATCCTTTTGATTGGTGGCTAAGTCCCCTTTGTCTTCGATTGACGACACCTCGATCTCTTGGAAATACAAAGATACCATCAAACGAAGGGACCTAACTCTATCCGGCACTCAGGGGAAACGTAATTATTCTAATAGGAATCTATTTCTCTGATCAAACGACACTCAATGTGCGTGATTGAGGACAAAAACAATTTCACGCTTGGTTCATGGGGAGCTAACACCTTTATGATATTATGTGGCACACGGCCACTAGCTCGTTCTCCTAAAACGGGCTTATTTGGGCATTATTCTATTACAGATCATAAATAATAAGTATTTTGGATAGTTACCCGGCTCATCGAGTCCACCCATCCATAGGATGGTGCCATCGGGGCATCCATCCACCCACTCACCCACTCACCCAATCATTTTGTTACCTGATTTGGTCCCGTCACACTGTGAAACATAAAAAAACAGGTCCTTTAATTATTTTTCGTCACTGATTCATTAAGAAAGTTCTTTAAAAATAGTTGAAAACAAACACGTTCATAATGTTATCACTTGCTCATTACATTATTCACATGCTCCTAGCACGCAACCCTCGCACACTAGCATGGGCGACATGGTTCTTGTGGTGTCCCTTTTTCCTGGAGGGGTCTAGAACTCAAAACATCACTCTACGTGGGTCCCCAGCTCCCTCATCCTCGATGTGGCACGGCGATGTTTAAAACTCAGAGCCTCCAATGTGCCCCTTAGCTTGATTTTACTTGCACCACTTAAGTGCCCCTCGCACACACCCAGAAGCAAGCAGCTCATCCACCTAAAATGGGTCCACCAACTCTGAGCATCTTGTGGGTTGTTCCCCCAAAGTGGGAGGATAGCTTTAGGGTAGACCGACGACAACCGATCGATTGGTGGAAACCAATCAAACCTCATAAGATTGGCGAGACAATCGATCGATTGGTAATAACCAGTCAAGCAAGAGAAAATACAATTCCATCACATTCATAGAGAAAACAGTCTTTTCAACTTGAGATTACGATAAGACATTCTTTATTAAAGCATTTGCCATTGTTATATGCCCTTCTGGTTCTTTTTTTAGGCAAGTTTTTGTGTAGGATTTCCCGATCTTACTAGGTCCGGTGATGCAATTGTCTATGCAAAACATAAAGAGCGTTTCTGACCTGGACGACATTGACGAGCGGTGGCAGTGCCTGCATCGCGGCGCTGCTTGGTCCAGGAGAGATGTTGCTTGGTTCGGCAGAGATGTTGCTTGGTCCCGCGAAGTCACTCACATCCTGAACTCCGCATAATTACATCAACTCTTTGCTAAAAATGATGTGTGTGAGGACTCCACCCAAGTGAGAATGAAGACAATTATATAGATATACATCTCAAGGTCTAGAATCACCTTGAGGCTACTTGCCTACTCCTTTAGAGTTTTCGTGTGTAGAGAACCAGCAAATTGTTTCGGCCAAAATTCTCTCATAAAAACTCAGAATATAGTCATGTAGCTTGCCAAAAGAATCGGAACGCATCTGGTCTACAAGACAGCGGCATGGGGGTAGAATAGGTAAAAACGTCTGTATATAGCTCCAAACATGCCATCTTTAGAAATGCTTTGCTTTTTCATATTTTTAGTGTGCATGGACTCTAAATGTGTAAAAGTACTCTAAATATGACCTGCTAACACCTAAATTGGAAATTCTTTTTTTGGCGATGTTTCTCTCTTAATGGATCTATTCTTATCTTCTCATTTCTTTTCAAATTTTTGAAACTAATATTTTTACTCTATCACTTTCTCAACCTTTCTTCATTTGTTACCTGATTTGGTCTCGGCACACTGTGAAACATATAAAAACAGCTCCTTTAATTATTTCCCGTCTCACTGATTCATTTAGCCACTTTTTCCAAAAAAGTTGAAAACAAACACGGCCATAATGTTATCACTTGCTCATTACATTATTCACATGCTTCAGGCAACCCTCACACACCAGCATGGGCGACATGGTTCCTGCAGTGGTAATTATTCTTGGAGGGGTCTAGAACTCTGAACATCACTCACCCGCTTGGTCAAGAATACTAAGTGGGTCCCCAGCTCCCTCATCCTTGATGTGGCGGTGATGTTTAAAACTCAGAGCCTCCACTGAGTCCCACATGCCCCTTAGCTGGCTTTTACTTGCACCACTTAAGTGCCCCTCGCACACACCCGGAAGCAAGCAGCTCATCCACCTAGATATGGGTCCACCAACTCCGAGCATCTAGTGGGTTGTTCCCCCAAAGCGGGAGGATAGCTTTAGGGTAGACCGGCGACAACCGATCGATTGGTGACAACCAATTGAACCTCATAAGATCGGTGAGACAACCGATCGATTGGTAACAACCAGCCAAGTAAGAGAAAATACAATTCCATCACATTCACAGTAAACAAGAGAAAAAAGTCTTTTCAACTTGAGATTACGATAAGACATTCTTTATTAAAGCATTTGCCATTGTTATATGCCCTTTTGGTTCTTTTTTTAGACAAGTTTTTGTGTAGGATTTCCCGATCTTACTAGGTCGCGTGATGCAATGGTCTATGCAAAACTTAAAGAGCATTTCTTACCTGGATGATATTGACGGGCGGTGGCACTGCTGCCTGCATGACGGCACTGCTTGGTCCTTGAGAGACGTTGCTTGGTTAGGCGGCTCGATGTTGCTTGGTCTTGCGATGTTACCCACATCCTTAACTCCGCATAATTACAACAACTCTTTGCTAGAAATGATGTGTGTGACGACTCCACCTAAGTGAGAATGAAGACATATATATAAATATACATCTCAAGGTCTAGAATTGAGGCTACTTGCCTGCTCCTTAGAGTTTCCTTGTTAGAACCAGAAAATTGTTTCGGCCATAACTCTTTGATAAAAACTCAAAATATAATCATGTAGCTAGCCAAAAGAACCGGAACACAATCTGGTCTATAAGACAGCGGTGTGGGGGTAGAATAGGTAAAAACGTCTGTATATAGCCGCAAACGTGCCATCTTTAGAAATGCTTTGCTTTTCCATATTTTTAATTGCCACCGTAGGAACCATGTCACCCATGCGGGTGTGCGAGGGTTGCCTGGGAGCACGTGAATAATGTAATGAGCAAGTGATAACATTATGATCGTGTTTGTTTTCAACTGTTTTAGAAGAATTGTCTTAATGAATCAGTGACGGGAATAAATTGAAGGACCTGTTTTTATATGTTTCACAATATGACGGGACCAAATCAGGTAACAAAATGATTGGGTGAGTGGGTAGATGGATGCCCCGATGGCACCATCCTATGGATGGGTGGACCCGATGAGTCAGGTAACTATTCAAAAAACTTATTATTTACGATCCGTAATAGAATAACAGCCAAACAAGCCCGTTTTAGGAGAACGAGCTAGTGGCCGTGCCGCATAATACCATAAAGGTGTTAGCTCCCATGAACCAAGCGTAAACTTGTTCCGTCCTCGATCATGCACATTGAGTGCCGTTTGATCAGAGAAATAGATTCCTATTAGAATAATTACGTTTTCCCTGACTGCCAGATAGAGTTAGGTCCCTTTGTTTGCTCGTATCCTCGTATTTCCAAGAAATAGAGGTGTCGTCAATCAAAGACAAAGGGGACTTAGCCGCCAATCAAAAGGATCCCCTTGAGCCAGCTAGGGTGGTGGGGACCTTACAACTGGTATCAGAGGAGCCCATCTTAGTTCCTAGGATTTGTTATTCAAAGGTTAACTATTAAGGGATTAAAACAAGTGATTATTTATCATATGAGGATGAATCAATCATCTCTACTGGCCATAGAAGTGATTTGAATATCCTCGCATGTTGAGAGAATCATCGTGTGAAATTGTGCTTGTATCTTGGGGGTGCACATGCAAAATATTTGTACAGTAAAAAAGATTGGGGAGGAAATCTTTTGAGCAAAAACATAGGGTGATCTAATTAAGAAACCAATGTGGCTGAATGACTAGAAGGATAGATCGAAACTTTGTTTAGAGAAATGTCTAGGATATATCTCATTAATTTGTGTATTGTAAGTTATTAGGATTATATCTCCATTAAAGAGAGACCTGTGTAAAGTACCAATATAGGTTCAATTGAAAAGTCTACGTGTGAATGCCATCACTAGATGCTTTACACTAAGACGGTCGTCTGGTTCCTGACCTCATCTCAAAAAAATGTGGGTCTAACATTGGATAAGTGTTTGATAGTTTTGAACTTTTTGTGGTGGATGATAGCTTTACGGTAGATGGTAGGGGAAGATTAAATTTTGAATTGTTTTCTGGATGAACCTCGGTCCTTTTTTGAAGTTTGTATGATTTCATTTTTATCTTTATTATCCGACCGATGAGGATAGGAGGCTCAGCGAACCAAAAATAAAATAAAATAAAATAATAGTTAACGAAAATCTCTAGTATTACCAAAGGGAAACCTGAAAGTTTACCCTTTCATGATGTTATTGTGATGGAAATCCTAGATTAGCATGCCCATGACCAAGGATATAAGTAAAGTTAGTCAGCTATCGTCAAAAATATCGAATAATTGTTGCTTCGGCCTAATAGAGCAATATCTAAGTAGAGTATTCCTCTTCCTATGATATATGAGGTCAGATTTTATGGAGGAGCTGATTTTATGTCGTCCTAGTAGTTAACCATGTTAAGTGTTGCATTTATTATATCATATAGGAAATATCATGAATTATATATAGGCAAACAAAGTAAAGACCTTTCCTTTAAGAAACAGAGTTCGAGTCTGAGATACTTCTTAGATATCTTTTAGGCAAGACAAATTTTCTCGCCACCCAGAGCCATTCAAAGGTGAACGAAGGAATTTGGAAGAAGAAGTAGAGGCTTGGATAGAGCCCATGGAGACGAGTATTTTGATGTAGCTGGATATAGTGAAAGAAAGAAGTTCACCCTTTCTTGTTTTACAAGCGCGAGAAATGCTGGGATTAGTTGGAAGAACTATTGTCAATCTAATCACTAGAACCACAGGATCGATTGTCATGGGATGCCATGAAGGTACATCTTCGTGTGAAAGGTTTTGTGCTCCATGATTGGGAGGATAAAATCAATGATTTTTTGGAGCTAACCCATGAAAGGAAGATCCTAGAGGAATACCACCAAACTTTTGTTAACTTCTCCAATTTTCTCCAGAAATGGATGAGGTAACTCTTCTCCATCGATTCATGGGGAAGCTTGATCCACCTTTAACTAACCTAGTCAAAAATTACCAAGCCATCCTCCATTTCAGAAGCCATAATTATGGCCAGAGACTATGATAAAGTTTTTTACATGGGAAGTGTCCAGAAGGACGTGAGTCCTTCCATGTTGATCAGGAAGAGGTCCCTTAATTGAAGAGAAATGTCAAGCCTAAGAGGAATCGTGAGCTAGAGCAAAATCAAGGTCAAGAAATAGGGATAACAAGGTTATAGAGTAGATCTCTAACTCGTAGACATCGCATCGGGACCTTTTAAGAAGGAAGACGTTTTAGATGCCAACGACAAGGTCATCGATAGGAAAGTTACCCTTTCCTATCGAGATCATCCCCGGCTCGATCAAAAGGAAGACCAATCTTTTAGAAAACAAGATTAGAAAGAAGAGCTCTCCCTCACCTATATATCAGAATTAAGACAATGCAATGAGCTTTTCCATGAGAACAAACGCTTCAAGTGTAAACAACATGAACACATGAGAAAAGATTTCCCTAACTGACTTAGGACCCTTCTCTTCCCAATTATGGAAAGGGGAAGCCCAATAGGATGGGCATGCCTATATCAATCAAAGAGCCTAGGATATCCAAACTAGGAAGTGGTTGCCCAAGTTATAATTGTTTTGAAATAAGCTAGAGATCATTGATTCGTTAATTAAAGTTTAATTAAGAATATGTTAGAGGGAGTATACTAGAGATTAGCATAGGGATTATGTTAGAAAGTATTATAGAGATTATGATAAGATTATAAATGAGAGATTGTGTTAGAAATTTTAATATAGATTATAGATATGATGGGTTAAAGATAGCCAAATTTGACAAGTGTTTCTATGAGTAAATAGAAGTTGATTGTTGGTGCAAGATTCATGTGAAGTAATGTACATGATGAATAGAGGTATTCTAGGAGACAATGCTAGTAGGGTTATGCATCTTGCAGTCATATGTTAGATCGCATAAAGGATTGATCTCCTTATGTTTTTCCATGGCAATTTGGGAAGTACCATATTACATGGAATAAGGAAATCGTAAGGTAGGTGAGGGATAATAAAGAATCGGTTCATATCATATAAAAGTGTATACGAGTGCATGAACTTAGGATAATAAAGCCAATTAACTTTAGAATAATGAAGGCATTCTGGAAGCTCAACAAAATGAGGTAGGTATATGAAAGAAGGGACTTTTAGTAGGAACAATGTTTAGATAAAAGAAGGTTTCTACCCAGTGTGGATACCACTTGGGAGAGAGAGAGAGAGAGAGAGAGAGAGAGAGAGAGAGAGAGAGAGGAAGATTTACTTAGAGATTACCTCGAGATGAGGACATCTCGAATCTTTTAAGTGGGGGAGAGAATGTAACATCCCTCCCAAGCCATGTATAATGATTGTCTTTTAATATAGGTTTCAAGAAGAAAGAGAGTGCACATCGAGAGAGACTATAAGTCTAGAAACATTGAGAAAGTGATAGAGTAAAAATATTAGTTCCAAAAATCTGAAAAAAAACGAGAAGATAAGAATAGATCCATTAAGAGAGAAACATCACCAAAAATAGAATTTTGAATTTAGGTGATAGCAAGTCATATTTAGAGTACTTTTACACATTTAGAGTCCATGCACACTAAATATATGAAAAAGCAAAGCATTTCTAAAGATGGCATGTTTGCGGCTATATATAGACGTTTTTACCTATTCTACCCCCCACGCCGGTGTCTTGTAGACCAGATGCATTCGAGTTGTTTTGGCTGGCTACATGACTATATTCTGAGTTTTTATTAGAGTTATGGCCGAAACAATTTGTTGGTTCTGTACACAGGGAAACTATAAGGAGCAGGCAAGTGGCCTCAAGGTGATTCTAGACCTTGAGATGTATATCTATATATATGTCTTCATTCTCACTTGGGTGGTGGAGTCCTCACACACATCATTTTCAGCAAAGAGTTGTTGTAATTATGTGGAACTAAGAATGTGGTTAACATCGCGAGACCAAGCAACATCTCCCCCAAACCAAGCAACGTCTCTCCTAGACCAAGCAGTGCCGCTCTGCAGGCAGCACTGCCACGGCCCGCCAATATCGTCCAAGTAAGTAAGAAACGCTCTTTAAGTTTGCATAGACCATTGCATCACGTGACTTAGTAAGATCGGGAAATCCTACACAAAGACGCCTAAAAAAAGAACCAGAAGGGCATATAACAATGGCAAATGCTTTAATAAAGAATGTCTTATCATAATCTCAAGTTGAAAAGACTGTTTTCTCTTGTTTACTCTGTGAATGTGATGGAATTGTATTTTCTCTTGCTTGACTGGTTGTTACCAATCGATCAGTTGTCTCGCCGATCTTATGAGGTTTGATTGGTTGTCACCAATCGATCGATTGTCGCCGATCTACCCTAAAGCTATCCTCCCGCCGCTTTGGGGGAACAACCTACTAGATGCTCGGAGTTGGTGGACCCATATCTAGGTGGATGAGCTTCTTGCTTCTGGGTGTGTGCGAGGGGCACTTAAGTGGTGCAAGTAAAAGCCAGCTAAGGGGCACATGCCCCTCGAGGGGGCATGTGGGACTCAGTGGAGGCTCTGAGTTTTAAACATCACTGTGCCACATCGAGGATGAGGGAGCTGGGGACCCACTTAGTATTCTTCACCAAGCGGGTGAGTGATGTTCGGAGTTCTAAACCCCTCCAAGAATAATTGCCACTGTAAGAACCATGTCGCTAGTGTGCGAGGGTTGCCTGCTGGGAGCACGTGAATAATGTAATGAGCAAGTGATAACATTATGATCGTGTTTGTTTTCAAATATTTTAGAAGATTTGTCTTAATGAATCAGTGACAGGAAATAATTAAAGGACCTCTTTTTATATGTTTCATAGTGTGACGGACCAAATCAAGGAACAAAATGATTGGGTGAGTGGGTGGATGGATGCCCCGATGGCACCGTCCTATGGATGGGTGGACCCGATGAGCCGGGTAACTATCCAAAATACTTATTATTTACGATCCGTAATAGAATAACGGCCAAACAAGCCTATTTTAGGAGAACGAGCTAGTGGCCGTGCCGCACATAATATCGTGAAGGCATTAGCTCCCATGAACCAAGCGTGAGCTTGTTCCGTCCTCGATCATGCACATTGAGTGCCGTTTGATCAGAGAAATAGATTCCTATTAGAATAATTACGTTTTCCCTGACTGCCGAATAGAGTTAGGTCCCTTCGTTTACTCGTATCCTTGTATTTCTAAGAGATTGAGGTGTCGTCCAATCGAAGACAAAGGAGACTTAGCCGATCAAAAGGATCCCCTTGAGCCAGCTGGGGTGGGGACCTTACAAGTGGTATCAGAGGAGCCGATCTTAGTTCCTAGGATTTGTTATTCAAAGGTTAACTATTCAGGGATTAAAACAAGTGACTGTTTATCATATGAGGACAAATCAATCATCTCTACTGGCCATAGAAGTGATTCGAATATCCTTGCATGTTGAGACAATCATCCTGTGAAATTGTGCTTGTATCTTGGGGGTGCACATGCAAAATATTTGTATAGTAAAAAAGATTGGGGAGGAAACCTTTTGAGGAAAAACATAGGGTGATCTAATAAAGAAACCAATGTGACTGAATGACTAGAAGGATAGATCGAATCTTTGTTTAGAGAAATGTCTAGGATATATCTCATAATTTGTATATTGTAAGTTATTAGGATTATAACTCCATCAAAGAGAGACCTGTGTAAAGTACCAACATAGGTTCAATTGAATAGTCTACGTGTGAATGCCATCACTAGATGCTTTACACTAAGACAGTCGTCCGGTTCCTGACCCCATCTCGGAAAAAAGTGGGTCTAACTTCGGATGCTACCAAAAAAAATGAAACTCTCATGCTACGTATTAATCTTGAGTGCCTTCAGATGTGATGCTATGATAAGTTGATAGTTTTGAACTTTTCGTGGTGGATGATAGCTTTACGGTAGATGGTAGGGGAAGATTAAATTTTGAATTGTTTTCTGGATGAACCTCGGTCCTTTTTTGAAGTTTGTATGATTTCCTTTTTATCTTTATTATCCGACGGACGAGAATAGGAGGCTCAAGGAACCAAAAATAAAATAAAATAAAATAATAGTTAACAAAAATCTCTAGTATTACCAAAGAGAAACCTAAAAGTTTACCCTTTCATGATGTTATTGTGATGGAAATCCTAGATTAGCATGCCCATGACCAAGGATATAAGTAAAGTTAGTCAGCTATCATCAAAAATATCAAATAATTGTTGCTTCGGCCTATTAGAGCAATATCTAAGTAGAGTATTCCTCTTCCTATAATATATGAGGTCAGATTTTATGGAAGAGCTGATTTTATGTCCCAGTAGTTAACCATGTTAAGTATTGCACTTATTATATCATATAGGAAATATCATGAAGTTTATATAGGAAAACTAAGTAAAGACCTTTCCTTTAAGAAAGAGAGTTTGAGTCTGAGATACTTCTTAGATATTTTTTAGGCAAGAGAAAGTTTCTCACCACCAAGAAAGCTTCAATTATGGCATTAAAGAAGTCCATGGAGCCCCCAACCGGAGCCATTCAAAGGTGAACGAAGGAATTTGGGAGAAGAAGTAGAGGCTTGGATAGAGTCCATGGACGAGTATTTTGACGTAGCTGGATACAGTGAAAGAAAAAAGTTCGCCCTTGCTTGTTTAACAAGCGCGAGAAATGCTAGGATTACTTGGAAGAACTATTGTCAATCTAATCATTAGAACCATGATCGGTTGTCATGGGATGCCATGAAGGTACACCTTCGTGTGAAAGGTTTTGTCCAGCAGCGTTTCGGTAGGATAAAATGAATGAATTTTTGGAGCTAACCCATGAAAGGAAGACCCTAGAGAAATACCACCAAACTTTTGTTAAACTTCTCCAATTTTCTCCAGAGATGGATGAGGTAACTCTTCTCCATCGATTCATGGGTAAGCTTGATCCGCCTAGTCAAGAATTACCAAGCAATCCTCCATTTTAGATGATAAAGTTTTTTATATGGGAAGTGTCGAAAAGGATATGAGTCCTTCCATGTTGATCAGGAAGAGGTCCCCTAATTCAAGAGAAATGTCAAGCCCGAGATGAATCGTGAGCTAGAGCAAAATCAAGGTCAAGAAATAGGGATAACAAGGTTAGAGAGTAGATCTTTGACTCGTAGACATCGCATCCGAACCTTTCAAGAAAGAAGCCATTTTAGATGCCAACGACAAGGTCATCGATAGGAAAATTACCCTTTCCTATCGAGATCATCCTCGGCTAGATCAGAAGGAAGACCAATCTTTCAGAAAATGAGATTAGAAAGAAGAGCTCCCCCTCACCTATATATATCAAGAATAAAGACAACACAATGAGCTTTTCCATGAGAAAAAACGCTTCAAGTGTAAACAACATGACCACATGAGAAAAGATTTCCCTAACTGACTCAGGACCCTTCTCTTCCCAATCATGGAAAGGGGAAACCCAATAGGATGGGCAGGCCTATACCAATCAAAGAGCCTAGGATATCCAAACTAGGAAGTGGTTGCCCAGGTTATGATTGTTTTGAATTAAGCTAGAGATCATTGATTCTTTAATTAAAGTTTAATTAAGAATATGTTAGAGGGAGTATACTAGAGATTAGCATAGGGATTATGTTAGAAAGTATTATAGAGATTATGATAAGATTATAAATGAGAGATTGAGTTGGAAATTTTGATATAGATTATAGATATGATGGGTTATAATTATGTCGAGTTAAGGATGTGGGTAACATTGCGGGACCAAGCAACATCTCCGCTGAACCATGCAAAGTCTCTCCTGGACCAGACAGAACCGCTGTGTAGGCACTGCCACCGCCCACCAATATCATCCAGGTAAGAAATGCTCTTTAAGTTTTGCATAGACCATTGCATCACGCGACCTAGTAAGATGGAGAAATCCTACACAAAAACTTGCCTAAAAAAAGAACCAGAAGGGCATCTAACAATGGCAAATGCTTTAATAAAGAATGTCTTATCCTTATCTCAAGTTGAAAAGACTGTTTTCTCTTGTTTACTGTGAATGTGATGGAATTGTATTTTCTCTTGCTTGACTGGTTGTTACCAATCGATCGGTTGTCTCACCGATCTTATGAGGTTTGATTGGTTGTCACCAATCGATGGGTTGTCGCCGGTCTACCCTAAAGCTATCCTCCCGCTTTGGGGGAACAACCCATTAGATGCTTGGAGTTGGTGGACCCATATCTAGGTGGATGAGCTGCTTGCTTCCGAGTGTGTGCAAGGGGCACTTAAGTGGTGCAAGTAAAAGCCAGCTAAGGGGCACATGCCCCTTGAGGGGGGATGTGGGACTCAGTGGAGGCTCTGAGTTTTAAACATCACCGCCACATCGAGGATGAGGGAGTTGGGGACCCACTTAGTATTCTTCACCAAGCAGGTGAGTGATGTTCGGAGTTCTAGACCCCTCGAGGAATAATTGCCACTGCAGGAACCATGTCGCCCATGCTGGTGTGCGAGGGTTGCCTGGGAGCACGTGAATAATGTAATGAGCAAGTGATAACATTATGACCGTGTTTGTTTTCAACTGTTCTGGAAGAACTCAGTGTGGAGGCTCTGAGTTTTAAACATCACCGCCACATTGAGGATGAGGGAGCTGGGGACCCACTTAGTATTTATTCTTCACCAAGCGGGTGAGTGATGTTCGGAGTTCTAGATCCCTCCAGGAATAATTGCCACTGTAGGAACCATGTCTGCCTGGGAGCACGTGAATAATGTTATGAGCACCAAGTGATAAAATTATGACCGTGTTTGAAGATCCATTTGTTTTCAACTGTTTTGGAAGAACTATCTTAATGAATCAGTGACAAAAAATAATTAAAGGACCTGTTTTTATATGTTTCATAGTGTGACGGACCAAATCAGGTAACAAAATGATTGGGTGAGTGGGTGGACCCGATGAGCTGGGTAACTATCCAAAATAGTTATTATTTACGATCTGTAATAGAATAACGACGGCCAAACAAGCCTATTTTAGGAGAACGAGCTAGTGGCCATGCCGCACATAATATCATAAAGGCGTTAGATCCCATGAACCAAGCGTGAACTTCTTCCGTCCTCCATCATGCACATTGAGTGCCGTTTGATCGGAAAAATAGATTCCTATTAGAATAATTACGTTTCCCGTGACTGTCGGATAGAGTTAGGTTCCTTCGCTTGCTCGTATCCTCGTATTTCCAAGAGATTGAGGTGTCGTTAATCAAAGACAAAGGGGACTTAGCTGCCAATCAAAAGGATCCCCTTGAGCCAGCTAGGGTGGGGACCTTACAATTGGTATTAGAGGAGCCGATCTTAGTTCCTAGGATTTGTTATTCAAAGCTTAACTATTAAGGGATTAAAACAAGTGATTGTTTATCATATGAGAACGAATCAATCATCTCTACTGGCCATAGAAGTGATTCGAATATCCTCCCATGTTGAGACAATCATCGTGTGAAATTGTTCTTGTATCTTGGGGGTGCACACGCAAAATATTTGTACAGTTAAAAAGATTGGGGAGGAAACCTTTTGAGGAAAAACATAGGGTGATCTAATTAAGAAACCAATGTGACTGAATGACTAGAAGGATAGATCGAAACTTTGTTTAGAGAAATGTCTAGGATATATCTCATTAATTTGTATATTGTAAGTTATTAGGATTATAACTCCACTAAAGAGAGACCTGTGTAAAGTACCAACATAGGTTCAATTGAATAGTCTACGTGTGAATGCCATCACTAGATGCTTTACACTAAGACGGTCGTCCGGTTCCTGACCCCATCTTGAAAAACGTGGATCTAACTTCAGATGCTACCAAAAAAAAATGAAACTCTCATGCGTATTAATCTTGAGTGCCTTCAGATGTGATGCTATGATAAGTGTTGATAGTTTTGAACTTTTCGTGGTGGATGATAGCTTTACGGTAGATGGTAGGGGAAGATTAAATTTTGAATTGTTTTCAAGATGAACCTTGGTCCTTTTTTGAAGTTTGTATGATTTCCTTTTTATCTTTATTATCCGACGGGCAAGAATAGGAGGCTCACGGAACCAAAACTAAAATAAAATAAAATGATAGTTAACAAAAATCTCTAGTATTACCAAAGGGAAACCTGAAAGTTTACCCTTTCATCAATGATGTTATTGTGATGGAAATCCTAGATTAGCATGCCCATGACCAAGGATATAAGTAAAGTTAGTCAGCTATCGTCAAAAATATCGAATAATTGTTGCTTCGGCCTATTAGACCAATATCTAAGTAGAGTATTCCTCTTCCTATAATATATGAGGTTAGATTTTATGGAGGAGCTGATGTTATGTCCCACTAGTTAACCATGTTAAGTGTTGCAGTTATTATATCATATAGGAAATATCATGAAGTTTATATAGGCAAACTAAGTAAAGACCTTTCCTTTAAGAAAGAGAGAGTTCGAGTCTGAGATACTTCTTAGATATTTTTTAGGCAAGAGAAAGTTTCTCGCCACCAAGAAAGCTTCGATAATGGCATTAAAGAAGTCCTTCATGGAGCCCCCAACCGGAGCCATTCAAAGGTGAACGAAGGAATTTAGGAGAAGAAGTAGAGGCATGGATAGAGTGCATGGACGAGTATTTTGATGTAGCTGGATACAATGAAAGAAACAATTCGCCCTTGCTTGTTTAACAAGTGCGAGAAATACTGGGATTAGTTGGAAGAACTATTGTCAATCTAACCACTAGAACCAGGATCGGTTGTCATGGGATGCCGTTAAGGTACATCTTCGTGTGAAAGGTTTTGTCCTCCAGGATTTTGGGAGGATAAAATGAATGAATTTTTGGAGCTAGCCCATGAGAGGAAGATTCTAGAGGAATACCACCAAACTTTTGTTAAACTTCTCCAATTTTCTCCAGAGATGGATGAGGTAACTCTTCTCCATCGATTCATGGGGAAGCTTGATCTGCCTTTGACTAACCTAGTCAAGAATTACCAAGCCATCCTCCATTTGAGAAGCCATAATTATGGCCAGAGACTATGATAAAGTTCTTTATATGGGAAGTGTCCAGAAGGACGTGAGTCCTTTCATGTTGATCAAGAAGAGGTCCCGTACTTAAAGAGAAATGTCAAGCCCACCCGTGGCTAAGAGGAATCCTGAGCTAGAGACAAATCAAGGTCAAGAAATAGGGATAACAAGGTTAGAGAGTAGATCTCCGACGACTCGTAGACATCACATCGGGACCTTTCAAGAAGGAAGACGTTTTAGATGCCAACGACAAGGTCATCGATAGGAGAATTACCCTTTCCTATCGAGATCATCCCCACCTAAATCAGAAGGAAGACGAATCTTTCAGAAAAGGAGATTAGAAACAAGAGATCTCCCTCACCTATATATCAAGAATAAAGACAATGCAATGAGCTTTTCCATGAGAACAAACGCTTCAAGTGTGAACAACATGAACACATGAGAAAAGATTTCCCTAACTAACTAATTTTAATTAAGAATATGTTAGAGGGAGTATACGAGTGATTGGCATAGGGATTATGTTAGAAAGTATTATAGAGATTATGATAAAATTATAAATGAGAGATTGAGTTAGAAATTTTGGATATAGATTATAGATATGATGGGTTAAGGATAGCCAAATTTAACAAGTGTTTCTATGAGTAAATAGAACTTGATTGTTGGTGCAAGATTCATGTGAAGTAATGTACATGATGAATAGAGGTATTCTAGGAGACAATGCTAGTAGGGTTATGCATCTTGCTGTCATACGCATAAAGGATTGATCTCCTTACATTTTTCCATGGCAATTTGGGAAGTACCATATTACATAGGAGTATGGAATAAGGAATTCATAAGGTAGGATTAGGGATAATAAAGAATCGGTTCATATCATGTAAAAGTGTATACAGATGCATGAACTTAGGATAATAAAGCCAATAAACTTTAGAATAATGAAGGCATTCTGGAAGCTCAACAAAATGAGGTAGATATATGAAAGAAGGGACTCTTAATAGGAACAATGTTTAGATAAAAGAAGGTTTCTACCCAGTGGTGGGGATACCACTTTGGGGGGGGAGAGAGAGAGAGAGAGAGAGAGAGAGAGAGAGAGAGAGAGAGAGAGAGAGAGAGAGAGAGAGAGAGAGAGAGAGAGAGAGAGGAGGAGGAGGACGATTTACTTAGAGAATTCCTCGAGATGAGGACATCTTTAATCTTTTAAGTTGGGGAGAGAATGTAACATCCCTCCCAAGCCATTTTACGATTCTCTTTTAATATAGGTTTCAAGAAGAAAGAGAGTGCACATGGAGAGAGACTATAAGGCTAGAAACGTTCAGAAAGTGATAGAGTAAAAATATTAGTTCCAAAAATTTGAAAAGAAACGAGAAGATAAGAATAGATCCATCAAGAGAGAAACATTGCCAAAGATAGAATTTCGAATTTAGGTGATAGCAGGTCATATTTAGAGTACTTTTACACATTTAGAGTCCATGCACACTAAAAATATGGAAAATCAAAGCATTTCTTTCCTGGACACCGCCCGCCAATATCGTCCAGGTAGGTCCAAGTAAGAAACGCTCTTTAAGTTTTGCATAGACCATTGCATTATGCGACCTAGTAAGATCTAGAAATCCTACACAAAAACTTGCCTAAAAAAGAACCAGAATGGCAAATATTAATGGCAAATGCTTTAGTAAAGAATGTCTTATCGTAATCTCAACTTGAAAAGATTGTTTTCTCTTGTTTACTGTGAATGTTTACTGTGAATGTGATGGAATTGTATTTTCTCTTGCTTGATTGGTTGTTACCAATCGATCGGTTGTCTCGCCGATCTTATGAGGTTTGATTGGTTGTCACCAATCGATCGGTTGTCGTCTACCCTAACGCTATCCTCCCGCTTTGGGGGAACAACTCACTAGATGCTCGGAGTTGGTGGACCCATATCTAGGTGGATGAGCTGCTTGCTTTTTGGGGGTGTGCGAGGGGCACTTAAGTGGTGCAAGTAAAATCCAGCTAAGGGGCACATGCCCCTTGAGGGGGCATGTGGGACTCAGTGGAGGCTCTGAGTTTTAAACATCACCATGCTACATCGAGGATAAGGGAGCTGGGGACCCACTTAGTATTCTTCACCAAGCGGGTGAGTGATGTTCGGAGTTCTAGACCCCTCCAGGAATAATTGCCACCGCAGGAACCATGTCAGCCATGCTGGTGTGCGAGGGTTGCCTGGGAGCACGTGAATAATGTAATGAGCAAGTGATAATATTATGATTGTGTTTGTTTTCAACTGTTTTGGAGGAACTGTCTTAATAAATCAGTGACGGGAAATAATTAAAGGACCTGTTTTTATATGTTTCATAGTCTGACGCGACCAAATCAGGTAACAAAATGATTGGGTGAGTGGGTGGATGGATGCCCCGATGGCACCATCCTATGGATGGTGGACCCGATGAGGCGGGTAACTATCCAAAATACTTAATATTTACGATCCGTCTCATAGAATAAAGGCCAAACAAGCCTCTTTTAGGAGAACCAACTAGTGGCCGTGCCGCGCATAATATCATAAAGGCATTATCTCCCATGAACCAAGCGTGAACTTGTTCCGTCCTCGATCACGCACATTGAGTGCCGTTTGATCGGAGAAATAGATTTCTATTAGAATAATTACGTTTCCCCTGATTGTCGATAGAGTTAGGTCCCTTCGTTTGCTCGTATCCTTGTATTTCCAAGAGATTGAGGTGTCTTCAAATCAAAGACAAAGGGGACTTAGTCGCCAATCAAAAGGATCCCCTTGAGCCAGCTAGGGTGGGGACCTTACAAGTGGTATCAGAGGAGCCGATCTTAGTTCCTAGGATTTGTTATTCAAAGGTTAACTATAAAGGGATTAAAACAAGTGACTGTTTATCATATGAGGACAAATCAATCATCTCTACTGGCCACAGAAGTGATTGGAATATCCTCCCATGTTGAGACAATCATCGTGTGAAATTGTGCTTGTATCTTGAGGGTGCACATGCAAAATATTTGTACAGTAAAAAAGATTGGGGAGGAAACCTTTTGAGGAAAAACATAGGGTGATCTAATTAAGAAACCAATATGACTGAATGACTAGAAGGATAGATCGAAACTTTGTTTAGAGAAATGTCTAGGATATATCTCATTAATTTGTATATTGTAAGTTATTAGGATTATAACTCCATTAAAGAGAGACCTGTGTAAAGTACCAACATAGGCTCAATTAAATAGTCTACGTGTGAATGCCATCACTAGATGCTTTACACTAAGACGGTGGTCCGGTTCCTCACCCCATCTCGAAAAAACGTGGCTCTAACTTTGGATGCTACCAAAAAAAAATGAAACTCTCATGCGTATTAATATTGAGTGCCTTGAGATGTGATGCTATGATAAGTGTATAGTTTTGAACTTTTCGTGTGGTGGATGATAGCTTTACCGTAGATGGTAGGGGAAGATTAAATTTTGAATTGTTTTCTAGATGAACCTCCGTCCTTTTTTGAAGTTTGTATGATTTCCTTTTTATCTTTATTATCCGACCGACGAGAATAGGAGGCTCAGCAAACCAAAAATAAAATAAAATAAAGTGATAGTTTACGAAAATCTCTAGTATTACCAAAGGGAAACCTGAAAGTTTACCCTTTCATGATGATATTGTGATGGAAATCCTAGATTACCATACCCATGACCAAGGATATAAGTAAAGTTAGTAAGCTATCGTCAAAAATATCGAATAATTGTTACTTCGGCCTATTAGAGCAATATCTAAGTAGAGTATTCCTCGTCCTATAATATATGAGGTCATTTTTTGGAGAAGCTGATGTTATGTCCCTGTAGTTAACCATGTTAAGTGTTGCACTTATTATATCATATAGGAAATATCATGAAGTTTATATAGGCAAACTAAGTAAAGACCTTTCCTTTAAGAAAGAGAGAGTTTGAGTCTGCGATACTTCTTAGATATTTTTTAGGCAAGAGAAAGTTTCTCGCCACCAAGAAAGATTCGATAATGGCATTAAAGAAGTCCTTCATGGAGCCCCCAACCGGAGCCATTCAAAGGTGAATGAAGGAATTTGGGAGAAGAAGTAGAGGCTTGGATAGAGTCCATGGACGAGTATTCTGATGTAGCTAGATACATTGAAAGAAACAAGTTCGCCCTTGCTTGTTTGACAAGCGCGAGAAATGCTGCGATTAGTTGGAAGAACTATTGTCAATCTAACCACTAGAACTAGGATCGGTTTGTCATGGGATGTCATGAAGGTACATCTTCGTCTGAAAGGTTTTGTTGTCCTCCAGGATTTCGGGAGGATAAAATGAATGAATTTATGGAGCTAACCCATGAAAGGAAGACCCTAGAGGAATGCCACCAAACTTTTGTTAAACTTCTCCAATTTTCTCTAGAGATGGATGAGGTAACTCTTCTCCTGGGGAAGCTTGATCCGCCTTTGACTAACCTAGTCAAGAATTACCAATCCATCCTCCATTTCAGAAGCCATAATTATGGCCAGAGACTATGATAAAGTTTTTTATATGGGAAGTGTCCAGAAGGACGTAAGTCCTTCCATGTTGATCAGGAAGAGGTCACCTAATTCAAGAGAAATGTCAAGCTCGAGAGGAATCGTGAGCTAGAGCAAAAGCAAGGTCAAGAAATAGGGATAACAAGGTTAGAGAGTAGATCTCCGATGCGTAGACATCGCATTGGGACCTTTCAAGAAGGGAGACGTTTCAGATGCCAATGACAAGGTCATCGATAGGAAAATTACCCTTTCCTATCGAGATCATCCCCGGCTAGATCAGAAGGAAGACCAATCTTTCAGAAAACGAGATTAGAAAGAAGATCTCTCCCTCACCTATATATCAAGAATAAAGACAATGCAATGAGGTTTTCCATGAGAACAAACGCTTCAAGTGTAAACAACATGAACACATGAGAAAAGATTTCCCTAACTGACTCAGGACCCTTCTCTTCCCAATCATGGAAAGGGGAAACCCAATAGGATGGGCAAGCCTATATCAATCAAAGAGCCTAGGATATCCAAACTAGGAAGTGGTTGCCCAAGTTATGATTGTTTTGAATTAAGCTAGAGATTATTGATTCTTTAATTAAAGTTTAATTAAGAATATTTTAGAGGGAGTATAGTATAGATTGGCATAGGGATTATGTTAGAAAGTATTATATAGAGATTATGATAAGATTATAAATGAGAGATTGAGTTAGAAATTTTGGATATAGACTATAGATATGATGGGTTAAGGATAGCCAAATTTAACAAGTGTTTCTATGAGTAAATAGAAGTTGATTGTTGGTGCAAAATTCATGTGAAGTAATGTACATGATGAATAGAGGTATTCTAGGAGACAATGCTAGTAGGGTTATGCATCTTGATGTTATACGCATAAAGGATTGATCTCCTTACGTTTTTCCATGGCAATTCGGGAAGTACCATATTACATGGGAGCATGGAATAAGGAATTCATAAGGTAGGATCAGGGATAATAAAGAGTCGGTTCATATCATATAAAAGTGTATACGAATGCATGAACTTAGGATAATAGAGCCAATAAAATTTAGAATAATGAAGGCATTCTGGAAGCTCAACAAAATGAGGTAGATATATGAAAGAAAGGACTCTTAGTGGGAACAATGTTTAGATAAAAGAAGGTTTCTACCCAGAGGTGGGGATACCACTTTGGGAGAGAGAGAGAGAGAGAGAGAGAGAGAGAGAGAGTGGAGGATTTACTTAGAGATTTCCTCGAGATGAGGACATCTCAAATCTTTTAAGTGGGGGAGAGAATGTAACATCCCTCCCAAGCCATGTAACGATTCTCTTTTAATATAGGTTTCAAGAAGAAAGAGAGTGCACATGGAGAGAGTTATGGCCGAAACAATTTGCTGGTTCTCTACACAAGGAAACTCTATAAGGAGGAGGCCAGTAGCCTCAAGGTGATTCTAGACCTTGAGATGTATATCGATATATATGTCTTCATTCTCACTTGGGTGGAGTCCTCACACATATCATTTTTAGCAAAGAGTTGTTGTAATTATGCAGAGTTAGGGATGTGGGTAACATCGCGAGACCAAGCAACATCTCTGCCGAACCAAGCAACTTCTCTCCTGGACCAAGCAGCGCCACTGTGCAGGCACTGCCACCGCCCGCCAATATCATCCAGGTAAGAAAAGCTCTTTAAGTTTTGCATAGACCATTGCATCACGCGACCTAGTAAGATCGGGAAATCCTACACAAAAACTTGCCTAAAAAAAGAACCAAAAGGGTATATAACAATGCCAAATGCTTTAATAAAGAATGTCTTATCATAATCTCAAGTTTAAAAGACTGTTTTCTTTTGCTTACTATGAATGTGATAGAATTGTATTTTCTCTTGCTTGACTGGTTGTTACCAAATCGATCGGTTGTCTCGCCGATCTTATGAGGTTTGATTGGTTGTGACCAATGAATCAATTATCACCGGTCTACCCTAAAGCTATCCTCCCGCTTTGGTGGGGGAACAACCCACTAGATGCTCGGAGTTGGTGGACCCATATCTAGGTGGATAAACTGCATAAGTGGTGCAAGTAAAAGCCACCTAAGGGGCACATGCCCCTCGAGGGGGCATGTGGGACTCAGTGAAGGCTCTGAGTTTTAAACATCACCGCCACATCGAGGATGAGGGAGCAAGGGACCCACTTAGTATTCTTCACGAAGCGGGTGAGTGATGTTCGGAGTTCTAGACCCCTCAAAGAATAATTGCCACCACAGGAACCATGTTGCCCATGCTGGTGTGCGAGGGTTGCGTGGGAGCACGTGAATAATGTAATGAGCAAGTGATAACATTATGACCGTGTTTGTTTTCAAGTGTTTTGGAAGAATTGTCTTAATGAATCAGTGTGACAGGAAGTAATTAAAGGACCTATTTTTATATGTTTCATAGTGTGATGGGACCAAATCAGGTAACAAAATGATTGGGTGAGTGGGTTGATGGATGCCCCGATGGCACCATCCTATGGATGGGTGGATGCGATGAACCGGGTAACTATCCAAAATACTTGTTATTTACGATCCGTAATAGAATAACGGTCAAACAAGCCCGTTTTAGGAGAACGAGCTAGTGGCCGTGCCGCATAATATCATAAAGGAGTTAGCTCCCATGAACCAAGCGTGAACTTGTTCCGTCCTTGATTATGCACATTGAGTGTCGTTTGATCGAAGATTAGAATAATTACGTTTTCCCTGACTGTCGGATAGAGTTAGGTCCCTTCGTTTGCTCATATAATCATATTTCCAAGAGATCGAGGTGTCGTCAATCGAAGACAAAGGGGACTTAGCCGCCAATCAAAAGGATACCCTTGAGCCAGCTAGGGTGGGGACCTTACAAGTGGTATCAGAGGAGCCGATCTTAGTTCCTAGGATTTGTTATTCAAAGGTTAACTATTAAGGGATTAAAACAAGTGATTGTTTATCATATGAGGAGGAATCAATCATCTCTACTGGCCATAGAAGTGATTCAAATATCCTCGCATGTTGAGACAATCATCGTGTGAAATTGTGCTTGTATCTTGGGGGTGCTTGTATCTTGGCGGTGCACATGCAAAATATTTGTATAGTAAAAAAGATTGGGGAGGAAACCTTTTGAGGAAAAACATAGGGTGATCTAATTAAGAAACCAATGTGACTGAATGACTAGAAGTATAGATTGAAACTTTGTTTAGAGAAATGTCTAGGATATATCTCATTAATTTGTATATTGTAAGTTATTAGGATTATAACTCCATTAAAGAAAGACCTCTGTAAAATACCAACATAGAGTCTACGTGTGAATGCCATCACAAGATGCTTTACACTAAGACTGTCGTCCGGTTCCTAACCCCATCTCGAAAAAACGTAGGTTCAACTTCGGATGCTACCAAAAAAAATGAAAGTCTCATGCGTATTAATCTTGAGTGCCTTCAGATGTGATGCTATGATAAGTGTTTGTTGATAGTTTTGAACTTTTTGTGGTGGATGATAGCTTTACGATAGATGTAGGGGAAGATTAGATTTTGAATTATTTTCTGGATGAACCTCGGTCCCTTTTAGAATTTTGTATGATTTCCTTTTTATCTTTATTATCAAACCGATGAGAATAGGAGGCTCAGCGAACAAAAAATAAAATAAAATAAAATAATAGTTAACAAAAATCTCTAGTATTACCAAAGGGAAACCTAGAGTTTACCCTTTCATGATGTTATTGTGATTGAAATTCTAGATTAGCATGCCCAAGACAAAGAATATAAGTAAAGTTAGTCAGCTATCATCAAGAATATCGAATAATTGTTGCTTCGACCTATTAAAGCAATATCTAAGTAGACTATTCCTCTTCCTATAATATATGAGGTCAGATTTTAATGAGGAGATGATTTTATGTCCCAGTAGTTAACCATGTTAAGTGTTGCACTTATTATATCATATAGGAAATATCATGAAGTTTATATAGGCAAATTAAGTAAAGACCTTTCCTTTAAGAAAAAGAGTTCGAGTCTGAGATACTTCTTAGATATTTTTTAGGCAAGAGAAAGTTTCTCGCCACCAAGAAAGCTTCGATAATGGCATTAAAGAAGTCCTTTATGGAGCCCCCAACCGGAGCCATTCAAAGGTGAACAAAGGAATTTGGGAGAAGAAGTAGAGGCTTGGATAGAGTCCATGGTGGACGAGTATTTTGATGTAGCTGGATACATTGAAAGAAACAAGTTTGCCCTTGCTTGTTTAACAAGCATGAGAAATGCTAGGATTAGTTGGAAGAACTATTGTCAGTCTAACCACTAAAACCAGGATCGGTTTTCATGGGATGCCATGAAAAGGTACATCTTCATGTGAAAGGTTTTGTCCTCCAGGATTTCGGGAGGATAAAATGAATGAATTTTTTGAGCTAGCCCATGAAAGGAAGACCCTAGAGGAATACCACCAAACTTTTGTTAAACTTCTGCAATTTTCTCTGGAGATGGATGAGGTAACTCTTGTGCATCGATTAATGGGGAAGCTTGATCCACCTTTGACTAACCTAGTCAAGAATTACCAAGCCATCCTCCATTTTAGAAGCCATAATTATGGCCAGAGACTATGATAAAGTTTTTTATATGGGAAGTGTCTAGAAGGACGTGAGCCCTTCCATGTTGATCAGGAAGAGGTCCCCTAATTCAAGAGAAATGTCAAGCCCCCACCCTTGGCTAAGAGGAATCGTGAGCTAGAGCAAAATCAAGGTCAAGAAATAGGGATAACAAGGTTAGAGAGTAGATCGTCGACTCGTAGACATTGCATCGGGACCTATCAAGAAGGAAGACGTTTTAGATGCCAACGACAAGGTCATCGATAAGAAAATTACCCTTTCCTATCGAGATCATCCCCCCGGCTAGATCGGAAGGAAGACCAATCTTTCAGAAAATGAGATTAGAAAGAAGAGCTCTCCCTTACCTATATATCAAGAATAAAGACAACACAATGAGTTTTTCCATGAGAAAACGCTTCAAGTGTAAACAATATGAACACATGAGAAAAGATTTCCCTAACTGACTCAGGACCCTTATCTTCCCAATCATGGAAAGATGAAACCCAATAGGATGGGCAGGCCTATATCAATCAAAGAGCCTAGGATATCCAAACTAGGAAGTGGTTGCCCAAGTTATGATTGTTTTGATTTAAGCTAGAGATCATTGATTATTTAATTAAAGTTTAATTAAGAATATGTTAGAGGGAGTATACTAGAGATTAGCATAGGGATTATGTTAGAAAGTATTATAGAGATTATGATAAGATTATAAATGAGAGATTGAATTAGAAATTTTGATATAGATTATAGATATGATGGGTTAAAGATAGCCAAATTCAACAAGTGTTTCTATGAGTAAATAGAAGTTGAGTGTTGGTGCAAAATTCATGTGAAGTAAACTTCATGATATTTCCTATACGATATAATAAGTGCAACACTTAACATGGTTAACTACTGGGACATAAAATCAGCTCCTCCATAAAATCTGACCTCATATATTATAGGAAGAGGAATACTCTACTTAGATATTGCTCTAATAGGCCAAAGCAAAAATTATTTTATATTTTCGACGATAGCTCACTAACTTTACTTACATCCTTGGTCATGGGCATGCTAATCTAGGATTTCCTTCACAATAACATCATGAAAGGGTAAACTTTAAGGTTTCCCTTGATAATACTAGAGATTTTCATTCAACTATTAATTTATTTTATTTTATTTTTGGTTCGCTGAACCTCATATTCTCGTCGGATAATAAAGATAAAAAGAATCATACAAACTTCAAAAAAGGACCGAGGTTCATCTAGAAAACAATTCAAAATTTAATCTTTCCCTACCATCTACCGTAAAGCTATCATCTGCCAGGAAAGTTCAAAACTATCAAACACTTATCAAAACATCACATCTAAAGGCACTCAAGATTAATATGCATGAGAGTTTCATTTCTTTGGTAGCATCCGAAGTTAGATCCACGTTTTTCCGAGATGGGGTCAGGAACCGGACGACCTCTTAGTGTAAAGCATCTAGTGATGGCATTCACACGTAGACTATTCAATTGAACCTATGTTGGTACTTTACACAGGTCTCTCTTTAATGGAGTTATAATCCTAATAACTTACAATATACAAATTAATGAGATATATCCTAGACATTTCTCTAAACAAAGTTTTGATCTATCCTTCTAGTCATTCAGTCACATTGGTTTCTTAATTAGATCACCCTATGTTTTTCCTCAAAAGGTTTCCTCCCCAATCTTTTTTATTGTACAAATATTTTGTGTGTGCACCCCGAAGATACAAGCACAATTTCACATGATGATTGTCTCAACATGCGAGGATATTCGAATCACTTCTATGGCTAGTAGAGATGATTGATTCGTCCTCATATGATAAACAATCACTTGTTTTAATCCCTGAATAGTTAACCTTTGAATAAGAAATCCTAGGAACTAAGATCGGCTCCTCTGATACCACTTGTAAGGTCCCCATTCTAGCTGGCTCAAGGGGATCCTTTTGATTGGCAGCTAAGTCCCCTTTGTCTTCGATTGACGACACCTCGATCTCTTGGAAATACGAGGATACGTGCAAACAAAGGGACCTAACTCTATCCCTGCAGTCAGGGGAAACGTAATTATTCTAATAGGAATCTATTTCTCCGATCAAACGGCACTCAATGTGCATGATCGAGGAGGAACAAGTTCACGCTTCATTCACGGGAGCTAACACCTTTATGATATTATGCGGCACAGCCACTAGCTCCTTCTCCTGAAACGGGCTTGTTTGGGCTTTACTCTATTACGAATCGTAAATAATAAGTATTTTGGATAGTTACACGTCTCATCGGGTCCACCCATCCATAGGATGGTGCCATGAGGGCATCCATCCACCCACTCAGCCAATCATTTTGTTACCTGATTTGGTCCCGTCACACTGAGAAACATATAAAAACAGGTCCTTTCATAATTTTTTATCACTGATTCATTAAGATAGTTCTTCCAAAACAGTTGAAAACAAATGGATCTTCAAACATGGTCATAAATTTATCACTTGCTCATTACATTATTCACGTGCTCCTAGGCAGACATGGTTCCTGCGGTGGCAATTATTCCTGGAGGGGTCTAGAACTCCGAACATCACTCACCCGCTTGGTGAAGAATAAATACTAAGTGGGTCCCCAGCTCCCTCATCCTGAATGTGGTGGTGATGTTTAAAACTCAGAGCCTCCACACTGAGTCTCCCACATGCCCCCTCGAGGGGCATGTGCCCCTTATCTGGCTTTTACTTGCACCACTTAAGTGCCCCTCGCACACACCCGGAAGCAAGAAGCTCATCCACCTAGATATGGGTCCACCACCTCTGAGCATCTAGTGGGTTGTTCCCCCAAAGCGGGAGGATAGCTTTAGGGTAGACCGGCGACAACCGATTGATTGGTGAAAACCAATTAAACCTCATAAGATTGGCGAGACAACTGATCGATTTGTAGCAACTAGTCAAGCAAGAGAAAGTACAATTCCATCACATTCATAGTAAACAAGAGAAAACAGTCTTTTCAATTTGAGATTACGATAAGACATTCTTTATTAAAGCATTTGCCATTGTTATATGCCCTTCTGGTTCTTTTTGTAGGCAAGTTTTTGTATAGGATTTCTCGATCTTTCTAGGTCGCGTGATGCAATGGTCTATGCGAAACTTAAAGAGCGTTTCTTACCTGGACGATATTGACGGGCGGTGGCAGTGCCTGCAGGGTGACGCTGCTTGGTCCGGGAGAGATGTTGCTTGGTTCGGCAGAGATGTTGTTTGGTCGCGTGATGTTACCCACATCCTTAACTCTGCATAATTACAACAACTCTTTGCTAAAAATGATGTGTGTGAGGACTCCACCCAAGTGAAAATGAAGACATATATATATATATATACATCTCAAGGTACAGAATCACCTTGAGGCTACTTGCCTGCTCCTTATAGTTTCCCTGTGTAGAGAACTAGCTAACTTTTTCGGTAGCCATAACTCTCTAATAAAAACTCAAAATATAGTCATGTAGCCAGCCAAAAGAACCGGAACACATCTGGTCTACAAGACAGCGGCGTGGGGGTAGAATAGGTAAAAACGTATGTAATATAGCCGCAAATGTGCCATCTTAAGAAATGCTTTGCTTTTCCATATTTTTGTGTGCATGGACTCTAAATGTGTAAAAGTACTCTAAATATGACTTGCTATCACCTAAATTCGGAATTTTGTTTTTGGCGATGTTTCTCTCTTAATGGATCTATTCTTATCTTCTCATTTCTTTTTAGATTTTTGGAACTAATATTTTTCCTCTATCACTTTCTTAACATTTCTAGCCTTATACTCTCTCTCTCTCGATCGATGTGCACTCTCTTTCCTCTTGAAACCTATATTAAAAGAGAATCGTTACATGGCTTGGGAGGGATGTTACATTCTCTCCCCCACTTAAAAGATTCGAGATGTCCTCATCTCGAGGTAATCTCTAAGTAAATCCTCCTCTCTCTCTCTCTCTCTCTCCCAAAGTGGTATCCCCACTAGGTAGAAACCTTCTTTTATCTAAACATTGTTCCTACTAAGAGTCCCTTCTTTCATATATCTACCTCATTTTGTTGAGCTTCCAAAATGCCTTCATTATTCTATAGTTAATTGGCTTTATTATTCTAAGTTCATGCATCTGTATACACTTCTATATGATATGAACCAATTCTTTATTATCCCTGATCCTACCTTATGAATTCCTTATTCCATACTCCCATGTAATATGGTACTTCCCAAATTGCCATGGAAAAACATAAGGAGATCAATCTTGTATGTGATCTAACCTATGATAGCAAGATGCATAACCCTACTAGCATTGTCTCCTAGAATACCTCTATTGATCATGTACATTACTTCACATGATTCTTGCAACAACAATCAACTTCTATATTTACTCATAGAAACACTTGTTAAATTTGGCTATCTTTAACCCATCATATCTATAATCTATATCAAAATTTCTAACACGATTCCTCTTAGGCAGGGGTGGGCTTGACATTTCTCTTGAACTAGGGGACCTCTTCTTGATTAACATGGAAGGACTCACGTCGTTCTGGACACTTTCCATATAAAAAACTTTATCATAGTCTCTGGCCATAATTATGGCTTCTGAAAGGGAGGATGGCTTGGTAATTCTTGACTAGGTTAGTTAGAGGTGGATCAAGCTTCCCCATGAATCGATGGAGAAGAGTTACCTCATCCATCTCTGGAGAAAATTGAAGAAGTTTTGGTGGTATTCCTCTAGGGTCTTCCTTTCATGGGTTGGCTCTGAAAATTCATTCACTTTATCCTCCCAAAATCCTGGAGGACAAAACCTTTCACACGAAGATGTACCTTCATGGAATCCCATGACAACCGATCCTGGTTCTAATGGTTAGATTGACAATAGTTCTTCCAACTAATCCTAGCATTTCTCGAACTTGTTAAACAAGCAAGGGCGAACTTGTTTCTTTCACTGTATCTAGCTACATCAAAATACTCGTCCATGGACTCTATCCAAGCCTCTACTTCTTCTCCTAAATTCCTTCGTTCACCTTTGAATGGCTCTGGTTGGGGGCTCCATGAAGGACTTCTTTAATGCCATTATCGAAGCTTTCTTGGCGAGAAACTTTCTCTTGCCTAAAACATATCTAAGAAGTATTATTTTAACTAATATTTTATTTTAATTTATTTTTGGTTCGCTGAGCATCATATTTTTGTTGGATAATAAAGATAAAAAGGAAATCATACAAACTTCAAAAAAGGACCGAGGCTCATCCAGAAAACAATTCAAAATTAAATCTTCCCCTACCATCTACCGTAAAGCTATCATCCACCAGGAAAAGTTCAAAACTGTCAAAACACTTATCATAGCATCAAATCTAAAGGCACTCAAGATTAATACGCATGAGAGTTTCATTTTTCTTTGGTAACATCCAAAGTTAGGCCCACGTTTTTCCGAGATGGGGTCAGTAAAACTGGAGGACCGTCTTAGTGTAAAGCATGTAGTGATGGCATTCACATGTAAACTATTCAATTGAACCTATGTTGGTAGTTTACACAGGTCTCTCTTTGATGGAGTTATAATCCCAATAACTTACAATATACAAATTAATGAGATATATCCTAGACATTTCTCTAAACAAAGTTTCGATCTATCCTTCTAGTCATTCAGTCACATTGGTTTCTAAATTAGATCACCCTATACTTTTCCTCAAAAGGTTTCCTCCCCAATCTTTTTTATTGTACAAATATTTTGCGTGTGCACCCCCAAGATACAAGCACAATTTCACAAAATGTGTGTCAACATGCGAGGATATTCGAATCACTTCTATGGCTAGTAGAGATGATTGATTCGTCCTCATATGATAAACAATCACTTGTTTTAATCCTTGAATAGTTAACCTTTGAATAACAAATCCTAGGAACTAAGATTGGCTCCTCTGATTCCACTTGTAAGGTCCCCACCCTAGCTGGCTCAAGGGGATCCTTTTGATTGGCAGCTAAGTCCCCTTTGTCTTCGATTGACAACACCTCGATCTCTTGGAAATACGAGGATACGCGCAAACGAAGGGACCTAACTCTATCCCCACAGTCAGGGAAAACGTATTTATTCTAACAAGAATCTATTTCTCCGATCAAACGGAATCAATGTGCATGATCGAGGACGGAACAAGTTCACGCTTGATTAATGGGAGCTAATGCCTTTATTATATTATGCGGCATGGCCACTAGCTCCTTCTCCTAAAACGGGCTTGTTTGGGCGTTACTCTATTACGGATCGTAAATAATAAGTATTTTGGATAGTTACCCGTCTCACCCATCCATAGGATGGTGCCATCAGGGCATCCATCCACCCTCTCAGCCAATCATTTTATTACCTGATTTGGTCCCGTCACACTGTGAAACATATAAAAACAGGTCCTTTAATTATTTTCCGTCATTGATTCATTAAGATAGTTCTTCCAAAACAGTTGAAAACAAATGGATCTTTAAACACGGTCATAATTTTATCACTTGCTCATTACATTATTCAGGTGCTCCCAATCAGACATGGTTCGTGTGGTGGCAATTATTCCTGGAGGGGTCTAGAACTCCGAACATCACTCACCTGCTTGGTGAAGAATAAATACTAAGTGGGTCCCTAGCGATGTGGCGGTGATGTTTAAAACTCAAGGCCTCCACCCTTAGTCTCCCACATGCCCCCCGCAAGGGGCATGTGCCCCTTAGATGGATTCTACTTGCACCACTTAAGTGCCCCTCCACCTAGATATGGGTCCACCAACTCTGAGCGTCTAGTGGGTTGTTCCCCCAAAGCAGGAGGATAGCTTTAGGGTAGACCGGCGACAACCGATTGATTGGTGAAAACCAATCAAACCTCATAAGATCGGCGAGACAACCGATCGATTGGTAACAACCAGTCAAGCAAGAGAAAATACAATTCCATCACATTCACAATAAACAAGAGAAAATAGTCTTTTCAACTTGAGATTACGATAAGACATTCTTTATTAAAGCATTTGCCATTGTTATATGCCCTTCTGGTTCTTTTTTTAGGCAAGTTTTTGTGTAGGATTTCCCGATCTTACTAGGTCGTGTGATGCAATGGTCTATGCGAAACTTGAAGAGCATTTCTTACCTGGACGATATTGACGGGCGATGGCAGTGCTTGCACGACGACGCTGCTTGGTCCCAGACAGACATTGCTTGGTTTGATGGAGATGTTGTTTGGTCCCGTGATGCTACCCACATCCTTAACTCCGCATAATTACAACTCTTTCCTAAAAATGATGTGTGTGAGGACTCCACCCAAGTGAAAATGAAGACATATATATAGATATACATCTCAAGGTCCAGAATAACCTTGAGGCTACTTGCCTACTCCTTTTACAGTTTCACTGTGTAGAGAACTAGCAAATTGTTTTGACAGCCATAACTCTCTGATAAAAACTCAGAATATAGTCATGTAGCCAGCCAAAAGAACCGGAACGCATCTGGTCTACAAGACAACGACGTGGGGGTAGAATTGGTAAAAACGTCTGTATATAGCCGCAAACGTGCCATCTTTAGAAATGCATCTATTCTTATCTTCTCATTTCTTTTCAGATTCTTGGAACTAATATTTTTCCTCTATCACTTTCTTAACGTTTCTAGCCTTATAGGCTCTCTCGATGTGCACTCTCTTTCTTCTTGAAACCTATATCAAAAGAGAATCGTTACATGGCTTGGGAGGGATGTTACATTCTCTCCCCCACTTAAAAGATTCGAGATGTCCTCATCTCGAGGTAATCTCTAAGTAAATCCTCCTCTCTCTCTCTCTCTCTCCCAAAGTGGTATCCCCACAAGAGGTAGAAACCTTCTTTTATCTAAACATTATTCCTACTAAGAGTCCCTTCTTTCATATATCTACCTCATTTTGTTGAGCTTCCATAATGCCTTCATTATTCTAAAGTTAATTGGCTTTATTATCCTAAGTTCATGCATCCGTATACACTTCTATATGATATGAACCGATTCTTTATTATCCGTGATCCTACCTTATGAATTCCTTATTCCATACTCCCATGTAATATGGTACTTCCCAAATTGCCATGGCAAAACGTAAGGAGATCAATCCTGTATGCGATCTAACCTATGATAGCAAGATGCATAACCTAGAATACCTCTATTCATCATGTACATTACTTCACATGATTCTTGCAACAACAATCAACTTCTATTTACTCATAGAAACGCTTGTTAAACTTGGCTATCTTTAGCCCATCATATCTATAATCTATATCAAAATTTCTAACTCAATCTCTCATTTATAATCTTATCATAATCTCTATAATACTTTCTAACATAATCCCTATGCTAATCTCTAGTATACTCCCTCTAACATATAATTAATTAAACTTTAATTAAAGAATAAATGATCTCTAGCTTAATTCAAAATAATTATAACTTGGGCAACCACTTCCTAGTTTGGAAATCCTAGGCTCTTGGATTGATATAGGCCCGCCCATCCTATTCGGTTTCCCCTTTCCATGATTGGGAAGAGAAGGGTCCTGGGTCAGTTAGGGAAATCTTTTCTCATGTTGTTTACACTTGAAGCATTTGTTCTCATGGAAAAGCTCATTGCATTGTCTTTTTTCTTGATATATAGGTGAGGGAGAGCTCTTCTTTCTAATCTTGTTTTCTGAAAGGTTGGTCTTCCTTTTGATCTAGCCGAGGATGATCTCAATAGGAAAGGGTAATTTTCCTATCGCAACAATGACCTTGTCATTGGCATCTAAAACGTCTTCCTTCTTGAAAGGTCCCGATGTGATGTCTATGAGAGTCGAAGATCTACTCTCTAACCTTGTTATCCCTATTTCTTGACCTTGATTTTGCTCTAGCTCACGATTCCTCTTAGGCAGGGGTGGGCTTGACATTTCTCTTGAATTAGGGGACCTCTTCCTGATTAACATGGAAGGACTCACGGCGTTCTGGACACTTCCCATATGAAAAACTTTATCATAGTCTGTGGCCATAATTATGGCTTCTGAAAGGGAGGATGGCTTGGTAATTCTTGACTAGGTTAGTCAAAGGCGGATCAAGCTTCCCCATGAATCGATGGAGAAGAGTTACCTCATCCATCTCTGGAGAAAATTGAAGAAGTTTAACAAAAGTTTGGTGGTATTCCTCTAGGGTCTTCCTTTCATGGGTTGGCTCCAAAAATTCATTCATTTTATCCTTCCAAAATCCTGGAGGACAAAACCTTTCACACAAAGAGGTACCTTCATGGCATCCCATGACAACCGATCCTGGTTCTAGTGGTTAGATTGACAATAGCTCTTCGAACTAATCCCAACATTTCTCGCACTTGCTAAACAAGCAAGAGCGAACTTGTTTCTTTCACTGTATCTAGCTACATCAAAATACTCGTCCATGGACTCTATCCAAGCCTTTACTTCTTCTCCTAAATTCCTTTGTTCACCTTTGAATGGCTCCGGTTGGGGGCTCCATGAAGGACTTCTTTAATGCCATTATCAAAGCTTTCTTGGGCGAGAAACTTTCTCTTACCTAAAAAATATCTAAGAAGTATCTCAGACTCGAACTCTCTTTCTTAAAGGAAAGGGCTTTACTTAGTTCGCCTATATAAACTTCATGATATTTTCTATATGATATAATTCGTGCAACACTTAACATGGCTAACTACTGGGACATAAAATCAGCTCCTCCATAAAATCTGACCTCATATATTATAGGAAGAGGAATACTCTACTTAGATATTGCTCTAATAGTCCAACACAAAAATTATTTTATATTTTCGATGATAGCTCACTAACTTTACTTACATCCTTGGTCAGGGCATGCTAATTTAGGATTTCCATCACAATAACATCATGAAAGGGTAAACTTTCAGGTTTCCCTTGGTAATACTAGAGATTTTCATTCAACTATTATTTTATTTTAATTTATTTTTGGTCCGTTGAGCCTCATATTCTCGTCAGATAATAAAGATAAAAAGGAAATCATACAAAATTCAAAAAAGGACCGCGATTCATCCAGAAAACAATTCAAAATTTAATCTTCCCTTACCATCTACCGTAAAGCTATCATCCACCAGGAAAAGTTCAAAACTATCAACACTTATCATAGCATCACATCTAAAGGCACTCAAGATTAATACGCATGAAAGTTTCATTTTTCTTTGGTAACATCCGAAGTTAGACCCACATTTTTCCGAGATGGGGTCAGGAATCGGATGACCGTCTTAGTGTAAAGCATCTAGTGATGGCATTCACACCACGTAGACTATTCAATTGAACCTATGTTGGTACTTTACACAGGTCTCTCTTTAATGGAGTTATAATCTAAATAACTTACAATATACAAATTAATGAGATATATCCTAGACATTTCTCTAAACAAAGTTTTGATCTATCCTTCTAGTCATTCAGTCACATTGGTTTCTAAATTAGATCACCCTATATTTTTCCTCAAAAAGTTTCCTCCCCAATCTTTTTTATTGTACAAATATTTTGTGTGTGCACCCCCAAGATACAAGCACAATTTCACATGATGATTGTCTCAACATACGAGGATATTCGAATCACTTCTATGGCTAGTAGAGATGATTGATTCGTCCTCATATGATAAACA
This sequence comes from Cibotium barometz, assembly GCF_041138505.1. Lineage (NCBI taxonomy): Eukaryota > Viridiplantae > Streptophyta > Polypodiopsida > Cyatheales > Cibotiaceae > Cibotium > Cibotium barometz. The sequence continues at coordinate 10,661,397 of NC_141051.1, forward strand.
ATCACTTGTTTTAATCCCTGAATAGTTAACCTTTGAATAACAAATCCTAGGAACTAAGATCGGCTCCTCTAATACCACTTGTAAGGTCCCCACCCTAGCTGGCTCAAGGGGATCCTTTTGATTGGCAACTAAGTCCCCTTTGTCTTCGATTGACGACACCTCGATCTCTAGGAAATACAAGGATACGCGCAAACGAAGGGACCTAACTCTATCCCCGCAGTCAGGGGAAACGTAATTATTCTAATAGGAATCTATTTCTCCGATCAAACGGCACTCAATGTGCGTGATCGAGGACGAAACAAGTTCACGCTTGATTCATGGGAGCTAACGCCTTTATGATATTATGCGGCACGCCACTAGCTCCTTCTCCTAAAACGGGCTTGTTTGGGCGTTACTCTATTACGGATCGTAAATAATAAGTATTTTGGATAGTTACCTGTCTCATCGGGTCCACCATCCATAGGATTGGGCCATCGGGGCATCCATCCACCCACTCAGCCAATCATTTTGTTACCTGATTTGGTCCCGTCACACTATGAAACATATAAAAACAGGTCCTTTAATTATTTTCCGTCATTGATTCATTAAGATAGTTCTTCCAAAACAATTGAAAACAAATGGATCTTCAAACACGGTCATAATTTTATCACTTGCTCATTACATTATTCACGTGCTCCCAACAGGCAGACATGCTTCTTGCGGTGGTAATTATTCTTGGAGGGCTAGAACTCCGAACATCACTCACCCGCTTGGTTGAGTGGATGCCACATCAGGGCATCCATCCACCCACTCAGGATGGTGAAGAAAAAATACTAAGTGGGTCCCCAACTCCCTCATCCTCTGTGAGATCCCTGTGCCCCCTCCGCACGCCAGACTCCCGGTAGCTGAACAGCGAAAGCAGCCCCCTCATGCGCCGGGCAGGGTTTCTCACTCGGAACCTCGCCCTCGAATGTCCGGGCACAAGACTAGGCTCGTGGTCACTCCAAAAACCGAAACCGGGAAAAATTCCCATCCCCGAAAAGCGGGGACGATTCCACCTTTATGAATTTTTATTTTTTTTAAACGATTTTTTCTAACATGAACAATTCTACGCTATCCTTCAACTCAATAAATCAGATAGAAGGAAACTATCACTGATATAATTTGATCATTTTAGTAAATTTAACGCTTTTTTCCTGATCAAGGTCAGGCACAGCCGTTGATCCACTTATTTGAAAAATTTATCAGGGAATTGTCTAACTATTCGAATCTTAGCGTAATTCTAAGATTTTTCAGTTTGATTATTAAAACTCCACTGATTCTAGCCTAACCCCATCCGGCCCATGGGTTAGCCACCACCCTACCATTGGAATCAGTAGAACCAAACAAGTACTCACCCACCCATAATTGAAATGCCTTTCTTAACTTTAGCTTTAGAAAACAGATACGCACACACTCCTCTTTATTAAAACTTTAATAAAAACAATCCTTGATAAATAATTTACGGGTTATACATGTCATACTTCAAAATTTCCATTGAGTCTTTGTTTCTCAACAAAACAGTATCACTCTGGACTCTCCGTTGAGACCAGCGAGTCAACAACGAGATCCAGTGTGATAGATTACAAAAAACATAGGTCCATCATATAATATCTTCCTCGACATACGCATGTATGTCCTCGGCACCGCGAGCCCGTGCATCGCCTGGTCAGAACCCTCCAGGATCCTCCTTAGGTGTCCTGGAACTTCACTCAGGGACCGCTTCGTCGGCCCTCGTCCATCATACCAGAAGCGCACCATTTTAACCATACCGAGGCTGGTCAAGACCTCGGCAAGCCTTGCCGAGTGAGCTGTCCCTCGAACACTCCCCGCCAGCTGTTGCAACCGAACTTCCCTTAGATAAACATATATGCCAAATGCTCCCTCCAACATTTTGGCATAAGATAGTCTTTTAAGAAGGCAGGGTTTCTATGCAAGTTTATAGTTTTGATTTTGTTTGAATACCACGAGTATATCTTAAATCCGTATCTCATTACTTCTAGATCCAGTTCTCAATTCTAAACAGAATTCCTCGAATTCTGTTAACTTGATCTTTAGATCAAAATCACAAGTCTTAACTTAGTTTCAGATTCGGTGGGTAATTTGGGTACATTTTTCCTGAACTGGTACATCGTCATTAATTGAAACTGACGAAGGAATTAGGTCTTGGTCAATAGTCTGAGTCAGAGTTTAGGTCTGAAAAGGTTCTTCCTAAAATTATCTTTCTCGAAGGTACTATCTCAATTTCTCTTTTTTTTCTAAAATTTCTTTCAACGAATATTTGATTAGAGATTTCAAAAACATGGATTTCTTGAGGAATATTCATTTACGTCGATCTCCGATTAAAACTTATCTTTATGCATACTTCTATGCATGAAAATCAAATATGATAAAAGTAACACTTTTGATAAAAAAATTATCCTTTATGCATATTTCTATGCATGAAAATTAAAAATGATAAAAGTAACACTTTTGATATTAAAAAAAATATCCTTTATGCATATTTCTATGCATGAAAATTAAAAATGATAAAAGTAACACTTTTGATAATAAAAAATTATCCTTTATGCATATTTCTATGCATGAAAATTAAAAATGATAAAAGTAACACTTTTGATATAAAAAAATTATCCTTTATGTATATTTCTATGCATGAAAATACAAAATGATAACAGTAACACTTTTGATAAAAAAATTATCCTTTATGCATACTTCTATGCAAGAAAATTAAAAATGATAAAAGTAACACTTTTGATATAAAAAATTATCCTTTATGCATATTTCTATGCACGAAAATTAAAAATGATAAAAGTAACACTTTTGATATGAAAATTATCCTTTATGCATACTTCTTTGCATGAAATTTAAAAATGATAAAAGTATCTCTTTTGATATAAAAAAATATCCTTTATGCATATTTCTATGCATGAAAATTAAAAATGATAAAAGTAACACTTTTGATAATAAAAAATTATCCTTTATGCATATTTCTATGCATGAAAATAAAAAATGATAAAAGTAACACTTTTAATAATAAAAAATTATCCTTTATGCATATTTCTATGCATGAAAATTAAAAATGATAAAAGTAACACTTTTGATTAAAAAAATTATCCTTTATGCATATTTCTATGCATGAAAATTAAAAATGATAAAAGTAACACTTTTGATAAAAAATTATCCTTTATGCATACTTCTATGCATGAAAATTAAAAATGATAAAAGTAACACTTTTGATATAAAAAAATATCCTTCATGCATATTTCTATGCATGAAAATTAAAACTGATAAAAGAAACACTTTTGATATATAAAAAATTATCCTTTATGCATATTTCTATGCATGAAAATTAAAAATGATAAAAGTAACACTTTTGATATAAAAAATTATCCTTTATGCATATTTCTATGCATGAAAATTAAAAATGATAAAAGTAACACTTTTGATATAAAAAAATTATCCTTTATGCATATTTCTATGCATGAAAATTAAAAATGATAAAAGTAACACTTTTGATATAAAAACTATCCTTTATGCATACTTCTTTGCATGAAAATTAAAAATGATAAAAGTAACTCTTTTGATATAAAAACATTATCCTTTATGCATATTTCTATGCATAAAAAATGATAAAAGTAACACTTTTGATATTAAAAATTTATCCTTTATGCATATTTCTATGCATGAAAATTAAAAATGATAAAAGTAAAACTTTTGATAATAAAAAATTATCCTTTATGCATATTTCTATGCATGAAAAATAAAAATGATAAAAGTAACACTTTTGATTAAAAAATTATCCTTTATGCATACTTCTATGCATGAAAATTAAAAATGATAAAAGTAACACTTTTGATATAAAAAAACTATCTTTTATGCATATTTCTATGCATGAAAATTAAAAATGATAAAAGTAATAGTTTTGATATTAAAAAAATTTATCCTTTAAGCATATTTCTATGCATGAAAATTAAAAATGATAAAAGTAACTCTTTTGATATAAAAATTATCCTTTATGCATATTTCTATGCATGAAAATTAAAAATAATAAAAGTAACACTTTTGATATAAAAAATTATCCTTTATGTATATTTCTATGCATGAAAATTAAAAATGATAAAAGTAACACTTTTGATATAAAAAATTATATTTCACTAATTTTAAAAAAAAATTCGCCATAACCTCCTTTGTATAGCTGACTATTTTTCAAGTTCCTAAGTCTTTAGAACTAATTAAAAGTACACCAAAATATTGAATTTATCCTAAAGTAAATATTTATCTATTTACTTGAAACAACATTATAAAAATTTGACATTAATCAATTAACCATTCACCTAGGATAGAGAAAGGTTGGTTTTGCTAGCGAAGAGAGGGGAATGCCTTTTGTAATGAGGCCTAACATTATAGAGAAGACATATAGCATAAAAACCAATTTAAAACCATAAAAATCCATAAAATAATTGAAAGAAAGAAGAATCACCAACTTACTAAATGACTTGATAGCTTTCCTTTGGCTTGATGGTTTGAGGGTTCAGCTCTTATTTGGATAAGAGTGGCCACCAATCTTTGGAAGAGGAAAATGTCAAAAACTAGTGAATTATTAAAGAATTCACAGTTCTTGGCTTGGGTGGAGTAGAGTAACAGTGCATAAAACACTATTGAGTTTCAACAAAGGGGAAGGCTTCTATTTATAGGAAAAAGTGAGCCTCTAACCAAGCCAACTGATTCTAGAATTTTCCACATCAGTTTGGTCAATTTTTGACCATTTTTGGGTCAGTTTTGGTCACTTTTTGGATCTAGTTGAAACAGGAGAGAGGAGAGATAAAAATATCCCATTATTTGGGAGTTTAAAACTCATTCAAGCATGTGAAATAGGCGCTCTCTTCATGAGGGGGAATTCCCCATGCAGAGGTGTCAAAAATGCATCATTACTTCTAAATATCTCCCTTTTTTAACTATTAGTCTTGTCCTTATTCAAATCTTCATCTTATGTGAGTATTTACTTCTAAATATCTCCCCTTTTTTAACTATTAGCCTTGTCCTTATTCAACTCTTCATCTTATGTGAGTATTTACTTCTAAATATCTCCCCTTTTTTAACTATTAGCCTTGTCCTTATTCAACTCTTCATCTTATGTGAGTATTTACTCATTTTTGGGTATCTTCTTTTACAAATTGGATTTATCTCCTCCCCACACATGGATTGATCCTATTGGCCCATAGGAACCTTAATTGGACCATAATCCATATTTCTAAAAATCTAGACCCTTAGGCTAAGGTCCTTTATACCCAATTCCAATTGCACATTGGAAAGTTCTTTTTGAATTTTTGTTTCAGGGGAACTTATTTTAATAAGATGAGATATTTTTCTATCCAAAAATATTCAAAATCTGAATATTCTCTCTCTAGAATATTTTCTCTCTCTACGGTTAGAAATAAGATCTCTTATATTTCTGAAGAGGGATTTGATTACACAGGAAGATGCTGGACATCTTGAGAGGTTGGAGAGGAATCTTACATTCTCTCCCACTTGAAAAACACGAGATGTCCTCATCTCGCAACAGATCGGCTTCATTCTCCCAGGTGGCATCTTCAAAAGGATAGAACTTCCATTTTACTAATAGTTCTCTGAGAATCCTATTCCTGAGAATCTTTTCTCGAACATCAAGAATTTCTTCAGGTTGGAGTTCCATCTGTCCTTGGGTTGAAGAGGTTAGGATTTCATCATCAAGCACATGATTTAGGCTTGGCACATATTTCTTTAGAAGGCTTACATGAAATACATTATGAGTTTTGAGATGAGGAGGTAGAAGAAGCTCGTAGGCTAGGTCACCTACTTTCCTTGTAATCAGATATGGCCCACAATATCTAGGTGATAACTTCTTGTACTTCCCAAGAGATAAGGAACTTCTTTTGGGCCGTACTCGAATGAAGACCATATCTGCTTCTTTGAATTCTCTATCTGTCCTCTTCTTATCTGCATATTGCTTCTGTCTATCCTGGGCAGCTTTAATGTCTTTACGAATTGACTACATCTGTTGCTCCATGTCGTCAAGCATCTGTCTGGACATCTCGACCTTAATCAATGGGTCAGACCAAGTTAATGGAGTTAAGCAATCTTGTCCATACAGAGCTCTAAAAGGGCTCATCCCGATACTTCGGTGATAAGAAGCATTGTAGGCGAACTCGACTAGATGCAGATAGCTTAGCCACTTCTTGGGTTCCCTGCCAGCATGTCCGAAGTATATCTTCAATTACTTGGTTTACCCTTTCAATTTGACCATCGGTCTCAGGGTGATAAGCTGTGCTGAGATCCAAGAAAGTTTCCACTGCTTCGAAAAATGCAGTCGAAAACCTTGAAGTAAATCTGGGATCTCGGTCACTTACTATTCTCCTGGGTAGGCCATGCAATCTGAAGATTTCTTTGAGGAACACTCTGGCCACATCCACTACAGTGTAGGTTTCTTTTATTGGAATCAGATGGGCAACTTTGGTTAGTATGTCGACTACTACGAAGATGGAGTTGTAACCTGATTGCACTGAAGGTAATCCAGTAATGAAGTCCATACTGATACATTCCCACTTCATGTGGGGGATGTCCATTTGATGTAACTTCCCAGGCATTTTTACTCTCTCAGCTTTAACTTTCTGGCATGTCAGACATTGACGTACATGATTCAGCACATCCTTTTTCAAACCAGGCCAAAAGAAGCTTTTCTTTACGGACATGTAGGTCTTGATGAAACCTAGATGTCCTGCAATAAGGCTGTCATGGGCTTCATTCAGAATTTGGTCCTTGGTTCCCTCATCATTGGGAATGCATAACCTGTGATTATAATACATAATGCCATCATCCAGGCTAGTATACCCTTGAACTCTGTTCAACTCCTACGGAGTTTTGCTTTCCTGCATAAGTAGGGTAGCAATAGGGCTAAAGAATCTATCCTGCATGACGTTCTCTCTTGCTTCAATAATCAAGGGATTTGGTATTACCGTAATTGCAAGCAAGGAGGCTTTTCTACTGAGGGCATCTGCTACTACATTTTCTTTGCCTGGGCGGTACTTGATTTCAAAATCAAATTCCTGCACGGTCTGCATCCACCTTCTTTGGCGCATGTTGAGGTCCTTTTGAGTAAAGATCCACTTTAAGCTCTGATGATCTGTCATCAAAGTGAATCTTTTTCCCAGTAGGTAATGTCTCCACAACTTTAAGGCATAGACTACTGAAAGCAATTCCAGGTCATGGACAGCACAATTCCTCTCATGCATTCTGAGCTTTCGGGATTCAAAGGCCACTGCATGACCTTCCTGCATGAGTGCACCTCCTAGGGCAAAACCACTTGCATCAATTACTACCTCAAAGGGTAGAGAGAAATCTGGTAGCTTCAGAACGGGACTGGTCACCAAGGCGGTCTTCAGCTTATCAAAAGCACTTTGGCACTTGGCAGACCATTGAAATGGGATATTATTTTTGAGAAGGTTAGTCAGGGGGGAAGCTATGAGAGCATACTTTGGTATAAAAATTCTATACCAACTAGTCAATCCCAAGAATCCTCTGACTTCTTTCACTGTCTTTGGTTCAAGCCAATCTATGACAGCTTGGATTTTTGCGGAATCTGGAGAAATTCCATCTTTGGATACTAGAAAGCCCAAGTATTCAACGCTTTCTTCCTGATTTGCAGATTTCTTGCCCCATCGAGGCATTCCATGGATTGGAGCGTGTTCCGCATTTGCTCTTTTTGGCAAAGAGTTGATGCTTCCTTAGAATCTCAAGAACTTTTCGGACATGAGTCTCATGGTTGGCTGCATTCCTTGAGTAAATCAGAATGTCATCAAACAAAACTAGAACAAAGTCATCCAAGTATTCTCTGAGGATGTCCTGCATTAGGCGATTAAATGTAGCTGGGGCATTAGTTAATCCAAACGGCATGACAGTAAATTCATAATGCCCATAGCGAGTATTGATGGCTGTTTTTGGTATATCTGGATCATTGATCCTGATCTGGTAATACCCGGATTTGAGATCTATTTTTGTGAAGATCTGGGCTCCATTTAGCCTGTCCAAAAGCTCATCAATCCTTGGGATAGGATACTTATTCTTAACTGTCAGCTGATTTAGACCTCTGTAGTCCACACAGAGTCTAAGCGTTCCATCTTTCTTTTTCTGAAAGAGAACTGGCGCACCCCAAGGTGAAACAGTGGGTCTTACAAACCCTTGTTCTAACAGCTGCCTAAGCTGTTCCTTGAGTCCGATGGCTTCAGGAACTGGCATTTTTTATGAGCGTAGGGCTACTGGTTGAGCTCCGGGGGTCAATTAAATCACAAGATCTATTTCTTGAATTGGAGGCATTTCATTTAGCTCTACTGGGAATAGATCATCAAATTCACTTAACCATTTTGGTTCTTTAGCTTTAAGCTTTGAGTCTACTGGGTTCGTTTTGACAACATAAATTTGCTGCTTCTTCCTAAGTCCTTTCAGTAACCTGGAAGCTTTTACTAACTGAAGGTCTGGGGATCCGGAAACTCCAGTTCCATGGACTTTGTTCCCGTGAAGATCATGGAAGGAAATGGTTCCATTGTGACAGTGTATGTCAGCTTGATTTTTGTGGAGCCAACCCATTCCAAGGATTCCGTCAAAAACTCCTAGAGGTAAGACTTTGAACTGACAGTCGGTTACATTACCATCTAGATTGAACTGGATAAGATCTGTCTCATGGTGGTGAGTGAAAAGAGTCTTCCCACTGGCCAATTCAACTTGCATAGGTTTACCTGATTTCTTTTCTAAGACTAGCTTACGCAAGCATCCAGGGGAAATGAATGAATGAGAACTGCCTAAATCAATCAAAAGCTTAAAAGGCTTACCCTGATACTCTGCTGGAGTATGGATGACGGCAAACTGTTGGGGTTAGGCCCTTGATTTTCAATTGCAGCATAGATCTGCCCTTTTTCCTCTTCTACTACATCTGAAATTGTGACTGCTCTCGCTGCTATAGTCTGAGGTAGAACTCTTTCTCTTTTGTTGTTCCAATTCTGGGAAGGAGTTCTGAGATTACTCTAGATGATAGAGGTAGATGGTTGAGCTGGAATTCTTCTAGGGTTTCCCTGGCTTGGGCGAGACAGACCCTGATTACACTGGGAATGAAGGGGTTGGTCTCTGAATTCGGGGTTCTTGACTTCCTTGTCCCCTTGACATGGCAGGAGTCGGGAAATCTTTTAATTGCTGGCCAAAACCCTGGCATCCAAAACATCGATTTTCAGTTCTGAGCTCATCCTTCTGATTTTTTGAAAGCGGTGAGGTTCCTGAGAAAGTACTCTGGAAGAAAGGTCTTCCTTCACTTCTGAATCTTCGTGCATCCTGATTCTGATTCAGACCTTGCTGCCTCTTTGGGGGTGGAAAGTTGGAAGTACTTCTGTGAGATCCCCCTGTTCCCACCGAGCAACGGATTCGGATACTAGCAGCGGAAGTAGCACTTCTCGCACGGGACAGGGGTCCCGCATTCGGGGCCTCGTCCACGGATATCCGGACAAGAGACTAATCCGTCGGTTTTTCCAAAACCGAACCCGGAAAAAACTTCCCTTACCCGGAAAGCACGGACGATTCCACCAGGATGATTTTTTACTCTAACGTAGTCAAGATCATTACTGATCACGCTGATCCAACTGCACCTATAAAGATACTCGGTCGGATCAAGGAAGAAACTTGCACTTGGATCATTGGGATCAACGCTTTTTTCCCCATCAAGAGGCACAGCCGTTGATTCCTATCCATAGAACAATTACTATCCGGGACTTACTTCATCTATCGTAATAACAGAAATTGAGTCTCGGTTTACGGATCCATCAGTCCAGCCTAACCCCATCCGATCCCATGGGTTAGCCAACCGCCCAACCACTGTAGTGATGGGATCCAATTTGGAATTTGGTTAGGTTTTGTCCCGGGTACCAAGGAAAAGAGTTCCAAGGCCCCCTAGCCGGAAGTTCATGCAAACATAAAATTAGGCACACCACTTACACACCCAATATGAAATTGCCTTTTTCTTAGCATCAGCTAACTTTAAAACAATCCTTTAATGAAACCATAGTACCACTGATCACAGTCTTCCAAATTATCCGGTTGATTCTCAAATTTCCCATCATTCCTTCATCAGAGTATCTATGGCATCATTGGCAACTAGAACGCTCACCACCTGTCCACTCAGAGGCCGTTTCCATAGTTCCTAGCCCATAATACTCGGCAATATAATCACTTATCAAGATGGACTCTCGTTGAAGATCAGCAAGATCAACCAACAGATCCATATAAAAGAGCCATGGACTCATCCGTTGAGGACCAGCAAGGTCAGTCAACCAGATCCATGCCCGGTTTCACAAAACAACTCTTACTCCTTGTTCCAATATCTTCCTCGATGCACGCGTGGGTATCCTAGGCGACCCAGAGCCCGAGCACCGTATGGTCAGCACCCTCTAGGATCCTTCGCAGGTGACCTAGCGCTTCACTCATAGGCCGCTTCCTTGGTCCCTCATCCACCGTACCGGAAGCTCACCATTTTAATCGAACCGAGGCTGGTCAAGACCTCGGTCGACCTTGCTATGCGAGACGTCCTCCATTGACTCTCCGTCAGCAGTTGCAACTTTATCAGTTAGGTCTCCACGACCTTAATCACAAGACGGTCAAAATGCTTCCCCAGCATTCTTGACATAAAACAGCCATTTACAAACAGCATTTACAAACAGTTTACAAATACAGTTTCTATATTAACTCTCATTTTTCCACATTATCCCTCATTAATCCACATTACTTATTCCACATTCCATGTATATGTGTACTCATCCAATCACCTCCTTTTCCATCTCTTCACTTCAAATTCCTTCACATCACATATCATATATTCACATCCATATCCACATCCATACATCCACATCCACATCCACATTCACATCCATACATCCACATCTACATGCCTATCTCCATTTTCACATCCTCATTTATACATCCACATCCCATATCCACATTCATACATATACATCCATATCCACATCCACATCCACATCCACATTCACATCCACGCATCCACATCTACATGCTTACCTCCATTTTTACATCCTCATTTATACATCCACATCCCATATCCACATTCATACATACACATCCATACATCCACATCTACATCCACATACATACATACATCCACATCCACATTCCACATTCACATCTATACATCCACATCTACATTCACATTCACATACATCCACATCCACATTCCCATACATCCACATCTATACATCCACATTCCACATTCACATCTACATTCACATTCACATACATGCATCCACATCTACATGCTTACCTCCATTTTCACATCCTCATTTATAGATCCACATCCCATATCCACATTCATACATACACATCCATACATCCACATCTACATCCACATACATACATACATCCACATCCACATTCCACATTCACATCTATACATCCACATCTACATTCACATTCACATACATCCACATCCACATTCCCATACATCCACATCTATACATCCACATTCCACATTCACATCTACATTCACATTCACATACATCCACATCTACATTCACATTCACATACATCCACATACATATCTTTTAAAAAAAAAAAGAGAATTCTTTTATTTGATATAAGATTTCTCTACACATTTATTTATACATAAATTCCATTTAAGGAGACTAACACTTTCGAAATTAAAATCAATCTTTTATGCATCTTCTTATGCATGATTTCAATTTGGTAGGGAATTATACTTTTAGAATAAAAGAATTTCTCTTATGCATCTAAGTTAAGCATAAAATCCATTTATGAGGAAAATCATACTTTTAGTATAAAAAGAATATCTTTTATGCATACCTATATGCATGAAATCCAATATGATAAAAGTAACACTTTTGATATAAAAATTTTTCCTTTATGCATACTTCTATGCATGAAAATTAAAAATGATAAAAGTAACACTTTTGATATAAAAATTTTCCTTTATGCATACTTCTATGCATGAAAATTAAAAATGATAAAAGTAACACTTTTGATATAAAAATTTTCCTTTATGCATACTTCTATGCATGAAAATTAAAAATGATAAAAGTAACACTTTTGATATAAAAATTTTCTTTTATGCATACTTTTATGTATGAAATAAAAATGATAAAAGTAACACTTTTGATATAAAAATTTATCCTTTATGCATAATATTAAAATTCAATTTCTCCATGATTATAATGAAATTCTTTCAATTAATCTAGGATGATGATTCCTAGAATATGGTAGGAAGTCCTCTTTTTATGCTTTGAATGAAAATTTTTTATGCATAATTTTTATAAAAATTTTGCCATAGCTCCGCTACTATGACTGATAAATCTCAATTTTTCTAAGGGATAAAGCTTATCATTAAGGAAATAATTAAAATGATTCTCTAATTGGATCCTTAATCCATAATGGATTGAATCATCAATATACATAAACTAAAAGCATAAGAAAAAGCCATTAATTTGGCCTCAAGCATAGCTTAATCTTGGGTTAAGGAAAAGCTTTATGAAAAGCTTGATTTGGATGGAGAATGGGTCATGAGTATGACCATTTCTTGAGTGAGAGAGAGAATTTACATAAGAATCATTAGAATTTAAACATAAATGAAAATTAACTTCAATAGCATTTATTAAATTATGTAACTCTTCACTACTATTCAAACTTCAATAGCATTTAAAAAAAACCATACCAATTAAACTTCTCAAGCTTGAGAGGGGTTGAGAAGAGAGAAACATTGAGAAATTATAGAAAGATGAATATTCACTAATTACCTTACAACTTGCTTGATTCTTTGTCCACGGTAGAGGCCCCCAACCAATCAATTGGTTAAGTATGTTGATGGAGCCACTAATGGGGATTGAAGAAAGATGGAAGCTCCAAAAACTAGTGAATTATTAAATGAATTCACAGTTCTTGGCTTAGGTGGAGTAGAGTAACGATGCATAAACACTATATATTTTTCAACAAGGGTGAGGCTTCTATTTATAGAAAAAATTGAGCTCCTAACCAAACAAACTGATTCTAGAATTTTCTAAATCAGTTTGGTCAATATTTGACCATTTTTAGGTCAGTTAAGCTAACTTTTTGGAACTAGACTTGAATGAGGAGAGAGGAGAGATGAAATATCTCAATTTTTATGAGTTTAAAACTCATTCAAGCATGTGAAATATGCACCTCCTTTAAAGAACTCCCCTTCCTTACATATGTCATATTTTTAATATTGCTCATAGTTTTTTACTAATAAACCTTGTACATTTTCAACTCTTCATCTTATGTGAAATATGCACCTCCTTTAAAGAACTCCCCTTCCTTACATATGTCATACTTTTAATATTGCTCATAATTTTTTACTAATAAACCTTGTACATTTTCAACTCTTCATCTTATGTGAAATATGCACCTCCTTTAAAGAACTCCTCTTCCTTACATATGTCATACTTTTAATATTGCTCATAATTTTTTTACTAATAAACCTTGTACATTTTCAACTCTTCATCTTATGTGAGTATTTACTCATTTTTGGGTATCTTCTTTTTCAAATTGGATTTATCTCCTCCCTACACATGGATTGATGCTATTGGTCCATAGGAACCTTAATTGGACCATAATCCAAAAATTTCTGAAAATCTAGACCCTTAGACTAAGGTCCTTTATACACATTTCCAATTAATTCCAATTGCACATTGGAAAGTTCTTTTTGAATTTCTGTTTCAGGGAAACTTATTTTAATAAGATGAGATAATTTTCTATCCAAAAATATTAAAAATCTGAATATTCTCTCTCTAGAATATTTTCTCTCTCTAGATTAAAACAGTTAGAAACAAGTCTTTTATATTTCTGAAGAGGGATTGATTATAGAAGAAGATACTAGACATCAAAAAGGGGTTTGGGGGAGGAATCTTACAAAAGTTCTTCTACGAGTGCGACCCAAACGCTGCGAGATGTCCTCATCTCGCAACTTGTGATAATTTCGCAAGATTCACGAATATGAGACTTAGAGAAAAATTTTAATCAAGATTAACCACCAAGATAAGTCTTAAAGAGAGAAAGATTCAAAATACGAACAAGATTTAAACTTTATTCATTCTCGGAACTTATACAGTAAAGATAGAGGAACTCTTTACACTTCCATAAGCCCGTCCATCATATGGTCACAAAAGCAGTCCTCACAAGCTGCACAAGTATAAGGTAACTCATCTATGGGAATGATTCTGTGGGTTATTGCTGCGCCTATCTCAGTGGTATGAGGTGTTCTAACAAAAGGACCTCTGAGAGGCAAGCCAAAAACGGGGTAAAGGCATATCTTCTCATGAGGAAGAAAACACGCCAGTAAGAAGACCCGCTCAGAAAACCCAGGATGTCTTGATCTCATGACGCAGTAGTATCGGGGACCCAAACCCAAAGCTTCAATAACCATGGCCAAGCGGACATTGTTACGGAAGTGCTGCTGACCCCAGGGTGTTACCCTAGTTATGTCTTGATAGGTCCGCCATTTGGTCTGCGCTATAGAAGTTCCCAAGTGAGGGAAAAGTGAGCGCTCATACTGTTCTATAAAATCCTTCTTCACAGACTCACTTGCGTCTTGAAGGTGAGGAATCATTATGGATAAAACTAATTCTTGTTGCCAAGCCATGAAGGAGATTAGGAAGAAAGGAGATCGATGGGAGTAAGATTACTGTGAGCGACAAGTAAAAGTTACGACTTATATAAAGGAAGGAGCTAGCGTAACTTAGAAGCCAACGGTAGCTTGCCACTGAAGTTTTACCGTCTTTCCATGATTTGGGTTTGGCACAATTTTCTATAGAAGGCATTAAGAACTTTGAGATGAGGAGATAAAAGAAGCTCGTAAGCTAAGTCACTTACTTTCTTTGAAGTCAGATAAGGCTCACAATATCTGGGGGATAACTTCTTAAACTCCCCAATAGATAAAGAACTTCTTTTGTGCCGTACTCGAATGAAGACCAAAACCTTGGTATCCAAAACACCGATTTTCACTTCTGAACTCATTGTTCTGAATCCTTAAAACAGCGTGACTCCTGAGAAGTATTCTAGGAAAAGGGTCTTCCTTTTTTTTAAACAGAATCTTTCTTTTATTTTAGAGAGGGACTAATTATAAGATCAAAAAGGGAGATTCTTACTCCTGTATGCCTCGAAGGCTGGGGAGGAATCTTACATTCTACCCCACTTAAAAAAGTGCGAGATGTCCTCATCTCGCCAAGTAGAGGACAACTCTTTTTCTTAAGATCCAATTTATTCTAGGGTTCCTTATATTCTGGTCAACCCAATAGAATACGGGGATAAATATCCCTTATATAGAACTCATCATTAAATAAATTCATTTCAGATCATATCATTCATATCTTTAACACGATAATGGTCCATCAGATCGAAATTTTTTTCTTTCTGAACATTCTTCCACGGGAATTTCAGTCAAGCAAGTTTTCAATTTGTCATCCCTTAACTTGATATACCGAGTCAAGTGTTAACAGTAGTACTTTGACAGCACAATCCACTAATCTCATAGTGATTTGTTGAAATCATTATCATCATTTATCATTACAGGGACTCGTCCCATTCATCCTCATTGCGGTTTTGCTCAAGTTATTATATTTCAACTAAATTTCAAAAATCATCATTTTTCAATCAGAATCCCAATCAATTCATCAGTTCCCAAACAGAATTAAAAATCATATCAACCACATTCAAATTCATCATCTGGATAGCATTAACGCTTATAATTTCAAGTCTTAGATTTACTCGTATATACTGTCAGTAAAGAGCTGCAGTTATACTCTCGGTATATACGGATAGTCACGGCCCTTGGAATTATAAGGTAAATACCATCATGTCTAGGCCTCAAGCAAGTCAAGGATTCTATATAATTGCGGTACTTCCATCTGAAGACCCAATTACCAATTTACGAATTTCAGTTTGAATATCAAATTGTATGAATTATATCACACAATTACAACCTTTTTTGTGCTTCTTGATAAATTTTTGACATATTTGGTTTCTCAGTTGATCTTTATTAGCCAAATGCTCTGATACCAACTGTGAGATCCCCCTGTTCCCACCGAGCAACGGATTCGGATACTAGCAGCGGAAGTAGCACTTCTCGCACGGGACAGGGGTCCCACATTCGGGGCCTCGTCCACGGATATCCGGACAAGAGACTAATCCGTCGGTTTTTCCAAAACCGAACCCGGAAAAAACTTCCCTTACCCGGAAAGCACGGACGATTCCACCAGGATAATTTTTTACTCTAACGTAGTCAAGATCATTACTGATCACGCTGATCCAACTGCACCTATAAAGATACTCGGTCGGATCAAGGAAGAAACTTGCACTTGGATCATTGGGATCAACGCTTTTTTCCCCATCAAGAGGCACAGCCGTTGATTCCTATCCATAGAACAATTACTATCCGGGACTTACTTCATCTATCGTAATAACAGAAATTGAGTCTCGGTTTACGGATCCATCAGTCCAGCCTAACCCCATCCGATCCCATGGGTTAGCCAACCGCCCAACCACTGTAGTGATGGGATCCAATTTGGAATTTGGTTAGGTTTTGTCCCGGGTACCAAGGAAAAGAGTTCCAAGGCCCCCTAGCCGGAAGTTCATGCAAACATAAAATTAGGCACACCACTTACACACCCAATATGAAATTGCCTTTTTCTTAGCATCAGCTAGCTTTAAAACAATCCTTTAATGAAACCATAGTACCACTGATCACAGTCTTCCAAATTATCCGGTTGATTCTCAAATTTCCCATCATTCCTTCATCAGAGTATCTATGGCATCATTGGCAACTAGAACGCTCACCACCTGTCCACTCAGAGGCCGTTTCCATAGTTCCTAGCCCATAATACTCGGCAATATAATCACTTATCAAGATGGACTCTCGTTGAAGATCAGCAAGATCAACCAACAGATCCATATAAAAGAGCCATGGACTCATCCGTTGAGGACCAGCAAGGTCAGTCAACCAGATCCATGCCCGGTTTCACAAAACAACTCTTACTCCTTGTTCCAATATCTTCCTCGATGCACGCGTGGGTATCCTAGGTGACCCAGAGCCCGAGCATCGT
Source organism: Cibotium barometz (assembly GCF_041138505.1). NCBI lineage: Eukaryota > Viridiplantae > Streptophyta > Polypodiopsida > Cyatheales > Cibotiaceae > Cibotium > Cibotium barometz. The sequence continues at coordinate 10,678,568 of NC_141051.1, forward strand.
ATGGTCAGCACCCTCTAGGATCCTTCGCAGGTGACCTAGCGCTTCACTCATAGGCCGCTTCCTTGGTCCCTCATCCACCGTACCGGAAGCTCACCATTTTAATCGAACCGAGGCTGGTCAAGACCTCGGTCGACCTTGCTACGCGAGATGTCCTCCATTGACTCTCCGTCAGCAGTTGCAACTTTATCAGTTAGGTCTCCACGACCTTAATCACAAGACGGTCAAAATGCTTTCCCAGCATTCTTGACATAAAACAGCCATTTACAAACAGCATTTACAAACAGTTTACAAATACAGTTTCTATATTAACTCTCATTTTTCCATATTATCCCTCATTAATCCACATTACTTATTCCACATTCCATGTATATGTGTACTCATCCAATCACCTCCTTTTCCATCTCTTCACTTCAAATTCCTTCACATCACATATCATATATTCACATCCATATCCACATCCATACATCCACATCCACATCCACATTCACATCCATACATCCACATCTACATGCCTATCTCCATTTTCACATCCTCATTTATACATCCACATCCCATATCCACATTCATACATATACATCCATATCCACATCCACATCCACATCCACATTCACATCCACGCATCCACATCTACATGCTTACCTCCATTTTCACATCCTCATTTATACATCCACATCCCATATCCACATTCATACATACACATCCATACATCCACATCTACATCCACATACATACATACATCCACATCCACATTCCACATTCACATCTATACATCCACATCTACATTCACATTCACATACATCCACATCCACATTCCCATACATCCACATCTATACATCCACATTCCACATTCACATCTACATTCACATTCACATACATGCATCCACATCTACATGCTTACCTCCATTTTCACATCCTCATTTATAGATCCACATCCCATATCCACATTCATACATACACATCCATACATCCACATCTACATCCACATACATACATACATCCACATCCACATTCCACATTCACATCTATACATCCACATCTACATTCACATTCACATACATCCACATCCACATTCCCATACATCCACATCTATACATCCACATTCCACATTCACATCTACATTCACATTCACATACATCCACATCTACATTCACATTCACATACATCCACATACATATCTTTTAAAAAAAAAAAGAGAATTCTTTTATTTGATATAAGATTTCTCTACACATTTATTTATACATAAATTCCATTTAAGGAGACTAACACTTTCGAAATTAAAATCAATCTTTTATGCATCTTCTTATGCATGATTTCAATTTGGTAGGGAATTATACTTTTAGAATAAAAGAATTTCTCTTATGCATCTAAGTTAAGCATAAAATCCATTTATGAGGAAAATCATACTTTTAGTATAAAAAGAATATCTTTTATGCATACCTATATGCATGAAATCCAATATGATAAAAGTAACACTTTTGATATAAAAATTTTTCCTTTATGCATACTTCTATGCATGAAAATTAAAAATGATAAAAGTAACACTTTTGATATAAAAATTTTCCTTTATGCATACTTCTATGCATGAAAATTAAAAATGATAAAAGTAACACTTTTGATATAAAAATTTTCCTTTATGCATACTTCTATGCATGAAAATTAAAAATGATAAAAGTAACACTTTTGATATAAAAATTTTCTTTTATGCATACTTTTATGTATGAAATAAAAATGATAAAAGTAACACTTTTGATATAAAAATTTATCCTTTATGCATAATATTAAAATTCAATTTCTCCATGATTATAATGAAATTCTTTCAATTAATCTAGGATGATGATTCCTAGAATATGGTAGGAAGTCCTCTTTTTATGCTTTGAATGAAAATTTTTTATGCATAATTTTTATAAAAATTTTGCCATAGCTCCGCTACTATGACTGATAAATCTCAATTTTTCTAAGGGATAAAGCTTATCATTAAGGAAATAATTAAAAAGATTCTCTAATTGGATCCTTAATCCATAATGGATTGAATCATCAATATACATAAACTAAAAGCATAAGAAAAAGCCATTAATTTGGCCTCAAGCATAGCTTAATCTTGGGTTAAGGAAAAGCTTTATGAAAAGCTTGATTTGGATGGAGAATGGGTCATGAGTATGACCATTTCTTGAGTGAGAGAGAGAATTTACATAAGAATCATTAGAATTTAAACATAAATGAAAATTAACTTCAATAGCATTTATTAAATTATGTAACTCTTCACTACTATTCAAACTTCAATAGCATTTAAAAAAAACCATACCAATTAAACTTCTCAAGCTTGAGAGGGGTTGAGAAGAGAGAAACATTGAGAAATTATAGAAAGATGAATATTCACTAATTACCTTACAACTTGCTTGATTCTTTGTCCACGGTAGAGGCCCCCAACCAATCAATTGGTTAAGTATGTTGATGGAGCCACTAATGGGGATTGAAGAAAGATGGAAGCTCCAAAAACTAGTGAATTATTAAATGAATTCACAGTTCTTGGCTTAGGTGGAGTAGAGTAACGATGCATAAACACTATATATTTTTCAACAAGGGTGAGGCTTCTATTTATAGGAAAAATTGAGCTCCTAACCAAACAAACTGATTCTAGAATTTTCTAAATCAGTTTGGTCAATATTTGACCATTTTTAGGTCAGTTAAGCTAACTTTTTGGAACTAGACTTGAATGAGGAGAGAGGAGAGATGAAATATCTCAATTTTTATGAGTTTAAAACTCATTCAAGCATGTGAAATATGCACCTCCTTTAAAGAACTCCCCTTCCTTACATATGTCATATTTTTAATATTACTCATAGTTTTTTACTAATAAACCTTGTACATTTTCAACTCTTCATCTTATGTGAAATATGCACCTCCTTTAAAGAACTCCCCTTCCTTACATATGTCATACTTTTAATATTGCTCATAATTTTTTACTAATAAACCTTGTACATTTTCAACTCTTCATCTTATGTGAAATATGCACCTCCTTTAAAGAACTCCTCTTCCTTACATATGTCATACTTTTAATATTGCTCATAATTTTTTTACTAATAAACCTTGTACATTTTCAACTCTTCATCTTATGTGAGTATTTACTCATTTTTGGGTATCTTCTTTTTCAAATTGGATTTATCTCCTCCCTACACATGGATTGATGCTATTGGTCCATAGGAACCTTAATTGGACCATAATCCAAAAATTTCTGAAAATCTAGACCCTTAGACTAAGGTCCTTTATACACATTTCCAATTAATTCCAATTGCACATTGGAAAGTTCTTTTTGAATTTCTGTTTCAGGGAAACTTATTTTAATAAGATGAGATAATTTTCTATCCAAAAATATTAAAAATCTGAATATTCTCTCTCTAGAATATTTTCTCTCTCTAGATTAAAACAGTTAGAAACAAGTCTTTTATATTTCTGAAGAGGGATTGATTATAGAAGAAGATACTAGACATCAAAAAGGGGTTTGGGGGAGGAATCTTACAAAAGTTCTTCTACGAGTGCGACCCAAACGCTGCGAGATGTCCTCATCTCGCAACTTGTGATAATTTCGCAAGATTCACGAATATGAGACTTAGAGAAAAATTTTAATCAAGATTAACCACCAAGATAAGTCTTAAAGAGAGCAAGATTCAAAATACGAACAAGATTTAAACTTTATTCATTCTCGGAACTTATACAGTAAAGATAGAGGAACTCTTTACACTTCCATAAGCCCGTCCATCATATGGTCACAAAAGCAGTCCTCACAAGCTGCACAAGTATAAGGTAACTCATCTATGGGAATGATTCTGTGGGTTATTGCTGCGCCTATCTCAGTGGTATGAGGTGTTCTAACAAAAGGACCTCTGAGAGGCAAGCCAAAAACGGGGTAAAGGCATATCTTCTCATGAGGAAGAAAACACGCCAGTAAGAAGACCCGCTCAGAAAACCCAGGATGTCTTGATCTCATGACGCAGTAGTATCGGGGACCCAAACCCAAAGCTTCAATAACCATGGCCAAGCGGACATTGTTACGGAAGTGCTGCTGACCCCAGGGTGTTACCCTAGTTATGTCTTGATAGGTCCGCCATTTGGTCTGCGCTACAGAAGTTCCCAAGTGAGGGAAAAGTGAGCGCTCATACTGTTCTATAAAATCCTTCTTCACAGACTCACTTGCGTCTTGAAGGTGAGGAATCATTATGGATAAAACTAATTCTTGTTGCCAAGCCATGAAGGAGATTAGGAAGAAAGGAGATCGATGGGAGTAAGATTACTGTGAGCGACAAGTAAAAGTTACGACTTATATAAAGGAAGGAGCTAGCGTAACTTAGAAGCCAACGGTAGCTTGCCACTGAAGTTTTACCGTCTTTCCATGATTTGGGTTTGGCACAATTTTCTATAGAAGGCATTAAGAACTTTGAGATGAGGAGATAAAAGAAGCTCGTAAGCTAAGTCACTTACTTTCTTTGAAGTCAGATAAGGCTCACAATATCTGGGGGATAACTTCTTAAACTCCCCAATAGATAAAGAACTTCTTTTGTGCCGTACTCGAATGAAGACCAAAACCTTGGTATCCAAAACACCGATTTTCACTTCTGAACTCATTGTTCTGAATCCTTAAAACAGCGTGACTCCTGAGAAGTATTCTAGGAAAAGGGTCTTCCTTTTTTTTAAACAGAATCTTTCTTTTATTTTAGAGAGGGACTAATTATAAGATCAAAAAGGGAGATTCTTACTCCTGTATGCCTCGAAGGCTGGGGAGGAATCTTACAACTTCCCTGGGCTTAGAATCTTTTAAAGTTAGAGGGTGCAGGTTTTGGTGGGACCTTTACTACAAAGGCTTTGGCAAAATCTTTTGCCATTCTTACTGCCTCAGCCATGGACACCGGCTTGGCATTTTTGACAAGTGTGTCCAAGGGTTCGTTCATTCCTCGAATGAACCTGGCCATGAGTTGCTCTTCATCAAGAGGTGGTGAATATTTGAGTGGAAGGGCAAAGGCCTGGTGATATTTCTTGATGGTTTTGCTCTCCTGCTTTAGTTCTAAGAATTCGTTCATTTTGGTTTCCAAAAATCCAAGAGGGCAAAATCTCTTTCTTAGATAGGTTTTTAGATCATTCCAGGATTGAGTATTTCTGTCTAGACGATTGGTGTCACAGTGGTTCCTCCATGCTACCCTGGCTGTTTCCACTATTTTCAGCCGGGCAAGAGCCATTTTGCTCTGATGAATCCTGTGACATCAAAATACTCTTCCATGGCTTCCACCCATTTCTCCACAGCCTCGCCCAGGTTCTCCCCTTCTCCTTTGAAGGGTCTTGGCTGAGTCCTATGAAGAGCCTTATGAACATCAAGGTCAAGCTCGTCATCTTTAGAGACAGGGTCTGGCTGACGACCACGATTTCCTCGTCTCATGATTCTGCCAAAATTTATATATTATTAAATTTTTATTTTGATATTATTCATGAGATCCTAAGGCTTAAGAGTTCGAAAAATAATTTCTTAAACAAGACAAGATCTTAATGGAGATCTATGACATATGTCCGATAACAGATTTTTTTTCTTTATCAGCAGATCGTCTACCGTAAACAATCATTTATACAACAAGAAATTTTTCTCCGAAAAACATTTCTTTATTTATATAAAAGTTGCATTATGTACATAGAGCAGCTCACCTCCATATTCAGCGCCTCAGTCGTAATCGCATAAAGAAGCGAAACTGAGAAGAAGACATACCATGGTATACACGATTCATTACACAAGGAGGTGCTGTAATTCTATTCCTAGGGATAAAGCGGCTAAGAAGTCTAAAAAATCGGCATGAAGTCCCGAAGTTCCTGGGTGAATGATGAAAGAGCTGCACATGTTGAACAAGCCCTAGTCTTATCAGAATCATGGCCAAGGAGATATTTTGCCTGAGCCTCTGACGACGCTGGTTGGTACTGACATTAATACACTGTCCTCCATTGAACCACATATACCGATATCGCTCAAGAGCATCAGGAAAGTAAAGACTCTCAAAATGGCGAGCGAGTCTCACTCTGCTCATTTGGATGATGTGATCAAACGCAAAAGCTATCATATCCTGACTCTGAGAGAGCCCAGGAATTCTAGATAGGTTTGGGGTGTCCATCTATAAATTTACAGTTCAATTTATAAGTTTTCAATTTTTGAAGTTCATTCACAAAGTATTAACAAGTGAAAAACATTTCTTTCCCAAATTTTTAAAAAAAATTTAGGTAATTTCGGCTCTGATACCAACTGTGAGATCCCTCTGCCCCCTCTGCGCGCTAGACTCCCGGTAGCTGAACAGCGGAAGCCCCCTCATGCGCGGGGCAAGGTTTCTCACTCGAGGCCTCGCCCTCGAATGTCTGGGCACGAGACTAGGCTGATGGTCACTCCAAAAACCAAAATCGAGAAAAATTTCCATGCCCGAAAAGCGAGGACGATTCCACCTTTATGATTTATTTTTTTTTAAATGAATTTTTCTAACGTGAACAATTCTACGCTATCCTTCAACTGAATAAATCAGATAGAAGGAAACTATCACTGATATAATTTGATCATTTTAGTAAATTCAACGCTTTTTTCCTGATCAAGGTCAGGTAGAGCCGTTGATCCACTTATTTGAAAAATTTATTAGGGAATTGTCTAACTATTCGAATCTTAGCGTAATTCTAAGATTTTTCAGTTTGATTATTAAAACTCCACTGATTCCAGCCTAACCCCATTCGGCCCATGGGTTAGCCACCACCCTACCACTGGAATCAGCGAAACCAAACAAGTACTCACCCACCCATAATTGAAATGCCTTTCTTAACTTTAGCTTTAGAAAACGGATAGGCACACACTCCTCTTTATTAAAACTTTAATAAAAACAATCAATAACAAACAATTTACGGGTTATACATGTCATACTTCAAAATTTCCATTGAGTCTTTGTTTCTCAACAAAACAGTATCACTTTGGACTCTCCGTTGAGACCAGCGAGTCAACAACAAGATCCAGTGAGATAGATTACAAAAAACATAGGTCCATCATATAATATCTTCCTCGACATACGCATGGATGTCCTCGGCACCGCGAGCCCGTGCATCGCCTGGTTAGAACCCTCCAGGATCCTCCTTAGGTGTCTTGGCACTTCACTCAGGGACCGCTTGGTCGGACCTCGTCCATCGTACCGGAAGCGCACCATTTTAACCATACCGAGGCTGGTCAAGACCTCGGCAAGCCTTGCCGCGTGAGCTGTCCCTCGAAGACTCCCCGCCAGCTGTTGCAACCGAACTTCCCTTAGATAAACATATATGCCAAATGCTCCCTCCAGCATTCTAGCGTAAGATAGTCTTTTAAGAAGGCAGGGTTTCTATGCAAGTTTACAGTTTTGATTTTGTTTGAATACCACGAGTATATCTTAAATCGATATCTCATTACTTCTAGATCCAGTTCTCAATTCTAAACAGAATTCCTCGAATTCTGTTAACTTGATCCTTAGATCAAAATCACAAGTCTTAACTTAGTTTCAGATTCGGTGGGTGATTTGGGTACATTTTTCCTAAACTGGTACATCGTCATTAATTGAAACTGACGAAGGAATTAGGTCTTGGTCAATACTCTGAGTCAGAGTATAGGTCTGGAAAGGTTCTTCCTAAAATTATCTTTCTCGAAGGTACTATCTCAATTTCTCTTTTTTTTCTAAATTTTCTTTCAACGAATATTTGTTTACAGATTTCAAAAACATGGATTTCTTGAGGAATATTCATTTAGGTCGATCTCCGATTAAAATTTATCTTTATGCATACTTCTATGCATGAAAATCAAATATAATTAAAGTAACACTTTTGATTAAAAAAAAATATCCTTTATGCATATTTCTATGCATGAAAATTAAAAATGATAAAAGTAACACTTTTAATATAAAAAAAATTATCCTTTATGAATATTTCTATGCATGAAAATTAAAAATGATAAAAGTAACACTTTTAATAATAAAAAATTATCCTTTATGCATATTTCTATGCATGAAAATTAAAACTGATAAAAGTAACATTTTTGATATAACAAAATTATCCTTTATGCATATTTCTATGCATGAAAATTAAAAATGATAAAAGTAACACTTTTCAAAAAAAAATTATCCTTTATGCATACTTCTATGCATGAAAATAAAAAATGATAAAAGTTACACTTTTGATATAAAAATTATCCTTTATGCATACTTCTTTGCATGAAAATTAAAAATGATAAAAGTAACTCTTTTGATATAAAAAATTATCCTTTATGCATATTTCTATGCATGAAAATTAAAAATGATAAAAGTAACACTTTTGATAATAAAAAATTATCCTTTATGCATATTTCTATGCATGAAAATTAAAAATGATAAAAGTAACACTTTTGATAATAAAAAATTATCCTTTATGCATATTTCTATGCATGAAAATTAAAAATGATAAAAGTAACACTTTTGATTAAAAAAAATTATCCTTTATGCATATTTCTATGCATGAAAATTAAAAATGATAAAAGTAACACTTTTGATTTAAAAAATATCCTTTATGCATACTTCTATGCATGAAAATTAAAAATGATAAAAGTAACACTTTTGATATTAAAAAATTATCCTTTATGCGTATTTCTATGCATGAAAATGAAAAATGATAAAAGTAACACTTTTGATATAAAACAAATTTATCCTTTATGCATATTTCTATACATGAAAATTAAAAATGATAAAAGTAACACTTTTGATATAAAAATTATCCTTTATGCATATTTTTATGCATGAAAATTAAAAATGATAAAAGTAATACTTTTGATATAAAAAATTTATCCTTTATGTATATTTCTATGCATGAAAATTAAAAATGATAAAAGTAACACTTTTGATATAAGAATTATCCTTTATGCATACTTCTTTGCATGAAACTTAAAAATGATAAAAGTAACTCTTTTGATATAAAAAAATTATTCTTTATGCATATTTCTATGCATGAAAATTAAAAATGATAAAAGTAATACTTTTGATAATAAAAGTTTATTCTTTATGCATATTTCTATGCATGAAAATTAAAAATGACAAAAGTAACACTTTTGATAGTAAAAAATTATCCTTCATGCATATTTCTATGCATGAAAATTAAAAATGATCAAAGTAACACTTTTGATAAAAAAAAATTATCCTTTATGCATATTTCTATGCATGAAAATTAAAAATGATAAAAGTAACACTTTTGATAAAAAAATTTATCCTTTATGCATACTTCTATGCATGAAAATTAAAAATGATAAAAGTAACACTTTTGATATAAAAAATTATCCTTCATGCATACTTCTATATATGAAAATTAAAAATGATAAAAGTAACACTTTTGATATAAAAAAATTTATCCTTTATGCATATTTCTATACATGAAAATTAAAAATGATAAAAGTAACACTTTTGATATAAAAATTATCCTTTATGCATATTTCTATGCATGAAAATTAAAAATGATAAAAGTAACACTTTTGATATAAAGAAATTATCCTTTATGCATATTTCTATGCATGAAAATTAAAAATGATAAAAGTAACACTTTTGATATAAAAATATATATATTTCATAATTTTAAAAAAAAAATCGCCATAACCTCCTTTGTATGGCTGACCATTTTTCAAGTTCCTAAGTCTTTAGAACTAATTAAAAGTACACCAAAATATTGAATTTATCCTAAAGTAAATATTTATCTATTTACTTGAAACAACATTATAAAAATTTGACATTAATCAATTAACCATTCACCTAGGAGAGAGAAAGGTTGGTTTTGCTAGAGAAGAGAGGGGAATGCCTTTTGTAATGAGGCCTAACATTATAGAGAAGACATAAAGCATAAAAACCAAAATCCATAAAATAATTGAAAGAAATAAGAACCACCAACTTACTAATGACTTGATAGCTTTCCTTTGACTTTATGGTTTGAGGGTTCAACTCTTATTTGGATAAGAGTGGCCACCAATCTTTGGAAGAGGGAAATGTCAAAAACTAGTGAATTATTAAAGAATTCACAATTCTTGGCTTGGGTGGAGTAGAGTAACAGTGCGTAAAACACTATTGAGTTTCAACAAAGAGGAAGGCTTCTATTTATAGGAAAAAGTGAGCCTCTAACCAAGCCAACTGATTCTAGAATTTTCCACATCAGTTTGGTCAATTTTTGACCATTTTTGGGTCAGTTTTAGTCACTTTTTGGATCTAGTTGAAACAGGAGAGAGGAGAGATAAAAATATCCCATTATTTGGGGGTTTAAAACTCATTCAAGCATGTGAAATAGGCACCCTCTTCATGAGGGGAAATTCCCCATGCAGGGGTGTCAAAAATGCATCATTACTTCTAAATATCTCCCTTTTTTAACTATTAGTCTTGTCCTTATTCAACTCTTTATCTTATGTGAGTATTTACTTCTAAATAAGGTCCTTTATACCCAATTCCAATTGCACATTCGAAAGTTCTTTTTGAATTTCTATTTCAGGGGAACATATTTTAATAAGATGAGATATTTTTCTATCCAAAAATATTCAAAATCTGAATATTCTCTCTCAGGCTAAAATAATTAGAAATAAGATCTTTTATATTTTTGAAGAGGGATTTGATTACACGGGAAGATGCTGGACATCTTGAGAGGTTGGAGAGGAATCTTACATCCTCGATGTGGCGGTGATGTTTAAAAATCAGAACCTCCACATTGAGTCTCCCACATGCCCCCTCGAGGGGCATGTGCCCCTTAGCTGGATTCTACTTGCACCACTTAAGTGCCCCTCCACCTAGATATGGGTCCACCAACTTTGAGCATCTAGTGGGTTGTTCCCCCAAAGCGGGAGGATAGCTTTAGGGTAGAACCGGTGACAACTGATTGATTGGTGAAAACCAATCAAACCTCATAAGATCAGCGAGACAACCGATCGATTGGTAACAACCAGTCAAGCAAGAGAAAATACAATTCCATCACATTCACAGTAAACAAGAGAAAATAGTCTTTTCAACTTGAGATTACGATAAGACCGCGAGGATATTTGAATCACTTCTATGGCCAATAGAGATGATTGATTTGTCCTCATATGATAAACAATCACTTGTTTTAATCCCTGAATAGTTAACCTTTGAATAACAAATCCTAGGAACTAAGATCGGCTCCTGTGATACCACTTGTAAGGTCCCCACCCTAGCTGGCTCAAGGGGATCCTTTTGATTGGCGGCTAAGTCCCCTTTGTCTTTGATTGACGACACCTCAATCTCTTGGAAATACGAGGATACGAGTAAACAAAGGGACCTAACTCTATCCGACAGTCAGGGGAAATGTGATTATTCTAATAGGAATCTATTTCTCTGATCAAACGGCACTCAATGTGCATGATGGACGGAACAAGTTCACGCTTGGTTCATGGGAGCTACGCCTTCACGATATTATGCACGACACGGCCACTAGCTCGTTCTCCTAAAACAAGCTTGTTTGGCCGTTATTCTATTACGGATTATAAATAAAAAGTATTTTGGATAGTTACCCGGCTCATCGGGTCCACCCATCCATAGGATGGTGCCATCGGGGCATCCATCCACCCACTCAGTGTACGATTCCTCCCCAGCCTCTCAAAATATCCAGCATATTCTCCTGTAATCAATTCCCTCTTCAGAAATGTAAGAGATCTTGTCTTTGGCTATTTTGACATAGAAAGAGAAAACATTCTAGAGAGAGAATATTCAGATTTTGAATATTTTTAGATAGAAAAATTTCTCATATTATTAAAATGAATTCCCCTAAAACAAAAATTCAAAAAGAACTTTCCAATGTGCAATTGGAATTTATTGGAAATGGGTATAAAGGACCTTAGCCTAAGGGTCTAGATTTTTAAAAATTTTGGATTATGGTCCAATTAAGGTTCCTATGGGCCAATAGCGTAGGGAGGAGATAAATCCAATTTGTAAAAGAAGATACCCAAAAATGAGTAAATGCTCACATAAGATGAAGAGTTGACTATGTACAAGGTTTATTAGTAAGAAACTATGAGTAATATCAAAAATATGAGATATTTTGGGTATCCAAAAATGAGTAAATGCTCACATAAGATGAAGAGTTGAAAATGTACAAGGTTTATTAGTAAAAAACTATGAGCAATATTAAAAATATGAGATATTTTGGGTATCCAAAAATGAGTAAATGCTCACATAAGATGAAGAGTTGAAAATGTACAAGGTTTATTAGTAAAAAACTATGAGCAATATTAAAAATATGAGATATTTTGGGTATAATGATTCCATTTTGACACATATGTAAAGAAGGGGAGTCCATTAAAGGAGGTGCATATTTCACATGCTTGAATGAGTTTTAAACTCATAAAAATTGTGATATTTTTATCTCTCCTCTCTCTTGAATCAAACCAAATCAAAATGGAACCAAACCGAATCAAAAAGGAACCAAACTAGATCCAAATCTAGTCCAAATTCAACCAAACTGAATCTAGAAAATTCTAGAATTCAGTTAGCTTTGGTTAGAGCTTCCCTCTCCTATAAATAGAACATGAGTTCTTTGAAAAAAAGGAGGAGAATTTTACTACACTAAAGTTATGCTGAAATAATGCTAATTTCTACTATTCTCTAAAATTCTCTCCAAATTGAAGAAATTGGAGCTTCCCTCTTTCTTCAATCCCCATGGGTGACTCCATCAACATGCTAAACCAATTGATTGGTTGGGGGCCCTTACCATGAACAAAGAATCAAGCAATTTGTAAGGTAATTAGTGAATTTTGATTATTTTCTATAATTTCTCAATGTTTCTCTCTTCTCAACCCCTCTCAAGCTTGAGAAGCTTAATTGGAATGGTTTTTGAATGCTATTGAAGTTAATTGATGAATGGTAGTACTTGAATTACATAAATTGATGAATGTTATTGAAGTTAATTGATGAAAGATAGTAAAGTATTACATAAATTTTTATTTATGCTTAATTCTAATGGTTTTTATGTAATTTCTCTCTCTCACTCAAAGAATGGTCATTCTCATGACCTATTCTCAATCCAAGTGAAGCTTTTCATAAAGCTTTTCCCTAATTTAAGATTAATCTATGCTTGAGGCCAAATTAATGGCTTTTTTCTATGCTTTTAGTTTATGTATTTCTTGAATATTGATGATTCAATCCATTATGGGTTAATGATCCAATTAGGGATAGAGGTTTGCATAAAAGTTGATTATTTTATTATAAAAGTGTTACTTTTATCATATTTGAATTTCATGCATAGAGGTATGCATAAAAGTTGATTATTTTATCATAAGAGTGTTACTTTTATCATATTTGAATTTCATGCATAGAGGTATGCATAAAAGTTGATTATTTTATCATGAAAGTAATTGAATTTCATGCATAGAGGTATGCATAAAAGTTGATTATTTTATCATAAAAGTGTTACTTTTATAATATTTGAATTTCATGCATAGAGGTATGCATAAAAGATGATTATTTTATCATAAAAGTGTTACTTTTATCCTATTTGAATTTCATGCAGAGGTATGCATAAAAGTTGATTATTTTATTATAAAAGTGTTACTTTTATCATATTTGAATTTCATGCATAGAGTTATGCATAAAAGTTGATTATTTTATTATAAAAGTGTTACGTTTATCACAATTGAATTTCATGCATAGAAGTATGCATAAAAGTTGATTATTTTATTATAAAAGTGTTACTTTTAACATATTTGGATTTCATGCATAGAGGTATGCATAAAAGATATTCTTTTTATACTAAAAGTATGATTTTCATCATAAATGGATTTTATGCATAACTTAGATGCATAAGAGAAATTCATTTATTCTAAAAGTGTAATTCCTACCAAATTGAATTTATGCATAAGAAGACGCATAAAAGATTGATTTTTAATTCAAAAGTGTCATTCTCATCTAAATTGAATTTATGCATAAGAAGATGCATAAAAGATTAAAATTTAATTCAAAAGTGTCATTTTCATTTAAAATGAATTTATGCATAGGAAGATGCATAAAAGATTGATTTTTACTTCAAAAGTATTAATCTCCTTAAATAGAATTTATGCATAAATAAATGTGTAAAGAAATCTTATATCAAATATAAGAATTCTCTTGTATTCTATAAATAGATATGAGATGTGATAGGATGCGATAAGAGGTGTATAAGATGTGATAAGATGTGATAAGAGGTGATAAGATGCTTATGAAATAAGCTAGGAGGTGATAAAATGAATTAAGATGTGATAAGATGTGTATGGGATGAGGTAAGAAGTGTATGTGATAGGATAAGATGTATATGGGTTGTGATAGGGCGAGAATGGATGTGATGTAAAAGATTAGATGTGAAGGCATATGGGGTTATATGAATGGGAATGTGAAAATGGATGTATGTATGTGGATGTGTGGATGTGGAGATGGGAGTGTGAATGTATGAATGTGAAAATGGATGTATGCATGAAAATGTATATGCATAGATGTGAATGTGGATGTAGATGTGGATGTATAGATGTGAATGGGAATGTGGATGTGGATGTAGATGTTGATGTATAGATGTGAATGTGGAATGTGGATGTGAATGTATGTATGTATGTGGATGTAGATGTGGATGTATAGATGTGAATGGGAATGTGGATGTAGATGTGGATGTATAGATGTGAATGTGGAATGTGAATGTGGATGTATGTATGTATGTGGATGTAGATGTGGATGTATAGATGTGAATGGGAATGTGGATGTGGATGTATGTATGTATGTGGATGTGGATGTATGAATGAGGACGTGATAGTGGATGTATGCATGTGGATGTGGATGTATGGATGTGGATATGGATGTGTATGTATGAATGTGGATATGGGATGTGGATGTATAAATGAGGATGTGAAAATGGAGGTAAGCATGTAGATGTGGATATATGGATGTGAATGTGGATGTGGATGTGGATGTGGATGTATGGATGTGGATATGGATGTGTATGTATGAATGTGAATATGGGATGTGGATGTATAAATGAGGATGTAAAAATGGATGTATGCATGTAGATGTGGATGTATGGATGTGAATGTGAATGTGTATGTGAATTAATGTGTCGTCGATATGAGGAAATGGATGAGAATGAGTACACATTGAATGGAATGTGGAATAAGTAATGTGGACTAAGGAGGGATAATGTGGAAAGACGAGAGTTCGATTTAGAAACTATATTCTGTGAACTGTTTGTAAATGATTGTTTTATGTCAAGAATGCTGGGAAAGTATTTTGATCGTCTTGTGGATTAAGGTCATGGAGACCTAACTGATAAAGTTGCAACTGCTGTGAGACGGAGAGTCAATGGAGGACGTCTCACGTAGCAAGGTCGGCCGAGGTCTTGACCAGCCTCAATTCAATTTAAATGGTGAGCTTCCGGTACGGTGGATTAGTGACCAAGGAAGCGGCCTATGAGTGAAGCGCTAGGTCACCTACGAAGGATCTTAGAGGGTGCTGACATACGGTGCTCGGGCTCTGGGTCGTCGAAGATACCCACACGTGCGTCGTGGAAGATATTGGAATAAAGAATAAGAATTCTTTTCTGAAACCGGGCATGGATCTGGTTGATTGACCTTGCTGGATCTCAACGGATGAGTCCATGGCTCTTTTATATGGATCTGTGGGTTGATCTTGCTGATCTTCCACGGAGATTCCATTCTGTTATATGAATATATTGCCGGTTACTATGAGCTAGGAACTATGGAAAAGGCCCCTGATGGGTGAACATGTGGTGAGCGTTCTGGTTGCCAATGATGCCATAAGTATACCGATGAATGAATGACTGGAAATAAGGATTCAACCAGAGACTATGAGGATTGTCATCAGTGACATAATGGTTTCATTAAAGGATTGTTTTAAAGTTAGCTGATGCTGCTAAGAAAAAGGCAATTTCATATTGGGTGTGTAAGTGGTGTGACTAGTTTTATGTTTGCATGAACTTCCGGCTAGGGGGCCTTGGAACTCTTTTCCTTGGTACCCGGGACAAAACCTAACCAAATTCTTAATTGGATCCCATCACTACAGTGGTTGGGCGGTTGGCTAACCCATGGGACTGGTGGATGGGTTTAGGCTGGACTGATGGATCCGTAAATCGAGACTCAATTTTTGTTTATGATAGATAAAGTAAATCCCGGATAGTAATTGTTCTATGGATAGGAATCAACGGCTGTGCCTCTTAATGGGGAAAAAAGCGTTGATCCCAAATGATCCAAGTGCAAGTTTCTTTCTTGATCTGACCGAGTATCTTTATAGGTGCAGTCAGCGGATCAGCTTGATCAGTAATGGTCTTGACTACGTTAGAGTAAAGAGTTATCCTGGTGGAATCGCCCGTACTTTCCGAGTGAAGGAAGTTTTTCCGGGTTCGGTTTTGGAAAAATCGATGGATTAGTCTCTTGTCCGGATATCCGTGGGCGAGGCCCCGAGTGTGGGACCCCTGTCTCGCGCAAGAAGTGCTACTTCCGCTGCTAGTACCCCGAATCCGTTGCTCGGTGGGAACAGGGATCTCACACTCAGCCAATCATCTGATTTGGTCCGTCACACTATAAAACATATAAAAACAGGTCCTTTAATTATTTCCTGTCTCACTGATTCATTAAGACAGTTCTTCTAAAACAATTGAAAACAAACACGGTCATAATGTTATTACTTACTCATTACATTATTCACATGCTCCCAGGCAACCCTCGCACACCAGCATGGGCGACATGGTTTCTGTGGTGGCAATTATTCCTGGAGGGGTCTAGAACTCCGAACATCACTCACCCGCTTGGTGAAGAATACTAAGTGGGTCCCCAGGTCCCTCATCCTCGATGTGGCAGTGATGTTTAAAACTCAGAGCCTCCACTGAGTCCCACATGCCCCCTCGAGGGGCATGTGCCCCTTAGCTGGCTTTTACTTGCACCACTTAAGTGTCCCTCGCACACACCCAAAAGCAAGAAGCTCATCCACCTAGATATGGGTCCACCAACTCCGGGCATCTAGTGGGTTGTTCCCCCAAAGCGGGAGGATAGCTTTAGGGTAGACCGGAGACAACCGATCGATTGGTGAAAACCAATCAAACCTCATAAGATCGGCGGGACAACCGATCGATTAGTGACAACCAATCAAACCTCATAAGATCGGCGGGACAACCGATTGATTGGTAACAACCGATCAAGCAAGAGAAAATACAATTCCATCACATTCACAGTAAACAAGAGAAAACAGTCTTTTTAACTTGAGATTACGATAAGACATTCTTTATTAAAGCATTTGCCATTCTTATATGCCCTTTTGGTTCTTTTTTTAGGCAAGATTTTGTGTAGGATTTCCGATCTTACTAGGTCACGTGATGCAATGGTCTATGCAAACTTAAAGAGCATTTCTTACCTGGACGATATTGGCGGGCCGTGGCAGTGCTGCCTGCACAGCGACGCTGCTTGGTCTAGGAGAGACATTGCTTGGTTCAGCGGAGATGTTTCTTGGTCTCACGATGTTACCCACATTGTTAACTCCACATAATTACAACAACTCTTTGCTGAAAATGATGTGTGTGAGGACTCCACCACCCAAGTGAGAATCAAGACATATATATAGAATCACCTTGAGGCCACTTGCCTGCTCCTTACAGTTTCCCTGTGTAGAGAACCAGCAAATTGTTTCGGCCATAACTCTCTAATAAAAACTCAAAATATAGTCATGTAGCCAGCTAAAAGAACTCGAATGCATGTGGTCCACAAGACAGCGGCGTGGGGGGTAGAATAGGTAAAAACGTCTCTATATAGCCGCAAACGTGCCATCTTTAGAAATGCTTTGCTTTTCCATATTTTTAGTGTGCATGGACTCTAAATGTGTAAAAGTACTCTAAATATGACCTGCTATCACCTAAATTCAAAATTCTATTTTTGGCGATGTTTCTCGCTTAATGGATCTATTCTTATCTTCTAGTTTCTTTTCAGATTTTTGGAACTAATATTTTTACTCTATCACTTTCTCAACGTTTCTAGACTTATAGTCTCTCTCGATGTGCACTCTCTTTCTTCTTGAAACCTATATTATACATGGCTTGGGAGGGATGTTACATTCTCTTCCCCACTTAAAAGATTCGAGATGTCCTCATCTCGAGGTAATCTCTAAGTAAATCCTCCTCTCTCTCTCTCTCTCTCTCTCCCAAAGTGGTATCCCCACTGGGTAGAAACCTTCTTCTATCTAAACATCGTTCCTACTAAGAGTCCCTTCTTTCATATATCTACCTTGTTTTGTTGAGCTTCTAGAATGCCTTCATTATTCTAAAGTTAATTGGCTTTATTATCCTAAGTTCATGCATTCGTATACACTTTTATATGATATGAACCGATCCTTTATTATCCCTCACCTACCTTATGATTTCCTTATTCCATACTCCCCTGTAATATGGTACTTCCCAAATTACCATGGAAAAACATAAGGAGATCAATCCTTTATGCGATCTAACATATGACAGCAAGATGCATAACCCTACTAGCATTGTCTCCTAGAATACCTCTATTCATCATGTACATTACTTCACATGAATCTTGCCCCAACAATCAACTTCTATTTACTCATAGAAACACTTGTTAAATTTGGCTATCTTTAACCCATCATATCTGTAATCTATATTAAAATTTCTAACACAATCTCTCATTTATAATCTTATCATAATCTCTATAATACTTTCTAACATAATCCCTATGCTAATCTCTAGTATACTCCCTCTAACATATTCTTAATTAAACTTTAATTAAAGAATTAATGATCTCTAGCTTATTTCAAAACAATCATAACTTGGGCAACCACTTCCTAGTTTGGATATCCTAGGCTCTTTGATTAATATAAGCCTGCCCATCCTATTGGGCTTCCCCTTTCCACGATTGGGAAGAGAAGGATCGTGAGTCAATTAGGGAAATTTTTTCTCATGTGTTCATGTTGTTTACACTTGAAGCATTTGTTCTCATGGAAAAGCTCATTGCGTTGTCTTAATTCTGATATATAGGTGAGGGAGAGCTCTTCTTTCTAATCTCGTTTTCTAAAAGATTGGTCTTCCTTTTGATATAGCCGGGGATGATTTCGATAGGAAAGGGTAATTTTCCTATCGATGACCTTGTCGTTGGCATCTAAAACGTCTTCCTTCTTGAAAGGTCCCGATGTGATGTCTACAAGTTAGAGATCTACTCTCTAACCTTGTTATCCCTATTTCTTGACCTTGATTTTGCTCTAGCTCACGATTCCTCTTGGGCTTAACATTTCTCTTGAATTAGGGGACCTCTTCCTAATCAACACGGAAGGACTCACGTCCTTCTGGACACTTCCCATGTAAAAAACTTTATCATAGTCTCTGGCCATAATTATGGCTTCTGAAATGGAGGATGGCTTGGTAATTCTTGACTACGTTAGTCAAAGGCGGATCAAGCTTCCCCATGAATCGATGGAGAAGAGTTACCTCATCCATCTCTGGAGAAAATTGGAGAAGTTTAACAAAAGTTTGGTGGTATTCCTCTAGGATCTTCCTTTCATGGGTTAGCTCCAAAAAATCATTGATTTTATCCTCCCAATCATGGAGCACAAAACCTTTCACATGAAGATGTACCTTCATGCCACCCATGACAACCGATCCTGTGGTTCTCGTGGTTAGATTGACAATAGTTCTTCCAACTAATCCTAGCATTTCTCACACTTGTTAAACAAGCAAGGGTGAACTTCTTTCTTTTACTGTATCCAGCTACATCAAAATACTCGTCTCCATGGGCTCTATCCAAGCCTCTACTTCTTCTTCCAAGTTCCTTCGTTCACCTTTGAATGGCTCCGGGTTGGGGGCTCCATGAAGGACTTCTTTAATGCCATTATCGAAGCTTTCTTGGTGGCGAGAAACTTTCTCTTGCCTAAAAAATATCTCTTTCTTAAAGGAAAGGTATTTACTTAGTTTGCCTATATAAACTTCATGATATTTCCTATATGATATAATAAGTGCAACACTTAACATGGTTAACTACTAGGACAACATAAAATCATCTCCTCCATATAAAATCTGACCTCATATATTATAGGAAGAGGAATACTCTACTTAGATATTGCTCTAATACGCCGAAGCAACAATTATTCGATATTTTTGATGATAGAGCTGACTAACTTTACTTATATCCTTGGTCATGGGCATGCTAATCTAGGATTTCCATCACAATAACATCATGAAAGGGTAAACTTTCAAGTTTCCCTTTGGTATTACTAGAGATTTTTGTTAACTATTATTTTATTTTATTTTGCTTTGGTTCGCTAAGCCTCCTATTCTCGTCGGTCGGATAATAAAGATAAAAAGGAAATCATACAAACTTCAAAAAAGGACCGAGGTTCATCCAGAAAACAATTCAAAATTTAATCTTCCCCTACCATCTGCCGCCCGTAAAGCTATCATCCACCCCACAAAAAGTTCAAAACTATCAACAAACACTTATCATAGCATCACATCTGAAGGCACTCAAGATTAATACGCATAAGAGTTTCATTTTTTTTTGTTAGACCCACGTTTTTCCGAGATGGGGTCAGGAAGACGACCGTCTTAGTGTAAAGCATCTAGTGATGGCATTCACACGTAGACTATTCAATTGAACCTATGTTGGTACTTTACACAGGTCTCTCTTTAATGAAGATATAATCCTAATAACTTACAATATACAAATTAATGAGATATATCCTAGACATTTCTCTAAACAAAGTTTCGATATATCCTCATTCAGTCACATTGGTTTCTTAATTAGATCACCCTATGTTTTTCCTCAAAAGGTTTCCTCCCCAATCTTTTTTACTGTACAAATATTTTACATGTGCACCCCCAAGATACAAGCACAATTTCACACGATGATTCTCTCAACATGCGAGGATATTCGAATCACTTCTATGGCCAGTAGAGATGATTGATTCGTCCTCATATGATAAACAATCACTTGTTTTAATCCCTTAATAGTTAACCTTTGAATAACAAACCCTAGGAACTAAGATCGACTCCTCTGATATCACTTGTAAGGTCCCCACCACCTTAGCTGGCTCAAGGGGATCCTTTTGATTGGCCGCTAAGTCTCCTTTGTCTTTGATTGACGACACCTCGATCTCTTGGAAATACGAGGATACGAGCAAACAAAGGGACCTAACTCTATCCGACAGTCAGGGAAAACGTAATTATTCTAATAGGAATCTATTTCTTTGATCAAACGGCACTCAATGTGCATGATCGAATGGCACTCAATGTGCATGATCGAGGACAGAATAAGTTCACACTTGGTTCATGGGAGCTAACACCTTTATGATATTATGCGGCACGGCCACTAGCTCGTTCTCCTAAAACGGGCTTGTTTGGCCGTTATTCTATTACGGATCGTAAATAATAAGTATTTTGGATAGTTACCCGGCTCATCGGGTCCACCCATCCATAGG
Organism: Cibotium barometz; assembly: GCF_041138505.1. Classification (NCBI taxonomy): domain Eukaryota; kingdom Viridiplantae; phylum Streptophyta; class Polypodiopsida; order Cyatheales; family Cibotiaceae; genus Cibotium; species Cibotium barometz. Next base: position 10,700,035 of record NC_141051.1, read on the forward strand.
ATGGTGCCATCGGGGCATCCATCTACCCACTCACCCAATCATTTTGTTACCTGATTTGGTCCCGTCACATTGTAAAATATATAAAAATAGGTCCTTTAATTATTTCTCGTCACTGATTCATTAAGACAGTTCTTTAAAAACAGTTGAAAACAAGCACAATCATAATGTTATCACTTGCTCATTACATTATTCACGTGCTCCCAGGCAACCCTTGCACACCAGCATGAGTGACATGGTTCCTGCGGGGGCAATTATTCCTGGAGGGGTCTAGAACTCCAAACATCACTCACCCGCTTGGTGAGGAATACTAAGTGGGTCCCTAGCTCCCTCATCCTCGATGTGGCGGTGATGTTTAAAACTCAGAGCCTTCACTGAGTCCCACATGCCCCCTCGACGGGAATGTGCCCCTTAGCTAGCTTTTACTTGCACCACTTAAGTGCCCCTCACACATGCCCGAAAGCAAGCAGCTCATCCACCTAGATATGGGTCCACCAACTCCGTGCCTTTAGTGGGTTGTTCCCCCAAAGCGGGAGGATAGCTTTAGGGTAGACCGGAGACAACCGATCGATTGGTGACAACCAATCAAACCTCATAAGATCGCCAAGACCACCGATCGATTTGGTAACAACCAATCAAGTAAGAGAAAATACAATTCCATCACATTCACAGGAAATTAGAGAAAACAGTCTTTTCAACTTGAGATTACGATAAGACATTCTTTATTAAAGCATTTTCCATTGTTATATGCCCTTCTGGTTCTTTTTTTAGGCAAGTTTTTGTGTAGGATTTTTTGATCTTACTAGGTCGCGTGATGCAACGGTCTATGCAAAACTTAAAGAGCGTTTCTTACCTGGACGATAGTGGTGGGCGATGGAAGTGCCTACACAGCAAGATGCATAACCCTACTAGGATTGTCTCCTAGAATACCTCTATTCATCATGTACATTACTTCACATGAATCTTGCACCAACAATCAACTTCTATTTACTCATAGAAACACTTCTTAAATTTGGTTATTTTTAACCCATCATATCTACATTACTTCACATGAATCTTGCACCAACAATCAACTTCTATTTACTCATAGAAACACTTGTTAAATTTGGTTATTTTTAACCCATCATATCTATAATCTATATCAAAATTTCTAACTCAATCTCTCATTTATAATCTTATCATAATCTCTATAATACTTTCTAACATAATCCCTATGCTAATCTCTAATATACTCCCTCTAACATATTCTTAATTAAACTTTAATTAAAGAATCAATGATCTCTAGCTTAATTCAAAACAATCATAACTTGGGCAACCACTTCCTAGTTTGGATATCCTAGGCTCTTTGACTGATATAGGCCTTCCCATCCTAATGGGTTTCCCCTTTCCATAATTGGGAAGAGAAGGGTCCTAAGTCAGTTTAGGGAAATCTTTTCTCATGTGTTCATGTTGTTTACACTTGAAGCATTTGTTCTCATGGAAAAGCTCATTGCGTTGTCTTTATTCTTGATATATAGGTGAGGGAGAGCTCTTTTTTCTAATCTCGTTTTCTAAAAGATTGGTCTTTCTTCTGAACTAGCCGGGGATGATCTCGATAGGAAAGGGTAATTTTCCTATCGATGACCTTGTCATTTGCATCTAAAACGTCTTCCTTCTTGAAAGGTCCCGATGCGATGTCTACGAGTCCGAGATCTACTCTCTAACCTTGTTATCCCTATTTCTTGACCTTGATTTGTCTCTAGCTCACGATTCCTCTTAGCCAGGGGTGGGCTTGACATTTCTCTTTAATTACGGGATCTCTTCTTGATCAACATGGAAGGGCTCACATCCTTCTAGATACTTCCCATATACAAAACTTTATCATAGTCTCTGGCCATAATTATGGCTTTTGAAATGGAGGATGGCTTGGTAATTCTTTGACTAGGTTAGTCAAAGGCGGATCAAGCTTCCCCATGAATCGATGGAGAGGAGTTACCTCATCCATCTCTGGAGGAAATTGGAGAAGTCTAACAAAACTCTGGTGGAACTCCTCTAGGGTCTTCCTTTCATGGGTTAGATCCAAAAATTCATTCATTTTATCCTCCCGAAATCCTGGAGGACAAAACCTTTCACATGAAGATTTTCCTTTATGGCATCCCATGACAATCGATCCTGGTTCTAGTGGCTAGATTGACAGTAGTTCTTCCGACTAATCCCACCATTTCTCGCACTTGTTAAACAAGCAAGGGAGAACTTGTTTCTTTCACTGTATCCAGCTACATCAAAATACTCGTCCATGGACTCTATCCACGCTTCTACTTCTTCTCCCAAATTCCTTCGTTCACCTTTGAATGGCTCCGGTTGGGGGCTCCATGAAGGACTTCTTTAATGCCATTATCGAAGCTTTCTTGGTGGGGAGAAACTTTCTCTTGCCTAAAAAATATCTAGGAAGTATCTCAGACTCGAACTCTCTTAAAGGAAAGGTCTTTACTTAGTTTGCCTATATAAACTTCATGATATTTCCTATATGATATAATAAGTGCAACACTTAACATGGTCAACTACTGGGACATAAAATCAGCTCCTCCATAAAATTTGACCTCATATATTATAGGAAGAGGAATACTCTACTTAGATATTGCTCTAATAGGCGGAAGCAATAATTATTCGATATTTTTTACGATAGCTGACTAACTTTACTTATATCCTTGGTCATGGGCATGCTAATCTAGGATTTCCATCACAATAACATCATGAAAGGGTAAACTTTCAGGTTTCCCTTTGGTAATACTAGAGATTTTCGTTAACTATTATTTTATTTTGTTTTATTTTTGGTTCGTTGAGCCTCCTATTCTCGTCGGTCGGATAATAAAGATAAAAAGGAAATCATACAAACTTTAAAAAAGGACCGAGGTTCATCCAGAAAACAATTCAAAATTTAATCTTCCCCTACCATCTAGTGATGGCATTTATACGTAGACTATTCACACTTAGACTATTCAATTGAACCTATGTTGGTACTTTACACAGGTCTCTCTTTAATGGAGTTATAATCCTAATAACTTACAATATACAAATTAATGAGATATATCCTAGACATTTCTCTAAACAAAGTTTCGATCTATCCTTCTAGTCATTCAGTCACATTGGTTTCTTAATTAGATCACTTTATGTTTTTCCTCAAAAGGTTTCCTCCCCAATCTTTTTTACTGTACAAATATTTTGCGTGTGCTCCCCTAAGATACAAGCACAATTTCAAACGATGATTGTCTCAACATGTGAGGATATTTGAATCACTTCTATGGCCAGTAGAGATGATTGATTTGTCCTCATATGATAAACAATCACTTGTTTAAATCCCTTAATAGTTAACCTTTGAATAACAAATCCTAGGAACTAAGATGGGCTCCTCTAATACCACTTTGTAAGTTCCCCACACCCTAGCTGGCTCAAGGGGATCCTTTTGATTGGCGGCTAGGTCCCCTTTGTCTTTGATTGACGACACCTTGATCTCTTGGAAATAAGAGGATACGAGCAAAGGAAGGGACCTAACTCTACCGGGCAGTCAGGGGAAACGTAATTATTCTAATAGGAATCTATTTCCTCGTTCAAACGGCACTGAATGTGCATGATCGAGGACGGAACAAGTTCAGGCTTGGTTCATGGGAGCTAATGGCTTTATGATATTATGTGGCATGACCACTAGCTTGTTCTCCTAAAACGGGCTTGTTTGGCCGTTATTCTACTACGGATCATAATAAGTAATTTGGATAGTTACCCGGCTCATCGGGTCCACCCATCCATAGGATGGTGCCATCGGGGCATCCATCCACCCACTCACTAAATCATTTTGTTACCTGATTTGGTCGCGTCAGACTATGAAACATATAAAAACAGGTCCTTTAATTATTTCCCGTCAAACTGATTCATTAAGACAGTTCTTCCAAAACAGTTGAAAACAAACACGGTCATAATCTTATCACTTGATCATTACATTATTCACGTGCTCCCAGGCAACCCTCGCACACCAGCATGGGTGACATGGTTCCTGCGGTGGAGATTATTCCAGGAGGGGTCTAGAACTCTGAACATCACTCACCTGCTGCTTGGTGAAGAATACTAAGTGGGTCCCCAGCTCCCTCATCCTCGATGTGGCGGTGATGTTTAAAACTCAGAGCCTCCACTGAGTCCCAAATGCCCCCTCGAGGGGCATGTGCCCCTTAGCTAGCTTTTACTTGCACCACTTAAGTGCCCCTTGCCACACACCCGGAAGCAAGCAACTCATCCACCTATATATGGGTCCACCAACTCCGAGCATCTAGTGGGTTGTTCCCCCAAAGCAGAAGGATGGCTTTAGGGTAGACCGGTGACAACCGATCGATTGGTGACAACCAATCAAACCTCATAAGATCGGCGAGACAACCGATCGATTCGTATCAACCAGTCAAGCAAGAGAAAATACAATTCCATCACATTTATAGTAAACAAGAGAAAACAGTCTTTTCAACTTGAGATTACGATAAGACATTCTTTATTAAAGCATTTGCCATTGTTTTATGCCCTTCTGGTTCTTTCTTTAGGCAAGTTTTTGTGTAGGATTTTTCGATCTTACTAGGTCGCGTGATGCAATGGTCTATGCAAAACTTAAAGAGCGTTTCTTACCTGGACGATATTGGTGGGCGCTGGTGGCAGTGCCTGCACACATGCGTTGCTTGGTCGAGGAGAGACGTTGCTTGGTTCGGTAGAGATGTTGCTTGTTGGTCCCGCGATGTTACCTACATCCTTAACTCCGCATAATTACAACAACTCTGCTAAAAAGGATGTGTGTGAGGACTCCACCCAAGTGAGAATGTAGACATATATATAGATATACATCTCAAGGTCTAGAATCACCTTCAGGCTACTTGCGTGCTCCTTACAGTTTCCCTGTGTAGAGAACCAGCAAATTGTTTCGGCCATAACTCTCTGATAAAAACTGAGAATATAGTCATGTAGCCAGCCAAAAGAACCGGACCGCATCTGGTCTACAAGACAGCGGCGTGGGGGTAGAATAGGTAAAAACATTTGTATATAGCCGCAAACGTGCCATCCTTAGAAATGCTTTGCTTTTCCATATTTTTAGTGTGCATGGACTCTTAATGTGTAAAAGTAGTCTAAATATGACTTGCTATCACGTAAATTCAAAATTTTGTTTTTGGCGATGTTTCTCTCTTAATGGATCTATTCTTATCTTCTCATTTCTTTTCAGATTTTTGGAACTTATATTTTTACTCTATCACTTTCTCAACGTTTCTAGCCTTATAGTCTCTCTCGATGTGCACCCTCTTTCTTCTTGAAACCTATATTAAAAGAGAATCATTACATGGCTTGGGAGGGATGTTACATGCTCTCCCCCGCTTAAAAGATTCGAGATGTCATCTCGAGGTAATCTCTAAGTAAATCCTCCTCTCTCTCTCTCCCAAAATGGTATCCGCACTGGGTAGAAACCTTCTTTTATCTAAACATTGTTCCTACTAAGAGTCCCTTCTTTCATATATCTACCTCATTTTGTTGAGCTTCTAGAATGCCTTCATTATTCTAAAGTTAATTGGCTTTATTAACCTAAGTTCATGCATTCGTATAAATTTTTATATGATATGAACCGATTCTTTATTATCCCTGATCCTACCTTATGAATTCCTTATTCCATACTCCTATGTAATATGGTACTTCCATAATTGCCATGGAAAACTGTAAGGAGATCAATCCTTTATTCCATGTAATATGGTACTTCCATAATTGCCATGGAAAAATGTAAGGAGATCAATCCTTTATGCGATCTAACCTATGACAGCAAGATGCATAACCCTACTAGCATTGTCTCCTAGAATACCTCTATTCATCATGTACATTACTTCACATGAATCTTGCACCAACAATCAACTTCTATTTACTCATAGAAACACTTGTTAAATTTGGCTATCTTTAACCCATCATATCTATAATCTATATCAAAATTTTTAAATCAATCTCTCATTTATAATCTTATCATAATCTCTATAATACTTTCTAACATAATCCCTATGCTAGTCTCTAGTATACTCCCTCTAACATATTCTTAATTAAACTTTAATTAAAGAATCAATGATCTCTAGCTTATTTCAAAACAATCATACCTTGGGCAACCACTTCCTAGTTTGGATATCCTAGGCTCTTTGATTGATATAGGCCTGCCCATCCTATTGGGTTTTCCCTTTCCATGATTGGGAAGAGAAGGGTCCTGAGTCAGTTTAGGGAAATCTTTTCTCATGTGTTCATGTTGTTTACACTTGAAGAGTTTGTCCTCATGGAAAAGCTCATTGCGTTGTCTTAATTCTGATAAATAGGTGAGGGAGAGCTCTTCTTTCTAATCTCGTTTTGTAAAAGATTGGTATTCCTTTTGATCTAGCCGAGGATGATCTCAATAAGAAAGGGTAATTTTCCTATCGTTGACCTTGTCATTGGCATCTAAAACGTCTTCCTTCTTGAAAGGTCCCGATGCGATGTCTACGAGTCAGAGATCTACTCTCTAACCTTGTTATCCCTATTTCTTGACCTTGATTTTGCTCTAGCTCATGATTCCTCTTGGGCTTGACATTTCTCTTGAATTAGGGGACCTCTTGCTAATCAACACGGAAGGACTCAAGTCCTTCTGGACACTTCCCATGTAAAAAACTTTATCATAGTCTCTGGCCATAATTATGGCTTCTGAAATGGAGGATGGCTTGGTAATTCTTGACTAGGTTAGTCAAAGGCGGATCAAGCTTCCCCATGAATCGATGGAGAAGAGTTACCTCGTCCATCTCTGGAGAAAATTGGAGGAGCAAATTGGAGAAGTTTAACAAAAGTTTGGTGGTATTCCTCTAGGGTCTTCCTTTCATGGGTTAGCTCCAAAAATTCATTTATTTTATCCTCCCGAAATCCTGGAGGACAAAACCTTTCACACAAAGATGTACCTTCATGGCATCCCATGACAATCGATCCTGGTTCTAGTGATTAGATTGACAATAGTTCTTCCAACTAATCCCAACATTTCTCATGCTTGTTAAACAAGAAAGGGGAACTTGTTTCATTCACTGTATCCAGCTACATCAAAATACTTGTCCATGGACTCTATCCAAGCCTCTACTTCTTCTCCCAAATTCCTTCGTTCACCTTTGAATGGCTCCGGTTGGGGGCTCCATGAAGGACTTCTTTAATGCCATTATCGAAGCTTTCTTGGTGGCGAGAAACTTTCTCTTGCCTAAAAAATATCTAAGAAGTATCTCAGACTCAAACTCTCTTTCTTAAAGGAAAGGTCTTTACTTGGTTTGCCTATATAAACTTCATGATATTTCCTACATGATACAATAAGTGCAACACTTAACATGGTTAACTACTGGGACATAAAATCAGCTCCTTCATAAAATCTGACCTCATATATTATAGGAAGAGGAATACTCTACTTAGATATTGCTCTAATAGGTGGAAGCAACAATTATTCGATATTTTTGATGATAGCTAACTAACTTTACTTAAATCCTTGGTCATGGGCATGCTAATCTAGGATTTCAATCACAATAACATTATGAAAGGGTAAACTTTCAGGTTTCCCTTTGGTAATACTAGAGATTTTTGTTAACTATTATTTTATTTTATTTTATTTTTGGTTCACTGAGCCTCCTATTCTCGTCGGTCGGATAATAAAGATAAAAAGGAAATCATACAAACTTCAAAAAAGGACCGAGGTTCAACCAGAAAACAATTCAAAATTTAATCTTCCACTACCATCTACCGTAAAGCTATCATCCACCCACGAAAAGTTCAAAGCTATCATAGCATCACATCTGAAGGCACTCAAGATTAATACGCATGAGAGTTTCATTTTTTTTGGTAGCATCCAAAGTTAGACCCATGTTTTTTCGCGATGGGGTCAGGAACCGGACGACCGTCTTAGTGTAAAGCATATTTCTCTAAACAAAGTTTCGATCTATCCTTCTAGTCATTCAGTCACATTGGTTTCTTAATTAGATCACCCTATGTTTTTCCTCAAAAGGTTTCCTCTCCAATCTTTTTTACTGTACAAATATTTTGTGTGTTCACCCCCAAGATACAAGCACAATTTCACACGATGATTATCTCAACATGCGAGGATATTCAAATCACTTCTATGGCCAGTAGAGATGATTGATTTGTCCTCATATGATAAACAATCACTTGTTTTAATCCCTTAATAGTTAACCTTTAAATAACAAATCCTAGGAACTAAGATCGGCTCCTTTGATACCACTTGTAAGGTCCCCACCCTAGCTGGCTCAAGGGGATCCTTTTGATTGGCGACTAAGTCCCATGTGTCTTTGATTGATGACACCTCGATCTCTTGGAAATACGAGGATACGAGCAAATGAAGGGACGTAACTCTATCCGACAGTCAGGGAAAACGTAATTAATCTAATAGGAATCTATTTCTTTGATCAAACGGCACTCAATGTGCGTGATCGAGGACAGAACAAGTTCACGCTTGGTTCATGGGAGCTAACGCCTTTATGATATTATGCAGCATGGCCACTAGCTCATTCTCCTAAAATAGGCTTGTTTGGCCGTTATTCTATTATGGATTGTAAATAATAAGTATTTTTCATAGTTACCCGGCTCATCGGGTCCACCCATCCATAGGATGGTGCCATCCGAGCATCCATCCACCCACTCACCCAATCATTTTGTTACTTGATTTGGTCCCGTCACACTGTGAAACATATACAAATAGGTTCTTTAATTATTTCCCGTCACTGATTCATTAAGATAGTTCTTCCAAAACAGTTGAAAACAAACATGGTCATAATGTTATCACTTGCTCATTACATTATTCACGTGCTCCCAGGCAACCCTCGCACACCAGCATGGGCGACATGGTTCCTGCCGCGCCGCTGGTAATTATTCCTGGAGGGGTCTAGAACTCCAAACATCACTCACCTCTTGGGTGAATAATACTAAGTGGGTCCCTAGCTCCCTCATCCTCGATGTGGTCGTGATGTTTTAGACATTCTTTATTAAAGTATTTGCCATTGTTATATGCCCTTCTAGTTCTTTTTTTAGGCAAGTTTTTTTGTAGGATTTCCCGATCTTACTAGGTCATATGATGCAATGGTCTATGCAAAACTTAAAGAGCATTTCTTACCTCGATGATATTGGCAGCGGGCGGTGGTAGTGCCTGCACACACGCGCTGCTTGGTCGAGGAGAGACGTTGCTTGGTTCGGCAAAGATGTTGCTTGTTGGTCCCGTGATGTTACCTACATCCTTAACTCCGCATAATTACAACAACTCTTTGCTTAAAATGATGTGTGTGAGGACTCCACCCAAGTGAGAATGTAGACATATATATAGATATACATCTCAAGGTCTAGAATCACCTTGAGGCTACTTGCGTGCTCCTTATAGTTTCTCTGTGTAGAGAACTAGCAAATTGTTTCGGCCATAACTCTCTAATAAAAACTCAGAATATAGTCATGTAGCCAGCTAAAGAACCGCAATGCATCTGGTCTACAACAAGACAACGGCGTGGGGTAGAATAGGTAAAAACATCTGTATATAGGTGCAAACGTGCCATCTTTAGAAATGCTTTGCTTTTCCATATTTTTATTGTGCATGGACTCTAAATGTGTAAAAGTACTCTAAATATGACCTGCTATCACCTAAATTTGAAATTCTATTTTTGGCGATGTTTCTCTCTTAATGGATCTATTCTTATCTTCTCGTTTCTTTTCAGATTTTTGAAACTAATATTTTTACTTTATCTTTTTCTCAATGTTTCTAGCCTTATAGTCTCTCTCGATGTGCACTCTCTTTCTTCTTGAAACCTATATTAAAAGAGAATCGTTACATATCATATGAGGATGAATCAATCATCTCTACTGGCCATAGAAGTGATTCGAATATCCTCGCATGTTGGGACAATCATCATGTGAAATTGTGCTTGTATCTTGGGAGTGCACACGCAAAATATTTAAAGAGTAAAAAAGATTGGGGAGGAAACCTTTTGAGGAAAAACATAGGGTGAATGACTAGAAGGATAGATCGAAACTTTGTTTAGAGAAATGTCTAGGATATATCTCATTAATTTGTATATTGTAAGTTATTAGGATTATAACTCCATTAAAGAGAGACCTGTGTAAAGTACCAACATAGGTTCAATTGAATAGTCTACATGTGAATGTCATTACTAGATGCTTTACACTAAGACGGTCGTCCGGTTCCTGATCCCATCTCGGAAAAACGTGGGTCTAACTTCGGATGTTACCAAAAAAAAAATGAAACTCTCATGCGTATTAATCTTGAGTGCCTTCAGATGTGATGCTATGATAAGTGCTTGTTGATAGTTTTGAACTTTTTGTGTGGATGATAGCTTTACGGTAGATGGTAGGGGAAGATTAAATTTTGAATTGTTTTCAGGATGAACCTCGGTCCTTTTTTGAAGTTTGTATGATTTCCTTTTTATCTTTATTATCTGTCCGCCGATGAGAATAGGAGGCTCAGCGAACCAAAATAAAATAAAATAAAAGAATAGTTGACAAAAATCTCTAGTACTACCAAGGGAAACCTGAAAGTTTACCCTTTCATGATGTTATTGTGATGGAAATCCTTGATTAGCATGCCAGATACTTCTTAGATATTTTTTAGGCAAGAGAAAGTTTCTCGCCAAGAAAGCTTCGATAATGGCATTAAAGAAGTCCTTCATGGAGCCCCCAACCAGAGCCATTCAAAGGTGATGAACGAAGGAATTTGGGAGAAGAAGTAGAGGCTTGGATAGAGTCCATGGACGAGTATTTTCATGTAGCTGGATACAGTGAAAGAAACAAGATCACCCTTGCTTGTTTAACAAGCGCGAGAATTGTTGGGATTAGTTGGAAGAACTATTGTCAATCTAACCACTTGAACCAGAATCGGTTGTCATGGGATGCCATGAAGGTACATCTTCGTGTGAAAGGTTTTGTCCTCCTAGATTTTGGGAGGATAAAATGAATGAATTTTTGGAGCTAACCCATGAAAGGATGACCCTGGAGGAATACCACCAAACTTTTGTTAAGCTTCTCCAATTTTCTCCAGAGATGGATGAGGTAACTTTTCTCCATCGATTCATGGGGAAGCTTGATCTGCCTTTGACTAACCTAGTCAAGAATTACCAAGCCATCCTGCATTTTAGAAGCCATAATTATGGCCAGAGACTATGATAAATTTTTTTATATGGGAAGTGTCAGAAGGGCATGAGTCTTTCCATGTTGATCAGCAAGAGGTCCCCTACCTCAAGAGAAATCTCAAGCCCACCCCTGGCTAAGAGGAATCATGAGCTAGAGCAAAATCAAGGTCAAGAAATAGGGATAACAAGGTTAGAGAGTAGATCTCCGACTCGTAGACATCGCACCACGACCTTTCAAGAAGGAAGACGTTTTAGATGCCAACGACAAGGTCATTGATAAATTACCCTTTCCTATGGAGATCATCCCCAGCTAGATCAAAAGTAAGACCAATCTTTCTGAAAACGAGATTAGAAAGAAGAGCTCTCCCTCACCTATATATCAAGAATAAAGACAACGCAATGAGCTTTTCCATGAGAACAAACGCTTCAAGTGTAAACAACATGAACACATGAGAAAAGATTTCCTTAAAACTTACCCAAGACCCTTCTCTTCCCAATCATGGAAAGGGGAAACCCAATAGGATGGGTGGGCCTATATCAATCCAAGAGCCTAGGATATCCAAACTAGGAAGTGGTTGCCCAAGTTATGATTGTTTTGAATTAAGCTAGAGATCATTGATTCTTTAATTAGAGCGAGTATACTAGAGATTAGCATAGGGATTATGTTAGAAAGTATTATAGAGATTATGATAAGATTATAAATGAGAGATTGAGTTAGAAATTTTGATATAGATTATAGATATGATGGGTTAAAGATAGCCAAATTTAACAAGTGTTTCTCTATGAGTAAATAGAAGTTGATTGTTGGTGCAAGATTCATGCGAAGTAATGTACATGATGAATAGAGGTATTCTAGGAGACAATGCTAGTAGGGTTATGCATCTTGCTGTCATAGGTTAGATTGCATAAAGGATTGATCTCCCTACGTTCTTTCATGGCAATTTGGGAAGTACCATATTAAATGGGAGTATGGAATTAGGAACTCATAAGGTAGGATCAGGGATAATAAAGAATCGGTTCATATCATATAAAAGTGTATACGGATTCATGAACTTAGAATAATAAAGCCAATTAACTTTAGAATAATGAAGGCATTCTGGAAGCTCAACAAAATGAGGTAGATATATGAAAGAAGGGACTCTTAGTAGGAACAATGTTTAGATAAAAGAAGGTTTCTACCCGGTGGGGATACCACTTTGGGAGAGAGAGAGAGAGAGAGAGAGGATGATTTACTTAGAGATTACCTCGAGATGAGGACATCTCAAATCTTTTTAGTGGGGGAGAGAATGTAACATCCCTCCCAAGCCATGTAACGATTCTCTTTTAATATAGGTTTCAAGAAGAAAGAGAGTGCACATCCAGAGAGACTATAAGGCTGATAGTTTTGAACTTTTCGTGGTGGATGATAGCTTTACGGTAGATGGTAGGGGAAGATTAAATTTTGAATTGCTTTCTGGATGAACCTCGGTCCTTTTTTGAAGTTTGTATGATTTCCTTTTTATCTTTATTATCCGGCCGACAAGAATAGGAGGCTCAGCAAACCAAAAATAAAATAAAATAATAGTTGAACGAAAGTCTCTAGTATTACCAAGGCAAACCAAAAATAAAATAAAATAAAATAATAGTTGAACGAAAGTCTCTAGTATTACCAAGGGAAACCTGAAAGTTTACCCTTTCATGATGTTATTGTGATGGAAATCCTAGATTAGCATGGCCATGACCAAGGATATAACTAAAGTTAGTTAGCTATCATCAAAAATATCAAATAATTGTTGTTGCGGCCTATTAGAGCGATATCTAAGTAGAGTTTTTCTCTTCCTATAATATATGGGGTCAGATTTTATGGAGGAGCTGATTTTATGTCACAGTAGTTAACCATGTTAAGTGTTGCACTTATTATATCATATAGGAAATATCATGAAGTTTATATAGGCGAACTAAGTAAAGACCTTTCCTTAAGAAAGAGAGTTCGAGTCTGAGAGAGATACTTCTTAGATATTTTTTAGGCAAGAGAAAGTTTCTCGTGCCAAGAAAGCTTCGATAATGGCATTAAAGAAGTCCTTCATGGAGCCCCCAACCGGAGCCATTTAAAGGTGATGAATGAAGGAATTTGGGAGAAGAAGTAGAGACTTGGATAGAGTCCATGGACGAGTATTTTGATGTAGCTGGATACAGTGAAAGAAACAAGATCGCCTTTCTTGTTTAACAAGCATGAGAATTGTTGGGATTAGTTGGAAGAACTATTGTCAATCTAACCACTAGAACCAGGATCGGTTGTCACGGGGATGCCATGAAGATACATCTTGGTGTGAAAGGTTTTGTCCTCCTGGATTTCAGGAGGATAAAATGAATGAATTTTTGGAGCTAACCCATTAAAGGAAGACCCTAGAGGAATACCACCAAACTTTTGTTAAGCTTCTCCAATTTTCTCCAGAGATGGAGGAGGTAACTCTTCTCCATCGATTCATGGGGAAGCTTGATCCTCCTTTGACTAACCTAGTCAAGAATTACCAAGCTATCCTCCATTTTAGAAGCCATAATTATGGCCAGAGGCTATGATAAATTTTTTTATATGGCAAGTGTCCCACCAGAAGGACATGAGTCCTTCCATGTTGATCAGCAAGAGGTCCCCTACCTCAAGAGAAATGTCAAGCCCACCCCTGGCTAAGAGGAATCATGAGCTAGAGCGAAATCAAGGTCAAGAAATAGGGATAACAAGTTTAGAGAGTAGATCTCCGTAGACATTGCAACGGGACCTTTCAAGAAGGAAGATGTTTTAGATGCCAACGACGATAGGAAAATTACCCTTTCCTATCAAGATCATCCCCTGCTAGATCAGAAGGAAGACCAATCTTTCAGAAAACGAGATTAGGATCGGCTCCTCTGATACCACTTGTAAGGTTCCCGCCCAAGCTGGCTCAAGGGGATCCTTTTGATTGGCGGCTAAGTCCCCTTTGTCTTCGATTGTTGACGACACCTCAATCTTTTGGAAATACGAGGATACGAGCAAACGAAGGGACCTAACTCTATCCCCAGCAATCAGGGGAAACGTAATTATTCTAAAAGGAATCTATTTCTCCGATCAAACGGCACTCAATGTGCATGATCAAAAGGACGGAAGAAGTTCACACTGGTTCATGGGAGCTAACACCTTTATGATATTATGCGGCACGGCCACTAGCTCGTTCTCCTAAAACGGGCTTGTTTGGGCGTTGATCTATTACGGATCATATAAATAATAAGTATTTTGGATAGTTACCTGGATCATCGGGTCCACCCATCCATAGAATGGTGCCATCAGGGCATCCATCCACCCACTCACCCAATCATTTTGTTACCTTATTTGGTCCCGTCACATTGTGAAACATATAAAAACATGCCCTTTATTAATTTCCCATCACTGATTCATTAAGACAATTCTTCCAAAATAGTTGAAAACAAACATGGTCATAATGTTATCACTTTCTCATTACATTATTCATGTGCTCCCAGGCAACCCTTGCACACCAGCATGAGCGACATGGTTCCTGCGGTGGTAATTATTCCTGGAGGGGTCTAGAACTCCGAACATCACTCACCCGCTTGGTGAAGAATACTAAGTGGGTCCCCAGCTCCCTCATCCTCGATGTGGCATGGTGATGTTTAAAACTCAGAGCCTCCACTGAGTCCCACATGCCCCCTCGAGGGGCATGTGCCCCTTAGCTGGCTTTTACTTGCACCACTTAAGTGCCCCTCGCACACACACTCGGAAAAGCAAGCAGCTCATCCACCTAGATATGGGTCCACCAACTCCGGGCATCTAGTGGGTTGTTCCCCCAAAGCGGGAGGATAGCTTTGGGGTAGACTGGTGACAACCGATCAATTGGTGACAACAACCAATCAAACATCATAAGATCGGTGAGACAACCGATCGATTGGTAACAACCAGTCAAGCAAGAGAAAATACAATTCCATCACATTCACAGTAAACAAGAGAAAACAGTCTTTTCAACTTGAGATTACGATAAGACATTCTTTATTAAAGCATTTGCCATTGTTATATGCCCTTCTGGTTCCTTTTTTAGGCAAGTTTTTGTGTAGGATTTCCCGATCTTACTAGGTCCCGTGATGCAATGATCTATGAAAAACTTAAAGAGGGTTTCTTACCTGGAGGATATTGAGGGGCAGTGGGCAGTGCCTGCATAGCGGCACTGCTTGGTTCAGGAAAGACGTTGCTTGGTTCGACGGAGATGTTGCTTGGTCCTGCGATGTTACCCACATCCTTAATTCCGCATAATTACAACAACTCCTTGCTAAAAATGATGTGCGTGAGGACTCCACCCAAGTGAGAATGAAGACATATATATAGATATACATCTCAAGGTCTAGAATCACCTTGAGGCTACTTGCCTGCTCCTTACAGTTTCCCTTTGTAGAGAACCAGCAAATTGTTTCGGCCATAACTCTCTGATAAAAACTCAGAATATAGTCATGTAGCCAGCCAAAATAACCAGAATGCAATCTAGTATACAAGAAAGTGGCGTGGGGGTAGAATAGGTAAAAACATCTGTATATAGCCGCAAACGTGCCATCTTTACAAATGCTTTGCTTTTCCATATTTTTAGTGTGCATGCACTCTAAATGTGTAAAAGTACTCCTAATATGACCTTCTATCACCTAAATTCAAAATTATGTTTTTGGCCATGTTTCTCTCTTAATGGATCTATTCTTATCTTCTGATTTCTTTTCAAATTTTTGGAACTAATATTTTTACTCTATCACTTTCTCAACGTTTCTAGCCTTATAGTCTCTCTCGATGTGCACTCTCTTTCTTCTTGAAACCTATATTAAAAGAGAATCGTTACATGGCTTGGGAGAGATGTTACATTCTCTCCCCCACTTAAAAGTTTCGAGATGTCCTCATCTCAAGGTAATCTCTAAGTAAATCCTCCTTTCTCTCTCTCTCTCTCTCTCTCTCTCTCTCTCTCTCTCTCTCTCTTTCTCTCTCTCTCTCTCTCTCTCTCTCTCTCTCTCTCTCTCTCTCCCCCCCAAAGTGGTATCCCCACTAGGTAGAAACCTTCTTTTATCTAAACATTGTTCCTACTAAGAGTCCCTTCTTTCATATATCTACCTCATTTTGTTGAGCTTCCAGAATGCCTTCATTATTCTAAAGTTAATTGGCTTTACTATCATAAGTTCATGCATCCGTATACACTTTTATATGATATGAACCGATTCTTTACTATCCCTGATCCTACCTTATGAATTCCTTATTCCATACTCCCATGTAATATGGTACTTCCATAATTGCCATGGAAAAATGTAAGGAGATCAATCCTTTATGCGATCTAACCTATGACAGCAAGATGCATAACCCTACTAGCATTGTCTCCTAGAATACCTCTATTCATCATGTACATTACTTCACATGAATCTTGCACCAAAAATCAACTTCTATTTACTCATAGAAACACTTGTTAAATTTGGCTATCTTTAACCCATCATATCTATAATCTATATCAAAATTTCTAACTCAATCTCTCATTTATAATCTTATCATAATCTCTATAATACTTCCTAACATAATCCCTATGCTAATCTCTAGTATACTCCCTCTAATATATTCTTAATTAAACTTTAATTAAAGAATCAATGATCTCTAGCTTAATTCAAAATAATCATAACTTGGGCAACCACTTCCTAGTTTGGATATCCTAGGCTCTTGGATTGATATAGGCCTGCCCATCCTATTGGGTTTCCCCTTTCCATGATTGGGAGGAAGAGAAGGGTCCTGGGTCAGTTAGGGAAATCTTTTTTCATGTGTTCATGTTGTTTACACTTGAAGAGTTTGTTCTCATGGAAAAGCTCATTGCGTTGTCTTTATTCTTGATATATAGGTGAGGGAGAGCTCTTCTTTCTAATCTCGTTTTCTGAAAGATTAGTCTTCCTTCTGATCTAGCCAGAGATGATCTTGATAGGAAAGGGTAATTTTCCTATCGATGACCTTGTCGTTGGCATCTAAAATGTCTTCCTTCTTGAAAGCACCCGATGCGATGTCTACGAGTCGGAGATCTACTCTCTAACCTTGTTATCCCTATTTCTTGACCTTGATTTTGCTCTAGCTCAAGATTCCTCTTTGACATTTCTCTTGAATTATGGGACCTCTTCCTAATCAACATGGAAGGACTTGCGTCCTTCTGGACACTTCACATATAAAAAACTTTATCATAGTCTCTGGCCATAATTATGGCTTCGGAAATGGAGGATGGCTTGGTAACTCTTGACTAGGTTGATCAAGGGGGATCAAGCTTCCCCATGAATCGATGGGAAGAGTTACCTCATCCATCTTCTGTGGAGAGAATTGGAGAAGGTTAACAAAAGTTTGGTGGTATTCTAGGGTCTTCCTTTCATGGGTTAGCTCCAAAAATTCATGAATTTTATCCTCTCAAAATCCTAGAGGACAAAACCTCTCACACAAAGATAGACCTTCATGGCATCCCATGACAACCGATCCTCGTTCTAGTGGTTAGATTGAGAATAGTTCTTCCAACTAATCCTAGCATTTCTCGCGCTTGTTAAACAAGCAAGGGCGAACTTGTTTCTTTCACTGTATCCAGCTACATCAAAATACTCGTCCATGGACTCTATCCAAGCCTCTACTTCTTCTCCCAAATTCCTTTGTTCACCTTTGAATGGCTCCGGTTGGGGGCTCCATGAAGGACTTCTTTAATGCCATAATCGAAGCTTTCTTGGCGAGAAACTTTCTCTTGCCTAAAAAATATCTAACAAGTATCTTAGACTCGAACTCTCTTTCTTAAAGGAAAGGTATTTACTTAGTTTGCCTATATAAACTTCATGATATTTCCTATATGATATAATAAGTGCAACACTTAGCATGGTTAACTGCTGGGACATAAAATCAGCTCCTCCATAAAATCTGACCTCATATATTATAGGAAGAGGAATACTCTACTTAGATATTGCTCTAATAGGTCAAAGCAACAATTATTAGATATTTTCAATGATAGCTGACTAACTTTACTTATATCCTTGGTCATGGGCATGCTAATCTAGGATTTTCATCACAATAACATCATGAAAGGTAAACTTTTATCTTTCCCTTTGGTAATACTAGAGATTTTTGTTCAACTATTATTTTATTTTATTTTATTTTTGGTTCGCTGAGCCTCCTATTCTCGTCGGTCGGATAATAAAGATAAAAAGGAAATCATACAAACTTCAAAAAAGGACCGAGGTTCATCTAGAAAATAATTCAAAATTTAATCTTCCCCTACCATCTACCGTAAAGCTATCATCCACCACGAAAAGTTCAAAACTATCAAACACTTATCATAGCATCACATCTGAAGGCACTCAAGATTAATATGCATGAGAGTTTCATTTTTTTTGGTAGCATCCAAAGTTAGACCCACTTTTTTCCAAGATGGGGACAGGAACCGGACGACCGTCTTAGTGTAAAGCATCTAGTGATGGCGTAGACTATTCAATTGAACCTATGTTGGTACTTTACATAGGTCTCTCTTTAATGGAGTTATAATCCTAATAACTTACAATATACAAATCAATGAGATATATCCTAGACATTTCTCTAAACAAAGTTTCATTCTATCCTTCTAGTCATTCAGTCACATTGGTTTCTTAATTAGATCACCCTATGTTTTTCCTCAAAAAGTTTCCTCCCGAATCTTTTTTACTGTACAAATATTTTGCGTGTGCACCCCCAAAATACAAGCACAATTTCACACGATGATTGTCTCAACATGCGAGGATATTCGAATCACTTCCATGGCTAGTAGAGATGTTTGATTCATCCTCATATGATAAACAATCACTTGTTTTTATCCTTTAATAGTTAACCTTTGAATAACAAATCCTAGGAACTAAGATCATTATGGATTATTGATAAAATAATGCATAAAAGTATAATTTTTATTACAAAAAGAGTTACTTTTATCATTATTGATTTCTATGCATAAAAGAATATTTTTTAATTATAAAAGTGTTACTTTTATCATAAATGAATTGTATGCATAAACATATGCATAAAAGATATTTTTTTATATTAAAAGTGTGATTTTCATCATAAATGGATTTTATGCATAAATTAGATGCATAAGAGAAATTCTTTTATTCTAAAAGTGTAATTCCTACAAAATTGGATTTATGCATGGAAAGATGCATAAAGAATTTATTTTAATCCAAAAGTGTTATTCTCATCAATTTTGATTTTATGCATAAATAGATGCATAAAGAATTTTATTTTTAATTCAAAAGAGTTATTCTTATGAATATTGATTTTATGCATAGAAAGATGCATAAAAGATTTATTTTTATTTTGAAAATATTATTTTCATTGAAATTAAATTTATGCGTATATAATGCATAAAAGATTTATTTTTATTTTGAAAGTGTTATTCTCATTAAAATGAAATTTATGCATAGTAAAATGCATAAAAGATTTATTTTTATTTTGAAAGTGTTATTCTCATTAAAATGGAGTTTATGTATAGTAAAATGCATAAAAGATTTATTTTTATTTTGAAAGTGTTATTCTCATTAAAATGGAGTTTATGCATAGTAAAATGCATAAAAGATTTATTTTTATTTTGAAAGTGTTATTCTCATTAAAATGGAATTTATGCATAGTAAAATTTATAAAAGATTTATTTTTATTTTGAAAGTGTTATTCTAATTAAAATGGAATTTATGTATAGTAAAATGCATAAAAGGTTTATTTTTAATTCGAAAGTGTTATTTTCTTTAAAATTGAATTTATGCATAAACAGATGCATAAAAGGATTTTACAAAAGTTTTATTCCTACTAAAGTTGTTTTTATGCCTAATTAAATGCGTAAAGAATCTTTATATCATAAAATTAGAATTCTCTTACATTCTATAAATAGATGTGATGAGATATGATAGGAATCAGATAGATGTAAATGGATGGATGGAAGTGATATGAATAAGAAAATTGTAAATGGATGAATGGATAAAGATGTTTGTGAATGTGAATGTGAATATGAATGTGGGATGTGGATGTGGATGTATGAATGTAGATGTGGATATGGATGTTTGAATGTGAATGTGGATGTAGATGTATGAATGTGGAATGTGGATATGGATGTATGAATGTGGAATGTGGATTGTGGATATGGATGTGAAAGTGGATGTATGAATGTAGATGTGGATGTGGATGTATGGATGTAGATATGGAATGTGGATGTGGAAGTGGATGTATGAATGTAGATGTGGATGTGGATGTGGATGTATAGATGTAGATATGGAATGTGGATGTGGAAGTATGAATGTTGATGTGGAAATGGATGTATGGATGTGGATGTGGATATGGATGTATGAATGTAGATGTGGATGTGGATCTGGCTATGGAAATGGAATGTGGATGTATGTGAATGTGAATGTGGATGTGGATGTGTGAATGTGAATATGGATGTGGATATGGATGAATGGATGTGGATGTATGAATGCGAACGCGAATATGAATGTATGATATAGATGTATGGATGTGGATATGGATGTGGTTGTATGGATGTGGATATGAATGTGGATGTATGGATGCGGATGTGGATGTGGATGTATGGATGTGGATATTGATGTGGATGTACGAATGTGGATGTGTATGTGGATTAATAAATGCGAATATGTATGTGAATGGATATGACGTCAATATGAGCGAATGGATGAGATGAGATGTCATGTGAATCAGAATGTGAATGAATAATATAAGATGTGAATGAATAAGATGTAATGAGAAATGGATATGATGTGATGTAATGTAATTTAAGAAAGATAAGAATGGATATTATGTGATGAGATGTAATGTAATTTAAGAAAGATAAGAATGGATGTTATGTGAAGTGAGTGAATCTGATGTGATGGGATGGAAATTGTTGTATCTGGTTAAGAATGGATACGCATATGATTTGGAATTGGGTTAAGTAATATGGATTGATGTGGAATAATGTGGAAAGACGAGAGTTTATTATAGAAACTGCATTGTGACCTGTTTATAAATGATTGTTTCATGTCGAAAATGTTGGGGAAGCATTTTGACCATCTTGTGATTACGGTCGTGGAGACCTACGTGATAAAGTTGCAACAGCTAACAGAGAGTCAACGGAGGACGTTTCGCGTAGCAAGGTCGGCCGAGGTCTTGACCTG
Organism: Cibotium barometz; assembly: GCF_041138505.1. Lineage (NCBI taxonomy): Eukaryota > Viridiplantae > Streptophyta > Polypodiopsida > Cyatheales > Cibotiaceae > Cibotium > Cibotium barometz. The sequence goes on from NC_141051.1 coordinate 10,721,382, forward strand.
CCTCGGTTCGATTTAAATGGTGAGCTTCCGGTACGGTGGATGAGGGACCAAGGAAGCAGCCTATGAGTGAAGCGCTAGGTGACCTGCAAAGGATCCTAGAGGGTGCTGACCATACGCTGCTCAAGCTCTGGATCGCCGAAGATACCCACACGTGCATTGTGGAAGATATTGGAACAAGGAGTAAGAGTTGTTTTCTGGAACTGGGCATGGATCTGGTTGACTGACATTACTGGTCCTCAAAATGGATGAGTCCATGGCTCTTTGATATGGATCTGTTACCAGTTGATCTTGCTGATCTTCAACGGAGATTCCATCTTGATTTTTATAAGTGATTATATTGCCGGGTACTATGAGCTAGGAACTATTGAAAAGGCCCTTGAGTGGACAGGTGGTGAGGGCTTTGGTTGCCAGTGATGCCATAGGTACTCTGATGAAGGAATGATTGGAAATTAAGATTCAACCAGATATTTTTGGAGGAATGCGATCAGTGATACTATGGTTTCATTAAATGATTGTTTTAAAGATGGCTGAATCTTTGAAAACGGTAATTTCATATTAGGTGTGTAAGTGGCATAACTGGTGTTAAATTTGCATGAATATCTGGCTAGGGACCCTGGGAACTCTTTTCCCTGGTACCTGGGACATAACCCAACCAAATTTCCTAATTGGATCCCATCTTTATAGTGGTGGGCGGTTGGCTAACCCATGGGACTGGGGATGGGGTTAGGCTAGACTGATGGATTTGTAAATCGAGACTCAATTTTTGTTTAGTTCGATTAGATGAAGTAAATCCCGGACAAAAATTGTTCTATGGAAAAAGGATCAACGGCTGTGTCTCTCGATGAGGAAAAAAGCATTGGTCTCTATGATCCAAGTGTAATCTGTCCCTTGATCTGATTATGGAACTTACGAGTTCGGTCAGATCAGTTCAATTAATTAAGGCTTTTGACTACGTTAGGAAAAAGTTATCCTGGCAAAATCGCCCGTGCTTTCCGGGCAAAGGAAGTTTTTTCGGGTTCGGTTTTGGGAACACCGATGGATTAGTCTCTTGTCCGAATAACCGTGGACGAGTGTACCCAACCCCTTTTTGATGTCTAGTATCTTCCCCTGTAATCAATTCCCTCTTTTTGATGTCTAGTATCTTCCCCTGTAATCAATTCCCTCTTCAGAAATATAAGAGATCTTGTCTCTACCTGTTTTGACTTAGAGAGATAAAATATTCTAGAGAGAGAATATTCAGATTTTGAATATTTTTAGATAGAAAAATTTCTTGCACCCCAGAATTCGTTGCATGGTGGGGACAGGGATCTTATAGTTGGTATCAGAGCCATTTGGCTAATGAGGATCAACCAAGAAGCCAAATATGTCAAAAATATATCAAGAAGCACTAAAAGGTTGTAATTGCGTGATAAAATTCATACAATTTGATATTTAAACTAAAATTCGTAAATTTGTAATTGGGTCTTCAGAGATAGAAGTACCCAAATTGTATGGAATCCATGACTTGTTTGAGGCCTAGACATGATGGTATTTACCTTATAGTTCCAAGAACCATGACTACCTGTATATACCGAGAGGGTATAACTGCAGCTCTTTACTGGCAGTATATACGAGTAAATCTAAGACTTGAAATTAGAAGCATTAATGCTATCCAGTTGATGAATTCGAATGTGATTGATATGATTTTTAAATTCTGGTTGAGAACTGATGAGTTGATTTGGAGAGTCTGATTGAAAAATGATCCCTGAAATTTGGTTGAAATATAATAAGCTGAGCGAAACCGCAATGACGATGAATGGGACGAGCTCCTATGTGATGATGTTCATAACTGGAATGACGTTAATCACTTCAGCAAATCACTATGAGATTAGTGGATTGTGCTGGCAGATTACTACTAACTTTTGATTAGTGGATCAAGCTAAGGGTTGATAAATTAAAAATCTGAAAAATTAAAGCCCCCATGGAGGATTGTTTAGATAGAAAAATTCAGTCTGATGCACCATTATTGTGTTAAAGATATGAATGAGATAATTTTGAATGAATTGTTAACTGATAATGCGTTCTATATATCTTTATCCCTTGACTCTGTGGGAGCCGACCTATTTAGAGAACCCCGGAATCAGTTAAATCAAAAATTGAATTGAATCATAAATAAAGAGACTTAACAAGAATTTTCGTATTGATAGGAACATGTATCGAGATTGTCGTGGTAGAAATATTAACCCCCAACTCGATGAAGAAGAGCTCGACCTAGATGTTCGTAGAACTCTTCGTAGTTCGCAGCCTGGACCTTTCAAGGGTGAAGGAGAAAACTTGGGCGAGGCTGTGGAGAAGTGGATCGAATCAATGGAAGAATACTTCGATGTCACCGGGTACAATGAGAGGAGCCAAATGGCTCTTGCAAGGCTGAAGATAGTGGAGATAGCTAGAGTGGCATGGAGAAACAAATGCGAGATAAACCGTCTCAACCGAAATACCCAAACCTGGACCGATCTCAAGGCTTACCTCAGAAAGAGGTTTTGTCCCCCAGGCTTTCTTGAAATTAAGATGAATGAGTTCTTGGAACTAAAGCAGGAAATCCGGACAATTGAAGAGTATCATCAGGCTTTTTCCCTTCTCCTTAAATATTCCCCTCAATTCGATGAAGAGCAGCTGATGGTCAGGTTCATTCGGGGAATGAACGAGCCATTGGATACTTTAGTCAAGAATGCCAAACCTATTTCCATGGCCGAAGCAGTTTGGATGGTGAAGGATTTCGCCAAAGCCTTTGAGTCAAAGTCCCACCAAAGCTAGTACCATCACCTTTCAAAAGGTTTTTATTCCCAGAAGATGATTCCAACCTTCCTCCGCCTAAGCAATATCAGGGTCAAACCCAGGATATGGGAAGTTCCAGAATGGAAGAAATGTCCTTTTCCCGAAACTCAATCCCCTGGATTTCAACTTCAGAAGTTCCACCCTTGAACAAGAGAGTGAAATGCTATAACTTTCACGGGTTTGGACATCGTAGCATTGATTACCCAACTCCTTTTGGATCAAGGTTTTCAGGCCAAGAAAATCAGGGATCAAGAATCCAGACTACAACCCCTTCCGTCCAGGTAATCAGGGTTCTATCTGCCAAAATCAGGAGACCCTCTATCTAGCCTGCAGTTTCAACCCAAAGTATTGCAAGACATCCAACTCTGAATAGGGAAAGTCAAAGAGATTTGTTCCCAAATCGGCCATCCACTTCCAAGGCAGTAACGCTGGAAGTGATTAAAGAAGAAGAAGAAGATGAAAGAGATCATTCTCCACCTACGAGATGAGGACATCTCGCGTTCTTTAAGTGGGGTAGAATGTAAGATTCCTCCCCTAGCCTCTCAGGATGTCCAGTATCTTCCCATGTAGTCAAATCCCTCTTCAGAAATATAAAAGATCTTGTTTCTATCAGTTTTGGCCTAGAGAGAGAAAATCTTCTAGAGAGTGGTAAAATTTTAAGTTTTTAAATATTTTTGGATGGAAAAATATCTCTTCTTATTAAAATAAGTTCCTTTGAAATAGAAGTTCAAAAAGATTTTCAGAAGGTGCATTAGAAATTAAGTATAATCTGTTCAAGAGGCATTATCCTGAGGATCAAGATTTTTTCAAAACTTTAAATTAAGGTTCCTATGGACCAATAAGATTCATCCAAATGTAGGGAGGAGATAAATGAAGAAATAAAAGAAAAATCCCCCAAAAATGAGTAAATACTCACATAAGTTGACTAAGGACAAGGTTAATAGTTAAAAAAGAGAGATATTTAGAAGTAATGATGCATTTTTGACACCTCAATATGGAGGAATTCCCCTCATGAAGGAGGCACCTATTTCACATGCTTGAATGAGTTTTAAAATCCCAAATAATGAGATATTTTTATCTCTCCTCTCTCCTATTTCAACTAGATCCAAAAAGTGAGCAAAACTGACCCAAAAATGGTCAAAAATTGACCAAACTAATATGAAAAATTCTAGAACCAGTTGGCTTGGTTAGAAGCTCACTTTTTCCTATAAATAGAAGCCTTCCCCTTTGTTGAAACTCAATAGTGTTTTTGTACTGTTACCCTGCCTCTCCCAAAAATAGTGAATTTTACTCATAATTTATTAGTTTTTGACCTTCCCTCTTCTAAAAGATTGGTGGCCACTCTTGTTTACAAACAAGAGTAGAACCCTCAAACCATCAAGCCAAAGGAAATCTCTCAAATTACTTCTTCGTAAGTTGGAGATTCTTCTCTTTTCTATTCATTTTGTGATTTTTATGGTTTTTTATGATTTTTGTCTTCTCTAAAATGAAATGATGTTATGCCTCATTAAAAAAAGGCATTCCCCTCTCTTCTTTAGTAAATCCAACCATTCTTTAGTAAATCCAACCATTATTTATCCTAGATGATTGATTATTGGATAAAATCAAGTTTTTTATAATGTTTCTCTTAAATAAGTAGAAAATGTTTACATTAGAATGATTTAAATACTCTTGGTGAACTTCAAATTAATTTTAGTAAGTTAAGAATTGAAAAATGGTCAACCATACAAAGGAGGTTATGGCAAAATTTTCTAAAAATTTGTGAAATAAATTTCATCTTTTATTAATCAAAAAGAGTAATCCCCATCGTTAGAGTATTCTAAAAGTGTCATTTTCATTCATACATAGACCGATGCATATTGATTAATTTTTATAAAAGAATGATTTTCAATAGAATTAAATTCTATGAAAGATACTTATTGATAAATTTTTTATGATGAAAGTGTTACTTTCTTCTTTATGGATTTTTATGCATAAAAGTATAATTTTTATTACAAAAAGAGTTACTTTTATCATTATTGATTTCTATGCATAAAAGAATATTTTTTTATTATAAAAGTGTTACTTTTATCATAAATGAATTGTATGCATAAACATATGCATAAAAGATTTTTTTAATATTAAAAGTGTGATTTTCATTCATAAATGGATTTTATGCATAAATTAGATGCATAAGAGAAATTCTTTTATTCTAAAAGTGTAATTCCTACTAAATTGGATTTATGCATGGAAAGATGCATAGAGAATTTATTTTAATCCAAAAGTGTTATTCTCATTAATTTTGATTTTATGCATAAATAGATGCATAAAGAATTTTATTTTTAATTCAAAAGAGTTATTCTTATCAATATTGATATTATGCATAGAAAGATGCATAAAAGATTTATTTTTATTTTGAAAGTATTATTTTCATTGAAATTGAATTTATGCGTAGATAATGCATAAAAGATTTATTTTTATTTTGAACATGTTATTCTCATTAAAATGGAATTTATGCATAGTAAAATGCATAAAAGATTTATTTTTATTTTGATAGTGTTTTTCTCATTAAAATGGAATTTATGCATAGATAATGCATAAAAGATTTATTTTTATTTTGAAAGTGTTATTCTCATTAAAATGGAATTTATGCATATTAAAATGCATAAAAGATTTATTTTTATTTTGAAAGTGTTATTCTCATTAGAATGGAATTTATGCATAGTAAAATGCATAAAAGATTTATTTTTTTTGAAAGTGTTATTCTCATTAAAATGGAATTTATGTATAGTAAAATGCATAAAAGATTTATTTTTAATTCAAAATTATTATTTTTTTTAAAATTGAATTTATGCATAAACAGATGCATAAAAGGATTTTATGCATAAAGAGATGCATAAAAGTGTTATTTTCTTTAAAATTGAATTTATGCATAAACAGATGCATAAAAGGATTTTTACAAAAGTGTTATTCCTACTAAAGTTATTTTTATGCCTAACTAAATGCGTAAAGAATCTTTATATCAAAAAATTAGAATTCTCTTACATTCTAAAAATAGATGTGATGAGATGTGATAGAAATCAATTAGATATAAATGAATGGATAGAAGTGATATGAATCAGAAAATTGTAAATGGATGAATGGATGAAGATGTTTGTGAATGTGAATGTGAATATGAATGTGGGATGTGGATGTGGATGTATGAATGTAGATGTGGATATAGATGTATGAATGTGAATGTGGATGTAGATGTATGAATGTGGAATGTGGATATGGATGTATGAATGTGGAATGTGGATATGGATGTGGAAGTGGATGTATGAATGTAGATGTGGATGTGGATGTATGGATGTAGATATGGAATGTGGATGTGGATGTATGGATGTAGATATGGAATGTGGATGTGGATGTATGAATGTACATGTGTGGATGTGGATGTGGAAGTATGAATGTGGATGTGGATGTGGATGTATGAATGTACATGTGGATGTGGATGTGGAAGTATGAATGCAGATGTGGAAATGGATGTATGGATGTGGATGTGGATACGGATGTATGAATGTAGATGTGGATGTGGATGTGGATGTGGATATGGAAACGGAATGTGGATGTATGTGAATGTGAATGTGGATGTGGATGTGTGAATGTGAATATGGATGTGGATATGGATGTATGGATGTGGATGTATGAATGTGAACGCGGATGTGAATGTATGATATAGATGTATGGATATGGATGCGGATGTATGGATGTGGATATGAATGTGGATGTATGGATGCGGATGTGGATGTGGATGTGGATGTGGATGTATGGATGTGCATGTACGAATGTGGATGTGTATATGGATTAATAAATGCGAATATGTATGTGAATGGATATGACGTCGATATGAGCGAATGGATGAGATGAGATGTCATGTGAATCAGAATGTGAATGAATAATATAAGATGTGAATGAATGAGATGTAATGAGAAATGGATGTGATGAGATGTAATGTAATTTAAGAAAGATAAGAATGGATGTTATGTGATGAGATGTAATGTAATTTAAGAAAGATAAGAATGGATGTTATGTGAAGTGAGTGAATCTAATGTGATGGGATGGAAATTGTTGTATCTGGTTAAGAATGGATTCGCATATGATTTGGAATTGGGTTAAGTAATATGGATTGATGTGGAATAATGTGGAAAGACGAGAGTTCATTACAGAAACTGTATTGTGACCTGTTTGTAAATGAGTGTTTTATGTCAAGAGAATGCTGGGTAAGCATTTTGACTGTCTTGTGATTATGGTCGTGGAGACCTACCTGATAAAGTTACAACAGCTAACGGAGAGTCAACGGAGGACGTCTCGCGTAGCAAGGTCGGCCGAGGTCTTGACCAACCTCGGTTCGATTTAAATGGTGAACTTTCGGTACGGTGGATGACGGACCAAGGAAGCGGCCTATGAGTGAAGCGCTAGGTTACCTGCTGCGAAGGATCCTAGAGGGTGCTGACCATACGCTGCTCGAGCTCTGGGTCGCCGAAGATACCCACACGTGCGTCGTGGAAGATATTGGAACAAGGAGTAAGAGTTGTTTTTTGGAACCGGGCATGGATCTGGTTGACTAACACTGCTGGTCCTCAACGGATGAGTCCATGGCTCTTTTATATGCATCTGTTGGTTGATCTTGCTGATCTTCAACGGAGATTCCATCTTGATTTCTATAAGTGATTATATTGCCAGGTTTTATGAGCTAGGAACTATTGAAAAGGCCCCTGAGTGGACAGGTGGTGAGCGTTCTGATTGCCAATGATGCCATAGATACTCCGATGAAGGAATGATTGGAAATTAAGATTCAATCGGCTATTTCTGGAGGAATGTGATCGGTGATACTATGGTTTCATTAAATGATTGTTTTAAAGATGGCTGAATCTTTGAAAAAGGCAATTTCATATTGGGTGTGTAAGTGGCATGACTGGTTGTAAATTTGCATGAATATCTGGCTAGGGGGCCTGGGAACTCTTTTCCCTGGTACCCGGGATAAAACCTAACCAAATTTCCTAATTGAATCCCATCTTTATAGTGGTTGGGCGGTTGGCTAACCCATGGGACTGGATGGGGTTATGCTGGACTGATGGATCCGTAAATCGAGACTCAATTTTTGTTTAGTTCGATAGATGAAGTAAATCCCGGATAAAAATTATTCTATGGAAAAAGGATCAACGGCTGTGCCTCTGGATGAGGAAAAAAGCATTAGTCTCTATGATCCAAGTGCAATCTGTCCCTTGATCTGATTATGGAACTTACAAGTTCGGTCAGATCAGTTCACTTAATTAAGGCCTTTGACTACGTTAGGAAAAAGTTATCCTGGTGGAATCGCCCATGCTCTCCAGGGAAAGGAAGTTTTTTCGGGTTCAGTTTTGGAAAAACCGACAGATTAGTCTCTTGTCTGGATATCTGTGGACAAGGCCCCGAGTGTAAGACCTTGCCCTATGCAAGAAGTGCTACTTCCGCTGCTAGCACCCCAGAATTTGTTGCATGGTGGGGACAGGGATCTTACAGGTATCACCTAAATTCCAAATTCTGTTTTTGGCGATGTTTCTCTCTTAATGGATCTATTCTCATCTTCTCATTTCTTTTAAGATTTTTGGAACTAATATTTTTACTCTATCACTTTCTCAACGTTTCTAGCCTTATAGTCTCTCTCGATGTGCACTCTCTTTCTTCTTGAAACCTATATTAAAAGAGAACATGGCTTGGGAGGGATGTTACATTCTCTCCCCCACTTAAAAGATTCCAGATGTCCTCATCTCGAGGTAATCTCTAAGTAAATCCTCCTCTCTCTCTCTCTCTCTCTCTCTCTCTCTCTCTCTCTCTCAAAGTGGTATCCCCACTGGGTAGAAACCTTCTTTTATCAAAACATTGTTCCTACTAAGAGTCCCTTCTTTCATATATCTACCTCATTTTGTTGAGCTTCCAGAATGCCTTCATTATTCTAAAGTTAATTGGCTTTATTATCCTAAATTCATGCATCCGTATACACTTTTATATGATATAAACCGATTCTTTATTATCCCTGATCCTACCTTATGAATTCCTTATTCCATACTCCCATGTAATATGGTACTTCCCAAATTGCCATGGAAAAACGTAAGGAGATCAATTCTTTATGCGATCTAACCTATGATAGCAAGATGCATAACCGTACTAGCATTGTCTCCTAGAATACCTCTATTCATCATGTACATTTGAAGCGTTTGTTTACATGGAAAAGCTCATTACGTTGTCTTTATTCTTGATATATAGGTGAGGGAGAGCTCTTCTTTCTAATCTCATTTTCTGAAAGATTGGTCTTTCTTCTGATCTAGCCGGGGATGATCTCGATAGGAAAGGGTAATTTTCCTATCGATGACCTTGTCATTGGCATCTAAAACGTCTTCCTTCTTGAAAGGTCCCGATGCGATGTCTACGAGTCGGAGATCTACTCTCTAACCTTGTTATCCCTATTTCTTGACCTTGATTTTTCTCTAGCTCACGATTCCTCTTAGCCAGGGGTGCCAGGGGTAGGCTTGACATTTCTCTTGAATTAGGGGACCTCTTCTTGATCATCATGGAAGGACTCACGTCCTTCTGGACACTTCCCATTTGGAGCTCTTAGCAGTTGTTCATTGCCTCCAATTATGGAGACATTATCTCTTGGGGGGCAAATTCCAGCTTGTAACTGACCACAAAATTCTAAAGTGGATCTTCACCCAGCCTTACCTCAACATGCGACAAAGGAGATGGATTGAAATTCTACAAGAATATGACTTTGAGATCAAATTCTGCCCTGGGAAAGATAATGTGGTAGCAGATGCACTTAGCTGCGCAAATCTTTCTTGAGTGCAATTTCAATGCCAAATAAGCCCATCTTGGTCAAGGTGGAAGAAGTCTCATCTCATGATCTAGATTATCACAGGATGATGAAGTTAGTAGAAGAAGGGGGAAATTCAGAGAAAGAGAAGAATTGTGAGATCCCTCTGCCCCCTCCGCACACCTGACTCCCGGTAGCTAGCAACGGAAGCAGTCCCCTCATGCATGGGGCAGGGTTTCTCACTCGGGGCCTCGCCCCACGAATGTCCGGGCACGAGACTAGGTTGGTGGTCACTCCGAAATCCAAAACCGAGAAAATTTCCCATGCCCGGAAAGCGGGGATGATTCCACCTTTTTGAATTTTCTTAACGATTTTTTTTTTCTAAAATGAGATCAATTCTAAACTATCCTTCACCTGAATAAACCAGATAGAAGGAAACTATCGCTGATATAATTTGATCATTTGAGTAATTTCAACGCTTTTTCCCTAATCAAGATCAGGCACACAGCCGTTGATCCACTCAATTGAGAAATTTATTAGGGAATTAACTAGCTACTCGAATCCTAGCGGAATCCTAAGATTTTTTAGTTTGATTATTAAAACTCCACTAATTCCAGCCTAACCCCATCCGGCCCATGGGTTAGCCACCACCCTGCTCTACTAGAATCGATAGATCCAAACAAGTACTCACCCACCCATAATTGAATTGCCTTTCTTAACTTTAGCTTTAGAAAACAGATACGCACACCCTCCTCTTTAAAACTCCACTGATTCCAGCCTAACCCCATCCGGCCCATGGGTTAGCCACCACCCTGCTACTGGAATCGATAGATCCAAACAAGTACTCACCCACCCATAATTGAATTGCCTTTCTTAACTTTAGCTTTAGAAAACAGATACGCACACCCTCCTCTTTAAAACTTTAATATAAAAATAATCCATTGACAAAACAGATATGATCACAGATTTCATAATTCAAAATTTCCATTCAATCCCTTGTTTCACAAAAATAGTACCAATCTGGACTCTCCGTTGGGACGAGCTGGTCAGCAACAAGATCTAGTAACAGATTACAATAATCATTTCATCAACATACATATATATATCTTCCTCGATATATGTATGGGTGTCCTAAGCACCGCGAGCGTGTGCATCGCCTGGTCAGAACCCTCCAGGATCCTCCTTAGGTGTCCTGGTACTTTACTGAGGGACCGCTTTGTCGGCCCTCGCCCATCGTACCGGAAGCACACCATTTTTCACCATACCTAGGCTGGTCAAGACCTAGGCAAGTTTTTGTCGCGTGAGCTATCCCTCGAACACTCCCCGCCAGCTGTTGCAACCGAACTTCCCTTAGATAAACATATATGCCAAATTCTCCCTCCAGCATTCTGGCATAAGACAGTTCTTTAAGAAAATAGGGTTTCTATGCAAGTTTACAGTTTTATTTTGTTTGAATACCATGAATAAATCTTAAATCCGTATCCTAATACTTCTAGATCCATGTATCAATTCCAAACAAAATACCTCGAATTCTGTTAACTTGATCCTCAGATCAAAATCAAAAGTCTTAACTTAGTTTCAGATTCGGTGGGTGTTTTGAGTACATTTTTCCTGAACTTCCTGAACTGGGCACATCGTTCTTGAATGAAACTGACGAAGGAATTAGGTCTTGGTCAATAGTCAGAATCAGAGTTTGGGTCTGTAAGATTCTTCCTAAACTATCTTTCTCGAAAGGTACTATTTCAATTTCTCTTTTTCTAAATTTTGTTTGACGAATATTTGCTTAAAGAATTCTAAAACATGAATTTCTTATGAGGAATAAAATAATCATTTATCTCGATCTCCGACTTTGATAGTTTAATTGAATTTTCTCATTACCATCTTAGTGAATATGAAACGGTAGGATTTCTTCTCACAGATTATCTACTTATTCATTTTTTCAATTTTTGTGAAAATTAAACAGAGGATTAAGAGAACCCTTATTTAAATATAATCATTCTATATGCATCTATTTATGCATAAAATCTAATTTTGATGAAAGTCACACTTTTATCATCATAAAAATCATTTATGATGAAAATCACTCTTTAAATATAAAAATTTTCTTTTATGCAACCATTTATGAATAAAAATCATTTATGATGGAAATAACACTTTTAATATTAAAAAAATATCTTTTATGCATATGTTTATGCATAAAAATCATTTATGATGAAAATCACACTTTTAATATTAAAAAAATCTTTTATGCATATGTTTATGCATACAGATCATTTATGATGAAAATCACACTTTTAATTTAAAAAAATATCTCTTATGCATATGTTTATGCATAAAAATCATTTATGATGAAAATCACACTTTTAATATAAAAGAAATCTTTTATGCATATGTTTATGCATAAAAATCATTTATGATGAAAATCACACTGTTAATATAAAAAAAATATTTTACGCATAAAAATCATTTATGATAAAAATCATCCTTTAGTTATAAAAAAATATATTTTATGCATATATTTATGCATACAAATCATTTATGATGAAAATCACACTTTTAATATAAAAAATATCTTTTATGCATAAAAATCATTTATGATCAAAATCACTCTTTTAATATAAAAATATCTTTTATGCATATCTTTATGCATAAAAATCATTTACGATGAAAATAACACTTTTAATATAAAAAAATATCTTTTATGCATTTGTTCATGCATAAAAATCATTTATGATGAAAATAACACTTTTACTATAAAAAAATATCTTTTAGGCATATGTTTATGCATAAAAATCATTTATGATGAAAATAACACTTTCATTATAAAAAAATATCTTTTATGCATAAAAATCATTTATGATGAAAATCATTCTTTTATGATCAAAATAAATTTTCAATAAGCTTCCTTCTATACATAGAATTTAATTCTAGAGAAACTACCACTTTCTTTTTATAAAATATTTTTAGTAAGCATTTTTCTATACCTAGGATGAAAAATAACACTTTTAAGAATACATTTATAATAGGAATTACTCTTTTTGAATAAAAAAGTAAAACTTATTTTTCATAATTTTAGAAAAAATTCACATAACCTCCTTTGTATGGCTGACCATTTTTTAATTTTTAATTCTCTACAATTAATTAGAAGTTCACCAAGACTATTTAAATCATTCTAATGTAAACATTTTCTACTTTATCAAAGAGAAACATTTTGAAAAACTTGATTTTATCCATTAATCATTCATCTAGGATAAGAATAGTTGGATTTACTAAAGAAGAGAGGGGAATGCCTTTTTTCAATGAGGCATAACATCACATTCAATTAAGAAAAGACAAAATCATTAAAAACCATAAAATGAATAGAAAAGAGAAGAATCTCCAACTTACGAAGGAATTTGAGAGCTTTCCTTTGGCTTGATGGTTTGAGGGTTCTACTCTTGTTTGGAAACAAGAGTGGCCACAGTCTTTAGAAGAGGGAAGGTCAAAAAACTAATGAATTATGAGTAAATTCACAGTTTTCTAGCTCTTGGGAGAAGTAGGGTAACAGTGCAAAAACACTATAAAGCTTCAACAAAGGGGAAGGCTTCTATTTATAGGAAAAAGTGAGCTTCTAACCAAGCCAACTGATTCTAGAATTTTCCAGATCAGTTTGGTCAATTTTTGACCATTTTTTGGTCAGTTTAGTCCACTTTTGGATCTAGTTGAAACAGGAGAGAGGAGAGATAAAAATATCTCATTATTTGGGAGTTTAAAACTCTCCCATACATGTAAAATAGGCACCTCCTTCATGAGGGGAATTCCCCCATACTGAGGTGTCAAAAATGCATTATTTCATCTAAATATCTCTCTTTTTTAACTATTAACCTTGTCCTTAGTCAACTCTTCATATTATGTGAGTATTTACTCATTTTGGGGGATTTTCCTTTTATTCTTCTATTTATCTCCTCCCTACATTTGGATGAATCTTATTGGTCCATAGGAACCTTAATTTAAAATTTTAAAAAAATCTTGACCCCTAGGATAATGCCTCTTGAACAGATTATACTTAATTTCTAATGCACCTTCTGAAAATATTTTTGAACTTCTGTTTCAAGGAAACTTATTTTAATAAGACAAGGTATTTTTCTATCCAAAAATATTAAAAACTGAATTACCACTCTCTAGAAGATTTTCTCTTTCTAGGCCAAAACTGGTAGAAACAAGATCTTTTATATTTCTGAAGAGGGATTTGATTACAGGAGAAGATGATGGACATCTTGAGAGGCTGGGGAGGAATCTTACAAGAATCTAATCAAGGGATTCTCTACTTCAATATATCCCTAATAAGGATCCTGCTTTAAAGAAACTAATCCTCCATGAAGCTCATGATAGTCCTGCTACAGGACACCCAAGCTATGCAAAAATATTAAATGCCGTAAGAAGGAGCTTTCATTGGGCAAGCTTGAAAAATGATGTCCTTCGGTACTTGAAGCAATGTCTCTCATGCCAAAGGATCAAAGCTGAAAGGGTCAAGATGCTTGGAAAACTTCAACCCTTGGATATTCCCCAAATGGAGTGGGAATGCATTAGTATGGATTTTGTCACAAGTCTCCCCACTGTTCAAGGAGGATATGACTCCATTCTGATGGTAGTAGTAGACTTACTTACCAAAGTAGCTCACCTTATACCAGTGAACAAGACCTTCAAAAATTTTGATGCTGCTCGAATATTCATCAAGGAAGTCCTCAAACTTCATGGTCTCCCAAAAAGGATAGTAAGTGACCGGGATTCTGACTTCACTTCAAAGTTATGGCAGTCCTTATTTCAAGCCTTGGGAACTCAACTTTGCTTTAGCACAGCTTATCATCTAGAGACCGATGGCCAAACTGAGAGAGTCAATCAAGTCATTGAAGACATTCTCAGAACATATTGTGGACAGGAACCAAGAAGGTGGATTCAATACCTTCCTCTAGTAGAATTTGCCTACAATGCATCTTATCATCAGAGCATAGGAATGCCACCATTCAAAGCACTCTATGGGCAAGAATGCTTATCTCCTCTAAATTTCTCTGATCCGACCATAAGAGTTGAGGCATCTAGGAAAATGCTCAAAGAGATGGAGGAACAAACCAAGGCAATCCAAAAGGATATTAAAGCTGCCCAAGATCGACAAAAGCATTATGCTGACACCAAGAGGTCTGAAAGGATCTTCAAGGAAGGAGACAGAGTTCCTCTACGAGTGCGACCCAAACGAAGTTCTCTATCACTTGGGAAATATAAGAAGCTCAGCCCTAGGTATTGTGGTCTCTATACAGTTATCAAGTGTCTAGGTAAAAGTGCCTATAAACTCTAACTCCCAGCCCATATCAAAGTCCACAATGTATTTCATGTAAGTTTGTTAAAACCATATGTACCCAATCTCGATCATATTCTTGATGATGAACAAGTTGTAATCCTTACTCAAGGAGTCCTTGAATTACAGCCCAGTAGCATCATAGATTCTAGGGAAAGGCAACTCCGAAATAGAACTCTTGTAGAACATCTAGTACAGTGGAAAGATTACCCTGAAGAGGATGCAACTTGGGAAGATGAAGCTATACTCTTAAAGGATTATCCCCAATTCATGACGAGATGAGGACATCTTGATTTCTTTAAGGGGGGGAGGATGTAACATACCCATCTTCACTAATAAAGAAATGTTCATGTAATAGATAAATTTATGAGTTTTTATGGTATAAAAATCAACGATTTTATTATTTGAGTCATTTCTACTTAGAATCTTCAAATTTTGAGCCCAAATTAAGAATCTACGTGCAATTTTACCCTAATATAGGATTTTACAGCATCCAAAACGGACACCGAATCAAGCTTATACGCAAATTTTAGTCATTTTAGTTAAAAAGCAACGACCTTTAAACCTTAATAAATGCACGACCGGGCGTCTAATTAATGAACGGTCTGAACCCCAACGACTAGAACCTCTCGGACAAAAAAAAAAATTTGCCCCCCGGGGCGATCAGGCATGCAAATCGAGGCGGGCGTCCCAAATTTGGGGATCCTATCCCAAAATTTGAACCGTACACACTTACCAGGGTTCCCGTACGATGGCCGCACAAGAACCAAAGGATGGACGCCCACTGTGTGGTCCACACGTACACCTACGTGGACACCCATGCTGCCCCAGACCAGATAAGGTACATGTGTACCACTCCTTTCCCGGATAACCGACACCGTACCTTTTCCCTGGACCCATGTAGGCCACTGATCCATAGCCTTTGCTGGTACACCGTCCTTTCGTCCTTTAGTACAGCCACCCCTCTCACACCCCCTCATTTGCCTCTTTTCAGATAAGGCAATTTTCCTCTATCCCCCTCTTGCTAGGAGAGGTAGTGTCCTTAACTCTTCTCCCCTCCCCCCCTGGTGTGAAGAGACTTACAGCAGCCCTCAACCCTTCTCCCCTTTAGCAAAACATTTTTGTCTTAAGGACATCTCACAATCCCCCCCCCCTTGCCTAGACTTTAATAAGAGGTTTTTGCCTTAAGAAAGGGTTCATACGCTATAGTCTTTTGCTCATACGGTGAGCAAACGATCTCAGAATTGAGATCCGACTGAAGTGTTACGACCGCGACAGCGAGCCCTACAAGACAACATCCAAGATGGCCCTTCTCAAAAATGTCAAAATATTGCCTCGAGAGGAGCGCGCAATAATGAGATTAGGGAAGATGCTCCCGCCGATGCGACTCCAACCCTCCCTTTTCAAGCTCCTCAAGGAAATGGTGGCCAGGTTAGCTTGGTTATATTTTAAAGAAGAGATTTTTTTATATTAGTGCAAATGAATGTGTATCTTTTCCTTTTAAAATAATGACATAAAATTGCATGAAGTTACGAATTGTGTGATGCTGTATTCAATAAATTGCATTGAAATTGTTATCTTTAAAGAGTGCAAGTTTTTCCTGGCTTCAACGCGCTAACTCCGTTCTGTGCTTGTTCAACCGGGCAGAGTTGTTAGCAAAGCTCGGGAATGGCCCAAGGTATCCCTCATACCATTGGGAGAATAAGGTTCGTCGATTGAGGCGAGAAGATTATGATGCTGCCTAGTTCTGAGGGCCCAGGCTAGTGCAGTAAATAAGCCCATCCTAGTGTGCAGACATCCCTATGAGGGGTGGGAGGATCAAGCGATGGAGCCTGAGAGGGCGACAGGCCGGCCTCGCCAGTGGGCCGACGATGAGATGTATGGTCCCGTAGGGTTTTGCCCAGCATGTAGAGGCTGGAAGGCCGAATTCTAGATCATCGGCAGTATAAAGGAAAAGAATAAGAGAGCCGGTTTGGGTTGTATGGATTTGATTCATGTATAAACTTTTTATATATATATCTTGTCTTGACATGCTTGTATTGTGTAAAAAGGCTGTTTTAATAACAAACCTAGTGAAAAGGGCCTTAATTAAGGAACATGTTTATTTATGTCAGGTAGGAGTAATTAGAAAACAAATTGACGCGTGAGTAGGGTGGAAAGTGGGAGGATGGAATGCCCCGATGGCACCATCCTACGGACGGGTGGACCTGATTAGTCGGGTAGCTTTCCAACAGATTAAGTGAAAGCCCTACGCTAGATAAATAGGTTCTTGGGCAACTCTATTCTAAAAGACTAGGTCAGCAGCGGCGGCTGTGCCTTGCAAGTGCCTTGCAATGGATGAGGAAAAAAGCATTGCCTCTAAAAATCAAGTCTAGTAGTTGCCCAATTTATGATCAATTACCCTATGGGTGATTTGATTTTTAGAAGATCACGCTTCCCCTGTGGGATAGGATTAGGTATTACCTATGGATCGTATCCTTGAATCTCTACATGGTCAAGGTATCGATAAATAGGAAATTTTCTCCAAGTTAAGACTTAGTGGACTATCTTAAGTGTTTCTCCTATTTTAGAAGGGGAGAACCTTACACATCCCATGACAACCGATCTTGGTTCTATTGACAATAGTTCTTCCAACTAATCCCAGCATTTCTTGTGCTTTGTTAAACAAGCAAGGGTGAACTTGTTTCTTTCACTGTATCCAGCTACATCAAAATACTCGTCCATGGACTCTATCCAAGCCTCTACTTCTTCTCCCAGATTCCTTTGTTCACCTTTGAATGGCTCCGGTTAAGGGCTCCATGAAGGACTTATTTAATGCCATTATCGAAGCTTTCTTGGTGAGAAACTTTCTCTTGCCTAAAAAATATCTAAGAAGTATCTCTCTCAGACTCGAACTCTCTTTCTTAAGGAAAGGTCTCTACTTAGTTCGCCTATATAAACTTCATGATATTCCCTATATGATATAATAAGTGCAACACTTAACATGGTTAACTACTGTGACATAAAATCAACTCCTCCATAAAATCTAACCTCATATATTATAGGAAGAGGAATACTCTACTTAGATATTGCTCTAATAGGCCGAAGCAACAATTATTCGATATTTTTGATGATAGCTGACTAACTTTACTTATATCCTTTGTCATGGGCATGCTAATCTAGGATTTCCATCACAATAACATCATGAAAGTGTAAACTTTCAGGTTTCACTTGGTAATACTAGAGATTTTCGTTCAACTATTATTTTATTTTATTTTATTTTTAGTTCACTGAGCCTCCTATTCTCGTCGGCCGGATAATAAAGAAAAAAAGGAAATCATAAAAACTTCAAAAAAGGACCGAGGCTCATCCAAAACAATTCAAAATTTAATCTTCCCCTACCATCTACCGTAAAGCTATCATCCACCACAAAAAGTTCAAAACTATCAAACACTTATCATAGCATCACATCTAAAGGCACTCAAGATTAATACACATAAGACTTTCATTTTTTTTTGGAAACATCCAAAGCTAGACCCACTTTTTTCCGAGATGGGGTTAGGAACTAGACAACCATCTTAGTGTAAAGCATCTTGTGATGGCATTCACACGTAGACTATTCAATTGAACCTATGTTGGTACTTTACATAGGTGTCTCTTTAATGGAGTTATAATCCTAATAACTTATAATATACAAATAATGAGATATATCCTAGACATTTCTCTAAACAAATCTTTGATCTATCCTTCTAGTCATTCAGTCACATTGATTTCTTAATTAGATCACCCTATGTTTTTCCTCAAAAGGATTCCTCCCCAATCTTTTTTACTGTACAAATATTTCGCATGTGCACCCCCAAGATACAAGCACAATTTCACACAATGATTGTCTCAACATGTGAGGATATTCGAATCACTTGTATGGCCAGTAGAGATGATTGATTCGTGCTCATATGAAAACAATCACTTGTTTTAATCCCTTGATAGTTAACCTTTGAATAACAAATCCTAGGAACTAAGATCGGCTCCTATGATACCACTTGTAAGGTCCCCGCCCTAGCTGGCTCAAGGGGACCAAGGGCTTGCTCCCGCGCACACCCTATTCACTTGTATTTTCAACAATATGCCCTTCTGGTTCTTTTTTTAGACAAGTTTTTGTGTAGGATTTCTCGATCTTACTAGGTCGTGTGATGCAATGGTCTATGCAAAACTTAAAGAGCGTTTCTTACTTGGACGATATTGACGGGCGGTTGGCAGTGCCTGCACGGCGACGCTGCTTGGTCCAGGAGAGACGTTGCCTGGTTCGACGGAGATGTTGCTTTGTCCCGAGATGTTACCCACATCTTGAACTCTACGTAATTACAACAACTCTTTGCTAAAAATGATGTGTGTGAGGACTCCACCCAAGTGAGAATGAAGACATATACATCGATATACATCTCAAGGTCTAGAATCACCTTGAGGCTACTTGCCTGCTCCTTATTACAGTTTCACTGTGTAGAGAACCAGCAAATTGTTTCGGCCATAACTCTCTGATAAAAACTCAAAATATAGTCATGTAGCTAGTCAAAAGAACCGGAATGCATCTGGTCTACAAGACAGCAGCATGGGGGTAGAATAGGAAAAAACGTCTGTATATAGCCGTAAACAAACCATCTTTAGAAATGCTTTGCTTTTCCATATTTTTAGTGTGCATGGACTCTAAATGTGTAAAAGTACTCTAAATATGACCGGCTACTATCACCTAAATTCGAAATTCTGTTTTTGGCTATGTTTCTCTCTTAATGGATCTATTCTTATCTTCTCATTTCTTTCCAAATTTTTGGAACTAATATTTTTACTCAATCACTTTCTCAACATTTCTAGCCTTATAGTTTCTCTCGATGTGCACTCTCTTTCTTCTTAAAACCTATATTAAAAGAGAATCATTACATGGCTTGGGAGGGATGTTACATTCTCTCCCCCACTTAAAAGATTCAAGATGTCCTCATCTCGAGGTAATCTCTAAGTAAATCCTCCTCTCTCTCTCTCTCTCTCTCTCTCTCTCTCCTCCCAAAGTGGTATCCCCACTGGGTGGAAACCTTCTTTTATCTAAACATTGTTCCTACTAAGAGTCCCTTCTTTCATATATCTACCTCATTTTGTTGAGCTTCCAGAATGCCTTCATTATTCTAAAGTTAATTGGTTTTATTATCCTAAGTTCATACATCCGTATACACTTTTATATGATATGAACCGATTCTTTATTATCCCTGATCCTACCTTATGAATTCCTTATTCCATACTCCCATGTAATATGGTACTTCCCAAATTGCCATGGAAAAACGTAAGGAGATCAATCCTTTATGCGATCTAACCTATGACAGCAAGATGCATAACCCTACTAGCATTGTCTCCTAGAATACCTCTATTCATCATGAACATTACTTCACATGAATCTTGCACCAACAATCAACTTCTATTTACTCATAGAGAAACACTTGTTAAATTTGGCTATCTTTAACCCATCATATCTATAATCTATATCAAAATTTCTAACTCAATCTCTCATTTATAATCTTATCATAATCTCCATAATACTTCCTAACATAATCCCTATGCTAATCTCTAGTATACTCCCTCTAATTAATGAATCAATGATCTCTAGCTTAATTCAAAATAATCATAACTTGGGAAACCACTTCCTAGTTTGGATATTCTAGGCTCTTGGATTGATATAGGACTGCCCATCCTATTGGGTTTCCCCTTTCCATGATTGGGAAGAGAAGGGTCCTGGGTTAGTTATCTTTTCTCATGTGTTCATGTTGTTTACACTCGAAGTGTTTGTTCTCATGGTAAAGCTCATTGGGTTGTCTTTATTCTTGATATATAGGTGAGGGAGAGCTCGTCTTTCTAATCTCGTTTTCTAAAAGATTGGTCTTCCTTCTGATCTAGCCGAGGATGATCTCGATAGGAAAGGGTAATTTTCCTATCGATGACCTTGTCGTTGGCATCTAAAATGTCTTCCTTCTTGAAAGGTCCCGATGCGATGTCTACGAGTCGGAGATCTACTCGAGTCTAACCTTGTTATCCCTATTTCTTGACCTTGATTTTGATCTAGCTCACAATTCCTCTTAGCCACGGGTGGGCTTGACATTTCTCTTGAATTAGGGGACCTCTTTCCTGATCAACATGGAAGGAATCACGTCCTTCTAGACACCTACCATATAAAAAACTTTATCATAGTCTCTTCTAGACACCTACCATAAAAAAAACTTTATCATAGTCTCTAACCATAATTATATTGGCTTTTGAAATGGAGGATGGCTTGGTAATTCTTGACTAGGTTAGTCAAAGGCGGATCAAGCTTCCCCATGAATCGATGGAGAAGAGTTGCCTCATCCATCTCTGGAGAAAATTGGAGAAGCTTAACAAAAGTTTGGTGGTATTTCTCTAGGGTCTTCCTTTCATGGGTTAGCTCCAAAAATTCATTCATTTTATCCTTCCAAAATCCAGGAGGACAAAACCTTTCACACAAAGATGTACCTTCATGGCATCCCATGACAACCGATCCTAGTTCTAGTGGTTAGATTGACAATAGTTCTTCCAACTAATCCCAGCAATTCTCGCGCTTGTTAAACAAGCAAGGGCGATCTTGTTTCTTTCACTGTATCTAGCTACATCAAAATACTCGTCCATGGACTCTATCCAAGCCTATACTTCTTCTCCCAAATTCCTTCGTTCATCATCTTTGAATGGCTCCGGTTGGGGGCTCCATGAAGGACTTATTTAATGCCATTATCGAAGCTTTCTTGTGGCGAGAAACTTTCTCTTGCCTAAAAAATATCTACGATATCTCTCTCAGACTCGAACTCTCTTTCTTCAGGAAAGGTCTTTACTTAGTTCGCCTATATAAACTTCATGATATTTCCTTTATGATATAATAAGTGCAACACTTAACATGGTTAACTACTGTGACATAAAATCAACTCCTCCATAAAATCAGCTCCTCCATAAAGTCTAACCTCATATATTATATGAAGAGGAATACTCTACTTAGATATTGCTCTAATAGGCCAAAGCAAAAATTATTCGATATTTTTGATGATAGCTGACTAGCTTTACTAACATCCTTGGTCATGGGCATGCTAATCTAGGATTTCCATCACAATAACATCATGAAAGGGTAAACTTTAAGGTTTCCCTTGGTAAAACTAGAGATTTTTGTTCAACTATTATTTTATTTTATTTTATTTTATTTTATTTTATTTTTGGTTCGCTGACCCTCCTATTCTCGTCGGCTGGATAATAAAGATAAAAAGGAAATCATACAAACTTCAAAAAAGGACCGAGGTTCATCCAGAAAACAATTCAAAATTTAATCTTCCCCTACCATCTACCGTAAAGCTATCATCCACCACGAAAAGCTCAAAACTATCAAGCACTTATCATAGCATCACATCTGAAGGCACTCAAGATTAATACGCATGAGAGTTTTAATTTTTTTTTTGGTAACATCCGAAGTTAAACCCACGTTTTTTCGAGATGGGGTTAGGAACCGGACGACTGTCTTAGTGTAAAGCATCTAGTGATGGCATTCACACGTAGACTATTCAATTGAACCTATGTTGGTACTTTACACAGGTCTCTCTTTAATGGAGTTATAATCTTAATAACTTACAATATACAAATTAATGAGATATATCCTATACATTTCTCTAAACAAAGTTTCGATCTATTCTTCTAATCATTCAGTCACATTGGTTTCTTAATTAGATCACCCTATGTTTTTCCTCAAAAGGTTTCCTCCCCAATCTTTATTACTTGTACAAATATTTTGCCTGTGCACCCCCAAGATACAAGCACAATTTCACACGATGATTGTCTCAACATGCGAGGATATTCAAATCACTTCTATGGCCAGTAGAGATGATTGATTCGTCGTCATATGATAAACAATCACTTGTTGTAATCCCTTAATAGTTAACCTTTGAATAACAAATCCTAGGAACTAAGATCGGTCCTCTGATACCACTTGTAAGGTCCCCGCCCTAGCTGGCTCAAGGGGATCCTTTTGATTGTGTAAGATCCCTATCCCCACCGCACAACAATTTGAGGGGTGCTAGCGGTGGAAGTAGCACCTCTTGTGCCGGGCAAGGTCCCACACTCAGGGCCTCGCCCCTGGATATCCAGACACAAGAGACTAATCCATCAGTTTTTCCAAAACCGAACCTGAAAAAACTTCCTTTACCCAGAATGCATGGGCGATTCCACAAGGATAACTTTTTCCTAACGTAATCAAAAGCCTTAATTAACTAACTGAATTGATCTGACCGAACTCGTAAGTTCCATAGTTAGATCAAGGGATAGATTGCACTTGGATCATAGAGACCAACGTTTTTTTCCTCATCGAGAGGCACAGCCGTTGATGCTTTTTCCATAGAACAATTTTTGTCCGGGATTTACTTCATCTATCGAACTAAACAGAAATTGAGTCTCGATTTATGGATCCATCAGTCCAGCCTAACCCCATCCAGTCCCATGGGTTAATAACCAACCGCCCAACCACTGTAGAGATGGGATCCAATTAGGAATTTGGTTAGGTTTTGTCCCAGGTACTAGGGAAAAGAGTTCCCAGGTTCCCTAGCCGGATATTCATGCAAATTTAACACCAGTCATGCCACTTAAACACCCAATATGAAATTGTCTTTTTCATAGATTCAGCCATCTTTAAAACAATCATTTAATGAAACCATAGTATCACTGATCACAATCCTCCAAAATATCCAGTTGAATCTGAATTTCCAATCATTCCTTCATCGGAGTATCTATGGCATCATTGGCAACCAGAACGCTCACCACCTGTCCACTCAGGGGCCTTTTCAATAGTTCCTAGCTCATAGTACCCGGTAATACCATAGGAACCTTAATTTAAAAATTTTGGAAAATCTGGACCCCTAGGATAATGCCTCTTGAACAGATTATACTTAATTTATAATGCGCCTTCTGAAAATCTTTTTGAACTTCTATTTCAGGGGAACTTATTTTAATAAGATGAGATATTTTTCTATCCAAAAATATTTAAAAACTGAATTACCACTCTAGAAGATTTTCTCTCTCTAGGCCAAAACCTGGTAGAAACAAGATCTTTTATATTTCTGAAGAGGGATTTGATTACAGGGGAAGATGCTGGACATCTTGAGAGGCTGGGGAGGAATCTTACATTCTCTCCCACTTGAAAAACGCGAGATGCCCTCTTCTCACAAAGTGGGGGTAATCCCGCCAACAGATCCACTTCATTCTCCCAGGTGACATCTTCAAAAGGATAGAACTTCCATTTTACCAATAATTCTCTGAGAATTCTGTTCCTCAGAATCTTTTCTCGAACATCAAGAATTTCTTCAGGTTGGAGTTCCATCTGCCCTTGGGTGTTGAAGAGGTTAAGATTTCATCATCAAAGCACATGATTTGGGCTTGGCAAATATTTCTTTAGAAGGCTTACATGAAATACATTATGAACTTTGAGATGAGGAGGCAGAAGAAGTTTGTAGGCTAAGTCACCTACTTTCTTTGTAATCAGGTATGGTCCACAATATCTAGGGGATAACTTCTGGTACCTTCCAAGAGATAGAGGACTTCTTTTGGGCCGTACTCTAATGAAGACCATATCTGCTTCTTCAAACTTTCTCTCTATCCTCTTCTTATTTGCATACTGCTTCTATCGATCCTGGGCAGCTTTAATATCTTTACGAGTTGACTGCATCTGTTGCTCCATGTCGTCAAGCATCTGGCTGGACATCTCGACCCTAATCAATGGGTCCGACCAAGTTAATGGAATTAAGCAATCTTGTCCATACAGAGCTTTAAAAGGACTCATCCCGATACTTCCGTGATAAGAAGCATTGTAGGTGAGCTCGACTAGGTGCAGATAGTTTATCCACTTCTTGGGTTCCCTGCCCCACAGCATGACCGAAGTATATCTTAAATTACTTGGTTTACCCTTTCAGTTTGACCATCGGTCTCAGGGTGATAAGCTGTGCTAAGATCCAATAAAGTTTCCACTGCTTCAAAAAATGCAGTCTAGAACCTTGAAGTAAACTTGGGATCTCGATCACTTACTATTCTCCTGGGTAGGCTATGCAATCTGAAGATTTCTTTAAGGAACACTCTGGCCACATCCACTACAGTGTAGGTTTCTTTTACTGGGATCAGATGGGCAACTTTGGTTAGTCTGTCAACTACCACGAAAATGGAGTTGTAACCTGATTGCACTGAAGGTAATCCAGTAATAAAGTCCATACTAATACATTCCCACTTCATCTGGGGGATGTCCAATGGATGTAACTTCTCAGGCATTTTTACTCTTTCAGCTTTGACTTTCTAGCATGTCAGACATTGACGTACATGATTCAGTACATCCTTTTTCAGACCAGGCCAAAAGAATCTTTTCTTTACAGACATGTAGGTTTTGATGAAACCTGGATGTCCTACTATAAGGCTGTCATGGGATTCCTTTAGAATTTGATCCTTTGTTCCCTCATCATTGGGAATGCATAGCCTGTGATTATAATACATAATGCCATCATCCAGGCTGTACCCTTGAACTCTGTTCAACTCCTGTGGAGTTTTTCTTTCCTGCATAAGTAGGGTAGCAATAGGGCCAAAGAATCTATCATACATGATCTTCTCTCTTGTTTCAATAATCAAAGGATTTGATATTACAGTAATTGCAAGCAAGGAGGCTTTTCTACTGAGGGCATCTGCTACCACATTTTCTTTTCTTGGGCGGTACTTGATTTCAAAATCAAATTCCTGTAAGGTTTGCATCCACCTTCTTTGGTGCATGTTGAGGTCCTTCTGAGTGAAGATCCACTTTAAACTCTGATGGTCAAAGTGAATCTTTTTCCCAATAGGTTATGTCTCCACAACTTTAAGGCATAGACTACTGAAAGTAAATACAGGTCCTGAACAACATAATTTCTCTCATGCGTTCTGAGCTTTCGGGATTCATAGGCCACTCCATGACCTTCCTGCATGAGTGCACCTCCCAGGGCAAAACCACTTGCGTCAATTACTACCTCAAAGGGTAGAGAGAAATCTGGCAGCTTCAGAACGGGACTGGTTACCAAGGCGGTCTTCAGCTTATCAAAAGCACTCTGGCACCTGGCAGACCACTGAAATGGGGTATTCTTTTTGAGAAGGTTAGTCAGGGAGGAAGCTATGAGAGCATACTTTGGTAGAAAAATTCTATACCAACCAATCAATCCCAAGAATCCTGTGACTTCTTTCACTGTCTTTGGTTTAGGCCAATCTATGATTGCTTGGACTTTTGCAAAATCTGGAGGAATTCCATCTTTGGATACCAAAAAGCCCAAGTATTCCACGTGGTCTCGGCAGAGAAAGTGCATTTGCTCTTTTTGGCAAAGAGTTGGTGCTTCCTTAAAATCTCAAGGACTTTTCGGACATGAGTCTCATGGTCAGCTGCATTCTTTGAGTAAATCAGAATGTCATCAAAGAAAACTAGAACAAAATCATCCAAGTATTCTCTGAGGATATCCTGTATTAGGTGATTGAATGTAGCTAGGGAATTAGTTAGGTGATTGAATGTAGCTAGGGCATTAGTTAATCCAAACGGCATGACAATAAATTTATAATGCCCATAATAGCGAGTATTGATGGCTGTTTTCAGTTTATCTTGATCATTGATCCTGATCTGGTAATACCCAGATTTGAGATCTATCTTTGTGAAGATTTGGGCTCCATTTAGCCTGTCTAAAAGCTCATCAATTCTTGGGATAGGATACTTATTCTTAAGTGTGAGCTGATTTAGACCTCTGTAGTCTACACAGAGTCTAAGCGTTCCATCTTTCTTTTTCTGAAAGAGAACTGGCGCACCCCAAGGTGAAACACTGGGTCTTACAAACCCTTGTTCTAACAATTGTCTAAGCTGTTCCTTGAGTTTGATGGCTTCAGGAACTGGCATTTTGTACATGCGTAGGGCTACTGGCTGAGCTCCGCTGGCTGAGCTCCGGGGGTCAATTCAATCACATGATCTACTTCTCGAATTGGAGGCATTTCAGTTAGCTCTGCTAGGAATAGATCATCAAATTCATTTAACCATTCTGGTTCTTTAGCCTTAAGCTTTGAGTGTAGTGGGTTCATTTTCACAACATAAATTTGCTGCTTCTTTCTAAGTCCTTTCAGCAACTTAGAAGCTTTTACTGACTGAAGGTGTGGGGATTCGGAAACTCCAGTTTCTTGAACTTTGTTCCTGTGAAGGTCATGGAAGGAAATGGTTCCATTGTGACAGTGTATGTTAGCTTGATTTTTGTGGAGCCAATCCATTCCAAGGATCCCGTTAAAAACTCGCAGAGGTAAGACTTTGAACTGACAGTCGGTTACATTACCATCTAGATTGAACTAGATAAGATCTATCTCATGGTGAGTGAAAAGAGTCTTTCCACCACAGGCCAATTCAACTTGCATAGGTTTCCCTGATTTCTATTCTTCTAAGACTAGCTTATGCAAGCATCCAGGGGAAATGAATGAATGAGAACTGCTTGAATCAATCAAAAGCTTAAAAGGCTTACCCTGATATTCTTCTAGAGTATGAATGACTGTTAGGTCCTTGGTTTTCAATTGCAGCAAAGATCTGGCCTCTTTCCTCTTCTACTATATTTGAAATTGTGACTGCTCTAGCTGCTGCAGTCTGAGGTGGAACTCTTTCTATTTGGTTGCCCCAGTTCTGGGAGGGAGTTCTGAGGTTACTCTAAACAGAGGCAGATGGCTGAGCTGGAGTTCTTCTCGGGTTTCCCTGGCTTGGGCGAGACGGACCGTGATTAGACTGGTATGAAGGGGTTGGTCTCTGAACTCGGGGTCCTTGACTTCTCTATCCCCTTGACATGGCAGGACTCGGGCAGTCTTTCAGTCGGTGACCAAAACCTTGGTGTGAGATCCCCTGTTCCCACCGAGCAACGGATTCGAGTACTAGCAGCGGAAGTAGCACTTCTCGCACGGGACAGGGGTCCCACATTCGGGGCCTCGTCCACGGATATCCGGACAAGAGACTAATCCGTCGGTTTTTCAAAAACCGAACCCGGAAAAAACTTCCCTTACCCGGAAAGCACGGGCGATTCCACCAGGATAATTTTTTACTCTAACGTAGTCAAGATCATTACTGATCACGCTGATCCAACTACACCTATAAAGATACTCGGTCGGATCAAGGAAGAAACTTGCACTTGGATCATTGGGATCAACGCTTTTTTCCCCATCAAGAGGCACAGCCGTTGATTCCTATCCATAGAACAATTACTATCCGGGACTTACTTCATCTATCGTAATAACAGAAATTGAGTCTCGGTTTACGGATCCATCAGTCCAGCCTAACCCCATCCGATCCCATGGGTTAGCCAACCGCCCACCCACTGTAGTGATGGGATCCAATTTGGAATTTGGTTAGGTTTTGTCCCGGATACCCAAAAATGAGTAAATGCTCACATGAGGTGAAGAGTTGAAAATGTACAAGGTTTATTAGTAAAAAAACTATGAGCAATATTAAAAGTATGACATATGTAAAGAAGAGGAGTTCTTTAAAGGACGTGCATATTTCACATAAGATGAAGAGTTAAAAATGTACAAGGTTTATTAGTAAAAAAAAATTATGAGCAATATTAAAAGTATGACATATGTAAGGAAGAGGAGTTCTTTAAAGGAGGTGCATATTTCACATAAGATGAAGAGTTGAAAATGTACAAGGTTTATTAATAAAAAATTATGAGCAATATTAAAAGTATGACATATGTAAGGAAGGGGAGTTCTTTAAAGGAGGTGCATATTTCACATAAGATGAAGAGTTGAAAATGTACAAGGTTTATTAGTAAAAAACTATGAGCAATATTAAAAATATGACATATGTAAGGAAGGGGAGTTCTTTAAGGAGGTGCATAATTCACATGCTTGAATGAGTTTTAAACTCATAAAAATTGAGATATTTCATCTCTCCTCTCTCCTCATTCAAGTCTAGTTCCAAAAAGTTAGCTTAACTGACCTAAAAATGGTCAAATATTGACCAAACTGATTTGGAAAATTCTAGAATCAGTTTGTTTGGTTAGGAGCTCAAATTTTCCTATAAATAGAAGCCTCCCCCTTGTTGAAAAATATATAGTGTTTATGCATCGTTACTCTACTCCACCTAAGCCAAGAACTGTGAATTCATTTAATAATTCACTAGTTTTTGGAGCTTCCCTCTTTCTTCAATCCCCATTAGTGGCTCCATCAACATACTTAACCAATTGATTGGTTGGGGGCCTCTACCGTGAACAAAGAATCAAGCAACTTGTAAGGTAATTAGTGCTTTTCTATAATTTCTCAATGTTTCTCTCTTCTCAACCCCTCTCAAGCTTGAGAAGCTTAATTGGTATGGTTTTTTAAATGCTATTGAAGTTAATTGGTGAATAGTAGTGAAGAGTTACATAATTTAATAAATGCTATTGAAGTTAAATTCCATTTATGTTTAAATTCTAATGGTTTTTATGTAATTTCTCTCTCTCACTCAAGAAATGGTCATACTCATGACCCATTCTCAATCCAAATCAAGCTTTTCATAAAGCTTTTCCTTAACCCAAGATTAAGCTATGCTTGAGGCCAAATTAATGGCTTTTTCTTATGCTTTTAGTTTATGTATATTGATGATTCAATCCATTATGGATTAAGGATCCAATTAGAGAATCATTTTAATTATTTCCTTAATGATAAGCTTTATCTCTTAGAAAAATTGAGATTTATCAGTCATAGCAGCGGAGCTATGGCAAAATTTTTATAAAAATTATGCATAAAAAATTTTCATTCAAAGCATAAAAAGAGGACTTCCTACCATATTCTAGGAATCATCATCCTAGATTAATTGAAAGAATTTCATTATAATCATGGAGAAGTTGAATTTTAATATTATGCATAAAGGATAAATTTTTATATCAAAAGTGTTATTTTTACCATTTTTATTTTCATGCATAGGAGTATGCATAATGGATAAATTTTTATATCAAAAGTGTTACTTTTATCATTTTTATTTCATACATAAAAGTATGCATAAAAGAAAATTTTTATATCAAAAGTGTTACTTTTATCATTTTTAATTTTCATGCATAGAAGTATGCATAAAGGAAATTTTTTATGTCAAAAGTGTTACTTTTATCATTTTTAATTTTCATGCATAGAAGTATGCATAAAGGAAAAATTTTTATATCAAAAGTATTACTTTTATCATATTGGATTTCATGCATATAGGTATGCATAAAAGATATTCTTTTTATACTAAAAGTATGATTTTCCTCATAAATGGATTTTATGCTTAACTTAGATACATAAGAGAAATTCTTTTATTCTAAAAGTATAATTCCCTACCAAATTGAAATCATGCATAAGAAGATGCATAAAAGATTGATTTTAATTTCGAAAGGGTTAGTCTCCTTAAATGGAATTTATGTATAAATAAATGTGTAGAGAAATCTTATATCAAATAAAAGAATTCTCTTAAAAAAAAAAGAAGATATGAAATGTGATAAGATGTGATAAGAGGTGTATGAGATGTGATAAGAATTGATAAGATGCGTATGGAAAGTGATAGGATGTGATAAGAGGTGTGATAAGAGGTGATAAGATGCTTATGAAATAAGTTAGGATGTGATAAGATGAATTAAGATGTGTATGGGGGGATGAGGTAAGAAGTGTATGTGATAGGATAAGATGTATATGGGTTGTGATAGGGCGAGAATGGATGTGATGTAAAAGATTAGATGTGAAGGTATATGGGGTTATATAAATGGGAATGTGAAAATGGATGTATGTATATGGATGTGTGGATATGGAGATGGGAGTGTGGATGTATGAACATGAAAATGGATATATGCATGAAGATGTATATGCATAGATGTAAAAATGGATGTAGATGTGGATGTATAGATGTGAATGGATGTGGATGTATAGATGTGAATGGAAATGTGGATGTGGATGTATGTGAATGTGGATGTAGATGTGGACGTATAGATGTGAATGTGGAATGTGGATGTATAGATATGGATGAATGTGAATGTGGATGTGGATGTATGTGAATGTGAATGTAGATGTGGATGTATGTGAATGTGAATGTAGATGTGAATGTGGAATGTGCACTGTGAGATCCCTGTTCCCACCGTGCAACAGATTTGGGGTACTAGCAGCGGAAGTAGCACTTCATGCGCGGGGCAGGGACCCACACTCGGGGCCTCGTCCACGGATATCCGGACAAGAGACTAATCCGTCGGTTTTTCCAAAACCGAACCCGAAAAAAACTTCCCTTACCCAGAAAGCATGGGCGATTCCACCAGGATAACTCTTTACTCTAACGCAGTCAAGATCATTACAGATCAACTGATCTGACTGCACCTTTAACGGTACTTGGTCAAATCAAGGAAGAAACTTGCACTTGGATCATTGGGATCAACGCTTTTTTCCCCATCAAGAGGCACAGCCGTTGATTCCTATCCATAGAACAATTTCTATCCGGGATTTACTTCATCTATCGTTATAATAGAAATTAAATCTCGATTTACGGATCCATCAGTCCAGCCTAACCCCATCCGATCCCATGGGTTAGCCAACCGCCCAACCACTGTAGTGATGGGATCCAATTTGGAATTTGGTTAGGTTTTGTCCCGGGTACCAAGGAAAAGAGTTCCAAGGCCCCCTAGCCGGAAGTTCATGCAAACATAAAACTAGCCACACCACTTACACACCCAATATGAAAATTGCCTTTTTCTTAGCATCAGCTAACTTTAAAACAATCCTTTAATGAAACCATAGTACCACTGATCACAATTTTCCAATTTATCCAGTTGATTCATAATTTCCCATCATTCCTTCATCAGAGTATCTATGGCATCATTGGCAACTAGAACGCTCACCACCTCTCCACACAGAGGCCGTTTCCATAGTTCCTAGCCCATAATACTCGGCAATATAATCACTTATCAAGATGGACTCTCGTTGAAGATCAGCAAGATCAACCAACAGATCCATATAAAAGAGCCATGGACTCATCCGTTGAGGACCAGCAAGGTCAGTCAACCAGATCCATGCCCGGTTTCACAAAACAACTCTTACTCCTTGTTCCAATATCTTCCTCGACGCACGCGTGGGTATCCTAGGCGACCCAGAGCCCGAGCACCGTATGGTCAGCACCCTCTAGGATCCTTCGCAGGTGACCTAGCGCTTCACTCATAGGCCGCTTCCTTGGTCCCTCATCCACCGTACCGGAAGCTCACCATTTTAATCGAACCGAGGCTGGTAAAGACCTCGGTCGACCTTGCTACGCGAGACGTCCTCCATTGACTCTCCGTCAGCAGTTGCAACTTTATCAGTTAGGTCTCCACGACCTTAATCACAAGACGGTCAAAATGCTTCCCCAGCATTCTTGACATAAAACAGCCATTTACAAACAGCATTTACAAACAGTTTACAAATACAGTTTCTATATTAACTCTCATTTTTCCACATTATCCCTCATTAATCCACATTACTTATTCCACATTCCATGTATATGTGTACTCATCCAATCACCTCCTTTTCCATCTCTTCACTTCAGATTCCTTCACATCACATATCATATATTCACATCCATATCCACATCCATACATCCACATCCACATCCACATTCACATCCATACATCCACATCTACATGCTTATCTCCATTTTCACATCCTCATTTATACATCCACATCCCATATCCACATTCATACATACACATCCATATATCCACATCTACATCCACATACATACATACATCCACATCCACATTCCACATTCACATCTATACATCCACATCTACATGCACATTCACATACATCCACATCCACATTCCCATACATCCACATCTATACATCCACATTCCACATTCACATCTACATTCACATTCACATACATGCATCCACATCTACATGCTTACCTCCATTTTCACATCCTCATTTATACATCCACATCCCATATCCACATTCATACATACACATCCATACATCCACATCTACATCCACATACATACATACATCCACATCCACATTCCACATTCACATCTATACATCCACATCTACATTCACATTCACATACATCCACATCCACATTCCCATACATCCACATCTATACATCCACATTCCACATTCACATCTACATCCACATCTACATCCACATTTACATCTATGCATATACATCTTCATGCATATATCCATTTTCATGTTCATACATCCACACTCCCATCTCTATATCCACACATCCACATACATACATCCATTTTCACATTCCCATTTATATAACCCCATATACTTTCACATCTAATCTTTTACATCACATCCATTCTCGCCCTATCACAACCCATATATATCTTATCCTATCACATACACTTCTTACCTCATCCCCCCATACACATCTTAATTCATCTTATCACATCCTAACTTATTCCATAAGCATCTTATCACCTCTTATCACACCTCTTATCACATCCTATCACTTTCCATACGCATCTTATCAATTCTTATCACATCTCATACACCTCTTATCACATCTTATCACATTTCATATCTTTTTTTTTTTAAAGAGAATTCTTTTATTTGATATAAGATTTCTCTACACATTTATTTATACATAAATTCCATTTAAGGAGACTAACACTTTCGAAATTAAAATCAATCTTTTATGCATCTTCTTATGCATGATTTCAATTTGGTAGGGAATTATACTTTTAGAATAAAAGAATTTCTCTTATGCATCTAAGTTAAGCATAAAATCCATTTATGAGGAAAATCATACTTTTAGTATAAAAAGAATATCTTTTATGCATACCTATATGCATGAAATCCAATATGATAAAAGTAACACTTTTGATATAAAAATTTTTCCTTTATGCATACTTCT
The DNA here is from genome assembly GCF_041138505.1 of Cibotium barometz. Taxonomy (NCBI): domain Eukaryota; kingdom Viridiplantae; phylum Streptophyta; class Polypodiopsida; order Cyatheales; family Cibotiaceae; genus Cibotium; species Cibotium barometz. The sequence continues at coordinate 10,755,243 of NC_141051.1, forward strand.
ATGCATGAAAATTAAAAATGATAAAAGTAACACTTTTGATATAAAAATTTTCCTTTATGCATACTTCTATGCATGAAAATAAAAATGATAAAAGTAACACTTTTGATATAAAAATTTATCCATTATGCATACTTCTATGCATGAAAATAAAAATGGTAAAAATAACACTTTTGATATAAAAATTTATCCTTTATGCATACTTCTATGCATGAAAGTAAAAATGATAAAAGTAACACTTTTGATATAAAAATTTATCCATTATGCATACTTCTATGCATGAAAATAAAAATGGTAAAAATAACACTTTTGATATAAAAATTTATCCTTTATGCATAATATTAAAATTCAATTTCTCCATGATTATAATGAAATTCTTTCAATTAATCTAGGATGATGATTCCCAGAATATGGTAGGAAGTCCTCTTTTTATGCTTTGAATGAAAAAAAATTTTATGCATAATTTTTATAAAAATTTTGCCATAGCTCCGCTGCTATGACTGATAAATCTCAATTTTTCCTATAAATAGAAGCCTCCCCCTTGTTGAAAAATATATAGTGTTTATGCATCGTTACTCTACTCCACCTAAGCTAAGAACTGTGAATTCATTTAATAATTCACTAGTTTTTGGAGCTTCCCTCTTTCTTCAATCCCCATTAGTGGCTCCATCAACATACTTAACCAATTGATTGGTTGGGGGCCTCTACCGTGAACAAAGAATCAAGCAAGTTGTAAGGTAATTAGTGAATATTCATCTTTCTATAATTTCTCAATGTTTCTCTCTTCTCAACCCCTCTCAAGCTTGAGAAGTTTAATTGGTATGGTTTTTTTTAAATGCTATTGAAGTTTGAATAGTAGTGAAGAGTTACATAATTTAATAAATGCTATTAAAGTTAATGTTCATTTATGTTTAAATTCTAATGATTCTTATATAAATTCTCTCTCTCACTCAAGAAATGGTCATACTCATGACCCATTCTCAATCCAAATCAAGCTTTTCATAAAGCTTTTCCTTAACCCAAGATAAAGCTATGCTTGAGGCCAAATTAATGGCTTTTTCTTATGCTTTTAGTTTATGTATATTGATGATTCAATCCATTATGGATTAAGGATCCAATTAGAGAATCATTTTAATTATTTCCTTAATGATACTCATAAAAATTGAGATATTTCATCTCTCCTCTCTCCTCATTCAAGTCTAGTTCCAAAAAGTTAGCTTAACTGACCTAAAAATGGTTAAATATTGACCAAACTGATTTAGAAAATTCTAGAATCAGTTTGTTTGGTTAGAAGCTCAATTTTTCCTATAAATAGAAGCCTCCCCCTTGTTGAAAAATAGTTAGCGTTTATGCATCGTTACTCTACTCCACCTAAGCCAAGAACTGTGAATTCATTTAATAATTCACTAGTTTTTGGAGCTTCCCTCTTTCTTCAATCTCCATTAGTGGCTCCATCAACATACTTAACCAATTGATTGGTTGGGGGCCTCTACCGTGAACAAAGAATCAAGCAAGTTGTAAGGTAATTAGTGAATATTGATCTTTCTATAAATTCTCAATGTTTCTCTCTTCTCAACCCCTCTCAAGCTTGAGAAGTTTAATTGGTATGGTTTTTTTTAAATGCTATTGAAGTTTGAATAGTAGTGAAGAGTTACATAATGCTATTGAAGTTAATTTTCATTTATGTTTAAATTCTAATGATTTTTATGTAAATTCTCTCTCTCACTCAAGAAATGGTCATACTCATGACCCGTTCTCAATCCAAATCAAGCTTTTCATAAAGTTTTTCCTTAACCCAAGATTAAGCTATGCTTGAGGCCAAATTAATGGCTTTTTTCTATGCTTTTAGTTTATGTATATTAATGATTCAATCCATTATGGATTAATAATCCAATTAGAGATTATTTTAATTATTTCCTTAATGATAAGCATTATCCCTTAGAAAAATTGAGATTTATCAGTCATAGCAGCGGAGCTATGGCAAAATTTTTATAAAAATTATGCATAAAATAATCTCATTCAAAGCATAAAAAGAGGACTTCCTACCATATTCTAGGAATTATCATCCTAGATTAATTGAAAGAATTTCATTATAATCATAGAGAAATTGAATTTTTATCATGCATAAAGGATAAGTTTTTATATCAAAAGTGTTATTTTTACCATTTTTATTTCATGCATAGAAGTATGCATAATGCTTAAATTTTTATATCAAAAGTGTTACTTTTATTATTTTTATTTTCATGCATAGAAGTATGCATAATGGATAAATTTTTATATCAAAAGTGTTACTTTTATTATTTTTATTTTCATGCATAGAAGTATGCATAAAGGATAAATTTTTATATCAAAAGTGTTACTTTTATCATTTTTATTTCATGCATAGAAGTATGCATAATGCTTAAATTTTTATATCAAAAGTGTTACTTTTATTATTTTTATTTTCATGCATAGAAGTATGCATAATGGATAAATTTTTATATCAAAAGTGTTACTTTTATTATTTTTATTTTCATGCATAGAAGTATGCATAAAGGATAAATTTTTATATCAAAAGTGTTACTTTTATCATTTTTATTTCATGCATAGAAGTATACATAATGGATAAATTTTTATATCAAAAGTGTTACTTTTATCAAATTTGAATTTCATGCATAGAGGTATGCATAAAAAGTTGATTATTTTATTGTAAGGGTGTTACTTTTATGATATTGGATTTCATGCATAGAGGTATGCATAAAAGATATTCTTTTTATACTAAAAGTGTGATTTTCCTCATAAATGGATTTTATGCATAACTTAGATGCATAAGAGAAATTCTTTTATTCTAAAAGTGTAATTCCTCCCCATCCGATCCCATGGGTTAGCCAACCGCCCAACCACTGTAGTGATGGGATCCAATTTGGAATTTGGTTAGGTTTTGTCCCGGGTACCAAGGAAAAGAGTTCCAAGGCCCCCTAGCCGGAAGTTCATGCAAACATAAAACTAGCCACACCACTTACACACCCAATATGAAAATTACCTTTTTCTTAGCATCAGCTAACTTTAAAACAATCCTTTAATGAAACCATAGTACCACTGATCACAATTTTCCAATTTATCCAGTTGATTCATAATTTCCCATCATTCCTTCATCAGAGTATCTATGGCATCATTGGCAACTAGAACGCTCACCACCTGTCCACACAGAGGCCGTTTCCATAGTTCCTAGCCCATAATACTCGGCAATATAATCACTTATCAAGATGGACTCTCGTTGAAGATCAGCAAGATCAACCAACAGATCCATATAAAAGAGCCACGGACTCATCCGTTGAGGACCAGCAAGGTCAGTCAACCAGATCCATGCCCGGTTTCACAAAACAACTCTTACTCCTTGTTCCAATATCTTCCTCGACGCACGCGTGGGTATCCTAGGCGACCCAGAGCCCGAGCACCGTATGGTCAGCACCCTCTAGGATCCTTCGCAGGTGACCTAGCGCTTCACTCATAGGCCGCTTCCTTGGTCCCTCATCCACCGTACCGGAAGCTCACCATTTTAATCGAACCGAGGCTGGTCAAGACCTCGGTCGACCTTGCTACGCGAGACGTCCTCCATTGACTCTCCGTCAGCAATTGCAACTTTATCAGTTAGGTCTCCACGACCTTAATCACAAGACGGTCAAAATGCTTCCCCAGCATTCTTGACATAAAACAGCCATTTACAAACAGCATTTACAAACAGTTTACAAATACAGTTTCTATATTAACTCTCATTTTTGCACATTATCCCTCATTAATCCACATTACTTATTCCACATTCCATGTATATGTGTACTCATCCAATCACCTCCTTTTCCATCTCTTCACTTCAGATTCCTTCACATCACATATCATATATTCACATCCATATCCACATCCATACATCCACATCCACATCCACATTCACATCCATACATCCACATCTACATGCTTATCTCCATTTTCACATCCTCATTTATACATCCACATCCCATATCCACATTCATACATACACATCCATATATCCACATCTACATCCACATACATACATACATCCACATCCACATTCCACATTCACATCTATACATCCACATCTACATGCACATTCACATACATCCACATCCACATTCCCATACATCCACATCTATACATCCACATTCCACATTCACATCTACATTCACATTCACATACATGCATCCACATCTACATGCTTACCTCCATTTTCACATCCTCATTTATACATCCACATCCCATATCCACATTCATACATACACATCCATACATCCACATCTACATCCACATACATACATACATCCACATCCACATTCCACATTCACATCTATACATCCACATCTACATTCACATTCACATACATCCACATCCACATTCCCATACATCCACATCTATACATCCACATTCCACATTTACATCTACATCCACATCTACATCCACATTTACATCTATGCATATACATCTTCATGCATATATCCATTTTCATGTTCATACATCCACACTCCCATCTCTATATCCACACATCCACATACATACATCCATTTTCACATTCCCATTTATATAACCCCATATACTTTCACATCTAATCTTTTACATCACATCCATTCTCGCCCTATCACAACCCATATATATCTTATCCTATCACATACACTTCTTACCTCATCCCCCCATACACATCTTAATTCATCTTATCACATCCTAACTTATTCCATAAGCATCTTATCACCTCTTATCACACCTCTTATCACATCCTATCACTTTCCATACGCATCTTATCAATTCTTATCACATCTCATACACCTCTTATCACATCTTATCACATTTCATATCTTTTTTTTTTTAAAAGAGAATTCTTTTATTTGATATAAGATTTCTCTACACATTTATTTATACATAAATTCCATTTAAGGAGACTAACACTTTCGAAATTAAAATCAATCTTTTATGCATCTTCTTATGCATGATTTCAATTTGGTAGGGAATTATACTTTTAGAATAAAAGAATTTCTCTTATGCATCTAAGTTAAGCATAAAATCCATTTATGAGGAAAATCATACTTTTAGTATAAAAAGAATATCTTTTATGCATACCTATATGCATGAAATCCAATATGATAAAAGTAACACTTTTGATATAAAAATTTTTCCTTTATGCATACTTCTATGCATGAAAATTAAAAATGATAAAAGTAACACTTTTGATATAAAAATTTTCCTTTATGCATACTTCTATGCATGAAAATAAAAATGATAAAAGTAACACTTTTGATATAAAAATTTATCCATTATGCATACTTCTATGCATGAAAATAAAAATGATAAAAATAACACTTTTGATATAAAAATTTATCCTTTATGCATACTTCTATGCATGAAAGTAAAAATGATAAAAGTAACACTTTTGATATAAAAATTTATCCATTATGCATACTTCTATGCATGAAAATAAAAATGGTAAAAATAACACTTTTGATATAAAAATTTATCCTTTATGCATAATATTAAAATTCAATTTCTCCATGATTATAATGAAATTCTTTCAATTAATCTAGGATGATGATTCCTAGAATATGGTAGGAAGTCCTCTTTTTATGCTTTGAATGAAAAAAAATTTTATGCATAATTTTTATAAAAATTTTGCCATAGCTCCGCTACTATGACTGATAAATCTCAATTTTTCTAAGGGATAAAGCTTATCATTAAGGAAATAATTAAAATGATTCTCTAATTGGATCCTTAATCCATAATGGATTGAATCATCAATATACATAAACTAAAAGCATAAGAAAAAGCCATTAATTTGGCCTCAAGCATAGCTTTATCTTGGGTTAAGGAAAAGCTTTATGAAAAGCTTGATTTGGATTGAGAATGGGTCATGAGTATGACCATTTCTTGAGTGAGAGAGAGAATTTATATAAGAATCATTAGAATTTAAACATAAATGAACATTAACTTTAATAGCATTTATTAAATTATGTAACTCTTCACTACTATTCAAACTTCAATAGCATTTAAAAAAAACCATACCAATTAAACTTCTCAAGCTTGAGAGGGGTTGAGAAGAGAGAAACATTGAGAAATTATAGAAAGATGAATATTCACTAATTACCTTACAACTTGCTTGATTCTTTGTTCATGGTAGAGGCCCCCAACCAATCAATTGGTTAAGTATGTTGATGGAGCCACTAATGGGGATTGAAGAAAGAGGGAAGCTCCAAAAACTAGTGAATTATTAAATGAATTCACAGTTCTTAGCTTAGGTGGAGTAGAGTAACGATGCATAAACACTATATATTTTTCAACAAGGGGGAGGCTTCTATTTATAGGAAAAATTGAGCTCCTAACCAAACAAACTGATTCTAGAATTTTCTAAATCAGTTTGGTCAATTTTTGACCATTTTTAGGTCAGTTAAGCTAACTTTTTGGAACTAGACTTGAATGAGGAGAGAGGAGAGATGAAATATCTCAATTTTTATGAGTTTAAAACTCATTCAAGCATGTGAAATATGCACCTCCTTTAAAGAACTCCCCTTCCTTACATATGTGTCATAATGGAATCATTTTAATATTGCTCATAGTTTTTTAACTAATAAACCTTGTACATTTTCAACTCTTCATCTTATGTGAAATATGCACCTTCTTTAAAGAACTCCCCTTCCTTACATATGTCATACTTTTAATATTGCTCATAATTTTTTACTAATAAACCTTGTACATTTTCAACTCTTCATCTTATGTGAAATATGCACCTCCTTTAAAGAATTCCCCTTCCTTACATATGTGTCATAATGGAATCATTTTAATATTGCTCATAGTTTTTTACTAATAAACCTTGTACATTTTCAACTCTTCATCTTATGTGAGCATTTACTCATTTTTGGATACCCAAAATATCTCATATTTTTAATATTGCTCATAGTTTTTTACTAATAAACCTTGTACATTTTCAACTCTTCACCTTATGTGAGCATTTACTCATTTTTGGGTATCTTCTTTTTACAAATTGGATTTATCTACTCCCTACACATGGATTGATGCTATTGGCCCATAGGAACCTTAATTGGACCATAGTCTAAAGATTTCTGAAAATCTAGACCCTTAGACTAAGGTTCTTTATACCTATTTCCAATTAATTCCAATTGCACATTGGAAAATTCTTTTTGAATTTCTGTTTCAGGGGAACTCATCTGAATTATAAGAGATATTTTTCTATCCAAAAATATTCAAAATCTGAATATTCTCTCTCTAGAATATTTTCTCTCTCTAAGCTAAAATAGTTAGAAACAAGGTCTTTATATTTCTGAAGAGGGGTTGATTACAGGGGAAGATACTAGACATCAAAAAGGGGTTGGGAGAGGAATCTTACATTCTACCCCACTTAAAAAACGCGAGATGTCCTCATCTCGCAGGTGGAGTATGATTTCTTTCATCACATCTTCTTCTTCTTCAATCACATTCAACTTTACGCCTTGGAAGTGGACGGTCGATTTTTCCCTGGTATTCTGCTGGAGTATGGATGACTTGAGAACTGTCGGTTAAGTCCTTGGTTTTTCAATTGCAGTAAAGATCTGCCCTTCTTTCCTCTTCTACTTCTTCTGAAATTGTGACTGCTCTGGCTGCTGCAGTCTGAGGTGGAATTCTTTCTCTTTGGTTGCCCCTGTTCTGGAAAGGAGTTCTAAGGTTATTCTGGGTAGAGGCAGATGGTTGATTTGGAGTTCTTCTGGGGTTACCCTGGCTTGGGTGAGACGGACCCTGATTAGACTGGTATGAAGGAATTGGTCTCTGAATTCGGGGTCCTAGACTTCCCTGTCCCCTTGACATGGCAGGAGTTGGGCAGTCTTTTAACTGATGACCAAAACCTTGGCATCCAAAACACCGGTTCTCACTTCTGGGCTCATTGTTCTGCATCCTTAAAATAGATGGTCCTCCTGAGAAAGTATTTTGGGGGAACTATCTTCCTTCACTTTGGAATCTTCCTGCATCTTGATTCTGAATCGGTCCTTGCTGCCTCTTTGGAGGTGGAAAGTTTGAAGTACCTTCCTGGGCTTGGAATCTTTTAAAGTTAGAGGGTGCAGGTTTTGGCGGGACCTTTACTACAAAGGCTTTGGCAAAATCCTTTGCCATTTTTACTGCTTCAGCCATGGACACTGGTTTGGCATTTTTGACCAGTGTGTCCAAAGGTTCGTTCATTGCCCGAATGAACCTGGCCATGAGCTGTTCTTCATCTAGAGGTTGTGAGTATTTGAGTAGAAGAGCAAAGGCCTGGTGATATTCTTCAATGGTTTTGTTCTCCTGCTTTAGTTCTAAAAATTCGTTCATTTTGGTTTCCAAAAATCCAGGGGGACAGAATCTCTTTCTCAAATAGTTTTTTAGGTCATTCCAAGATTGGGTATTTCTATTTAGACGGTTGGTGTCACAGTGGTTCCTCCATGCTACCCTGGCTGTTTCCACTATTTTCAACCGGCCAAGAGCTATTTTGCTCAGCTCATTATAACCTGTGACGTCAAAATACTCTTCCATGGCTTCCACCCATTTCTCCACAGTCTCACCTAGGTTCTCCCCTTCTCCTTTGAAGGGTCCTGGTTGAGTCCTATGAAGAGCCTTGCGAACATCAGGATCAAGTTCGTTATCTTCAGTGACAGGGTCTGGCTGCTGACGGCTACGATTTCCTCGTCTCATGATTCTGTCAAAAATTTATATATTAGAGAGAGAATAGTTATAAGATTAGAGAGGAGATTCTTATTTTTGAATACCTCAAAAACTGGGGAGAATTCTTACATTCTACCCCACTTAAAAAAAGCGCGAGATGTCCTCATCTCGCCAAGTAGAGGACAACTCTTTTTCTTAAGATCCAATTTATTCTAGGGTTCCTTATATTCTGGTCAACCCAACAGAATACGAGGATAAATATCCCTTATATAGAACTCATCATTAAATAATTTCATTTCAGATCATATCATTCATATCTTTAACACGATAATGGTCCATCAGATCAAAAATTTTTCTTTCTGAACATTCCTCCACGGGAATTTCAGTCAAGCAAGTTTTCAATTTGTCATCCCTTAACTTGATATACCGAGTCAAGTGTTAACAGTAGCACTTTGACAGCACAATCCACTAATCTCATAGTGATTTGCTGAAATCATTATCATCATTTATCATTACAGGGACTCGTCCCATTCATCCTCATTGCGGTTTTGCTCAGGTTATTATATTTCAACTAAATTTTAAAAATCATCATTTTTCAATCAGAATCCCAATCAATTCATCAGTTCCCAAACAGAATTAAAAATCATATCAACCACATTCAAATTCATCATCTGGATAGCATTAACGCTTATAATTTCAAGTCTTAGATTTACTCGTATATACTGTCAGTAAAGAGCTGCAGTTATACTCTCGGTATATACGGATAGTCACGGCCCTTGGAATTATAAGGTAAATACCATCATGTAATGATAAATGATGAAAATGATTCAGCAAATCACTATGAGATTAGTGGATTGTGCTGTCAAATTGCTACTGTTAACACTTGACCGTTAGATCAAGTTAAGGGATGACAAATTGAGAACTTACTTGACTGAAATTTCCGTGGAGGAATGCTCAGAAGGAAATTTTTCGGTCTAATGAACCTTTATCATGTTAAAGATATGAATGATATGATATGAATGAATTGTTATTTAATGATGAGTTCTAAGGGATATTTATCCCAGTATTCTGTTGGGTTGACCAGAATATAAGGAACCCCAGAATAAAATTGGATCTTAAGAAAAAGAGTTGTCCTCTACTTTATGAGATGAGGACATCTCGCACTTTTCAAGTGGGGTAGAATGTAAGATTCTCCCCCAGCCTTAGAGGTATACAGGAGTAAGAATCTCCCTTTTTGATCTTATAATTATTCCCTCTCTAAAATAAAAGAAAGATTCTGTTTAAAAAAGGAAGAACCTTTTTCCTGAATACTTCTCAAGAGCCCCACCTGTTTTAAGGATTCAGAACAACGAGTTCAGAAGTGAGAATCGATGTTTTGGATATCAAGGTTTTGGTCTCGAGTACGACCCAAAAGAAGTTCTTTATCTCTTGGGAAGTATAAGAAGTTATCTCCCAGATATTGTGGACCAAAGAAAGTAGGTGATTTAACTTACGAACTTCTTTTATCTCCTCATCTCAAAGTTCTTAATGCCTTCTATAGAAAATTGTGCCAAACCCAAATCATGGAAAGACGGTAAAACTTCAGTGGCAAGCTACTGTTGGCTTCTAAGTTACGCTAGCTCCTTCGTTTATATAAGTCGTAACTTTTACTTGTCGCTCACAGTAATCTTACTCCCATCGATCTCCTTTCTTCCTAATCTCCTTCATGGCTTGGCAACAAGAATTACTTTTATCCATAATGATTCCTCACCTTCAAGACGCAAGTGACTCTGTGAAGAAGGATTTTATAGAACAGTATGAGCGCTCACTTTTCCCTCACTTGGGAACTTCTGTAGCGCAGACCAAATGGCGGACCTATCAAGACATAACTAGGGTAACACCCTGGGGTCAGCAGCACTTTCGCAACAATGTCCGCTTGGCCATGGTTATTGAAGCCTTGGGTTTGGGTCCCCGATACTACTGCGTCATGAGATCAAGGCATCCTGGGTTTTCTGAGCGGGTCTTCTTATTGGCGTGTTTTCTTCCTCATGAGAAGATATGCCTTTACCCCGTTTTTGGCTTGCCTCTCAGAGGTCCTTTTGTTAGATCACCTCATACCACTGAGATAGGTGCGGCAATAACCAACAGAATCATTCCCATAGATGAGTTACCCTATACTTGTGCAGCTTGTGAGTGCTGCTTTTGTGATCATATGATGGACGGGCTTATGGAAGTGTAAAGAGTTCTTCTATCTTTACTGTATAAGTTCCGAGAATGAATAAAGTTTAAATCTTGTTCTTATCTTGAATCTTGCTCTCTTTGAGACTTTTTCTTGGTGGTTAATCCTGATTTAAATTTTTCTCTAAGTCTCATAATTCGTGCATCTTGCGAAATTATCCCAGTTTGCGAGATGAGGACATCTCGCGTTTTTTAAGTGGGGTAGAATGTAAGATTCCTCCCCCACCCCCTTTTTGATGTCTAGTATCTTTCCCTGTAATCAATCCCTCTTCAGAAATATAAAGACCTTGTTTCTATCTGTTTTAGCCTAGAGAGAGAAAAATATTCTAGAGAGAGAATATTCAGATTTTGAATATTTTTGGATAGAAAAATATCTCTTCTAATTCAGATGAGTTCCCCTAAAACAGAAATTCAAAAAGAATTTTCCAATGTGCAATTGGAATTAATTGAAAATAGCTATAAAGAACCTTAGCCTAAGGGTCTAGATTTTCAGAAATCTTTAGACTATGGTCCAATTAAGGTTCCTATGGACCAATAGCATCAATCCATGTGTAGGGAGGAGATAAATCCAACTTGTAAAAAGAAAATACCCAAAAATGAGTAAATGCTCACATGAGGTGAAGAGTTGAAAATGTACAAGGTTTATTAGTAAAAAATTATGAGCAATATTAAAAGTATGACATATGTAAGGAAGAGGAGTTCTTTAAAGGAGGTGCATATTTCACATAAGATGAAGAGTTGAAAATGTACAAGGTTTATTAGTAAAAAAATTATGAGCAATATTAAAAGTATGACATATGTAAGGAAGGGGAGTTCTTTAAAGGAGGTGCATATTTCACATAAGATGAAGAGTTGAAAATGTACAAGGTTTATTAGTAAAAAAATTATGAGCAATATTAAAAGTATGACATATGTAAGGAAGGGGAGTTCTTTAAAGGAGGTGCATATTTCACATAAGATGAAGAGTTGAAAATGTACAAGGTTTATTAGTAAAAAACTATGAGCAATATTAAAAATATGACATATGTAAGGAAAGGGAGTTCTTTAAAGGAGGTGCATATTTCACATGCTTGAATGAGTTTTAAACTCATAAAAATTGAGATATTTCATCTCTCCTCTCTCCTCATTTAAGTCTAGTTCCAAAAAGTTAGCTTAACTGACCTAAAAATGGTCAAATATTGACCAAACTGATTTAGAAAATTCTAGAATCAGTTTGTTTGGTTAGGAGCTCAATTTTTCCTATAAATAGAAGCCTCCCCCTTGTTGAAAAATATATAGTGTTTATGCATCGTTACTCTACTCCACCTAAGCCAGAAACTGTGAATTCATTTAATAATTCACTAGTTTTTGGAGCTTCCCTCTTTCTTCAATCCCCATTAGTGGCTCCAACAACATACTTAACCAATTGATTGGTTGGGGGCCTCTACCGTGAACAAAGAATCAAGCAAGTTGTAAGGTAATTAGTGAATATTCATCTTTCTATAATTTCTCAATGTTTCTCTCTTCTCAACCCCTCTCAAGCTTGAGAAGTTTAATTGGTATGGTTTTTTTTAAATGCTATTGAAGTTTGAATAGTAGTGAAGAGTTACATAATTTAATAAATGCTATTGAAGTTAATTTTCATTTATGTTTAAATTCTAATGATTCTTATGTAAATTCTCTCTCTCACTCAAGAAATGGTCATACTCATGACCCATTCTCAATCCAAATCAAGCTTTTCATAAAGCTTTTCCTTAACCCAAGATAAAGCTATGCTTGAGGCCAAATTAATGGCTTTTTCTTATGCTTTTATTAGTTTATGTATATTGATGATTCAATCCATTATGGATTAAGGATCCAATTAGAGAATCATTTTAATTATTTCCTTAATGATAAGCTTTATCCCTTAGAAAAATTGAGATTTATCAGTCATAGCAGCGGAGCTATGGCAAATTTTTTATAAAAATTATGCATAAAAAATTTTCATTCAAAGCATAAAAAGAGGACTTCCTACCATATTCTAGGAATCATCATCCTAGATTAATTGAAAGAATTTCATTATAATCATGGAGAAATTGAATTTTAATATTATGCATAAAGGATAAATTTTTATATCAAAAGTGTTATTTTTACCATTTTTATTTTCATGCATAGAAGTATGCATAATGGATAAATTTTTATATCAAAAGTGTTACTTTTATCATTTTTAATTTTCATGCATAGAAGTATGCATAAAGGAAAATTTTTATATCAAAAGTGTTACTTTTATCATTTTTAATTTTCATGCATAGAAGTATGCATAAAGGAAAAATTTTTATATCAAAAGTGTTACTTTTATCATATTGGATTTCATGCATATAGGTATGCATAAAAGATATTCTTTTTATACTAAAAGTATGATTTTCCTCATAAATGGATTTTATGCTTAACTTAGATGCATAAGAGAAATTCTTTTATTCTAAAAGTATAATTCCCTACCAAATTGAAATCATGCATAAGAAGATGCATAAAAGATTGATTTTAATTTCGAAAGTGTTAGTCTCCTTAAATGGAATTTATGTATAAATAAATGTGTAGAGAAATCTTATATCAAATAAAAGAATTCTCTTTTTTTTTTTTAAAAAGATATGAAATGTGATAAGATGTGATAAGAGGTGTATGAGATGTGATAAGAATTGATAAGATGCGTATGGAAAGTGATAGGATGTGATAAGAGGTGTGATAAGAGGTGATAAGATGCTTATGAAATAAGTTAGGATGTGATAAGATGAATTAAGATGTGTATGGGGGGATGAGGTAAGAAGTGTATGTGATAGGATAAGATGTATATGGGTTGTGATAGGGCGAGAATGGATGTGAAGTAAAAGATTAGATGTGAAAGTATATGGGGTTATATAAATGGGAATGTGAAAATGGATGTATGTATGTGGATGTATGGATATGGAGATGGGAGTGTGGATGTATGAACATGAAAATGGATATATGCATGAAGATGTATATGCATAGATGTAAATGTGGATGTAGATGTGGATGTATAGATGTGAATGGATGTGGATGTATAGATGTGAATGGAAATGTGGATGTGGATGTATGTGAATGTGAATGTAGATGTGGATGTATGTGAATGTGAATGTAGATGTGAATGTGGAATGTGGATGTATAGATGTGGATGTATGGGAATGTGGATGTGGATGTATGTGAATGTGGATGTAGATGTGGATGTATAGATGTGAATGTGGAATGTGGATGTGGATGTATGTATGTATGTGGATGTAGATGTGGATATATGGATGTGTATGTATGAATGTGGATATGGGATGTGGATGTATAAATGAGGATGTGAAAATGGAGATAAGCATGTAGATGTGGATGTATGGATGTGAATGTGGATGTGGATGTGGATGTATGGATGTGGATATGGATGTGAATATATGATATGTGATGTGAAGGAATCTGAAGTGAAGAGATGGAAAAGGAGGTGATTGGATGAGTACACATATACATGGAATGTGGAATAAGTAATGTGGATTAATGAGGGATAATGTGGAAAAATGAGAGTTAATATAGAAACTGTATTTGTAAACTGTTTGTAAATGCTGTTTGTAAATGGCTGTTTTATGTCAAGAATGCTGGGGAAGCATTTTGACCATCTTGTGATTAAGGTCGTGGAGACCTAACTGATAAAGTTGCAACTGCTGACGGAGAGTCAATGGAGGACGTCTCGCGTAGCAAGGTCGACCGAGGTCTTGACCAGCCTCGGTTCGATTAAAATGGTGAGCTTCCGGTACGGTGGATGAGGGACCAAGGAAGCGGCCTATGAGTGAAGCGCTAGGTCACCTGCGAAGGATCCTAGAGGGTGCTGACCATACGGTGCTCGGGCTCTGGGTCGCCTAGGATACCCACGCGTGCGTCGAGGAAGATATTGGAACAAGGAGTAAGAGTTGTTTTGTGAAACCGGGCATGGATCTGGTTGATTGACCTTGCTGGTCTTCAATGGATGAGTCCATGGCTCTTTATATGGATCTGTTGGTTGATCTTGCTGATCTTCAACGAGAGTCCATCTTGATTTTTATAAGTGATTATATTGCCGAGTATTATGGGCTAGGAACTATTGAAAAGGCCCCTGTGTGGACAGGTGGTGAGCGTTCTAGTTGCCAATGATGCCATAGATACTCTGATGAAGGAATGATGGGAAATTATGAATCAACCGGATAAATTGAAAGATTGTGATCAGTGGTACTATGGTTTCATTAAAGGATTGTTTTAAAGTTAGCTGATGCTAAGAAAAAGGCAATTTCATATTGGGTGTGTAAGTGGTGTGGCTAGTTTTATGTTTGCATGAACTTCCGGCTAGGGGGCCTTGGAACTCTTTTCCTTGGTACCCGGGACAAAACCTAACCAAATTCCAAATTGGATCCCATCACTACAGTGGTTGGGCGGTTGGCTAACCCATGGGATCGGATGGGGTTAGGCTGGACTGATGGATCCGTAAACCGAGACTCAATTTCTGTTATTACGATAGATGAAGTAAGTCCCGGATAGTAATTGTTCTATGGATAGGAATCAACGGCTGTGCCTCTTGATGGGGAAAAAAGCGTTGATCCCAATGATCCAAGTGCAAGTTTCTTCCTTGATCCGACCGAGTATCTTTATAGGTGCAGTTGGATCAGCGTGATCAGTAATGATCTTGACTACGTTAGAGTAAAAAATTATCCTGGTGGAATCACCCGTGCTTTCCCTGTTCCCACCGAGCAACGGATTCACGATACTGGCAGCGGAAGTAGCACTTCTCGCGCGGGACAGGGGTCCCACATTCGGGGCCTCGCCCACGGATATCCGGACAAGAGACTAATCCGTCGGTTTGTCCAAAACCGAAACCGGAAAAACTTCCTTTACTCGGAAAGCATGGGCGATTCCACCAGGATAACTCTTTACTCTAACGTAGTCAAGATCATTACGGATCAACTGATCTGACTGTACCTTTAACGGTACTTGGTCAAATCAAGGAAGAAACTTGCACTTGGATCATTGGGATCAACGCTTTTTTCCCCATCAAGAGGCACAGCCGTTGATTCCTATCCATAGAACAATTTCTATCCGGGATTTACTTCATCTATCGTAATAATAGAAATTAAATCTCGATTTACGGATCCATCAGGCCAGCCTAACCCCATCCGATCCCATGGGTTAGCCAACCGCCCAACCACTGTAGTGATGGGATCCAATTTGGCATTTGGTTAGGTTTTGTCCCGGGTACCAAGGAAAAGAGTTCCAAGGCCCCCTAGCCGGAATTTCATGCAAACATAAAACTAGCCACACCACTTACACACCCAATATGAAAATTGCCTTTTTCTTAGCATCAGCTAACTTTAAAACAATCCTTTAATGAAACCATAGTACCACTGATCACAATCTCCCAATTTATCCAGTTGATTCATAATTTCCCATCATTCCTTCATCAGAGTATCTATGGCATCATTGGCAACTAGAACGCTCACCACCTGTCCACACAGGGGCCGTTTCAATAGTTCCTAGCCCATAATACTCAACAATATAATCACTTATCAAGATGGACTCTCGTTGAAGATCAGCAAGATCAACCAACAGATCCATATAAAAGAGCCATGGACTCATCCGTTGAGGACCAGCAAGGTCAGTCAACCAGATCCATGCCCGGTTCCAGAAAACAACTCTTACTCCTTGTTCCAATATCTTCCTCGACGCACGCGTGGGTATCCTAGGCGACCCAGAGCCCGAGCACCATATGGTCAGCACCCTCTAGGATCCTTCGCAGGTGACCTAGCGCTTCACTCATAGGCCGCTTCCTTCGTCCCTCATCCACCGTACCGGAAGCTCACCATTTTAATCGAACCGAGGCTGGTCAAGACCTCGGCCGACCTTGCTACGTGAGACGTCCTCCATTGACTCTCCGTCAGCAGTTGCAACTTTATCAGTTAGGTCTCCACGACCTTAATCACAAGACGGTCAAAATGCTTTCCCAGCATTCTTGACGTAAAACAGCCATTTACAAACAGCATTTACAAACAGTTTACAAATACAATTTCTATGTTAACTCTCATTTTTCCACATTATCCCTCATACAATCCACATTACTTATTCCACATTTCATTTATATGTGTACTCATCCAATCACATCATTTTCCATCTCTTTACTTCAGATTCCTTCACGTCACATATCATATATTCACATCCATATCCACATCCATACATCCACATCCACATCCACATCCACATTCACATCCATACATCCACATCTACATGCTTATCTCCATTTTCACATCCTCATTTATACATCCACATCCCATATCCACATTCATACATACACATCCATATCCACATCCATATCCGCATTCATACATACACATCCATATCCACATCCACATGCATACATTCATTATCACGTCCTCATTCATACATCCACATCCACATACATACATACATCCACATCCACATTCCCATTCACATCTATACATCCACATCTACATCCACATTCACATACATCCACATCCACATTCCCATTCACATCTATACATCCACATCTACATCCACATACATACATACATCCACATACATACATACATACATCCACATCCACATTCCCATTCACATCTATTCATCCACATCTACATCCACATTCACATCCACATTCCCATTCACATCTATACATCCACATCTACATCCACATTCACATCCATACATCCATATTCACATCCATACATCCATATCCACATTCCCATTCACATCTATACATCCACATCTACATCCACATTCACATCCACATTCCCATTCACATCTATACATCCACATCTACATCCACATTCACATCTCTGCATATACATCTTCATGTATACACATCTATTTTCACATTCATACATCCATACTCCCATCTCCACATCCACACAACCATATACATACATCCATTTCCACATTCCCATTCATATAACCCCATATGCCTTCACATCTAATCTTTTACATCACATCCATTCTTGCCCTATCACAACCCATATACATCTTATCCTATCACATACACTTCTTACCTCATCCCATACACATCTTATCACATCTTAATTCATCTTATCACCTCTTATCACCTCTCATACACCTCTTATCACATCCTATCACATCTTAATTCATCTTATCACCTCTTATACACCTCTTATCACATCCTATCACATCTCATATCTATTTATAGAATACAAGAGAATTCTTATATTTGATATAAGATTTCTTTACACATTTACTTATCCATAAATTCTATTTAAGGAGATTAATACTTCCGAAGTAAAATCAATCTTTTATGCATCTTCCTATGCATAAATTCATTTTAAATAAAAATGACACTTTTGAATTAAAATTCAATCTTTTATGCATCTTCCTATGCATAAATTCAATTTAGATGAGAATGACACTTTTGAATTAAAAATTAATTTTTTAATGCATCTTCTTATGCATAAATTCAATTTAGTAGGAATTACACTTTTAGAATAAAAGAATTTCTCTTATGCATCTAAGTTATGCATAAAATCCATTTATGAGGAAAATCACACTTTTAGTATAAAAGGAATATCTTTTATGCATACCTCTATGCATGAAATCCAATATGATAAAAGTAACACCCTTACAATAAAATAATCAACTTTTTATGCATACCTCTATGCATGAAATTCAAATTTGATAAAAGTAACACTTTTGATATAAAAATTTATCCATTATGTATACTTCTATGCATGAAATAAAAATGATAAAAGTAACACTTTTGATATAAAAATTTATCCTTTATGCATACTTCTATGCATGAAAATAAAAATAATAAAAGTAACACTTTTGATATAAAAATTTATCCATTATGCATACTTCTATGCATGAAAATAAAAATAATAAAAGTAACACTTTTGATATAAAAATTTAAGCATTATGCATACTTCTATGCATGAAATAAAAATGATAAAAGTAACACTTTTGATATAAAAATTTATCCTTTATGCATACTTCTATGCATGAAAATAAAAATAATAAAAGTAACACTTTTGATATAAAAATTTATCCATTATGCATACTTCTATGCATGAAAATAAAAATAATAAAAGTAACACTTTTGATATAAAAATTTAAGCATTATGCATACTTCTATGCATGAAATAAAAATGGTAAAAATAACACTTTTGATATAAAAACTTATCCTTTATGCATGATAAAAATTCAATTTCTCTATGATTATAATGAAATTCTTTCAATTAATCTAGGATGATAATTCCTAGAATATGGTAGGAAGTCCTCTTTTTATGCTTTGAATGAGATTATTTTATGCATAATTTTTATAAAAATTTTGCCATAGCTCCGCTGCTATGACTGATAAATCTCAATTTTTCTAAGGGATAATGCTTATCATTAAGGAAATAATTAAAATAATCTCTAATTGGATTATTAATCCATAATGGATTGAATCATTAATATACATAAACTAAAAGCATAGAAAAAAGCCATTAATTTGGCCTCAAGCATAGCTTAATCTTGGGTTAAGGAAAAACTTTATGAAAAGCTTGATTTGGATTGAGAACGGGTCATGAGTATGACCATTTCTTGAGTGAGAGAGAGAATTTACATAAAAATCATTAGAATTTAAACATAAATGAAAATTAACTTCAATAGCATTATGTAACTCTTCACTACTATTCAAACTTCAATAGCATTTAAAAAAAACCATACCAATTAAACTTCTCAAGCTTGAGAGGGGTTGAGAAGAGAGAAACATTGAGAATTTATAGAAAGATCAATATTCACTAATTACCTTACAACTTGCTTGATTCTTTGTTCACGGTAGAGGCCCCCAACCAATCAATTGGTTAAGTATGTTGATGGAGCCACTAATGGAGATTGAAGAAAGAGGGAAGCTCCAAAAACTAGTGAATTATTAAATGAATTCACAGTTCTTGGCTTAGGTGGAGTAGAGTAACGATGCATAAACACTAACTATTTTTCAACAAGGGGGAGGCTTCTATTTATAGGAAAAATTGAGCTTCTAACCAAACAAACTGATTCTAGAATTTTCTAAATCAGTTTGGTCAATATTTAACCATTTTTAGGTCAGTTAAGCTAACTTTTTGGAACTAGACTTGAATGAGGAGAGAGGAGAGATGAAATATCTCAATTTTTATGAGTTTAAAACTCATTCAAGCATGTGAAATATGCACCTCCTTTAAAGAACTCCCCTTCCTTACATATGTGTCATAATGGAATCATTTTAATATTGCTCATAGTTTTTTTACTAATAAACCTTGTACATTTTCAACTCTTCATCTTATGTGAAATATGCACCTCCTTTAAAGAATTCCCCTTCCTTACATATGTGTCATAATGGAATCATTTTAATATTGCTCATAGTTTTTTACTAATAAACCTTGTACATTTTCAACTCTTCATCTTATGTGAAATATGCACCTCCTTTAAAGAATTCCCCTTCCTTACAGATGTGTCATAATGGCATCATTTTAATATTGCTCATAGTTTTTTACTAATAAACCTTGTACATTTTCAACTCTTCATCTTATGTGAGCATTTACTCATTTTTGGATACCCAAAATATCTCATATTTTTAATATTGCTCATAGTTTTTTACTAATAAACCTTGTACATTTTTAACTCTTCACCTTATGTGAGCATTTACTCATTTTTGGGTATCTTCTTTTTACAAATATGGATTTATCTCTTCCCTACACATGGATTGATGCTATTGGCCCATAGGAACCTTAATTGGACCATAGTCTAAAGATTTCTGAAAATCTAGACCCTTAGACTAAGGTTCTTTATACCTATTTCCATATAATTCCAATTGCACATTGGAAAATTCTTTTTGAATTTCTGTTTCAGGGGAACTCATCTGAATTATAAGAGATATTTTTCTATCCAAAAATATTCAAAATCTGAATATTCTCTCTCTAGAATAATTTTTCTCTCTCTAGGCTAAAATAGTAAGCAACAGGGTCTGTATATTTCTGAAGAGGGTTGATTACAGGGGAAGATACTAGACATCAAAAAGGGATTGGGGGAGGAATCTTACATTCTATCCCACTTAAAAAACGCGAGATGTCCTCATCTCGCAACTTGTGATAATTTCGCAAGATTCACGAATATGAGACTTAGAGAAAAATTTTAATCAAGATTAACCACCAAGATAAGTCTTAAAGAGAGCAAGATTCAAAATACGAACAAGATTTAAACTTTATTCATTCTCGGAACTTATACAGTAAAGATAGAGGAACTCTTTACACTTCCATAAGCCCGTCCATCATATGGTCACAAAAGCAGTCCTCACAAGCTGCACAAGTATAAGGTAACTCATCTATGGGAATGATTCTGCTGGTTATTGCCGCACCTATCTCAGTGGTATGAGGCGATCTAACAAAAGGACCCCTGAGAGGCAAGCTAAAAACGGGATAAAGACATATCTTCTCATGAGGAAGAAAACATGCCAGTAAGAAGACCCGCTCAGAAAACCCAAGATGCCTTGATCTCATGACACAGTAATATCGGGGACCCAAACCCAAAGCTTCAATAACCATGGCCAAGCGGACATTGTTACGAAAGTGCTGCTGACCCCAGGGTGTTACCCTAGTTATGTTTTGATAGGTCCGCCATTTGGTTTGCGCTACAGAAGTTCCCAAGTGAGGGAAAAGTGAGCGCTCATACTGCTCTATAAAATCCTTCTTCACAGATTCACTTGCGTCTTGAAGGTGAGGAATCATTATGGATAAAACTAGTTCTTGTTGCCAAGCCATGAAGGAGATTAAGAAAGAAAGGAGATCGATGGAAGTAAGATTACTGTGAGCGACAAGTAAAAGTTACGACTTATATAAAGGAAGGAGCTAGCGTAACTTAGAAGCCAACGGTAACTTGCCACTGAAGTTTTACCGTCTTTCCATGATTTGGGTTTGACACATTTTTCTATAGAAGGCATTAAGAATTTTGAGATGAAGAGATAAAAGAAGCTTGTAGGCTAAGTCACCTACTTTCATTGAATTCAGATATAAGGCTCACAATATCTGGGGGATAACTTCATATACTCCCCAAGAGATAAAGAACTTCTTTTGGGCCGTACTCGAATGAAGACCAAAACCTTGATATCCAAAACATCGATTCTCACTTCTGAACTCATTGTTTTGAATCTTTAAAACAGGTGGGACTCTTGAGAAGTATTCTAGGAAAAGGCTCTTCCTTTGTTAAACAGAACTTTCTTTTATTTTAGAGAGGGAATAATTATAAGATCAGAAAGGGAGATTCTTACTCCTGTATACCTCGAAGGCTGGGGAGGAATCTTACATTCTACCCCACTTAAAAAGTGCAAGATGTCCTCATCTCGCAAGGTAGAGGACAACTCTTTTTCTTAACATCCAATTTTATTTTGGGGTTCCTTATATTCTGGTCAACCCAACAGAACACTGGGATAAATATCCCTTATATAGAACTCATCATTAATATTCAGATCATATCATTCATATCTTTAACATGATAATGGTCCATTAGACCGAAAAATTTCCTTCTGAACATTCCTCCACGGGAATTTCAGTCAAGCAAGTTCTCAATTTGTCATCCCTTAACTTGATCTACTGATCAAGTGTTAACAGTAGCAATCTGACAGCACAATCCACTAATCTCATAGTGATTTGCTGAAATCATTATCATCATTCCAGTTATGAATATCATCACTGGGAGTCGTCCCATTAATCCTCATTGTGGTTTTGTTCGGATTTTTATATTTCAACTAATTTCAGAAATCATCATTTTTCAATCAGAATTTTCAATCAGAATCCAATTCAATTCATCAATTCTCAAACAGAATTAAAAATCATATCAACCACATTCGAATTCATCATCTGGATAGCATTAACGCTTATAATTTCAAGTCTTAGATTTACTCGTATATACTGTCAGTAAAGAGCTGCAGTATACTCTCGGTATATACGGGTAGTCACGGCCCTTGGAATTATAAGGTAAATACCATCATGTCTAGGCCTCAAGCAAGTCACGAATTCCATATAATTGCGGTACTTCCATCTGAAGACCCAATTACCAAATTACGAATTTCAGTTTGAATATCAAATTGTATGAATTATATCACACAATTACAACCTTTTTGATTCTTGAAAATTTTTTGATATATTTGGCTTCTCGGTTGATCCTCAAATGTGATATAATTCATATAATTCATACCAACTGTGAGATCCCTGTTCCCCATCGATCAACGGATTCGGGGTACTAGCAGCGGAAGTAGCACATCATGCGTGGGTAGGGGTCTCACACTCGGGGCCTCGTCCACGGATATCCGGACAAGAGACTAATCCGTCGGTTTTTCCAAAACCGAACCTGGAAAAACTTCCCTTACCCGGAAAGCACGGGCGATTCCACCAGGATAATTTTTTACTCTAACGTAGTCAAGATCATTACTGATCACGCTGATCCAACTGCACCTATAAAGATACTCGGTCGGATCAAGAAAGAAACTTGCACTTGGATCATTGGGATCAACGCTTTTTTCCCCATCAAGAGGCACAGCCGTTGATTCCTATCCATAGAACAATTACTATCCGAGACTTACTTCATCTATCGTAATAACAGAAATTGAGTCTCGGTTTACGGATCCATCAGTCCAGCCTAACCCCATCCGATCCCATGGGTTAGCCAACCGCCCAACCACGTAGTGATGGGATCCAATTTGGAATTTGGTTAAGTTTTGTCCCGGGTACCAAGGAAGAGAGTTCCAAGGCCCCCTAGCCGGAAGTTCATGCAACATAAAATTAGGCACACCACTTACACACCCAATATGAAATTGCCTTTTTCTTATCATCAGCTCACTTTAAAACAATCCTTTAATGAAACCATAGTACCACTGATCACAGTCTTCCAATTTATCCGGTTGATCCTCAAATTTCCCATCATTCCTTCATCAGAGTATCTATGGCATCATTGGCAACTAGAACGCTCACCACCTGTCCACTCAGAGGCCGTTTCCATAGTTCCTAGCCCATAATACTCGACAATATAATCACTTATCAAGATGGACTCTCGTTGAAGATCAGCAAGATCAACCAACAGATCCATATAAAAGAGCCATGGACTCATCCGTTGAGGACCAGCAAGGTCAGTCAACCAGATCCATGCCCGGTTTCACAAAACAACTCTTACTCCTTGTTCCAATATCTTCCTCGACGCACGCGTGGGTATCCTGGGCGACCCAAAGCCCGAGCACCGTATGGTCAGCACCCTCTAGGATCCTTCGCAGGTGTCCTAGCGCTTCACTCATAGGCCGCTTCCTTGGTCCCTCATCCACCGTACCGGAAGCTCACCATTTAAATCGAACCGAGGCTGGTCAAGACCTCGGTCGACCTTGCTACGCAAGACGTCCTCCATTGACTCTCCGTCAGCAGTTGCAACTTTAACAGTTAGGTCTTCATGACCTTAATCCACAAGATGGTCAAAATGCTTCCCCAGCATTCTTGACATAAAACAGTCATTTACAAACAGTCACAAAATACAGTTTCTAAATCAAACTCTCGTCTTTCCACATTATCCCTCCTTAGTCCACATTACTTATTCCACATTCCATTCAATGTGTACTCATCCAATCATATCATTTTCCATCTCTTCACTTCAGATTCCTTCACATCACATATCATATATTCACATCCATATCCACATCCATACATCCACATCCACATCTACATTCACATCCATACATCCACCTCTACATGCTTAACTCCATTTTCACATCCTCATTTATACATCCACATCCCATATCCACATTCATACATACACATCCATTTCCACATCCTTATCCGCATTCATACATATACATCCATATCCACATCCACATGCATACATTCATTATCACGTCCTCATTCATACATCCACATCCACATACATACATACATACATCCACATCCACATCCACATTCTCATTCACATCTATACATCCATATCTACATGCACATTCACATCCATACATCCACATCTATATCCTCATTCACATCCATACATCCACATTCATGCATCCACATCTACATGCCTACATCCATACATACACATCCACATTTACATCCATGCATCCACATCCACATCCTCATTCACATCCATACATCCACATTCATACATCCACATCCACATCCACATTCACATCCATACATCCACATCTACATGCTTATCTCCATTTTCACATCCTCATTTATACATCCACATTCATACATCCACATTCATATGCATCCACATCCACATTCCCATTCACATCTACATCCACATACATACATACACCCACATCCACATTCCCATTCACATCTATACATCCACATCTACATCCACATTCACATCTATGCATATACATCTTCATGCATACATCCATTTTCACATTCATACATCCACTTTCACATTCATACATTCATACTCCCATCTCCACATCCACACATCCACATATATACATCCATTTCCACATTCCCATTCATGTAACCCCATATGTCTTCACATCTAATCTTTTACATCACATCCATTCTCGCCCTATCACAACCCATATACATCCTATTCTATCACATACACTTCTTACCTCATCCCATACACATCTTATCACATCCTATCACTTTCCATACGCATCTTATCAATTCTTATCACATCTCATACACCTCTTATCACATCTTATCACATTTCATATCTTTTTTTTTTTAAAAGAGAATTCTTATATTTTATATAAGATTTCTCTACACATTTATTTATACATAAATTCCATTTAAGGAGACTAACACTTTCGAAATTAAAATCAGTCTTTTATGCATCTTCTTATGCATAAATTCAGTTTGGTAGAAAATTACACTTTTAGAATAAAAGAATTTCTCTTATGCATCTAAGTTAAGCATAAAATCCATTTATGAGAAAAATCACACTTTTAGTATAAAAAGAATATCTTTTATGCATACCTATATGCATGAAATCCAATATGATAAAAGTAACACTCTTACAATAAAATAATCAACTTTTATGCATACCTCTATGCATGAAATTCAATTATGATATAAGTCACACTTTTATAATAAAATAATCAACTCTTATGCATACTTCTATGCATGAAAATTAAAAATGATAAAAGTAACACTTTTGATATAAAAATTTATCATTATGCATACTCTTATGCATGAAAATAGAAATGATAAAAGTAACACTTTTGATATAAAAATTTATCATTATGTATATTCCTATGCATGAAAATAAAAATGATAAAAGTAACACTTTTGATATAAAAATTTATCATTATGCATATTCCTATGCATGAAAATAGAAATGATAAAAGTAACACTTTTGATATAAAAATTTATCATTATGCATACTCTTATGCATGAAAATAAAAATGATAAAAGTAACACTTTTGATATAAAAATTTATCATTATGTATATTCCTATGCATGAAAATAAAAATGATAAAAGTAACACTTTTGATATAAAAAATTTTTCTTTATGCATCCTTCTATGCATGAAAATTAAAAATGATAAAAATAACACTTATAATATAAAAAAATTATCCTTTATGCATACTTCTATGCATGAAAATTAAAAATGATAAAAGTAACACTTTTGATATAAAAAAATTATCCTTTATGCATGATATTAAAATTCAATTTCTCCATGATTATAATGAAATTCTTTCAATTAATCTAGGATGATAATTCCTAGAATATGGTAGGAAGTCCTCTTTTTATGCTTTGAATGAAAAATTTTTTATGCATAATTTTTATAAAAATTTTGCCATAGCTCCGCTGCTATGACTGATAAATCTCAATTTTTCTAAGGGATAAAGCTTATCATTAAGAAAATAATTAAAATGATTCTCTAATTGGATCCTCAATCCATAATGGATTGAATCATCAATATACATAAACTAAAAGCATAAGAAAAAGCCATTAATTTAGCCTCAAGCATAGCTTTATCTTGGGTTAAGGAAAAGCTTTATGAAAAGCTTGATTTGGATTGAGAATGGGTCATGAGTATGACCATTTCTTGAGTGAGAGAGAGAATTTACATAAGAATCATTAGAATTTAAACATAAATGAAAATTAACTTCAATAGCATTTATTAAATTATGTAACTCTTCACTACTATTCAAACTTCAATAGCATTTAAAAAAAAACCATACCAATTAAACTTCTCAAGCTTGAGAGGGGTTGAGAAGAGAGAAACATTGAGAAATTATAGAAAGATGAATATTCACTAATTACCTTACAACTTGCTTGATTCCTTGTTCACAGTAGAGGCCCCCAACCAATCAATTGGTTAAGTATGTTGATGGAGCCACTAATGGGGATTGAAGAAAGAGGGAAGCTCCAAAAACTAGTGAATTATTAAATGAATTCACAGTTCTTGGCTTAGGTGGAGTAGAGTAACGATGCATAAACACTATATATTTTTCAACAAGGGTGAGGCTTCTATTTATAGGAAAAATTGAGCTCCTAACCAAACAAACTGATTCTAGAATTTTCTAAATCAGTTTGGTCAATATTTGACCATTTTTAGATCAGTTAAGCTAACTTTTTGGAACTAGACTTGAATGAGGAGAGAGGAGAGATGAAATATCTCAATTTTTATGAGTTTAAAACTCATTCAAGCATGTGAAATATGCACCTCCTTTAAAGAACTCCCCTTCCTTACATATGTGTCATAATGGAATCATTTTAATATTGCTCATAGTTTTTTTTTTACTAATAATCCTTGTACATTTTCAACTCTTCATCTTATGTGAAATATGCACCTCCTTTAAAGAATTCCCCTTCCTTACATATGTCATATTTTTAATATTGCTCATAGTTTTTTACTAATAAACCTTGTACATTTTCAACTCTTCACCTCATGTGAGCATTTACTCATTTTTGGGTATTTTCTTTTTACAAGTTGGATTTATCTCCTCCCTACACATGGATTGATGCTATTGGTCCATAGGAACCTTAATTGGACCATAGTCTAAAGATTTCTGAAAATCTAGACCCTTAGGCTAAGGTTCTTTATAGCTATTTTCAATTAATTCCAATTGCACATTGGAAAATTCTTTTTGAATTTCTGTTTCAGGGGAACTCATCTGAATTAGAAGAGATATTTTTCTATCCAAAAATATTCAAAATCTGAATATTCTCTCTCTAGAATATTTTTCTCTCTCTAGGCTAAAACAGATAGAAACAAGGTCTTTATATTTCTGAAGAGGGATTGATTACAGGGAAAGATACTAGACATCAAAAAGGGGGAGGGGGAGGAATCTTACATTCTACCCCACTTAAAAAAATGCGAGATGTCCTCATCTCGCAAACTAGGATAATTTCGCAAGATGCACGAATATGAGACTTAGAGAAAAATTTTAATCAAGATTAACCACCAAGATAAGTCTTAAAGAGAGCAAGATTCAAAATACGAACAAGATTTAAACTTTATTCATTCTCGGAACTTATACAGTAAAGATAGAGGAACTCTTTACACTTCCATAAGCCCGTCCATCATATGGTCACAAAAGCAGTCCTCACAAGCTGCACAAGTATAAGGTAACTCATCTATGGGAATGATTCTGTGGGTTATTGCTGCGCCTATCTCAGTGGTATGAGGTGTTCTAAGAAAAGGACCTCTGAGAGGCAAGCCAAAAACTGGGTAAAGGCATATCTTCTCATGAGGAAGAAAACACGCCAGTAAGAAGACCCGCTCAGAAAACCCAGGATGCCTTGATCTCATGACGCAGTAGTATCGGGGACCCAAACCCAAAGCTTCAATAACCATGGCCAAGCGGACATTGTTACGAAAGTGCTGCTGACCCCAGGGTGTTACCCTAGTTATGTCTTGATAGGTCCGCCATTTGGTCTGCGCTACAGAAGTTCCCAAGTGAGGGAAAAGTGAGCGCTCATACTGTTCTATAAAATCCTTCTTCACAGAATCACTTGCGTCTTGAAGGTGAGGAATCATTATGGATAAAACTAATTCTTGTTGCCAAGTCATGAAGGAGATTAGGAAGAAAGGAGATCGATGGGAGTAAGATTACTGTGAGCGACAAGTAAAAGTTACGACTTATATAAAGGAAGGAGCTAGCGTAACTTAGAAGCCAACGGTAGCTTGCCACTGAAGTTTTACCGTCTTTCCATGATTTGGGTTTGGCACAATTTTCTATAGAAGGCATTAAGAACTTTGAGATGAGGAGATAAAAGAAGCTCGTAAGCTAAGTCACTTACTTTCTTTGAAGTCAGATAAGGCTCACAATATCTGGGGGATAACTTCTTAAACTCCCCAATAGATAAAGAACTTCTTTTGTGCCGTACTCGAATGAAGACCAAAACCTTGGTATCCAAAACACCGATTTTCACTTCTGAACTCATTGTTCTGAATCCTTAAAACAGCGTGACTCCTGAGAAGTATTCTAGGGAAAGGGTCTTCCTTTTTTTTAAAAAAAAACAGAATCTTTCTTTTATTTTTGAGAGGGAATAATTTTAAGATCAAAAAGGGAGATTCTTACTCCTGTATGCCTCGAAGGCTGGGGAGGAATCTTACATTCTACCCCACTTAAAAAAGTGTGAGATGTCCTCATCTCGCCAAGTAGAGGACAACTCTTTTTCTTAAGATCCAATTTATTCTAGGGTTCCTTATATTCTGGTCAACCCAACAGAATACGGGGATAAATATCGCTTATATATAACTCATCATTAAATAAATTCATTTCAGATCATATCATTTATATCTTTAACACGATAATGGTCCATCAGATCAAAATTTTTTCTTTCTGAACATTCCTCCACGGGAATTTCAGTCAAGCAAGTTTTCAATTTGTCATCCCTTAACTTGATATACCGAGTCAAGTGTTAACAGTAGTACTTTGACAGCACAATCCACTAATCTCATAGTGATTTGTTGAAATCATTATCATCATTTATCATTACAGGGACTCGTCCCATTCATCCTCATTGCGGTTTTGCTCAAGTTATTATATTTCAACTAAATTTCAAAAATCATCATTTTTCAATCAGAATCCCAATCAATTCATCAGTTCCCAAACAGAATTAAAAATCATATCAACCACATTCAAATTCATCATCTGGATAGCATTAACGCTTATAATTTCAAGTCTTAGATTTACTCGTATATACTGTCAGTAAAGAGCTGCAGTTATACTCTCGGTATATACGGATAGTCACGGCCCTTGGAATTATAAGGTAAATACCATCATGTCTAGGCCTCAAACAAGTCAAGGATTCTATATAATTGCGGTACTTCCATCTGAAGACTCAATTACCAAATTACGAATTTCAATTTGAATATCAAATTATATGAATTATATCACACAATTACAACCTTTTTGTGTTTCTTGATAAATTTCTGACCTATTTGTCTTCTCAATTGATCTTTATTAACCAAACGCTCTGATACCAACTGATAAAGTTGCAACTGCTGACGGAGAGTCAATGGAGGACGTCTCACGTAGCAAGGTCGGCCCCCTAGCCGGAAGTTCATGCAAACATAAAACTAGCCACACCACTTACACACCCAATATGAAATTGCCTTTTTCTTAGCATCAGCTAACTTTAAAACAATCCTTTAATGAAACCATAGTACCACTGATCACAATCTTTCAATTTATCCGGTTGATTCATAATTTCCCATCATTCTTTCATCAGAGTATCTATGGCATCATTGGCAACTAGAACGCTCACCACCTGTCCACACAGGGGCCTTTTCAATAGTTCCTAGCCCATAATACTCGGCAATATAATCACTTATAAAAATCAAGATGGACTCTCGTTGAAGATCAGCAAGATCAACCAACAGATCCATATAAAGAGCCATGGACTCATCCATTGAAGACCAGCAAGGTCAATCAACCAGATCCATGCCCGGTTTCACAAAACAACTCTTACTCCTTGTTCCAATATCTTCCTCGACGCACGCGTGGGTATCCTAGGCGACCCAGAGCCCGAGCACCGTATGGTCAGCACCCTCTAGGATCCTTCGCAGGTGACCTAGCGCTTCACTCATAGGCCGCTTCCTTGGTCCCTCATCCACCGTACCGGAAGCTCACCATTTTAATCGAACCGAGGCTGGTCAAGACCTCGGTCAACCTTGCTACGCGAGACGTCCTCCATTGACTCTCCGTCAGCAGTTGCAACTTTATCAGTTAGGTCTCCACGACCTTAATCACAAGACGGTCAAAATGCTTCCCCAGCATTCTTGACATAAAACAGCCATTTACAAACAGCATTTACAAACAGTTTACAAATACAGTTTCTATATTAACTCTCATTTTTCCACATTATCCCTCATTAATCCACATTACTTATTCCACATTCCATGTATATGTGTACTCATCCAATCACCTCCTTTTCCATCTCTTCACTTCAGATTCCTTCACATCACATATCATATATTCACATCCATATCCACATCCATACATCCACATCCACATCCACATTCACATCCATACATCCACATCTACATGCTTATCTCCATTTTCACATCCTCATTTATACATCCACATCCCATATCCACATTCATACATACACATCCATATATCCACATCTACATCCACATACATACATACATCCACATCCACATTCCACATTCACATCTATACATCCACATCTACATCCACATTCACATACATCCACATCCACATTCCCATACATCCACATCTATACATCCACATTCCACATTCACATCTAAATTCACATTCACATACATCCACATCTACATTCACATTCACATACATCCACATCCACATTTCCATTCACATCTATACATCCACATCCATTCACATCTATACATCCACATCTACATCCACATTTACATCTATGCATATACATCTTCATGCATATATCCATTTTCATGTTCATACATCCACACTCCCATCTCCATATCCACACATCCACATACATACATCCATTTTCACATTCCCATTTATATAACCCCATATAATTTCACATCTAATCTTTTACTTCACATCCATTCTCGCCCTATCACAACCCATATACATCTTATCCTATCACATACACTTCTTACCTCATCCCCCCATACACATCTTAATTCATCTTATCACATCCTAACTTATTTCATAAGCATCTTATCACCTCTTATCACACCTCTTATCACATCCTATCACTTTCCATACGCATCTTATCAATTCTTATCACATCTCATACACCTCTTATCACATCTTATCACATTTCATATCTTTTTTTTAAAAAAAAAAGAGAATTCTTTTATTTGATATAAGATTTCTCTACACATTTATTTATACATAAATTCCATTTAAGGAGACTAACACTTTCGAAATTAAAATCAATCTTTTATGCATCTTCTTATGCATGATTTCAATTTGGTAGGGAATTATACTTTTAGAATAAAAGAATTTCTCTTATGCATCTAAGTTAAGCATAAAATCCATTTATGAGGAAAATCATACTTTTAGTATAAAAAGAATATCTTTTATGCATACCTATATGCATGAAATCCAATATGATAAAAGTAACACTTTTGATATAAAAATTTTTCCTTTATGCATACTTCTATGCATGAAAATTAAAAATGATAAAAGTAACACTTTTGATATAAAAATTTTCCTTTATGCATACTTCTATGCATGAAAATTAAAAATGATAAAAGTAACACTTTTGATATAAAAATTTATCCATTATGCATACTTCTATGCATGAAAATAAAAATGGTAAAAATAACACTTTTGATATAAAAATTTATCCTTTATGCATAATATTAAAATTCAATTTCTCCATGATTATAATGAAATTCTTTCAATTAATCTAGGATGATGATTCCTAGAATATGGTAGGAAGTCCTCTTTTTATGCTTTGAATGAAAATTTTTTATGCATAATTTTTATAAAAAATTTGCCATAGCTCCGCTGCTATGACTGATAAATCTCAATTTTTCTAAGGGATAAAGCTTATCATTAAGAAAATAATTAAAATGATTCTCTAATTGGATCCTTAATCCATAATGGATTGAATCATCAATATACATAAACTAATAAAAGCATAAGAAAAAGCCATTAATTTGGCCTCAAGCATAGCTTTATCTTGGGTTAAGGAAAAGCTTTATGAAAAGCTTGATTTGGATTGAGAATGGGTCATGAGTATGACCATTTCTTGAGTGAGAGAGAGAATTTACATAAGAATCATTAGAATTTAAACATAAATGAAAATTAACTTCAATAGCATTTATTAAATTATGTAACTCTTCACTACTATTCAAACTTCAATAGCATTTAAAAAAAACCATACCAATTAAACTTCTCAAGCTTGAGAGGGGTTGAGAAGAGAGAAACATTGAGAAATTATAGAAAGATGAATATTCACTAATTACCTTACAACTTGCTTGATTCTTTGTTCACGGTAGAGGCCCCTAACCAATCAATTGGTTAAGTATGTTGTTGGAGCCACTAATGGGGATTGAAGAAAGAGAGAAGCTCCAAAAACTAGTGAATTATTAAATGAATTCACAGTTTCTGGCTTAGGTGGAGTAGAGTAACGATGCATAAACACTATCTATTTTTCAACAAGGGGGAGGCTTCTATTTATAGGAAAAATTGAGCTCCTAACCAAACAAACTGATTCTAGAATTTTCTAAATCAGTTTGGTCAATATTTGACCATTTTTAGGTCAGTTAAGCTAACTTTTTGGAACTAGACTTAAATGAGGAGAGAGGAGAGATGAAATATCTCAATTTTTATGAGTTTAAAACTCATTCAAGCATGTGAAATATGCACCTCCTTTAAAGAACTCCCTTTCCTTACATATGTCATATTTTTAATATTGCTCATAGTTTTTTACTAATAAACCTTGTACATTTTCAACTCTTCATCTTATGTGAAATATGCACCTCCTTTAAAGAACTCCCCTTCCTTACATATGTCATACTTTTAATATTGCTCATAATTTTTTTACTAATAAACCTTGTACATTTTCAACTCTTCATCTTATGTGAAATATGCACCTCCTTTAAAGAACTCCCCTTCCTTACATATGTCATACTTTTAATATTGCTCATAATTTTTTTACTAATAAACCTTGTACATTTTCAACTCTTCATCTTATGTGAAATATGCACCTCCTTTAAAGAACTCCTCTTCCTTACATATGTCATACTTTTAATATTGCTCATAATTTTTTACTAATAAACCTTGTACATTTTCAACTCTTCACCTCATGTGAGCATTTACTCATTTTTGGGTATTTTCTTTTTACAAGTTGGATTTATCTCCTCCCTACACATGGATTGATGCTATTGGTCCATAGGAACCTTAATTGGACCATAGTCTAAAGATTTCTGAAAATCTAGACCCTTAGGCTAAGGTTCTTTATAGCTATTTTCAATTAATTCCAATTGCACATTGGAAAATTCTTTTTGAATTTCTGTTTCAGGGGAACTCATCTGAATTAGAAGAGATATTTTTCTATCCAAAAATATTCAAAATCTGAATATTCTCTCTCTAGAATATTTTTCTCTCTCTAGGCTAAAACAGATAGAAACAAGGTCTTTATATTTCTGAAGAGGGATTGATTACAGGGAAAGATACTAGACATCAAAAAGGGGGTGGGGGAGGAATCTTACATTCTACCCCACTTAAAAAACGCGAGATGTCCTCATCTCGCAAACTGGGATAATTTCGCAAGATGCACGAATTATGAGACTTAGAGAAAAATTTAAATCAGGATTAACCACCAAGAAAAAGTCTCAAAGAGAGCAAGATTCAAGATAAGAACAAGATTTAAACTTTATTCATTCTCGGAACTTATACAGTAAAGATAGAAGAACTCTTTACACTTCCATAAGCCCGTCCATCATATGATCACAAAAGCAGCACTCACAAGCTGCACAAGTATAGGGTAACTCATCTATGGGAATGATTCTGTTGGTTATTGCCGCACCTATCTCAGTGGTATGAGGTGATCTAACAAAAGGACCTCTGAGAGGCAAGCCAAAAACGGGGTAAAGGCATATCTTCTCATGAGGAAGAAAACACGCCAATAAGAAGACCCGCTCAGAAAACCCAGGATGCCTTGATCTCATGACGCAGTAGTACCGGGGACCCAAACCCAAGGCTTCAATAACCATGGCCAAGCGGACATTGTTGCGAAAGTGCTGCTGACCCCAGGGTGTTACCCTAGTTATGTCTTGATAGGTCCGCCATTTGGTCTGCGCTACAGAAGTTCCCAAGTGAGGGAAAAGTGAGCGCTCATACTGTTCTATAAAATCCTTCTTCACAGACTCACTTGCGTCTTGAAGGTGAGGAATCATTATGGATAAAAGTAATTCTTGTTGCCAAGCCATGAAGGAGATTAGGAAGAAAGGAGATCGATGGGAGTAAGATTACTGTGAGCGACAAGTAAAAGTTACGACTTATATAAAGGAAGGAGCTAGCGTAACTTAGAAGCCAACGGTAGCTTGCCACTGAAGTTTTACCGTCTTTCCATGATTTGGGTTTGGCACAATTTTCTATAGAAGGCATTAAGAACTTTGAGATGAGGAGATAAAAGAAGTTCGTAAGTTAAATCACCTACTTTCTTTGGTCCACAATATCTGGGAGATAACTTCTTATACTTCCCAAGAGATAAAGAACTTCTTTTGGGTCGTACTCGAGACCAAAACCTTGATATCCAAAACATCGATTCTCACTTCTGAACTCGTTGTTCTGAATCCTTAAAACAGGTGGGACTCTTGAGAAGTATACAGGAAAAAGGTTCTTGACCTAGCGCTTCACTCATAGGCCGCTTCCTTGGTCCCTCATCCACCGTACCGGAAGCTCACCATTTTAATCGAACCGAGGCTGGTCAAGACCTCGGCCGACCTTGCTACGTGAGACGTCCTCCATTGACTCTCCGTCAGCAGTTGCAACTTTATCAGTTAGGTCTCCACGACCTTAATCACAAGACGGTCAAAATGCTTTCCCAGCATTCTTGACATAAAACAGCCATTTACAGACAGTATTTACAAACAGTTTACAAATACAATTTATATGTTCTCTCATTTTGCCACATTATCCCTCATACAATCCACATTACTTATTCCACATTTCATTTATATGTGTACTCATCCAATCACATCATTTTCCATCTCTTCACTTCAGATTCCTTCACATCACATATCATATATTCACATCCATATCCACATCCATACATCCACATCCACATCCACATTCACATCCATACATCCACATCTACATGCTTATCTCCATTTTCACATCCTCATTTATACATCCACATCCCATATCCACATTCATACATACACATCCATATCCACATCCATATCCGCATTCATACATACACATCTATATCCACATCCACATGCATACATTCATTATCACGTCCTCATTCATACATCCACATCCACATACATACATACATCCACATCCACATTTCCATTCACATCTATACATCCATATCTACATGCACATTCACATCCATACATCCACATCTATATCCTCATTCACATCCATACATCCACATTCATGTATCCACATCTACATGCATACATCCATACATACACATCCACATTTACATCCATGCATCCACATCCACATCCTCATTCACATCCATACATCCACATTCATACATCCACATCCACATCCACATTCACATCCATACATCCACATCTACATGCTTATCTCCATTTTCACATCCTCATTTATACATCCACATCCCATATCCACATTCATACATACACATCCATATCCACATCCACATGCATACATACATCCACATCCACATTCCCATTCACATATATACATCCATATCTACATGCACATTCACATCCATACATCCACATCTATATACTCATTCACATCCATACATCCACATTCATGCATCCACATCTACATGCATACATCCATACATCCACATCCACATTTACATCCACGCATTCACATCTACATCCTCATTCACATCCATACATCCACATCCATACATCCACATTCATACATCCACATTCACATCTACATGCTTATCTCCATTTTCACATCCTCATTTATACATCCACATCCCATATCCACATTCATACATACACATCCATATCCACATCCACATGCAGATATCTTATCATATCTTATTACTTCCCATATCTTTTATGCATACCTCTATGCATGAAATTCAATTATGCTAAAAGTAACACTTTTATAATAAAATATTCAACTTTTATGCATACCTCTATGCATGAAATCCAATATGATAAAAGTAACACTTTTGATATAAAAAAATTATCCTTTATGCATACTTCTATGCATGAAAATTAAAAATGATAAAAGTAACACTTTTGATATAAAAATTTTCCTTTATGCATACTTCTATGCATGAAAATTAAAAATGATAAAAGTAACACTTTTAATATAAAAAAAATTTATCCTTTATGCATACTTCTATGCATGAAAATTAAAAATGATAAAAGTAACACTTTTGATATAAAAATTTTTCTTTTATGCATACTTCTATGCATGAAAATTAAAAATGATAAAAGTAACACTTTTGATATAAATTTTTTTTTTCCTTTATGCATACTTCTATGCATGAAAATTAAAAATGATAAAAGTAACACTTTTGATATAAAAAAAATTATCCTTTATTCATGATATTAAAATTCAATTTTCCCATGATTATAATGAAATTCTTTCAATTAATCTAGGATGATAATTCCTAGAATATGGTAGGAAGTCCTCTTTTTATGCTTTGAATGAAATTATTTTATGCATATTTTTTATAAAAATTTTACCATAGCTCCGCTGCTATGACTGATAAATCTCAATTTTTTTTCTAAGGGATAAAGCTTATCATTAAGGAAATAATTAAAATGATCTCTAATTGGATCATTAATCTATAATGGATTGAATCATCAATATGCATAAACTAAAAGCATATGAAAAAGCCATTAATTTGGCCTCAAGCATAGCTTAATCTTGGATTAAGAAAAAGCTTTATGAAAAGCTTCATGTGGATTGAGAATGGGTCATGAGTATGACCATTTCTTGAGTGAGAGAGAGAAATTACATAAAAACCATTAGAGTTTAAACATAAATAAAAATTAACTTCAATAGCATTTATTATGTAACTCTTCACTACTATTCACCAATTAACTTTAATAGCATTTAAAAAACCATACCAATTAAGCTTCTCAAGCTTGAGAGGGGTTGAGAAGAGAGAAACATTGAGAAATTATAGAAAAGAGCAATATTCACTAATTACCTTACAAATTGCTTGATTCTTTGTTCACGGTAGAGGCCCCCAACCAATCAATTGGTTAAGTATGTTGATGGAGCCACTAATGGGGGTTGAAGAAAGAGGGAAGCTCCAAAAACTAGTGAATTATTAAATGAATTCACAGTTCTTGGCTTAGGTGGAGTAGAGTAACGATGCATAAACACTATATATTTTTCAACAAGGGTGACGCTTCTATTTATAGGAAAAATTGAGCTCCTAACCAAACAAACTGATTCTAGAATTTTCTAAATCAGTTTGGTCAATATTTGACCATTTTTAGGTCAGTTAAGCTAACTTTTTGGAACTAGACTTGAATGAGGAGAGAGGAGAGATGAAATATCTTAATTTTTATGAGTTTAAAACTCATTCAAGCATGTGAAATATGCACCTCCTTTAAAGAACTCCCCTTCCTTACATATGTCATATTTTTAATATTGCTCATAGTTTTTTACTAATAAACCTTGTATATTTTCAACTCTTCATCTTATGTGAAATATGCACCTCCTTTAAAGAACTCCCCTTCCTTACATATGTCATACTTTTAATATTGTTCATAATTTTTTATTAATAAACCTTGTACATTTTCAACTCTTCATCTTATGTGAAATATGCACCTCCTTTAAAGAACTCCTCTTCCTTACATAT
Source organism: Cibotium barometz (assembly GCF_041138505.1). Classification (NCBI taxonomy): domain Eukaryota; kingdom Viridiplantae; phylum Streptophyta; class Polypodiopsida; order Cyatheales; family Cibotiaceae; genus Cibotium; species Cibotium barometz. The sequence continues at coordinate 10,794,011 of NC_141051.1, forward strand.
GTCATACTTTTAATATTGCTCATAATTTTTTACTAATAAACCTTGTACATTTTCAACTCTTCATCTTATGTGAAATATGCACCTCCTTTAAAGAACTCCTCTTCCTTACATATGTCATACTTTTAATATTGCTCATAGTTTTTTTTACTAATAAACCTTGTACATTTTCAACTCTTCACCTCATGTGAGCATTTACTCATTTTTGGGTATTTTCTTTTTACAAGTTGGATTTATCTCCTCCCTACACATGGATTGATGCTATTGGTCCATAGGAACCTTAATTGGACCATAATCCAAAAATTTCTAAAAATCTAGTCCCTTAGGCTAAGGTCCTTTATACCCATTTCTAATTAATTCCAATTGCACATTGGAAAGTTCTTTTTGAATTTCTATTTCAGGGGAACTTATTTTAATAAGATGAGATAATTTTCTATCCAAAAATATTTAAAATCTGAATATTCTCTCTCTAGAATATTTTCTCTCTCTAGGTTAAAACAGTTAGAAACAAGTCTTTTATATTTCTGAAGAGGGATTGATTATAGGAGAAGATGCTGGACATTTTGAGAGGCTGGAGAGGAATCTTACATTCTCTCCCACTTGAAAAATGCGAGATGCCCTCATCTCGCAAACAGAGGGTAATTTCGCAAGATGCACAAGTATGAGACTGAGAGAAATTTTTTTAATTAAGATTAACCACCAATTTAAAAAAAAAGTCTCAAGAGAGCAAGATTCAAGATAAGAACAAGATTTGTAAGATTCCTCCCCCAAACCCCCCTTTTGATGTCTAGTATCTTCTTCTATAATCAATCCCTCTTCAGAAATATAAAAGACTTGTTTCTAACTGTTTTAACCTAGAGAGAGAAAATATTCTAGAGAGAGAATATTCAGATTTTTAATATTTTTGGATAGAAAATTATCTCATCTTATTAAAATAAGTTCCCCTAAAACAGAAATTCAAAAAGAACTTTCCAATGTGCAATTGGAATTAATTGGAAATGTGTATAAAGGACCTTAGTCTAAGGATCTAGATTTTCAGAAATTTTTGGATTATGGTCCAATTAAGGTTCCTATGGGCCAATAGCATCAATCCATGTGTAGGGAGTAGATAAATCCAATTTGTAAAAAAGAAGATACCCAAAAATGAGTAAATGCTCACATAAGGTGAAGAGTTGAAAATGTACAAGGTTTATTAGTAAAAAACTATGAGCAATATTAAAAATATGAGATATTTTGGGAATAATGATTTTATTATGACACATATGTAAGGAAGGGGAGTCCCTTAAATGCTCACATAAGATGAAGAGTTGAAAATGTACAAGGTTTATTAGTAAAAAATTATGAGCAATATTAAAAGTATGACATATATAAGGAAGGGGAGTTCTTTAAAGGAGGTGCATATTTCACATAAGATGAAGAGTTGAAAATGTACAAGGTTTATTAGTAAAAAACTATGAGCAATATTAAAAATATGACATATGTAAGGAAGGGGAGTTCTTTAAAGGAGGTGCATATTTCACATGCTTGAATGAGTTTTAAACTCATAAAAATTGAGATATTTCATCTCTCCTCTCTCCTCATTTAAGTCTGGTTCCAAAAAGTTAGCTTAACTGACCTAAAAATGGTCAAACATTGACCAAACTGATTTAGAAAATTCTAGAATCAGTTTGTTTGGTTAGGAGCTCAATTTTTCCTATAAATAGAAGCCTCCCCCTTGTTGAAAAATATATAGTGTTTATGCATCGTTACTCTACTCCACCTAAGCCAAGAACTGTGAATTCATTTAATAATTCACTAGTTTTTGGAGCTTCCCTCTTTCTTCAATCCCCATTAGTGGCTCCATCAACATACTTAACCAATTGATTGGTTGGGGGCCTCTACCGTGAACAAAGAATCAAGCAATTTGTAAGGTAATTAGTGAATATTGATCTTTCTATAATTTCTCAATGTTTCTCTCTTCTCAACCCCTCTCAAGCTTGAGAAGTTTAATTGGTATGGTTTTTTTTAAATGCTAATGAAGTTTGAATAGTAGTGAAGAGTTACATAATGCTATTGAAGTTAATTTTCATTTATGTTTAAATTCTAATGATTCTTATGTAAATTCCCTCTCTCACTCAAGAAATGGTCATACTCATGACCCATTCTCAATCCAAATCAAGCTTTTCATAAAGCTTTTCCTTAACCCAAGATTAAACTATGCTTGAGGCCAAATTAATGGCTTTTTCTTATGCTTTTAGTTTATGTATATTGATGATTCAATCCATTATGGATTAAGGATCCAATTAGAGAATCATTTTAATTATTTCCTTAATGATAAGCTTTATCCCTTAGAAAATTTGAGATTTATCAGTCATAGCAGCGGAGCTATGGCAAAATTTTTATAAAAATTATGCATAAAAAATTTTCATTCAAAGCATAAAAAGAGGACTTCCTACCATATTCTAGGAATCATCATCCTAGATTAATTGAAAGAATTTCATTATAATCATGGAGAAATTTAATTTTAATATTATGCATAAAGGATAAATTTTTATATCAAAAGTGTTATTTTTACCATTTTTATTTTCATGCATAGAAGTATGCATAAAGGATAAATTTTTATATCAAAAGTGTTATTTTTACCATTTTTATTTTCATGCATAGAAGTATGCATAATGGATAAATTTTTATATCAAAAGTGTTACTTTTATCATTTTTATTTCATACATAAAAGTATGCATAAAAGAAAATTTTTATATCAAAAGTGTTACTTTTATCATTTTTAATTTTCATGCATAGAAGTATGCATAAAGGAAAATTTTTATATCAAAAGTGTTACTTTTATCATTTTTAATTTTCATGCATAGAAGTATGCATAAAGGAAAAATTTTTATATCAAAAGTGTTACTTTTATCATATTGGATTTCATGCATATAGATATGCATAAAAGATATTCTTTTTATACTAAAAGTATGATTTTCCTCATAAATGGATTTTATGCTTAACTTAGATGCATAAGAGAAATTCTTTTATTCTAAAAGTATAATTCCCTACCAAATTGAAATCATGCATAAGAAGATGCATAAAAGATTGATTTTAATTTCGAAAGTGTTAGTCTCCTTAAATGGAATTTATGTATAAATAAATGTGTAGAGAAATCTTATATCAAATAAAAGAATTCTCTTTTTTTTTTTTTTTAAAGATATGAAATGTGATAAGATGTGATAAGAGGTGTATGAGATGTGATAAGAATTGATAAGATGCGTATGGAAAGTGATAGGATGTGATAAGAGGTGTGATAAGAGGCTTATGAAATAAGTTAGGATGTGATAAGATGAATTAAGATGTGTATGGGGGGATGAGGTAAGAAGTGTATGTGATAGGATAAGATGTATATGGGTTGTGATAGGGCGAGAATGGATGTGATGAGATGTGAAGGTATATGGGGTTATATAAATGGGAATGTGAAAATGGATGTATGTATGTGGATGTGTGGATATGGAGATGGGAGTGTGGATGTATGAACATGAAAATGGATATATGCATGAAGATGTATATGCATAGATGTAAATGTGGATGTAGATGTGGATGTATAGATGTGAATGAAAATGTGGATGTGGATGTATGTGAATGTGGATGTATAGATGTGAATGTATAGATGTGAATGTGAATGTGGATGTAGATGTGGATGTATAGATGTGGATGTATAGATGTATGTGAATGTGGATGTAGATGTGGATGTATAGATGTGAATGTGGAATGTGGATGTGGATGTATGTATGTATGTGGATGTAGATGTGGATGTATAGATGTGAATGGGAATGGAGATGTGGATGTATGTGAATGTGAATGTAGATGTGGATGTATGTGAATGTGAATGTAGATGTGAATGTGGAATGTGGATGTATAGATGTGGATGTATGGGAATGTGGATGTGGATGTATGTGAATGTGAATGTAGATGTGGATGTATAGATGTGAATGTGGATGTGGATGTATGTGAATGTGAATGTAGATGTGGATGTATAGATGTGAATGTGGAATGTGGATGTGGATGTATGTATGTATGTGGATGTAGATGTGGATGTATGGATGTGTATGTATGAATGTGGATATGGGATGTGGATGTATAAATGAGGATGTGAAAATGGAGATAAGCATGTAGATGTGGATGTATGGATGTGAATGTGGATGTGGATGTGGATGTATGGATGTGGATATGGATGTGAATATATGATATGTGATGTGAAGGAATCTGAAGTGAAGAGATGGAAAAGGAGGTGATTGGATGAGTACACATATACATGGAATGTGGAATAAGTAATGTGGATTAATGAGGGATAATGTGGAAAAATGAGAGTTAATATAGAAACTGTATTTGTAAACTGTTTGTAAATGCTGTTTGTAAATGGCTGTTTTATGTCAAGAATGCTGGGGAAGCATTTTGACCGTCTTGTGATTAAGGTCGTGGAGACCTAACTGATAAAGTTGCAACTGCTGACGGAGAGTCAATGGAGGACGTCTCGCGTAGCAAGGTCGACCGAGGTCTTGACCAGCCTCGGTTCGATTAAAATGGTGAGCTTCCGGTACGGTGGATGAGGGACCAAGGAAGCGGCCTATGAGTGAAGCGCTAGGTCACCTGCGAAGGATCCTAGAGGGTGCTGACCATACGGTGCTCGGGCTCTGGGTTGCCTAGGATACCCACGCGTGCGTCGAGGAAGATATTGGAACAAGGAGTAAGAGTTGTTTTGTGAAACCGGGCATGGATCTGGTTGACTGACCTTGCTGGTCCTCAACGGATGAGTCCATGGCTCTTTTATATGGATCTGTTGGTTGATCTTGCTGATCTTCAACGAGAGTCCATCTTGATAAATGATTATATTGCCGAGTATTATGGGCTAGGAACTATGGAAACGGCCTCTGAGTGGACAGGTGGTGAGCGTTCTAGTTGCCAATGATGCCATAGATACTCTGATGATGAAGGAATGATGGGAAATTTGAGAATCAACCGGATAATTTGGAAGACTTTGATCAGTGGTACTATGGTTTCATTAAAGGATTGTTTTAAAGTTAGCTGATGCTAAGAATAAGGCAATTTCATATTGGGTGTGTAAGTGGTGTGCCTAATTTTATGTTTGCATGAACTTCCGGCTAGGGGGCCTTGGAACTCTTTTCCTTGGTACCCGGGACAAAACCTAACCAAATTCCAAATTGGATCCCATCACTACAGTGGTTGGGCGGTTGGCTAACCCATGGGATCGGATGGGGTTAGGCTGGACTGATGGATCCGTAAATCGAGATTTAATTTCTATTATTACGATAGATGAAGTAAATCCCGGAAGGAAATTGTTCTATGGATAGGAATCAACGGCTGTGCCTCTTGATGGGGAAAAAAGCGTTGATCCCAATGATTCAAGTGCAAGTTCTTCCTTGATTTGACCAAGTACCGTTAAAGGTGCAGTCAGATCAGTTGATCCGTAATGATCTTGACTACGTTAGAGTAAAGAGTTATCCTGGTGGAATCGCCCATGCTTTCTGGGTAAAGGAAGTTTTTTCGGTTTCGGTTTTGGACAAACCGACGGATTAGTCTCTTGTCCGGATATCCGTGGGCGAGGCCCTGAATGTGGGACCCCTGTCCCGCGCGAGAAGTGCTACTTCCGCTGCTAGTACCCGAATCCGTTGCTCGGTGGGAACAGGGGGATCTCACAGTTGGTATCAGAGCATTTGGTTAATAAAGATCAATTGAGAAGACAAATAGGTCAGAAATTTATCAAGAAACACAAAAAGGTTGTAATTGTGTGATATAATTCATACAATTTGATATTCAAATTGAAATTTGTAATTTGGTAATTGGGTCTTCAGATGGAAGTACCGCAATTATATAGAATCCTTGACTTGCTTGAGGCCTAGACATGATGGTATTTACCTTATAATTCCAAGGGCCGTGACTATCCGTATATACCGAGAGTATAACTGCAGCTCTTTACTGACAGTATATACGAGTTAATCTAAGACTTGAAATTATAAGCGTTAATGCTATCCAGATGATGAATTTGAATGTGGTTGATATGATTTTTAATTCTGTTTGGGAACTGATGAATTGATTGGGATTCTGATTGAAAAATGATGATTTTTGAAATTTAGTTGAAATATAATAACTTGAGCAAAACCGCAATGAGGATGAATGGGACGAGTCCCTGTAATGATAAATGATGATAATGATTTCAACAAATCACTATGAGATTAGTGGATTGTGCTGTCAAAGTACTACTGTTAACACTTGACTCGGTATATCAAGTTAAGGGATGACAAATTGAAAACTTGCTTGACTGAAATTCCCGTGGAGGAATGTTCAGAAACAAAAAATTTCGATCTGATGGACCATTATCGTGTTAAAGATATGAATGATATGATCTGAAATGAATTTATTTAATGATGAGTTCTATATAAGGGATATTTATCCCCGTATTCTGTTGGGTTGACCATAATATAAGGAACCCTAGAATAAATTGGATCTTAAGAAAAAGAGTTGTCCTCTACTTGGCGAGATGAGGACATCTCGCACTTTTTTAAGTGGGGTAGAATGTAAGATTCCTCCCCAGCCTTCGAGGCATACAGGAGTAAGAATCTCCCTTTTTGATCTTAAAATTATTCCCTCTCAAAAATAAAAGAAAGATTCTGTTTAAAAAAAGGAAGAACCTTTTCCTGAATACTTCTCAAGAGTCCCACCTGTTTTAAGGATTCAGAAGTGAGAATCGATGTTTTGGATATCAAGGTTTTGGTCTCGAGTACGGCCCAAAAGAAGTTCTTTATCTCTTGGGAAGAAGTTATCTCCTAGATATTGGACCAAAGAAAGTAGGTGATTTAACTTACGAACTTCTTTTATCTCCTCATCTCAAAGTTCTTAATGCCTTCTATAGAAAATTGTGCCAAACCCAAATCATGGAAAGACGGTAAAACTTCAGTGGCAAGCTACCGTTGGCTTCTAAGTTACGCTAGCTCCTTCCTTTATATAAGTCGTAACTTTTACTTGTCGCTCACAGTAATCTTACTCCCATCGATCTCCTTTCTTCCTAATCTCCTTCATGGCTTGGCAACAAGAACTAGTTTTATCCATAATGATTCCTCACCTTCAAGACGCAAGTGAATCTGTAAAGAAGGATTTTATAGAGCAGTATGAGCGCTCACTTTTCCCTCACTTGGGAACTTCTGTAGCGCAAACCAAATGGCGGACCTATCAAAACATAACTAGGGTAACACCCTGGGGTCAGCAGCACTTCCGTAACAATGTCCACTTGGCCATGGTTATTGAAGCTTTGGGTTTGGGTCCCCGATACTACTGCGTCATGAGATCAAGACATCCTGGGTTTTCTGAGCGGGTCTTCTTACTGGCGTGTTTTCTTCCTCATGAGAAGATATGCCTTTACCCCGTTTTTGGCTTGCCTCTCAGAGGTCCTTTTGTTAGAACACCTCATACCACTGAGATAGGCGCAGCAATAACCCACAGAATCATTCCCATAGATGAGTTACCTTATACTTGTGCAGCTTGTGAGGACTGCTTTTGTGATCATATGATGGACGGGCTTATGGAAGTGTAAAGAGTTCTTCTATCTTTACTGTATAAGTTCCGAGAATGAATAAAGTTTAAATCTTGTTCTTATCTTGAATCTTGCTCTCTTTGAGACTTTTGCTTGGTGGTTAATCCTGATTTAAATTTTTCTCTAAGTCTCATAATTCGTGCATCTTGCGAAATTATCCCAGTTTGCGAGATGAGGACATCTCGCGTTTTTTAAGTGAGGTAGAATGTAAGATTCCTCCCCCAAACCCCCCTTTTGATGTCTAGTATCTTCTTCTATAATCAATCCCTCTTCAGAAATATAAAAGACTTGTTTCTAACTGTTTTAACCTAGAGAGAGAAAATATTCTAGAGAGAGAATATTCAGATTTTTAATATTTTTGGATAGAAAATTATCTCATCTTATTAAAATAAGTTCCCCTAAAACAGAAATTCAAAAAGAACTTTCCAATGTGCAATTGGAATTAATTGGAAATGTGTATAAAGGACCTTAGTCTAAGGATCTAGATTTTCAGAAATTTTTGGATTATGGTCCAATTAAGGTTCCTATGGGCCAATAGCATCAATCCATGTGTAGGGAGTAGATAAATCCAATTTGTAAAAAAGAAGATACCCAAAAATGAGTAAATGCTCACATAAGGTGAAGAGTTGAAAATGTACAAGGTTTATTAGTAAAAAACTATGAGCAATATTAAAAATATGAGATATTTTGGGAATAATGATTTTATTATGACACATATGTAAGGAAGGGGAGTCCCTTAAATGCTCACATAAGATGAAGAGTTGAAAATGTACAAGGTTTATTAGTAAAAAATTATGAGCAATATTAAAAGTATGACATATATAAGGAAGGGGAGTTCTTTAAAGGAGGTGCATATTTCACATAAGATGAAGAGTTGAAAATGTACAAGGTTTATTAGTAAAAAACTATGAGCAATATTAAAAATATGACATATGTAAGGAAGGGGAGTTCTTTAAAGGAGGTGCATATTTCACATGCTTGAATGAGTTTTAAACTCATAAAAATTGAGATATTTCATCTCTCCTCTCTCCTCATTTAAGTCTGGTTCCAAAAAGTTAGCTTAACTGACCTAAAAATGGTCAAACATTGACCAAACTGATTTAGAAAATTCTAGAATCAGTTTGTTTGGTTAGGAGCTCAATTTTTCCTATAAATAGAAGCCTCCCCCTTGTTGAAAAATATATAGTGTTTATGCATCGTTACTCTACTCCACCTAAGCCAAGAACTGTGAATTCATTTAATAATTCACTAGTTTTTGGAGCTTCCCTCTTTCTTCAATCCCCATTAGTGGCTCCATCAACATACTTAACCAATTGATTGGTTGGGGGCCTCTACCGTGAACAAAGAATCAAGCAATTTGTAAGGTAATTAGTGAATATTGATCTTTCTATAATTTCTCAATGTTTCTCTCTTCTCAACCCCTCTCAAGCTTGAGAAGTTTAATTGGTATGGTTTTTTTTAAATGCTAATGAAGTTTGAATAGTAGTGAAGAGTTACATAATGCTATTGAAGTTAATTTTCATTTATGTTTAAATTCTAATGATTCTTATGTAAATTCCCTCTCTCACTCAAGAAATGGTCATACTCATGACCCATTCTCAATCCAAATCAAGCTTTTCATAAAGCTTTTCCTTAACCCAAGATTAAACTATGCTTGAGGCCAAATTAATGGCTTTTTCTTATGCTTTTAGTTTATGTATATTGATGATTCAATCCATTATGGATTAAGGATCCAATTAGAGAATCATTTTAATTATTTCCTTAATGATAAGCTTTATCCCTTAGAAAATTTGAGATTTATCAGTCATAGCAGCGGAGCTATGGCAAAATTTTTATAAAAATTATGCATAAAAAATTTTCATTCAAAGCATAAAAAGAGGACTTCCTACCATATTCTAGGAATCATCATCCTAGATTAATTGAAAGAATTTCATTATAATCATGGAGAAATTTAATTTTAATATTATGCATAAAGGATAAATTTTTATATCAAAAGTGTTATTTTTACCATTTTTATTTTCATGCATAGAAGTATGCATAAAGGATAAATTTTTATATCAAAAGTGTTATTTTTACCATTTTTATTTTCATGCATAGAAGTATGCATAATGGATAAATTTTTATATCAAAAGTGTTACTTTTATCATTTTTATTTCATACATAAAAGTATGCATAAAAGAAAATTTTTATATCAAAAGTGTTACTTTTATCATTTTTAATTTTCATGCATAGAAGTATGCATAAAGGAAAATTTTTATATCAAAAGTGTTACTTTTATCATTTTTAATTTTCATGCATAGAAGTATGCATAAAGGAAAAATTTTTATATCAAAAGTGTTACTTTTATCATATTGGATTTCATGCATATAGATATGCATAAAAGATATTCTTTTTATACTAAAAGTATGATTTTCCTCATAAATGGATTTTATGCTTAACTTAGATGCATAAGAGAAATTCTTTTATTCTAAAAGTATAATTCCCTACCAAATTGAAATCATGCATAAGAAGATGCATAAAAGATTGATTTTAATTTCGAAAGTGTTAGTCTCCTTAAATGGAATTTATGTATAAATAAATGTGTAGAGAAATCTTATATCAAATAAAAGAATTCTCTTTTTTTTTTTTTTTAAAGATATGAAATGTGATAAGATGTGATAAGAGGTGTATGAGATGTGATAAGAATTGATAAGATGCGTATGGAAAGTGATAGGATGTGATAAGAGGTGTGATAAGAGGCTTATGAAATAAGTTAGGATGTGATAAGATGAATTAAGATGTGTATGGGGGGATGAGGTAAGAAGTGTATGTGATAGGATAAGATGTATATGGGTTGTGATAGGGCGAGAATGGATGTGATGAGATGTGAAGGTATATGGGGTTATATAAATGGGAATGTGAAAATGGATGTATGTATGTGGATGTGTGGATATGGAGATGGGAGTGTGGATGTATGAACATGAAAATGGATATATGCATGAAGATGTATATGCATAGATGTAAATGTGGATGTAGATGTGGATGTATAGATGTGAATGAAAATGTGGATGTGGATGTATGTGAATGTGGATGTATAGATGTGAATGTATAGATGTGAATGTGAATGTGGATGTAGATGTGGATGTATAGATGTGGATGTATAGATGTATGTGAATGTGGATGTAGATGTGGATGTATAGATGTGAATGTGGAATGTGGATGTGGATGTATGTATGTATGTGGATGTAGATGTGGATGTATAGATGTGAATGGGAATGGAGATGTGGATGTATGTGAATGTGAATGTAGATGTGGATGTATGTGAATGTGAATGTAGATGTGAATGTGGAATGTGGATGTATAGATGTGGATGTATGGGAATGTGGATGTGGATGTATGTGAATGTGAATGTAGATGTGGATGTATAGATGTGAATGTGGATGTGGATGTATGTGAATGTGAATGTAGATGTGGATGTATAGATGTGAATGTGGAATGTGGATGTGGATGTATGTATGTATGTGGATGTAGATGTGGATGTATGGATGTGTATGTATGAATGTGGATATGGGATGTGGATGTATAAATGAGGATGTGAAAATGGAGATAAGCATGTAGATGTGGATGTATGGATGTGAATGTGGATGTGGATGTGGATGTATGGATGTGGATATGGATGTGAATATATGATATGTGATGTGAAGGAATCTGAAGTGAAGAGATGGAAAAGGAGGTGATTGGATGAGTACACATATACATGGAATGTGGAATAAGTAATGTGGATTAATGAGGGATAATGTGGAAAAATGAGAGTTAATATAGAAACTGTATTTGTAAACTGTTTGTAAATGCTGTTTGTAAATGGCTGTTTTATGTCAAGAATGCTGGGGAAGCATTTTGACCGTCTTGTGATTAAGGTCGTGGAGACCTAACTGATAAAGTTGCAACTGCTGACGGAGAGTCAATGGAGGACGTCTCGCGTAGCAAGGTCGACCGAGGTCTTGACCAGCCTCGGTTCGATTAAAATGGTGAGCTTCCGGTACGGTGGATGAGGGACCAAGGAAGCGGCCTATGAGTGAAGCGCTAGGTCACCTGCGAAGGATCCTAGAGGGTGCTGACCATACGGTGCTCGGGCTCTGGGTTGCCTAGGATACCCACGCGTGCGTCGAGGAAGATATTGGAACAAGGAGTAAGAGTTGTTTTGTGAAACCGGGCATGGATCTGGTTGACTGACCTTGCTGGTCCTCAACGGATGAGTCCATGGCTCTTTTATATGGATCTGTTGGTTGATCTTGCTGATCTTCAACGAGAGTCCATCTTGATAAATGATTATATTGCCGAGTATTATGGGCTAGGAACTATGGAAACGGCCTCTGAGTGGACAGGTGGTGAGCGTTCTAGTTGCCAATGATGCCATAGATACTCTGATGATGAAGGAATGATGGGAAATTTGAGAATCAACCGGATAATTTGGAAGACTTTGATCAGTGGTACTATGGTTTCATTAAAGGATTGTTTTAAAGTTAGCTGATGCTAAGAATAAGGCAATTTCATATTGGGTGTGTAAGTGGTGTGCCTAATTTTATGTTTGCATGAACTTCCGGCTAGGGGGCCTTGGAACTCTTTTCCTTGGTACCCGGGACAAAACCTAACCAAATTCCAAATTGGATCCCATCACTACAGTGGTTGGGCGGTTGGCTAACCCATGGGATCGGATGGGGTTAGGCTGGACTGATGGATCCGTAAATCGAGATTTAATTTCTATTATTACGATAGATGAAGTAAATCCCGGAAGGAAATTGTTCTATGGATAGGAATCAACGGCTGTGCCTCTTGATGGGGAAAAAAGCGTTGATCCCAATGATTCAAGTGCAAGTTCTTCCTTGATTTGACCAAGTACCGTTAAAGGTGCAGTCAGATCAGTTGATCCGTAATGATCTTGACTACGTTAGAGTAAAGAGTTATCCTGGTGGAATCGCCCATGCTTTCTGGGTAAAGGAAGTTTTTTCGGTTTCGGTTTTGGACAAACCGACGGATTAGTCTCTTGTCCGGATATCCGTGGGCGAGGCCCTGAATGTGGGACCCCTGTCCCGCGCGAGAAGTGCTACTTCCGCTGCTAGTACCCGAATCCGTTGCTCGGTGGGAACAGGGGGATCTCACAGTTGGTATCAGAGCATTTGGTTAATAAAGATCAATTGAGAAGACAAATAGGTCAGAAATTTATCAAGAAACACAAAAAGGTTGTAATTGTGTGATATAATTCATACAATTTGATATTCAAATTGAAATTTGTAATTTGGTAATTGGGTCTTCAGATGGAAGTACCGCAATTATATAGAATCCTTGACTTGCTTGAGGCCTAGACATGATGGTATTTACCTTATAATTCCAAGGGCCGTGACTATCCGTATATACCGAGAGTATAACTGCAGCTCTTTACTGACAGTATATACGAGTTAATCTAAGACTTGAAATTATAAGCGTTAATGCTATCCAGATGATGAATTTGAATGTGGTTGATATGATTTTTAATTCTGTTTGGGAACTGATGAATTGATTGGGATTCTGATTGAAAAATGATGATTTTTGAAATTTAGTTGAAATATAATAACTTGAGCAAAACCGCAATGAGGATGAATGGGACGAGTCCCTGTAATGATAAATGATGATAATGATTTCAACAAATCACTATGAGATTAGTGGATTGTGCTGTCAAAGTACTACTGTTAACACTTGACTCGGTATATCAAGTTAAGGGATGACAAATTGAAAACTTGCTTGACTGAAATTCCCGTGGAGGAATGTTCAGAAACAAAAAATTTCGATCTGATGGACCATTATCGTGTTAAAGATATGAATGATATGATCTGAAATGAATTTATTTAATGATGAGTTCTATATAAGGGATATTTATCCCCGTATTCTGTTGGGTTGACCATAATATAAGGAACCCTAGAATAAATTGGATCTTAAGAAAAAGAGTTGTCCTCTACTTGGCGAGATGAGGACATCTCGCACTTTTTTAAGTGGGGTAGAATGTAAGATTCCTCCCCAGCCTTCGAGGCATACAGGAGTAAGAATCTCCCTTTTTGATCTTAAAATTATTCCCTCTCAAAAATAAAAGAAAGATTCTGTTTAAAAAAAGGAAGAACCTTTTCCTGAATACTTCTCAAGAGTCCCACCTGTTTTAAGGATTCAGAAGTGAGAATCGATGTTTTGGATATCAAGGTTTTGGTCTCGAGTACGGCCCAAAAGAAGTTCTTTATCTCTTGGGAAGAAGTTATCTCCTAGATATTGGACCAAAGAAAGTAGGTGATTTAACTTACGAACTTCTTTTATCTCCTCATCTCAAAGTTCTTAATGCCTTCTATAGAAAATTGTGCCAAACCCAAATCATGGAAAGACGGTAAAACTTCAGTGGCAAGCTACCGTTGGCTTCTAAGTTACGCTAGCTCCTTCCTTTATATAAGTCGTAACTTTTACTTGTCGCTCACAGTAATCTTACTCCCATCGATCTCCTTTCTTCCTAATCTCCTTCATGGCTTGGCAACAAGAACTAGTTTTATCCATAATGATTCCTCACCTTCAAGACGCAAGTGAATCTGTAAAGAAGGATTTTATAGAGCAGTATGAGCGCTCACTTTTCCCTCACTTGGGAACTTCTGTAGCGCAAACCAAATGGCGGACCTATCAAAACATAACTAGGGTAACACCCTGGGGTCAGCAGCACTTCCGTAACAATGTCCACTTGGCCATGGTTATTGAAGCTTTGGGTTTGGGTCCCCGATACTACTGCGTCATGAGATCAAGACATCCTGGGTTTTCTGAGCGGGTCTTCTTACTGGCGTGTTTTCTTCCTCATGAGAAGATATGCCTTTACCCCGTTTTTGGCTTGCCTCTCAGAGGTCCTTTTGTTAGAACACCTCATACCACTGAGATAGGCGCAGCAATAACCCACAGAATCATTCCCATAGATGAGTTACCTTATACTTGTGCAGCTTGTGAGGACTGCTTTTGTGATCATATGATGGACGGGCTTATGGAAGTGTAAAGAGTTCTTCTATCTTTACTGTATAAGTTCCGAGAATGAATAAAGTTTAAATCTTGTTCTTATCTTGAATCTTGCTCTCTTTGAGACTTTTGCTTGGTGGTTAATCCTGATTTAAATTTTTCTCTAAGTCTCATAATTCGTGCATCTTGCGAAATTATCCCAGTTTGCGAGATGAGGACATCTCGCGTTTTTTAAGTGAGGTAGAATGTAAGATTCCTCCCCCAAACCCCCCTTTTGATGTCTAGTATCTTCTTCTATAATCAATCCCTCTTCAGAAATATAAAAGACTTGTTTCTAACTGTTTTAACCTAGAGAGAGAAAATATTCTAGAGAGAGAATATTCAGATTTTTAATATTTTTGGATAGAAAATTATCTCATCTTATTAAAATAAGTTCCCCTAAAACAGAAATTCAAAAAGAACTTTCCAATGTGCAATTGGAATTAATTGGAAATGTGTATAAAGGACCTTAGTCTAAGGATCTAGATTTTCAGAAATTTTTGGATTATGGTCCAATTAAGGTTCCTATGGGCCAATAGCATCAATCCATGTGTAGGGAGTAGATAAATCCAATTTGTAAAAAAGAAGATACCCAAAAATGAGTAAATGCTCACATAAGGTGAAGAGTTGAAAATGTACAAGGTTTATTAGTAAAAAACTATGAGCAATATTAAAAATATGAGATATTTTGGGAATAATGATTTTATTATGACACATATGTAAGGAAGGGGAGTCCCTTAAATGCTCACATAAGATGAAGAGTTGAAAATGTACAAGGTTTATTAGTAAAAAATTATGAGCAATATTAAAAGTATGACATATATAAGGAAGGGGAGTTCTTTAAAGGAGGTGCATATTTCACATAAGATGAAGAGTTGAAAATGTACAAGGTTTATTAGTAAAAAACTATGAGCAATATTAAAAATATGACATATGTAAGGAAGGGGAGTTCTTTAAAGGAGGTGCATATTTCACATGCTTGAATGAGTTTTAAACTCATAAAAATTGAGATATTTCATCTCTCCTCTCTCCTCATTTAAGTCTGGTTCCAAAAAGTTAGCTTAACTGACCTAAAAATGGTCAAACATTGACCAAACTGATTTAGAAAATTCTAGAATCAGTTTGTTTGGTTAGGAGCTCAATTTTTCCTATAAATAGAAGCCTCCCCCTTGTTGAAAAATATATAGTGTTTATGCATCGTTACTCTACTCCACCTAAGCCAAGAACTGTGAATTCATTTAATAATTCACTAGTTTTTGGAGCTTCCCTCTTTCTTCAATCCCCATTAGTGGCTCCATCAACATACTTAACCAATTGATTGGTTGGGGGCCTCTACCGTGAACAAAGAATCAAGCAATTTGTAAGGTAATTAGTGAATATTGATCTTTCTATAATTTCTCAATGTTTCTCTCTTCTCAACCCCTCTCAAGCTTGAGAAGTTTAATTGGTATGGTTTTTTTTAAATGCTAATGAAGTTTGAATAGTAGTGAAGAGTTACATAATGCTATTGAAGTTAATTTTCATTTATGTTTAAATTCTAATGATTCTTATGTAAATTCCCTCTCTCACTCAAGAAATGGTCATACTCATGACCCATTCTCAATCCAAATCAAGCTTTTCATAAAGCTTTTCCTTAACCCAAGATTAAACTATGCTTGAGGCCAAATTAATGGCTTTTTCTTATGCTTTTAGTTTATGTATATTGATGATTCAATCCATTATGGATTAAGGATCCAATTAGAGAATCATTTTAATTATTTCTTTAATGATAAGCTTTATCCCTTAGAAAATTTGAGATTTATCAGTCATAGCAGCGGAGCTATGGCAAAATTTTTATAAAAATTATGCATAAAAAATTTTCATTCAAAGCATAAAAAGAGGACTTCCTACCATATTCTAGGAATCATCATCCTAGATTAATTGAAAGAATTTCATTATAATCATGGAGAAATTTAATTTTAATATTATGCATAAAGGATAAATTTTTATATCAAAAGTGTTATTTTTACCATTTTTATTTTCATGCATAGAAGTATGCATAAAGGATAAATTTTTATATCAAAAGTGTTATTTTTACCATTTTTATTTTCATGCATAGAAGTATGCATAATGGATAAATTTTTATATCAAAAGTGTTACTTTTATCATTTTTATTTCATACATAAAAGTATGCATAAAAGAAAATTTTTATATCAAAAGTGTTACTTTTATCATTTTTAATTTTCATGCATAGAAGTATGCATAAAGGAAAATTTTTATATCAAAAGTGTTACTTTTATCATTTTTAATTTTCATGCATAGAAGTATGCATAAAGGAAAAATTTTTATATCAAAAGTGTTACTTTTATCATATTGGATTTCATGCATATAGATATGCATAAAAGATATTCTTTTTATACTAAAAGTATGATTTTCCTCATAAATGGATTTTATGCTTAACTTAGATGCATAAGAGAAATTCTTTTATTCTAAAAGTATAATTCCCTACCAAATTGAAATCATGCATAAGAAGATGCATAAAAGATTGATTTTAATTTCGAAAGTGTTAGTCTCCTTAAATGGAATTTATGTATAAATAAATGTGTAGAGAAATCTTATATCAAATAAAAGAATTCTCTTTTTTTTTTTTTTTAAAAGATATGAAATGTGATAAGATGTGATAAGAGGTGTATGAGATGTGATAAGAATTGATAAGATGCGTATGGAAAGTGATAGGATGTGATAAGAGGTGTGATAAGAGGCTTATGAAATAAGTTAGGATGTGATAAGATGAATTAAGATGTGTATGGGGGGATGAGGTAAGAAGTGTATGTGATAGGATAAGATGTATATGGGTTGTGATAGGGCGAGAATGGATGTGATGAGATGTGAAGGTATATGGGGTTATATAAATGGGAATGTGAAAATGGATGTATGTATGTGGATGTGTGGATATGGAGATGGGAGTGTGGATGTATGAACATGAAAATGGATATATGCATGAAGATGTATATGCATAGATGTAAATGTGGATGTAGATGTGGATGTATAGATGTGAATGAAAATGTGGATGTGGATGTATGTGAATGTGGATGTATAGATGTGAATGTATAGATGTGAATGTGAATGTGGATGTAGATGTGGATGTATAGATGTGGATGTATAGATGTATGTGAATGTGGATGTAGATGTGGATGTATAGATGTGAATGTGGAATGTGGATGTGGATGTATGTATGTATGTGGATGTAGATGTGGATGTATAGATGTGAATGGGAATGGAGATGTGGATGTATGTGAATGTGAATGTAGATGTGGATGTATGTGAATGTGAATGTAGATGTGAATGTGGAATGTGGATGTATAGATGTGGATGTATGGGAATGTGGATGTGGATGTATGTGAATGTGAATGTAGATGTGGATGTATAGATGTGAATGTGGATGTGGATGTATGTGAATGTGAATGTAGATGTGGATGTATAGATGTGAATGTGGAATGTGGATGTGGATGTATGTATGTATGTGGATGTAGATGTGGATGTATGGATGTGTATGTATGAATGTGGATATGGGATGTGGATGTATAAATGAGGATGTGAAAATGGAGATAAGCATGTAGATGTGGATGTATGGATGTGAATGTGGATGTGGATGTGGATGTATGGATGTGGATATGGATGTGAATATATGATATGTGATGTGAAGGAATCTGAAGTGAAGAGATGGAAAAGGAGGTGATTGGATGAGTACACATATACATGGAATGTGGAATAAGTAATGTGGATTAATGAGGGATAATGTGGAAAAATGAGAGTTAATATAGAAACTGTATTTGTAAACTGTTTGTAAATGCTGTTTGTAAATGGCTGTTTTATGTCAAGAATGCTGGGGAAGCATTTTGACCGTCTTGTGATTAAGGTCGTGGAGACCTAACTGATAAAGTTGCAACTGCTGACGGAGAGTCAATGGAGGACGTCTCGCGTAGCAAGGTCGACCGAGGTCTTGACCAGCCTCGGTTCGATTAAAATGGTGAGCTTCCGGTACGGTGGATGAGGGACCAAGGAAGCGGCCTATGAGTGAAGCGCTAGGTCACCTGCGAAGGATCCTAGAGGGTGCTGACCATACGGTGCTCGGGCTCTGGGTTGCCTAGGATACCCACGCGTGCGTCGAGGAAGATATTGGAACAAGGAGTAAGAGTTGTTTTGTGAAACCGGGCATGGATCTGGTTGACTGACCTTGCTGGTCCTCAACGGATGAGTCCATGGCTCTTTTATATGGATCTGTTGGTTGATCTTGCTGATCTTCAACGAGAGTCCATCTTGATAAATGATTATATTGCCGAGTATTATGGGCTAGGAACTATGGAAACGGCCTCTGAGTGGACAGGTGGTGAGCGTTCTAGTTGCCAATGATGCCATAGATACTCTGATGATGAAGGAATGATGGGAAATTTGAGAATCAACCGGATAATTTGGAAGACTTTGATCAGTGGTACTATGGTTTCATTAAAGGATTGTTTTAAAGTTAGCTGATGCTAAGAATAAGGCAATTTCATATTGGGTGTGTAAGTGGTGTGCCTAATTTTATGTTTGCATGAACTTCCGGCTAGGGGGCCTTGGAACTCTTTTCCTTGGTACCCGGGACAAAACCTAACCAAATTCCAAATTGGATCCCATCACTACAGTGGTTGGGCGGTTGGCTAACCCATGGGATCGGATGGGGTTAGGCTGGACTGGTGGATCCGTAAATCGAGATTTAATTTCTATTATTACGATAGATGAAGTAAATCCCGGAAGGAAATTGTTCTATGGATAGGAATCAACGGCTGTGCCTCTTGATGGGGAAAAAAGCGTTGATCCCAATGATTCAAGTGCAAGTTCTTCCTTGATTTGACCAAGTACCGTTAAAGGTGCAGTCAGATCAGTTGATCCGTAATGATCTTGACTACGTTAGAGTAAAGAGTTATCCTGGTGGAATCGCCCATGCTTTCTGGGTAAAGGAAGTTTTTTCGGTTTCGGTTTTGGACAAACCGACGGATTAGTCTCTTGTCCGGATATCCGTGGGCGAGGCCCTGAATGTGGGACCCCTGTCCCGCGCGAGAAGTGCTACTTCCGCTGCTAGTACCCGAATCCGTTGCTCGGTGGGAACAGGGGGATCTCACAAGATTTAAACTTTATTCATTCTCGGAACTTATACAGTAAAGATAGAAGAACTCTTTACACTTCCATAAGCCCGTCCATCATATGGTCACAAAAGCAGTCCTCACAAGCTGCACAAGTATAAGGTAACTCATCTATGGGAATGATTCTGTGGGTTATTGCTGCGCCTATCTCAGTGGTATGAGGTGTTCTAAGAAAAGGACCTCTGAGAGGCAAGCCAAAAACGGGGTAAAGGCATATCTTCTCATGAGGAAGAAAACACGCCAGTAAGAAGACCCGCTCAGAAAACCCAGGATGCCTTGATCTCATGACGCAGTAGTATCGGGGACCCAAACCCAAAGCTTCAATAACCATGGCCAAGCGGACATTGTTACGAAAGTGCTGCTGACCCCAAGGTGTTACCCTAGTTATGTCTTGATAGGTCCGCCATTTTGTCTGCGCTACAGAAGTTCCCAAGTGAGGGAAAAGTGAGCGCTCATACTGCTCTATAAAATCCTTCTTCACAGACTCACTTGCGTCTTGAAGGTGAGGAATCATTATGGATAAAACTAGTTCTTGTTGCCAAGCCATGAAGGAGATTAAGAAAGAAAGGAGATCGATGAAAGTAAGATTACTGTGAGCGACAAGTAAAAGTTACGACTTATATAAAGGAAGGAGCTAGCGTAACTTAGAAGCCAACGGTAACTTGCCACTGAAGTTTTACCGTCTTTCCCTGATTTGGGTTTGGCACATATTTCTATAGAAAGCATTAAGAACCTTGAGATGAGAAGATAAAAGAGGTTCGTAGGCTAAGTTACCTACCTTCTTTGGTCCACAATATCTGGGAATAACTTCTTATACTTCCTAAGAGATAAAGAACTTCTTTTGGGCCGTACTCGAATGAAGACCAAAACCTTGATATCCAAAACATCGATTCTCACTTCTGAACTCATTGTTCTGAATCCTTAAAACAGGTGGGACTCTTGAGAAGTATTCAGGGAAAAGGTTCTTCCTTTTTTTTAAACAAAATCTTTCTTTTATTTTAGAGAGAGAATAATTATAAGATCAGAAAGGGAGATTCTTACTCCTGTATACCTCGAAGGCTGGGGGAGAATCTTACATTCTACCCCACTTGAAAAGAGCGAGATGTCCTCATCTCGCAAGGTAGAGGACAACTCTTTTTCTTAAGATCCAATTTTATTCTGGGTTCCTTATATTCTGGTCAACCCAACAGAATACTGGGATAATTATCCCTTAAATAGAACTCATCATTAAATAACAATTCATTTAAATCATATCATTCATAACTTTAACACGATAATGGTCCATTAGACCGAAAAAAATTCCTTCTGAACATTCCTCTACGGGAATTTCAGTTAAGCTAGATCTCAATTTGTCATCCCTTAACTTGATCTACCGGTCAAGTGTTAACAGTAGCAATCTGACAGCACAATCCACTAATCTCATAGTGATTTGCTGAAATCATTATCATCATTCCAGTTATGAATATCATCACTGGGAGTCGTCCCATTAATCCTCATTGTGGTTTTGTTCGGATTTTTATATTTCAACTAATTTCAGAAATCATCATTTTTCAATCAGAATTTTCAATCAGAATCCAATTCAATTCATCAATTCTCAAACAGAATTAAAAATCATATCAACCACATTCGAATTCATCATCTGGATAGCATTAACGCTTATAATTTCAAGTCTTAGATTTACTCGTATATACTGTCAGTAAAGAGCTGCAGTATACTCTCGGTATATACGGGTAGTCACGGCCCTTGGAATTATAAGGTAAATACCATCATGTCTAGGCCTCAAGCAAGTCACGAATTCTATATAATTGCAGTACTTCCATCTGCTGAAGACCCAATTACCAAATTACGAATTTCAGTTTGAATATCAAATTGTATGAATTATATCACACAATTACAACCTTTTTGATTCTTGAAAATTTTTTGATATATTTGGCTTCTCGGTTGATCCTCATTTAACCAAAATGCTCTGATACCAACTGTATGGATGTGAATGTGGATGTGGATGTATGGATGTGAATGTACAAGGTTTATTAGTAAAAAACTATGAGCAATATTAAAATGATTCCATTATGACACATATGTAAGGAAGGGGAATTCTTTAAAGGAGGTGCATATTTCACATAAGATGAAGAGTTGAAAATGTACAAGGTTTATTAGTAAAAAATTATGAGCAATATTAAAAGTATGACATATGTAAGGAAGGGGAGTTCTTTAAAGGAGGTGCATATTTCACATAAGATGAAGAGTTGAAAATGTACAAGGCTTATTAGTAAAAAATTATGAGCAATATTAAAAGTATGACATATGTAAGGAAGGGGAGTTCTTTAAAGGAGGTGCATATTTCACATAAGATGAAGAGTTGAAAATGTACAAGGTTTATTAGTAAAAAACTATGAGCAATATTAAAAATATGACATATGTAAGGAAGGGGAGTTCTTTAAAGGAGGTGCATATTTCACATGCTTGAATGAGTTTTAAACTCATAAAAATTAAGATATTTCATCTCTCCTCTCTCCTCATTCAAGTCTAGTTCCAAAAAATTAGCTTAACTGACCTAAAAATGGTCAAAAATTGACCAAACTGATTTGGAAAATTCTAGAATCAGTTTGTTTGGTTAGGAGCTCAAATTTTCCTATAAATAGAAGCCTCCCCCTTGTTGAAAAATATATAGTGTTTATGCATCGTTACTCTACTCCACCTAAGCCAAGAACTGTGAATTCATTTAATAATTCACTAGTTTTTGGAGCTTCCCTCTTTCTTCAATCCCCATTAGTGGCTCCATCAACATACTTAACCAATTGATTGGTTGGGGGCCTCTACCGTGAACAAAGAATCAAGCAAGTTGTAAGGTAATTAGTGAATATTGATCTTTCTATAATTTCTCAATGTTTCTCTCTTCTCAACCCCTCTCAAGCTTGAGAAGTTTAATTGGTATGGTTTTTTTAAAATACTATTGAAGTTTGAATAGTAGTGAAGAGTTACATAAGTTAATAAATGCTATTGAAGTTAATTTTCATTTATGTTTAAATTCTAATGATTTTTATGTAAATTCTCTCACTCACTCAAGAAATGGTCATACTCATGACCCGTTCTCAATCCAAATCAAGCTTTTCATAAAGCTTTTCCTTAACCCAAGATTAAGCTATGCTTGAGGCCAATTTAATGGCTTTTTTCTATGCTTTTAGTTTATGCATATTGATGATTCAATCCACTATAGATTAATGATCCAATTAGAGATCATTTTAATTATTTCCTTAATGATAAGCTTTATCCCTTAGAAAAAATTGAGATTTATCAGTCATAGCAGCGGAGCTATGGCAAAATTTTTATAAAAATTATGCATAAAATAATTTCATTCAAAGCATAAAAAGAGGACTTCCTACCATATTCTAGGAATTATCATCCTAGATTAATTGAAAGAATTTCATTATAATCATGGAGAAATTGAATTTTAATATCATGCATAAAGGATAATTTTTTTATATCAAAAGTGTTACTTTTATCATTTTTAATTTTCATGCATAGAAGTATGCATAAAGGAAAAAATTTTATATCAAAAGTGTTACTTTTATCATTTTTTAATTTTTCATGCATAGAAGTATGCATAAAGGAAAATTTTTTATATCAAAAGTGATACTTTTATCATTTTTAATTTTCATGCATAGAAGTATGCATAAAGGATAATTTTTATATATTAAAAGTGTTACTTTTATCATTTTTAATTTTCATGCATAGAAGTATGCATAAAGGAAAAAATTTTATATCAAAAGTGTTACTTTTATCATTTTTTAATTTTTCATGCATAGAAGTATGCATAAAGGAAAATTTTTTATATCAAAAGTGATACTTTTATCATTTTTAATTTTCATGCATAGAAGTATGCATAAAGGATAATTTTTTTATATTAAAAGTGTTATTTTTATCATTTTTAATTTTCAAGCATAGAAGTATGCATAAAGGATAATTTTTTTATATCAAAAGTGTTACTTTTATCATATTGGATTTCATGCATAGAGGTATGCATAAAAGTTGAATATTTTATTATAAAAGTGTTACTTTTAGCATAATTGAATTTCATGCATAGAGGTATGCATAAAAGATATGGGAAGTGATAAGATATGATAAGATGCATGTGGATGTGGATGTGGATGTATGAATGTGGATGTATGGATGTGAATGTGGATGTGGATGTGGATGTGGATGTATGAATGTGGATGTATGGATGTGGATGTGGATGTGGATGTGGATGTATGAATGTGGATGTATGGATGTGAATGTGGATGTGGATGTGGATGTATGAATGTGGATGTATGGATGTATGAATGTGGATGTATGGATGTGAATGAGGATGTAGATGTGGATGCATGGATGTAAATGTGGATGCGGATGTATGGATGTATGCATGTAGATGTGGATGCATGAATGTGGATGTATGGATGTGAATGAGGATATAGATGTGGATGTATGGATGTGAATGTACATGTAGATAAAGATGTATATATGTGAATGGGAATGTGGATGTGGATGTATGTATGCATGTGGATGTGGATATGGATGTGTATGTATGAATGTGGATATGGGATGTGGATGTATAAATGAGGATGTGAAAATGGAGATAAGCATGTAGATGTGGATGCATGAATGTGGATGTATGGATGTGAATGAGGATATAGATGTGGATGTATGGATGTGAATGTGCATGTAGATATGGATGTATATATGTGAATGGGAATGTGGATGTGGATGTATGTATGCATGTGGATGTGGATGCATGGATGTAAATGTGGATGTGTAAAGATTCCTCTCCCAACCCCTTTTTGATGTCTAGTATCTTCCCCTGTAATCAACCCCTCTTCAGAAATATAAAGACCTTGTTTCTAACTATTTTAGCTTAGAGAGAGAAAATATTCTAGAGAGAGAATATTCAGATTTTGAATATTTTTGGATAGAAAAATATCTCTTATAATTCAGATGAGTTCCCCTGAAACAGAAATTCAAAAAGAATTTTCCAATGTGCAATTGGAATTAATTGGAAATAGGTATAAAGAACCTTAGTCTAAGGGTCTAGATTTTCAGAAATCTTTAGACTATGGTCCAATTAAGGTTCCTATGGGCCAATAGCATCAATCCATGTGTAGGGAGTAGATAAATCCAATTTGTAAAAAGAAGATACCCAAAAATGAGTAAATGCTCACATAAGGTGAAGAGTTGAAAATGTACAAGGTTTATTAGTAAAAAACTATGAGCAATATTAAAAATATGAGATATTTTGGGTATCCAAAAATGAGTAAATGCTCACATAAGATGAAGAGTTGAAAATGTACAAGGTTTATTAGTAAAAAACTATGAGCAATATTAAAATGATTCCATTATGACACATATGTAAGGAAGGGGAATTCTTTAAAGGAGGTGCATATTTCACATAAGATGAAGAGTTGAAAATGTACAAGGTTTATTAGTAAAAAATTATGAGCAATATTAAAAGTATGACATATGTAAGGAAGGGGAGTTCTTTAAAGAAGGTGCATATCTCACATAAGATGAAGAGTTGAAAATGTACAAGGTTTATTAGTTAAAAAACTATGAGCAATATTAAAATGATTCCATTATGACACATATGTAAGGAAGGGGAGTTCTTTAAAGGAGGTGCATATTTCACATGCTTGAATGAGTTTTAAACTCATAAAAATTGAGATATTTCATCTCTCCTCTCTCCTCATTCAAGTCTAGTTCCAAAAAGTTAGCTTAACTGACCTAAAAATGGTCAAAAATTGACCAAACTGATTTAGAAAATTCTAGAATCAGTTTGTTTGGTTACGAGCTCAATTTTTCCTATAAATAGAAGCCTCCCCCTTGTTGAAAAATATATAGTGTTTATGCATCGTTACTCTACTCCACCTAAGCTAAGAACTGTGAATTCATTTAATAATTCACTAGTTTTTGGAGCTTCCCTCTTTCTTTAATCCCAATTAGTGGCTCCATCAACATACTTAACCAATTGATTGGTTGGGGGCCTCTACCGTGAAACAAAGAATCAAGCAACTTGTAAGGTAATTAGTGCTTTTCTATAATTTCTCAATGTTTCTCTCTTCTCAACCCCTCTCAAGCTTGAGAAGCTTAATTGGTATGGTTTTTTAAATGGTATTGAAGTTAATTGGTGAATAGTAGTGAAGAGTTACATAATTTAATAAATGCTATTGAAGTTAAATTTCATTTATGTTTAAATTCTAATGGTTTTTATGTAATTTCTCTCTCTCACTCAAGAAATGGTCATACTCATGACCCATTCTCAATCCAAATCAAGCTTTTCATAAAGCTTTTCCTTAACCCAAGATTAAGCTATGCTTGAGGCCAAATTAATGGCTTTTTCTTATGCTTTTAGTTTATGTATATTGATGATTCAATCCATTATGGATTAAGGATCCAATTAGAGAATCATTTTAATTATTTCCTTAATGATAAGCTTTATCTCTTAGAAAAATTGAGATTTATCAGTCATAGCAGCGGAGCTATGGCAAAATTTTTATAAAAATTATGCATAAAAAATTTTCATTCAAAGCATAAAAAGAGGACTTCCTACCATATTCTAGGAATCATCATCCTAGATTAATTGAAAGAATTTCATTATAATCATGGAGAAATTGAATTTTAATATTATGCATAAAGGATAAATTTTTATATCAAAAGTGTTATTTTTACCATTTTTATTTTCATGCATAGGAGTATGCATAATGGATAAATTTTTATATCAAAAGTGTTACTTTTATCATTTTTATTTCATACATAAAAGTATGCATAAAAGAAAATTTTTATATCAAAAGTGTTACTTTTATCATTTTTAATTTTCATGCATAGAAGTATGCATAAAGGAAAATTTTTATGTCAAAAGTGTTACTTTTATCATTTTTAATTTTCATGCATAGAAGTATGCATAAAGGAAAAATTTTTATATCAAAAGTATTACTTTTATCATATTGGATTTCATGCATATAGGTATGCATAAAAGATATTCTTTTTATACTAAAAGTATGATTTTCCTCATAAATGGATTTTATGCTTAACTTAGATACATAAGAGAAATTCTTTTATTCTAAAAGTATAATTCCCTACCAAATTGAAATCATGCATAAGAAGATGCATAAAAGATTGATTTTAATTTCGAAAGGGTTAGTCTCCTTAAATGGAATTTATGTATAAATAAATGTGTAGAGAAATCTTATATCAAATAAAAGAATTCTCTTAAAAAAAAAAAAAAGATATGAAATGTGATAAGATGTGATAAGAGGTGTATGAGATGTGATAAGAATTGATAAGATGCGTATGGAAAGTGATAGGATGTGATAAGAGGTGTGATAAGAGGTGATAAGATGCTTATGAAATAAGTTAGGATGTGATAATGATTTTAGCAAATCACTATGAGATTAGTGGATTGTGCTGTCAGATTGCTACTGTTAACACTTGAGACGGTAGATTAAGTTAAGGGATGACAAATTGAGAACTTGCTTAACTAAAATTCCTGTGGAGGAATGTTCAGAAGGAAAATTTTCAGACTAATGGACCATTATCGTGTTAAAGATATGAATGATATGATCTGAATGAATTGTTATTTAATGATGAGTTCTATATAAGGGATAATTATCCCCGTATTCTGTTGGGTTGACCAGAATATAAGGAACCCCAGAATAAATTGGATCTTAAGAAAAAGAGTTGTCCTCTACCTTGCGAGATGAGGACATCTCGCACTTTTCAAGTGGGGTAGAATGTAAGATTCTCCCCCAGTCTTAGAGGTATACAGGAGTAAGAATCTCCCTTTCTGATCTTATAATTATTCTCTCTCTAAAATAAAAGAAAGATTCTGTTTAAAAAAGGAAGAACCTTTTTCCTGAATACTTCTCAAGAGTCCCACCTGTTTTAAGATTCAGAACAATGAGTTCAGAAGGAGAATCGATGTTTTGGATATCAAGGTTTTGGTCTTCATTCGAGTACGGCCCAAAAGAAGTTCTTTATCTCTTGGGAAGAAGTTATCTCCCAGATATTGTGGACCAAAGAAAGTAGGTGATTTAGCTTACGAGCTTCTTTTATCTCCTCATCTCAAAGTTTGAATGCCTTCTATAGAAAAATGTGCCAAACCCAAATCATGGAAAGACGGTAAAACTTCAGTGGCAAGTTACCGTTGGCTTCTAAGTTACGCTAGCTCCTTCCTTTATATAAGTCGTAACTTTTACTTGTCGTTCACAGTAATCTTACTTCCATCGATCTCCTTTCTTTCTTAATCTCCTTCATGGCTTGGCAACAAGAATTAGTTTTATCCATAATGATTCCTCACCTTCA
The DNA here is from genome assembly GCF_041138505.1 of Cibotium barometz. NCBI lineage: Eukaryota > Viridiplantae > Streptophyta > Polypodiopsida > Cyatheales > Cibotiaceae > Cibotium > Cibotium barometz. Next base: position 10,822,106 of record NC_141051.1, read on the forward strand.
AGACGCAAGTGAGTCTGTGAAGAAGGATTTTATAGAACAGTATGAGCGCTCACTTTTTCCTCACCTAGGAACTTCTGTAGCGCAGACCAAATGGCGGACCTATCAAGACATATCTAGGGTAACACCCTGGGGTCAGCAGCACTTTCGTAACAATGTCCGCTTGGCCATGGTTATCGAAGCTTTGGGTTTGGGTCCCCGATACTACTGCGTCATGAGATCAAGGCATCTTGGGTTTTCTGAGCGGGTCTTCTTACTGGCGTGTTTTCTTGCTCATGAGAAGATATGCCTTTACCCCGTTTTTGGCTTGCCTCTCAGAGGTCCTTTTCTTAGAACACCTCATACCACTGAGATAGGCGCAGCAATAACCCACAGAATCATTCCCATAGATGAGTTACCTTATACTTGTGCAGCTTGTGAGGACTGCTTTTGTGACCATATGATGGACGGGCTTATGGAAGTGTAAAGAGTTCCTCTATCTTTACTGTATAAGTTCCGAGAATGAATAAAGTTTAAATCTTGTTCGTATTTTGAATCTTGCTCTCTTTAAGACTTATCTTGGTGGTTAATCTTGATTAAAATTTTTCTCTAAGTCTCATATTCGTGCATCTTGCGAAATTATCCCAGTTTGCGAGATGAGGACATCTCGCATTTTTTTTAAGTGGGGTAGAATGTAAGATTCCTCCCCCACCCCCTTTTTGATGTCTAGTATCTTTCCCTGTAATCAATCCCTCTTCAGAAATATAAAGACCTTGTTTCTATCTGTTTTAGCCTAGAGAGAGAAAAATATTCTAGAGAGAGAATATTCAAATTTTGAATATTTTTGGATAGAAAAATATCTCTTCTAATTCAGATGAGTTCCCCTGAAACAGAAATTCAAAAAGAATTTTCCAATGTGCAATTGGAATTAATTGAAAATAGCTATAAAGAACCTTAGCCTAAGGTCTAGATTTTCAGAAATCTTTAGACTATGGTCCAATTAAGGTTCCTATGGACCAATAGCATCAATCCATGTGTAGGGAGGAGATAAATCCAACTTGTAAAAAGAAAATACCCAAAAATGAGTAAATGCTCACATGAGGTGAAGAGTTGAAAATGTACAAGGTTTATTAGTAAAAAAACTATGAGCAATATTAAAAGTATGACATATGTAAGGAAGAGGAGTTCTTTAAAGGACGTGCATATTTCACATAAGATGAAGAGTTAAAAATGTACAAGGTTTATTAGTAAAAAAAAATTATGAGCAATATTAAAAGTATGACATATGTAAGGAAGAGGAGTTCTTTAAAGGAGGTGCATATTTCACATAAGATGAAGAGTTGAAAATGTACAAGGTTTATTAATAAAAAATTATGAGCAATATTAAAAGTATGACATATGTAAGGAAGGGGAGTTCTTTAAAGGAGGTGCATATTTCACATAAGATGAAGAGTTGAAAATGTACAAGGTTTATTAGTAAAAAACTATGAGCAATATTAAAAATATGACATATGTAAGGAAGGGGAGTTCTTTAAGGAGGTGCATAATTCACATGCTTGAATGAGTTTTAAACTCATAAAAATTGAGATATTTCATCTCTCCTCTCTCCTCATTCAAGTCTAGTTCCAAAAAGTTAGCTTAACTGACCTAAAAATGGTCAAATATTGACCAAACTGATTTAGAAAATTCTAGAATCAGTTTGTTTGGTTAGGAGCTCAATTTTTCCTATAAATAGAAGCCTCACCCTTGTTGAAAAATATATAGTGTTTATGCATCGTTACTCTACTCCACCTAAGCCAAGAACTGTGAATTCATTTAATAATTCACTAGTTTTTGGAGCTTCCCTCTTTCTTCAATCCCCATTAGTGGCTCCATCAACATACTTAACCAATTGATTGGTTGGGGGCCTCTACCGTGAACAAAGAATCAAGCAAGTTGTAAGGTAATTAGTGAATATTCATCTTTCTATAATTTCTCAATGTTTCTCTCTTCTCAACCCCTCTCAAGCTTGAGAAGTTTAATTGGTATGGTTTTTTTTTTAATGCTATTGAAGTTTGAATAGTAGTGAAGAGTTACATAATTTAATAAATGCTATTGAAGTTAATTTTCATTTATGTTTAAATTCTAATGATTCTCATGTAAATTCTCTCTCTCACTCAAGAAATGGTCATACTCATGACCCATTCTCAATCCAAATCAAGCTTTTCATAAAGCTTTTCCTTAACCCAAGATAAAGCTATGCTTGAGGCCAAATTAATGGCTTTTTCTTATGCTTTGTGTTTATGTATATTGATGATTCAATCCATTATGGATTAAGGATCCAATTAGAGAATCATTTTAATTATTTTCTTAATGATAAGCTTTATCCCTTAGAAAAATTGAGATTTATCAGTCATAGCAGCGGAGCTATGGCAAAATTTTTATAAAAATTATGCATAAAAAAATTTTCATTCAAAGCATAAAAAGAGGACTTCCTACCATATTCTAGGAATCATCATCCTAGATTAATTGAAAGAATTTCATTATAATCATGGAGAAATTGAATTTTAATATTATGCATAAAGGATAAATTTTTATATCAAAAATGTTATTTTTACCATTTTTATTTTCATGCATAGAAGTATGCATAATGGATAAATTTTTATATCAAAAGTGTTACTTTTATCATTTTTATTTCATACATAAAAGTATGCATAAAAGAAAATTTTTATATCAAAAGTGTTACTTTTATCATTTTTATTTCATACATAAAAGTATGCATAAAAGAAAATTTTTATATCAAAAGTGTTACTTTTATCATTTTTATTTCATACATAAAAGTATGCATAAAAGAAAATTTTTATATCAAAAGTGTTACTTTTATCATTTTTATTTCATACATAAAAGTATGCATAAAAGAAAATTTTTATATCAAAAGTGTTACTTTTATCATTTTTATTTCATACATAAAAGTATGCATAAAAGAAAATTTTTATATCAAAAGTGTTACTTTTATCATTTTTAATTTTCATGCATAGAAGTATGCATAAAGGAAAAATTTTTATATCAAAAGTGTTACTTTTATCATATTGGATTTCATGCATATAGGTATGCATAAAAGATATTCTTTTTATACTAAAAGTATGATTTTCCTCATAAATGGATTTTATGCTTAACTTAGATGCATAAGAGAAATTCTTTTATTCTAAAAGTATAATTCCCTACCAAATTGAAATCATGCATAAGAAGATGCATAAAAGATTGATTTTAATTTCGAAAGTGTTAGTCTCCTTAAATGGAATTTATGTATAAATAAATGTGTAGAGAAATCTTATATCAAATAAAAGAATTCTCTTTAAAAAAAAAAAAAGATATGAAATGTGATAAGATGTGATAAGAGGTGTATGAGATGTGATAAGAATTGATAAGATGCGTATGGAAAGTGATAGGATGTGATAAGAGGTGTGATAAGAAGTGATAAGATGCTTATGAAATAAGTTAGGATGTGATAAGATGAATTAAGATGTGTATGGGGGGATGAGGTAAGAAGTGTATGTGATAGGATAAGATGTATATGGGTTGTGATAGGGCGAGAATGGATGTGATGTAAAAGATTAGATGTGAAAGTATATGGGGTTATATAAATGGGAATGTGAAAATGGATGTATGTATATGTGTGGATATGGAGATGGGAGTGTGGATGTATGAACATGAAAATGGATATATGCATGAAGATGTATATGCATAGATGTAAATGTGGATGTAGATGTGGATGTAGATGTGAATGTGGAATGTGGATGTATAGATGTGGATGTATGGGAATGTGGATGTGGATGTATGTGAATGTGAATGTAGATGTGGATGTATAGATGTGAATGTGGAATGTGGATGTGGATGTATGTATGTATGTGGATGTATGGATGTGTATGTATGAATGTGGATATGGGATGTGGATGTATAAATGAGGATGTGAAAATGGAGGTAAGCATGTAGATGTGGATGCATGTATGTGAATGTGAATGTAGATGTGAATGTGGAATGTGGATGTATAGATGTGGATGTATGGGAATGTGGATGTGGATGTATGTGAATGTGAATGTAGATGTGGATGTATAGATGTGAATGTGGAATGTGGATGTGGATGTATGTATGTATGTGGATGTAGATGTGGATATATGGATGTGTATGTATGAATGTGGATATGGGATGTGGATGTATAAATGAGGATGTGAAAATGGAGATAAGCATGTAGATGTGGATGTATGGATGTGAATGTGGATGTGGATGTGGATGTATGGATGTGGATATGGATGTGAATATATGATATGGGATGTGAAGGAATCTGAAGTGAAGAGATGGAAAAGGAGGTGATTGGATGAGTACACATATACATGGAATGTGGAATAAGTAATGTGGAAAATGATGTGATTGGATGAGTACACATATAAATGAAATGTGGAATAAGTAATGTGGATTGTATGAGGGATAATGTGGAAAAATGAGAGTTAACATAGAAATTGTATTTGTAAACTGTTTGTAAATGCTGTCTGTAAATGGCTGTTTTATGTCAAGAATGCTGGGAAAGCATTTTGACCGTCTTGTGATTAAGGTCGTGGAGACCTAACTGATAAAGTTGCAACTGCTCACGGAGAGTCAATGGAGGACGTCTCACGTAGCAAGGTCGGCCGAGGTCTTGACCAGCCTCGGTTCGATTAAAATGGTGAGCTTCCGGTACGGTGGATGAGGGACCAAGGAAGCGGCCTATGAGTGAAGCGCTAGGTCACCTGCGAAGGATCCTAGAGGGTGCTGACCATACGGTGCTCGGGCTCTGGGTCGCCTAGGATACCCACGCGTGCGTCGAGGAAGATATTGGAACAAGGAGTAAGAGTTGTTTTGTGAAACCGGGCATGGATCTGGTTGATTGACCTTGCTGGTCTTCAATGGATGAGTCCATGGCTCTTTATATGGATCTGTTGGTTGATCTTGCTGATCTTCAACGAGAGTCCATCTTGATTTTTATAAGTGATTATATTGCCGAGTATTATGGGCTAGGAACTATTGAAAAGGCCCCTGTGTGGACAGGTGGTGAGCGTTCTAGTTGCCAATGATGCCATAGATACTCTGATGAAGGAATGATGGGAAATTATGAATCAACTGGATAAATTGGAAGATCGTGATCAGTGGTACTATGGTTTCATTAAAGGATTGTTTTAAAGTTAGCTGATGCTAAGAAAAGGCAATTTTCATATTGGGTGTGTAAGTGGTGTGGCTAGTTTTATGTTTGCATGAACTTCTGGCTAGGGGGCCTTGGAACTCTTTTCCTTGGTACCCGGGACAAAACCTAACCAAATTCCAAATTGGATCCCATCACTACAGTGGTTGGGTGGTTGGCTAACCCATGGGATCGGATGGGGTTAGGCTGGACTGATGGATCCATAAATCGAGATTTAATTTCTATTATTACGATAGATGAAGTAAATCCCGGATAGAAATTGTTCTATGGATAGGAATCAACGGCTGTGCCTCTTGATGGGGAAAAAAGCGTTGATCCCAATGATCCAAGTGCAAGTTTCTTCCTAGATTTGACCAAGTACCGTTAAAGGTGCAGTCAGATCAGTTGATTCGTAATGATCTTGACTACGTTAGAGTAAAGAGTTATCCTGGTGGAATCGCCCATGCTTTCCGAGTAAAGGAAGTTTTTCCGGTTTCGGTTTTGGACAAACCGACGGATTAGTCTCTTGTCCGGATATCCGTGGGCGAGACCCCGAATGTGGGACCCCTGTCCCGCGCGAGAAGTGCTACTTCCGCTGCCAGTATCGTGAATCCGTTGCTCGGTGGGAACAGGGATCTTACAGTTGGTATCAGTCCCGTGCGAGAAGTGCTACTTCCGCTGCTAGTACTCGAATCCGTTGCTCGGTGGGAACAGGGGGTCCCACAGTCGGGGCCTCGTCCACGGATATCCGGACAAGAGACTAATCCGTCGGTTTTTCAAAAACCGAACCCGGAAAAAACTTCCCTTACCCGGAAAGCACGGGCGATTCCACCAGGATAATTTTTTACTCTAACGTAGTCAAGATCATTACTGATCACGCTGATCCAACTACACCTATAAAGATACTCGGTCGGATCAAGGAAGAAACTTGCACTTGGATCATTGGGATCAACGCTTTTTTCCCCATCAAGAGGCACAGCCGTTGATTCCTATCCATAGAACAATTACTATCCGGGACTTACTTTATCTATCGTAATAACAGAAATTGAGTCTCGGTTTACGGATCCATCAGTCCAGCCTAACCCCATCCGATCCCATGGGTTAGCCAACCGCCCAACCACTGTAGTGATGGGATCCAATTTGGAATTTGGTTAGGTTTTGTCCCGGGTACCAAGGAAAAGAGTTCCAAGGCCCCCTAGCCGGAAGTTCATGCAAACATAAAACTAGCCACACCACTTACACACCCAATATGAAAATTGCCTTTTTCTTAGCATCAGCTAACTTTAAAACAATCCTTTAATGAAACCATAGTACCACTGATCACAATTTTCCAATTTATCCAGTTGATTCATAATTTCCCATCATTCCTTCATCAGAGTATCTATGGCATCATTGGCAACTAGAACGCTCACCACCTGTCCACACAGGGGCCTTTTCAATAGTTCCTAGCCCATAATACTCGGCAATATAATCACTTATAAAAATCAAGATGGACTCTCGTTGAAGATCAGCAAGATCAACCAACAGATCCATATAAAGAGCCATGGACTCATCCATTGAAGACCAGCAAGGTCAATCAACCAGATCCATGCCCGGTTTCACAAAACAACTCTTACTCCTTGTTCCAATATCTTCCTCGACGCACGCGTGGGTATCCTAGGCGACCCAGAGCCCGAGCACCGTATGGTCAGCACCCTCTAGGATCCTTCGCAGGTGACCTAGCGCTTCACTCATAGGCCGCTTCCTTGGTCCCTCATCCACCGTACCGGAAGCTCACCATTTTAATCGAACCGAGGCTGGTCAAGACCTCGGTCGACCTTGCTACGCGAGACGTCCTCCATTGACTCTCCGTCAGCAGTTGCAACTTTATCAGTTAGGTCTCCACGACCTTAATCACAAGACGGTCAAAATGCTTCCCCAGCATTCTTGACATAAAACAGCCATTTACAAACAGCATTTACAAACAGTTTACAAATACAGTTTCTATATTAACTCTCATTTTTCCACATTATCCCTCATTAATCCACATTACTTATTCCACATTCCATGTATATGTGTACTCATCCAATCACCTCCTTTTCCATCTCTTCACTTCAGATTCCTTCACATCACATATCATATATTCACATCCATACATCCACATCCACATCCACATTCACATCCATACATCCACATCTACATGCTTATCTCCATTTTCACATCCTCATTTATACATCCACATCCCATATCCACATTCATACATACACATCCATATCCACATCCACATCCACATTCACATCCATGCATCCACATCTACATGCTTACCTCCATTTTCACATCCTCATTTATACATCCACATCCCATATCCACATTCATACATACACATCCATACATCCACATCTACATCCACATACATACATACATCCACATCCACATTCCACATTCACATCTATACATCCACATCTACATTCACATTCACATACATCCACATCCACATTCCCATACATCCACATCTATACATCCACATTCCACATTCACATCTACATTCACATTCACATACATCCACATCTACATTCACATTCACATACATCCACATCCACATTCACATTCATCCATATCTATACATCCACATTCCACATTCACATCTATACGTCCACATCTACATCCACATTCACATACATCCACATCCACATTTCCATTCACATCTATACATCCACATCCATTCACATCTATACATCCACATCTACATCCATTTTTACATCTATGCATATACATCTTCATGCATATATCCATTTTCATGTTCATACATCCACACTCCCATCTCCATATCCACACATCCATATACATACATCCATTTTCACATTCCCATTTATATAACCCCATATACCTTCACATCTAATCTTTTACATCACATCCATTCTCGCCCTATCACAACCCATATACATCTTATCCTATCACATACACTTCTTACCTCATCCCCCCATACACATCTTAATTCATCTTATCACATCCTAACTTATTTCATAAGCATCTTATCACCTCTTATCACACCTCTTATCACATCCTATCACTTTCCATACGCATCTTATCAATTCTTATCACATCTCATACACCTCTTATCACATCTTATCACATTTCATATCTTTTTTTTTTTATATAAAGAGAATTCTTTTATTTGATATAAGATTTCTCTACACATTTATTTATACATAAATTCCATTTAAGGAGACTAACACTTTCGAAATTAAAATCAATCTTTTATGCATCTTCTTATGCATGATTTCAATTTGGTAGGGAATTATACTTTTAGAATAAAAGAATTTCTCTTATGCATCTAAGTTAAACATAAAATCCATTTATGAGGAAAATCATACTTTTAGTATAAAAAGAATATCTTTTATGCATACGTATATGCATGAAATCCAATATGATAAAAGTAACACTTTTGATATAAAAATTTTTCCTTTATGCATACTTCTATGCATGAAAATTAAAAATGATAAAAGTAACACTTTTGATATAAAAATTTTCCTTTATGCATACTTCTATGCATGAAAATTAAAAATGATAAAAGTAACACTTTTGATATAAAAATTTATCCATTATGCATACTTCTATGCATGAAAATAAAAATGGTAAAAATAGCACTTTTGATATAAAAATTTATCCTTTATGCATAATATTAAAATTCAATTTCTCCATGATTATAATGAAATTCTTTCAATTAATCTAGGATGATGATTCCTAGAATATGGTAGGAAGTCCTCTTTTTATGCTTTGAATGAAAATTTTTTATGCATAATTTTTATAAAAATTTTGCCATAGCTCCGCTGCTATGACTGATAAATCTCAATTTTTCTAAGGGATAAAGCTTATCATTAAGGAAATAATTAAAATGATTCTCTAATTGGATCGTTAATCCATAATGGATTGAATCATCAATATACATAAACTAATAAAAGCATAAGAAAAAGCCATTAATTTGGCCTCAAGCATAGCTTTATCTTGGGTTAAGGAAAAGCTTTATGAAAAGCTTGATTTGGATTGAGAATGGGTCATGAGTATGACCATTTCTTGAGTGAGAGAGAGAATTTACATAAGAATCATTAGAATTTAAACATAAATGAAAATTAACTTCAATAGCATTTATTAAATTATGTAACTCTTCACTACTATTCAAACTTCAATAGCATTTAAAAAAAAACCATACCAATTAAACTTCTCAAGCTTGAGAGGGGTTGAGAAGAGAGAAACATTGAGAAATTATAGAAAGATGAATATTCACTAATTACCTTACAACTTGCTTGATTCTTTGTTCATGGTAGAGGCCCCCAACCAATCAATTGGTTAAGTATGTTGATGGAGCCACTAATGGGAATTGAAGAAAGAGGGAAGCTCCAAAAAATAGTGAATTATTAAATGAATTCACAGTTTCTGGCTTAGGTGGAGTAGAGTAACGATGCATAAACACTATATATTTTTCAACAAGGGGGAGGCTTCTATTTATAGGAAAAATTGAGCTCCTAACCAAACAAACTGATTCTAGAATTTTCTAAATCAGTTTGGTCAATATTTGACCATTTTTAGGTCAGTTAAGCTAACTTTTTGGAACTAGACTTGAATGAGGAGAGAGGAGAGATGAAATATCTCAATTTTTATGAGTTTAAAACTCATTCAAGCATGTGAAATATGCACCTCCTTTAAAGAACTCCCCTTCCTTACATATGTGTCATAATGGAATCATTTTAATATTGCTCATAGTTTTTTTACTAATAAACCTTGTACATTTTCAACTCTTCATCTTATGTGAAATATGCACCTCCTTTAAAGAACTCCCCTTCCTTACATATGTGTCATAATGGAATCATTTTAATATTGCTCATAGTTTTTTACTAATAAACCTTGTACATTTTCAACTCTTCATCTTATGTGAGCATTTAAGGGACTCCCCTTCCTTACATATGTGTCATAATAAAATCATTATACCCAAAATATCTCATATTTTTAATATTGCACATAGTTTTTTACTAATAAACCTTGTACATTTTCAACTCTTCACCTCATGTGAGCATTTACTCATTTTTGGGTATTTTCTTTTTTACAAGTTGGATTTATCTCCTCCCTACACATGGATTGATGCTATTGGTCCATAGGAACCTTAATTGGACCATAGTCTAAAGATTTCTGAAAATCTAGACCCTTAGGCTAAGGTTCTTTATACCTATTTTCAATTAATTCTAATTGCACATTGGAAAATTCTTTTTTAATTTCTATTTCAGGGGAACTCATCTGAATTAGAAGAGATATTTTTCTATCCAAAAATATTCAAAATCTAAATATTCTCTCTCTAGAATATTTTTCTCTCTCTAGGCTAAAATAGATAGAAACAAGGTCTTTATATTTCTTAAGAGGGAATGATTACAGGGAAAGATACTAGACATCAAAAAGGGGGTGGGGGAGGAATCTTACACTTGGCATCCAAAACATCAGTTTTCACTTCTGAGTTCATCCCTCTGATTTCTTGAAAGAGGTGGGGCTCCTGAGAAAGTATTCTGGGGGAAGGGTCTTCCTTCACTTCGGAATCTTCCTGCATCCTGATTTTGATTCAGCCCTTGCTGCCTCTTCGGGGGTGGAAAGTTTGAAGTACTTCCTTGGGCTTGGAATCTTTTAAAGTTAGAGGGTGCAGGCTTTGGTGGGACCTTTACTACAAAGGCTTTGGCAAAATCTTTTGCCATTCTTATTGCTTCAGCCATGGACACTGGCTTGGCATTTTTGACTAGTGTGTCCAAGGGTTCCTTTATTCCCCTAATGAACCTGTCCATGAGTTGTTCATCTAGAGGTGGTGAATATTTGAGTAGAAGAGCAAAGGCTTGGTGATATTCCTCGATGGTTTTTCTCTCCTGCTTTAGCTCTAATAATTCGTTCATTTTGATTTCCAAAAATCCAGGGGGACTAAATCTCTTTCTTAGATAGGTTTTTAGGTTGTTCCAGGACTGAGTATTTCTGTCCAGTTGGTTGGTGTCACAATGGTTCCTCCATGCTACCCTGGCTGTTTCCACTATTTTCAGCCGAGCAAGAGCCATTTTGCTCCGCTCATTGTAGCCTGTGACGTTTTTCTCCCCTTCTCCTTTGAAGGGTCCTGGCTGAGTCCTATGAAGAGCCTTGTGAACATCAGGGTCAAGCTCGTCATCTTCAGAGAGAGGGTTTGGTTGACGGCCACGGTTTCCTCGTCTCATGATTCTGCCAAAAATTTATATATTATTAAATTTTTATTTTGATATCATCCACGAGATCCTAAGACTTAAGAGGTTCAGAAAACAATTTCTTAAATCATGAAGTTTATATAGACAAACTAAGTAAAGACCTTTCCTTAAGAAAGAGAGTTCGAGTCTGAGAGAGATACTTCTTAGATATTTTTCAGACAAGAGAAAGTTTCTCTCCCAGACGGCTTCGATAATGGCATTAAAGAAGTCCATGGAGCCCCTAACCGGAGCCATTCACAGGTGATGAACGAAGGAATTTGGGAGAAGAAGTAGAGGCTTGGATAGAGTCCATGGATGAGTATTTTGATGTAGCTGGATACAGTGAAAGAAACAAGATCGCCCTTGCTTGTTTAACAAGCGCGAGAATTGAGTTAGGATTAGTTGGAGAAGAACTATTGTCAATCTAACCACTAGAACCACGATCGGTTGTCATGGGATGCCATGAAGGTACATCTTGGTGTGAAAGGTTTTGTCCTCCTGGACTTCGGGAGGATAAAATGAATGAATTTTTGGAGCTAACCCATGAAAGGAAGACCCTAGAGGAATACCACCAAACTTTTGCTAAACTTCTCCAATTTTCTCCAGAGATGGATGAGGTAACTCTTCTCCATCGATTCATGGGGAAGCTTGATCCGTGTTTGACTAACCTAGTCAAGAATTACCAAGCCATCCTCCATTTCAGAAGCCATAATTATGGCCAGAGACTATGATAAAGTTTTTATATGGGAAGTGTCCAGAAGGACTTGAGTCCTTCCATGTTGATCAGGAAGAGGTCCCCTAATTCAAGAGAAATGTCAAGCCCACCACCCTTGGCTAAGAGGAATCGTGAGCTAGAGCAAAATTAAGGTCAAGAAATAGGGATAACAGATCTCCGACTCGTAGACATCGCATCGAGGCCTTTCAAGAAGAAAGATGTTTGAGATGCGAATGACAAGGTCATCGATAGGAAAATTACCCTTTCCTATCAAGATCATCCCCGGCTAGATCAGAAGGAAGACCAATCTTTCAGAAAACGAGATTAGAAAGAAGAGCTCTCCCTCACCTATATATCAAGAATAAAGACAACACAATGAGCTTTTCCATGAGAACAAATGCTTCAAGTGTAAACAACATGAACACATGAGAAAAGATTTCCCTAACTGACCCAGGACCCTTCTCTTCCTAATCATGGAAAGGGGAAACCCAAAAGGATGGGCGGGCCTATATCAATCCAAGAGCCTAGGATATCCAAACTAGGAAGTGGTTGCCCAAGTTATGATTGTTTTGAATTAAGCTAGAGATCATTGATTCTTTAATTAAAGTTTAATTAAGAATATGTTAGAGGGAGTATACTAGAGATTAGCATAGGGATTATGTTAGGAAGTATTATAGAGATTATGATAAGATTATAAATGAGAGATTGAGTTAGAAATTTTGATATAGATTATATATATGATGGGTTAAAGATAGCCAAATTTAACAAGTGTTTCTATGAGTAAATAGAAGGTGATTGTTGGTGCAAGATTCATGTGAAGTAATGTAGATGATGAATAGAGGTATTCTAGGAGACAATGCTAGTAGGGTTATGCATCTTGCTGTCATAGGTTAGATCGCATAAAGGATTGATCTCCTTACGTTTTTCCATGGCAATTTGGGAAGTACCATATTACATGGGAGTATGGAATAAGGAATTCATAAAGTAGGATTAGGGATAATAAAGAATCGGTTCATATCATATAAAAGTGTATACGGATGCATGAACTTAGGATAATAAAGCCAAATAACTTTAGAATAATGAAGGCATTCTGGAAGCTCAACAAAATGAGGTAGATATATGAAAGAAGGGACTCTTAGTAGGAACAATGTTTAGATAAAAGAAGGTTTCTACCCAGTGAGGATACCACTTTGGGAGAGAGAGAGAGGAGGAGGATTTACTTAGAGATTACCTCGAGATAAGGACATCTCGAATCTTTTAAGTGGGGGAGAGAATGTAACATCCCTCCCAAGCCATGCAATAATTCTCTTTTAATATATGTTTCAAGAAGAAAGAGAGTGCACATCAAGAGAGACTATAAGACTAGAAACGTTGAGAAAGTGATAGAGAAAAAATATTAGTTCCAAAAATCTGAAAAGAAATGAGAAGATAAGAATAGATCCATTAAGAGAGAAACATTGCCAAAAATAGAATTTTGAATTTAGGTGATAGCAGGTCATATTTAGAGTACTTTTACACATTTAGAGTCCATGCACACTAAAAATATGGAAAAGCAAAGCTTTTCTAAAGATGGCACGTTTGCAGCTATATACAGACAATCTTTAAGTTTTGCATAGACCATTGCATCACGCGACCTAGTAAGATCGGGAAATCCTACACAAAAACTTGCCTAAAAAAAGAACCAGAAGGGCATATAACAATGGCAAATGCTTTAATAAAGAATGTCTTATCGTAATCTCAAGTTGAAAAGACTGTTTTCTCTTGTTTACTGTGAATGTGATGGAATTGTATTTTCTCTTGCTCCCCGATCTTATGAGGTTTGATTCGTTGTCACCAATCGATCGGTTGTCGCCGGTCTACCCTAAAGCTATCCTCCCGCTTTGGGGGAACAACCCACTAGATGCTCGGAGTTGGTGGACCCATATCTAGGTGGATTTGCTTTTGGGTGTGTGCGAGGGGGACTTAAGTGGTGCAAGTAAAAGCCAGCTAAGGGGCACATGCCCCTTGAGGGGGCATGTGGGACTCAGTGGAGGCTCTGAGTTTTAAACATCACCGCGCCACATTGAGGATAAGGAAGCTAGGGACCCACTTAGTATTCTTCACCAAGCGAGTGAGTGATGTTCAGAGTTCTAGACCGCTCCAAGAATAATTGCCACCGCAAGAACCATGTCGCCCATGCTGGTGTGCGAGGGTTGCCTGGGAGCACGTGAATAATGTAATGAGCAAGTGATAACATTATTACCGTGTTTGTTTTCAACTGTTTTGGAAGAACTATCTTAATGAATCAGTGAAACGGGAAATAGTTAAATGACCTGTTTTTATATGTTTCACAGTGTGACGAGACCAAATCAGGTAACAAAATGATTGGGTGAGTGGGTGGATGGATGCCCCGATGGCACCATCCTATGGATGAGTGGACCCGATGAGCCGGGTAACTATCCAAACTACTAATTATTTACGATCCGTAATAGAATAATGCCCAAACAAGCCTGTTTTAGGAGAACGAGCTAGTGACCGTGCTGCATAATATCATAAAGGCATTAGCTCCCATGAACCAAGTGTGAACTTGTTCCGTCATCGATCACGCACATTGAGTGCCATTTGATCGGAGAAATACATTCCTATTAGAATATTTACGTTTCCCCTGACTGTCGGATAGAATTAGGTCCCTTCGTTTGCTCGTATCCTTGTATTTCCAAGAGATTGAGGTGTCGTTAATCGAAGACAAAGGGGACTTAGCCGCCAAATCAAAAGGATCCCCTTGAGCCAGCTAGGGCGGGGACCTTACAAGTGGTATTAGAGGATCAGATCTTAGGTCCTATGATTTGTTATTCAAAGGTTAACTAGTAAGGGATTAAAACAAGTCATTATTTATCATATGAGGACGAATCAATCATCTCTACTGGCCATAGAAGTGATTCGAATATCCTCGCATGTTGAGACAATCATCGTGTGAAATTGTGCTTGTATCTTGGGGGTGCACACGCAAAATATTTGTACAGTAAAAAAGATTGGTGAGGAAACCTTTTGAGGAGAAACATAGGGTGATCTAATTAAGAAACCAATGTGAGTGAATGACTAGAAGGATAGATCGAAACTTTGTTAAGAGAAATGTCTAGGATATATCTCATTAATTTGTATATTGTAAGTTACTAGGATTATAACTCCATTAAAGAGAGACGTGTGTAAAGTACCAACATAGGTTCAATTGAATAGTTTACGTTTGAATGCCATCACTAGATGCTTTACACTAAGACGGTCGTCCGGTTCCTGACCCCATCTTGGAAAAACGTGGGTCTAACTTCGGATGTTACCAAAAAAAAAATGAAACTCTCATGCATATTAATCTTGAGTGCCTTCAGATGTGATGCTATGATAAGTGCTATAGTTTTGAACTTTTCGTGGTGGATGATAGCTTTACGGTAGATGGTAGGTGTTATATGTACATTATGTGTGCTATGTTATATACACATTATGTGTGCATATACTAGGAGGCTAACCCACATTAGAGGCTTGTGAGCATGGGAGCATGGGAACAAGCTCGTGGAGCATGGGTTAGGACTAACCTTAAGGGTTAAGGTTAGGGTCATGCATCCAAGGGTCACACATGGGGAATGGAAAGTCAAGAGTCACTTGAGGGCCCTCCTATATAATAGGGGCATGGGGCACACTCAAGGGGGATTGGAAGCTTGGAGGCTTGGAAGCTTGGAGGCTTGGAGGCTTATGCTATGGTCTCTTGTGTAGAGGTCCATATCTACTCATCTACCATTTCAAACTATAGCTACGGGAGGAGAAAGAGAATGGAAAGAAGAAGGAGAGGAAAGAGGGGAGAAGAAGGAGAGGGGAGTATTTTTTTTTAAACTCCCTATCTCTCTCCTTTGCGCGCAAACACGGGGGGGGATGGCTGTGCTGTAGCCCGCCGGCGAAAAAATCACCCCCCCTTAGAAAATTCAAATCCAAAGTAAAGCTTAATTAAAGTTTTTTGATTTTTTTAAAAATAAGTTTTTTATTATTAAAAAAGACTTTTGAAATCTTTTTCAAAAAAAGCTTGAAAAAAGCCTGAAAAATAGTGAGAAATTACGGGATTTGAGAAAAAAATCTCTGAAAATTCTCTAAAAATTTCTTCTTGAAACTTTTTGGCTTTTCATCTTCCGGAAAACCTTTGGCTTTCCGTTTTCCTGAAACCTTTTGGCTTTACGAATTCCGGGAAAACTATTGACCTTCTGTATTTCGGAAACCTTTGACCTTTCACATTCTGATTTTTTTATTTTTTTTGTCTTTTCATTTTCCCAGAACTTTTGGCTTTCTGTATTCCGGGAAAACCGTTGGAATTTCGAAATTTTTTGACCGTTCGTATTCTAAATGCGTTCGGGGTAATTTAAAATTTTTAAAAAATTCTTGAAAATTAGTGAAAAACTAGACAAAGGTTATTTTAAATTTTGGAAAAATGTGGGGTTGGTGTTTGGCATGTGGTCTGTCCATTTGGGCACCCATTGACCATTCAAATTCCTTTAAAATATATTTTTTGACCAAAAATAAATAAAAAATCTATTAAAATTAAAAAATTTCATTAGATTTGAGAATTGTCGGGTGAAATTGGAAATTTTGTGAACGATGGGATTCTCAGGAGAAATTAGGAATATTCTAAATATTATTTTTAGAAATCCTAAAAAATTAGTATTTTTAAAATATCAATGGTATTTTGGCAAATTTAATTGCTAAAAATATTCTGGAAAAATATAGGTTTGGAATGCCATAAGATAGGTTTGGTGGAATTCAAAATTATCATATTTTGAGGCCCTATAAAATTAGGAAAAATTAGAAAAAAATCATGATAATTATTTTTCTTGAGAATTTAATATTTTCGAGGGTTATTTAATGTTGAAGTACGTTTTCTCATGCTGACATTAGATAGATGCGGGTTATTCGCATATTATTAATATGATTGTACCTTGTATTAGTAGTTATATCTGTTTGGATTAATTCTAATGGACTTATTTAAGTGTGGATTGTGCTTTATTTCTTAAGCCTAAGACAAATTCTATCATGGGAGTCAGTTGATCGGTTTGTTTTGCTAGATTTTATTCGATGTTTTCTAAGTTTTATATGGACTCATCAGGTTCTATCTAGATCACTTGTGTCTAGGGGTTTTTTATTGAGTGTTACACACATGTGTTTCACTTTCTTACTTTGGAGTTTTATTTGAACAACACAACATTCATATACTTCGGATTGATGAGTTGGCCACCAATTTTAATTCTTCTTTTGGCATGATTTATGTCCATTAGATGGTATGCATTGATTTTTATGGATCAACTATGGTTTTCATAGATTCGAGGAGCTTCTATGCTTTTATCCATGGTTTTATAAGGATCTTTTGATCTTTTGGATAATATCATGTGCTTTGAAGGTAGCATTTGCCTTCATTTTTTGCACGTAATTTTGGAGTATATTTCTTGTACTCTTGTTCATATTCCAACTCGGATACCTAGTTGCTTATATATCTAGGTGAGTTATTTTTCTACCCTAACTTTATTGTGTTTTGGGTAGGTATCATTAGAAAGACGCCAATAATTCAATTTCTTTTCTAATGATGTACTCAGAAGAAGGAGTTATTCCTTGATGTAGTCTCAAGTATATAGAGACAGGTTTAGTATGTGAAAGTCTGGATAAGGCCATCTTATTCCTTTAATGTAGGATTTTATTCATATTTCCTAGACGACATACTAGGGAGTTTCAAATTATTAAGGTATATATGGGTGGCATCATGGTGGTATGGGACGCTAGTGATCCCTCACATATATTATCTTATGGGATAATTTGGGCTCAAGATTATTGCTTTGCTTACATCACTTAGCATGTTGACCTCAACATTCAAAGACAATCTTATTTTCTAAATTCACTAGAAGTTATAGTGTGGACATTCTCTAGTTAAACTTCTTTTATCGATAGCCTGCATGTTTTGATGAGTGGAATCTCATCGGCATTTTCACTTGTTGAAATCTCTTTCTTTAGAGTTCAAACAAGTTTATCTTGTTGTGCACGGATAAGGAAATTTGGATTCTTCCTTTGTTGGCATTTCTTTCTCTAGTTTCGTACTTTAGGTGATTTATATAGTCAACCTGATTGTTTATGGACGGACATATGTGACTCATTGAGACGCTGATGACTCTCTATGTTGATATGGATAACTCGAGACGACGATTATTCCATATGCAGATGTGGGTATGTCGGGGCGCCGATGAATCCCTGGTTTCTGCTATTATAATGCCATGTTTTCCTACTTTATTCCGAATGGTTTACAACAAGGAAGTTACTTTGAATGTGTATTGCTCTGATCATCCACAGTAGTCTGATGGGCAAACAGAGTGTATGAATCAGATTATAGTGTATATGCTTCATGCATATGTCTCTAGAAAATCATCATATTGGAAAATAGATCTTCCAATGATGGAATTTGCCTATAACAATTTTAAATATACGACTATTGGTTTTAGTCCGTGCATACTTATGTATGTGTATCAGCCCAAGGCACCTATTGATGTTGGTCTTAAGGACATCGAGCTTGATGTATCGAGGGATTTCTTACGTGATATGCAGGAAATGCTGACTGAAGCTCGGGATTCTATTAGGAGTGCTCAAGATAGGGCACGATTTTATGCTGATAGGGGACGCTCATCTCGGTCTTTTGAACCAGGAGCGTTGGTTTATTTTAATGTTCCTAAAGATTTTCAGACTTTGTCAATGGGAAAATGCTCAAATTTATCTCCTAGATATTATGGCCCATTTTTGAGTTATACATCGGATTGGCATGGTTGCGTTTGAACTGTTTTGAGAGAGGGGAAGTATGTTATATGTACATTATGTGTGCTATGTTATATACACATTATGTGTGCATATACTAGGAGGCTAACCCACATTAGGCTTGTGATCATGGGAGCATGGGAACAAGCTCTAGTGGAGCATGGGTCAGGAGGACTAACCTTAAGGGTTAAGGTTAGGGCCAGGCATCCACCATGGGGAATGGAAGTCAAGAGACTTGAGAGCCCTCCTATATAATAGGGGCCTGGGGCACACTCAAGGGGGCTTGGAAGCTTGGAGGCTTGGAAGCTTGGAGGCTTGGAGGCTTATGCTATGGTCTCTTGTGTAGAGGTCCATATCTACTCATCTACCATTTCACACTATAGCTACATGCTATTGGATTGGAGTTATACCTCTTGATGGTATGGGACATCAAGGTAGAGGTATGATGTATTTCATTATTATTCATGTGTGCATCCCTTGGGCTCGGGGGTGGTTGGGTGGTTGAGTTTATGCCTGATTTATGCATGTTTATGTATAACAATTATCTAGAGAGATCTTAGGGTTTTAACAGTAGGGGAAGATTAAATTTTGAATTTTTTTCTGGATGAACCTCGGTCCTTTTTTTTAAGTTTGTATGATTTCCTTTTTATCTTTATTACCCGACCGACAAGAATAGGAGGCTCAGCGAACCAAAAATAAAATAAAATAAAATAATAGTTGAACAAAAATCTCTAGTATTACCAAGGGAAACCTGAAAGTTTACCCTTTGATGATGTTATTATGATGAAAATCCTAGATTAGCATGCCCATGACCAAGGATATAAGTAAAGTTAGTCAGATATCATCAAAAATATCGAATAATTGTTGCTTCGGCCTATGAAAGCAATATCTAAGTAGAGTATTCATCTTCCTATAACATATGAGGTCAGATTTTATGGAGGAGTTGATTTTATGTCACAGTAGTTAACCATGTTAAGTGTTGCACTTATTGTATCATATAGGAAATATCATGAAGTTTATACAGGAAAACTAAGTAAAGACATTTCCTTAAGAAAGAAAGTTCGAGTCTGAGATATTTTTTAGGCAAGAGAAAGTTTCTTGCCAAGAAAGCTTTGATAATGGCATTAAATAAGTCCTTCATGGAGCCCCCAACCAGAGCCATTCAAAGGTGATGAACGAAGGAATTTGGGAGAAGAAGTAGAGGCTTGGATAGAGTCCATGGACGAGTATTTTGATGTAGCTGGATACAGTGAAAGAAACAAGATCACCCTTGCTTGTTTAACAAGCGCGAGAATTGAGCTGGGATTAGTTGGAAGAACTATTGTCAATATAACCACTAGGACCAGGATCGGTTATCATGGGATGCCATGAAGGTACATCTTCGTGTGAAAGGTTTTGTCCTCTTGGATTTTGGGAGGATAAAATGAATGAATTTTTGGAGCTAACCCATGAAAGGAAGACCCTAGAGGAATACCACCAAACTTTTGTAAAACTTCTCCAATTTTCTCCAGAGATGGATGAGGTAACTCTTCTCCATCGATTCATGGGAAAGCTTGATCCGCCTTTGACTAACCTAGTCAAGAATTACCAAGCCATCCTCCATTTCAGAAGCCATAATTATGGCCAGAGACTATGATAAAGTTTTTATATCCAGAAGGACATGAGTCCTTCTATGTTGATCAGGAGGAGGTCCCCTAATTCAAGAGAAATGCCAAGCCCACACCCCTCGCTAAGAGGAATCGTGAGGTAGAGCAAAATCAAGGTCAAGAAATAGGGATAACAAGGTTAGAGAGTAGATCTCTGACTCGTAGACATCGCATCGGGACCTTTCAAGAAGGAAGATGTTTTAGATGCCAATGACAAGGTCATCGTCGATAGGAAAATTACCCTTTCCTATCGAGATCATCCCTGGCTAGATCAGAAGGAAGACCAATCTTTGAGAAAATGAGATTAGAAAGAAGAGCTCTCCCTCACCTATATATCAGGAATAAAGACAACGCAATGAGCTTTTCCATGAGAACAAATGCTTCAAGTGTAAACAATATGAGCACATGAGAAAAGATTCCCCTAACTGACCCAGGACCCTTCTCTTCCTCCAATCATGGAAAGGGGAAACCCAATAGGATGGACGGGCCTATATCAATCCAAGAGCCTAGGATATCCAAACTACGAAGTGGTTGCCCAAGTTATGATTGTTTTGAATTAAGCTAGAGATCATTGATTCTTTAATTAAAGTTTAATTAAGAATATGTTAGAGGGAGTATACTAGAGATTAGCATAGGGATTATGTTCAGAAGTATTATAGAGATTATGAAAAGATTATAAATGAGAGATTGAGTTAGAAATTTTGATATAGATTATATATATGATGGGTTAAAAATAGCCAAATTTAACAAGTATTTCTATGAGTAAATAGAAGTTGACTGTTGGTGCAAGATTCATGTGAAGTAATGTAGATGATGAATAGAGGTATTCTAGGAGACAATGCTAGTAGGGTTATGCATCTTGCTGTCATAGGTTAGATCGCATAAAGGATTGATCTCCTTACATTTTTCCATGGCAATTTGGGAAGTACCATATTACATGGGAGTATGGAATAAGGAATTCATAAGGTAGGATCAGGGATAATAACACCATATTAGATAATTTGGGAAAAATCCCATTCCCATTTAAAAAATGAGATCATGGTGAACTTGTCCAAAATTTTGTCAAAACCCCCTCATGTGACATATCATTAGAAAGATATTGAAGAGTAGAATCTAGATCTACAATCTCTGACAAATTTGGAGTTGGCATGTTTAAGATATATCCAAAATTAAATGGAGTTATTGATTCCCAAAATGTGAGATTTTTTCCTAATTATCTAATATTGACTTTAATAAAGAATCGGTTTATATCATATAAAAGTGTATACGGATGCATGAACTTAGGATAATAAAGCCAATTAACTTTAGAATAATGAAGGCATTCTGGAAGCTCAACAAAATGAGGTAGATATATGAAAGAAGGGACTCTTAGAAGGAACAATGTTTAGATAAAAGAAGGTTTCTACCGAGTGGGGATACCACTTTGGGGGGGAGGGAGAGAGAGAGAGAGAGAGAGAGAGAGAGAGAGAGAGAGAGGAGGATTTACTTAGAGATTACCTCGAGATGAGGACATCTCAAATCTTTTAAGTGGGGGAGAGAATGTAACATTCCTCCCAAGCCATGTAACGATTTTCTTTTAATATAGGTTTCAAGAAGAAAGAGAAAGAACATCGAGAGAGACTATAAGGCTAGAAACATTGAGAAACTGATAGAGTAAAAATATTAGTTCCAAAAATCTGAAAAGAAATAAGAAGATAAGAAAAGATCCATTAAGAGCGAAACATCGCCAAAAATAGAATTTGGAATTTAGGTGATAACAAGTCATATTTAGAGTACTTTTACACATTTAGAGTCCATGCACACTAAAAATATGGAAAAGCAAAGCTTTTCTAAAGATGGCATGTTTGCGGCTATATACAAACGTTTTTACCTATTCTACCCCCACGCCGCTGTCTTGTAGACCAGATGCGTTCTGGTTCTTTTGGCTGGCTACATGATTATATTCTGAGTTTTTATCAAAGAGTTATGGCCGAAACAATTTGCTGGTTCTCTACACAGGGAAACTGTAAGGAGTAGGGAAGTAGCCTCAAGGTGATTCTTCTAGACCTTGAGATGTATATCTATATATATGTCTTCATTCTCACTTGGGTGGAGTCCTCACACACATCATTTTTAGCAAAGAGTTGCTGTAATTATGTGGAGTTAAGCATGTGGGTAACATTGCGAGACCAAGCAACATCTCTGCCGAACCAGGCAACATCTCTCCCGGACCAAGTAGCGCCGCTGTGCAGGCACTACGGCCCATCAATATCGTCCAGAGGTAAGAAATGCTCTTTAAGTTTTACATAAACCATTGCATCACGCGACCTAGTAAGATCGAGAAATCCTACACAGAAAGTTACCTTTAAAAAAAAAGGACATATAACAATGGCAAATGCTTTAATAAAGAATGTCATCATAATCTCAAGTTGAAAAGACTGTTTTCTGTTGTTTACTATGAATGTGATGGAATTGTATTTTCTCTTTCTTGACTGGTTGTTACCAATCGATCGGTTGTCTCGCCGATCTTATGAGGTTTGATTGGTTGTCACCTATCAATCGGTTGTCACCAATCGATCGGTTGTTGCCGGTCTACCCTAAACTATCCTCCCGCTTTGGGGGAACAACCCACTAGATGCTCAGAGTTGGTGGACCCATATCTAGGTGGATGAGCTGCTTGCTTTGAGGTGTGTGCGAGGGGCACTTAAGTGGTGCAAGTAAAAGCCAACTATGGGGCACATGCCCCTCGAGGGGGCATGTGGGACTCAATGGAGGCTCTGAGTTTTAAACATCACCGCGCCACATCGAGGATGAGGGAGCTGGGGACCCACACAATATTCTTCACCAAGCGGGTGAGTGATGTTTGGAGTTCTAGACCCCTCCAGGAATAATTGCCACCGCAGGAACCATGTCGCCCATGCTGGTGTGCGAGGGTTGCCTGGGAGCACGTGAATAATGTAATGAGCAAGTGATAACATTATGATCGTGTTTGTTTTCAACTGTTTTGGAAGATTTATCTTAATGAATCAGTGATGGGAAATAATTAAAGGACCTGTTTTTATATGTTTCACAGTGTGGCGGGACCAAATCAGGTAACAAAATGATTGGGTGAGTGGGTGGATTGATGCCTGGATGGCACCATCCTAAGATGGGTGGACCCGATGAGCCGGGTAACTATCCAAAATACTTATTATTTACAATTCGTAATAGAATAATGCCCAAACAAGCCCGTTTTAGGAGAATGAGCTAGTGGCCGTGCCGCATAATATCATAAAGGTGTTAGCTCCCATGAACCAAGCGTGAACTTGTTCCGTCATCGATCATGCACATTGAGTACCGTTTGATTGGAGAAATAGATTCCTATTAGAATAATTACGTTTCCCCTGACTGCTGGATAGAGTTAGGTCCCTTCGTTTGTTGGTATCCTCGTATTTCCACAAGAGATCAAGGTGTCGTCAATCAAAGACAAAGGGGACTTAGCCGCCAATCTGTAAGATTCCTCCCCCAGCCTCTCAGGATGTCCAGTATCTTCCTTTGTAGTCAAATCCCTCTTCAAAAATATAAAAGATCTTGTTTCTACCAGTTTTGGTCTAGAGAGAGAAAATCTTCTAGAGAGTGGTAATTCAATTTTTAAATATTTTTGGATAGAAAAATATCTCATCTTATTAAAATAAGTTCCCCTAAAATAGAATTTCAAAAAGATTTTCAGAAGGTGCATTAGAAATTAAGTATAATCTGTTCAATAGGCATTATCCTGGGGATGAAGATTTTTTCAAAATTTTAAATTAAGGTTCCTATGGACCAACAAGATTCATCCAAATGAAGGGAGGACATAGATACAAGAATAAAGAGAAATCCCCCAAAAATGAGTAAATACTCACATAAGATGAAGAGTTGACTAAGGACAAGGTTAATAGTTAAAAAAGAGAGATATTTAGATGAAATGATACATTTTTGAAACCTCAGTATGGGGGAATTCCCCTCATGAAGGAGACACCTATTTCACATGCTTGAATGAGTTTTAAACTCCCAAATAATGAGATATTTTTATCTCTCCTCTCTCTTGTTTCAACTAGATCCAAAAATTGAGCATAACTGACCCAAAAATGGTCAAAAATTGACCAAACTGATCTAGAAAATTCTAGAATCAATTGGCTTGGTTAAAAGCTTACTTTTTCCTATAAATAGAAGCCTTTCCCTTTGTTGAAACTCAATAGTGTTTTGCACTATTACCCTGCCTCTCCCAAGTGCCAAAAGATGTGAATTTTACGCACAATTCATTAGTTTTTGACCTTCCCTCTTCTAAAATATTGGTGGCCACTCTTGTTTCAAACAAGAGTAGAAGCCTCAAACCATGAAGCCAAAGGAAATCTCTCAAATTATCAATGTAAGTTGGAGATTCTTCTCTTTTCTAATTCTTTTATGGTTTTTATGATTTTTGTCTTCTCTAAATTGAATGGATGTTATGCCTCATTGAAAAAAGGCATTCCCCTCTCTTCTTTAGTAAATCCAACCATTCTTTATCCTACATGATTGATTATTGTATGAAATCAAGTTTTTCATATTGTTCTCTTGAATAAGTAGAAAATGTTTATACTAGAATGATTTAAATACTCTTGGTGAACTTCTAATTAATTTTAGTGAGTTAAAAATTGAAAAATGGTCAGCCGTACAAAGGAGGTTATGGCAAAATTTTTTAAAAATTTGTGAAATAAATTTCATCTTTTATTAATAAAAAATAGTAATCCCCATCAATAGAGCATTCTAAAAGTGTAATTTTCATTCATGCATAGAAAGATGCATATTGATAAATTTTTATAAAAGAATATTTTTCAATAGAATTAAATTCTATGAAAGATACTTATCGATAATTTTTTTATTATGAAAGTGTTACTTTCTTCATTATGGATTTTTATGCATAAAATAATGCATAAAAGTATATTTTGTTATTACAAAAGAGTTACTTTCATCATATTGATTTTTATGCATAAAAGTATGCATAAAAGAATATTTTTTTATTATAAAAGTGTTACTTTTATCATTATTGATTTCTATGCATAAAAGAATATTTTTTATTATAAAAGTGTTACTTTTTATCATAAATGATTTGTATGCATAAACATATGCATGAAAGATATTTTTTTATATTAAAAGTATGATTTTCATCATAAATGATTTTTATGCATAAATGAATGCATAAAAGAAATTCTTTTATATTAAAAGAGTGATTTTCATCATAAATTATTTGTATGCATAAAATATTTTTTTTAATATTAAAAGTATGATTTTCATCATAAATTATTTTTATGCATAAAAGAAATTCTTTTATATTAAAAGAGTTATTCTCATCACAAATGATTTGTATGCATAAAAGATATTTTTTTAATATTAAAAGTATGATTTTCATCATAAATGATTTTTATGCATAAATGGATGCATAAAAGAAATTCTTTTATAGTAAAAGAGTGATTTTCATCATAAATGATGTGTATGCATAAACATATGCATAAAAGATATATTTTTATATTAAAAGCGTGATTTTCATCATAAATGGATTTTATGCATAAATTAGATGCATAAGAGAAATTCTTTTATTCTAAAAGTGTAATTCCTACTAAATTAGATTTATGCATGGAAAGATACATAAATAATTTATTTTAATCCAAAAGTGTTATTCTCATCAATTTTGATTTTATGCATAGAATGGTGCATAAAGAAATCTATTTTTAGCTCAAAAGAGTTATTTTCATCAATTTTAATTTTATGCATAGAATGATGCATAAAGAAATCTATTTTTAGTTCAAAAGAGTTATTTTCATCAGTTTTGATTTTATGCATAGAATGATGCATAAAGAAATCTATTTTTAGCTCAAAAGAGTTATTTTCATCAATTTTAATTTTATGCATAGAATGATGCATAAAGAAATCTATTTTTAGTTCAAAAGAGTTATTTTCATCAATTTTGATTTTATGCATAGAATGATGCATAAAGAAATCTATTTTAGTTCAAAAGAGTTATTTTCATCAATTTTGATTTTATGCATAGGAAGATGCATGAAAGATTGATTTTTTAATTCAAAAGTGTCATTCTCATTTAAAATGAATTTATGCATAGGAAGATGCATAAAAGATTGATTTTTATTTCGAAAGTGTTATTCTTCTTAAAATGGAATTTATGCATAAATAGATGCGTAAAGAAATCTTATATCAAAAATAAGAATTCTCTTGTAATCTATAAATAGATATGAGGATGTGAAATGAATCAGATAGATGAAAATGAACAAAGTGTGGATGTGGGTGTATGGATGTGGATGTGGATGTGGATGTGGATGTGTATGTATGAATGTGGATGTGAAAATGGATGTATGGATGTAGATGTGGATGTGGATGTGGATGTGGATGTGGATGCGGATGTAGACATGAATGTGGATGTATGTATGTAGATGTATGTGGATGTGAATGTACGAATGTGAATGTAAATGTTTAAATGGATGTGTGGATGTGGATGTATGTATGTGGATGTGGATGTATGAATTTGGATGTGAAAATGGATGTACGGATGTAGATGTGGATGTGGATGTATGGATGAGGATGTGGATGTATGAATGAGGATGTGAAAATGGATGTATGGATGTAGATGTGGATGTGGATGTATGTATGTGGATGTGGATGTATGAATGAGGATGTGAAAATGGATGTATGGAAGTATGTATGTGGATGTGGATGTATGAATGAGGATGTGGATGTATGTATGTGGATGTGAATGTGAATGTACGAATGTGAATGTGGATGTGGAAATGGATGTGTGGATGTGGATGTATGTATGTGGATGTGGATGTATGAATGAGGATGTGGATGTATGTATGTGGATGTGAATGTATGAATGTGAATGTGGATGTGGAAATGGATGTGTGGATGTGGATGTATGTATGTGGATGTGGATGTATGAATGAGGATGTGGATGTATGTATGTGGATGTGAATGTACGAATGTGAATGTGGATGTGGAAATGGATGTGTGGATGTGGATGTATGTATGTGGATGTGGATGTATGAATGTGGATATGAAAATGGATGTATGGATGTAGATGTGGATGTGGATGTATGGATGTGGATGTGGATGTATGGATGTGGATGTGGATGTACGAATGAGGATGTGAAAATGGATGTATGGATATAGATGTGGATGTGGATGTATGAATGAGGATGTAAAAATGGATGTATGGAAGTATGTATGTGGCTGTGGATGTATGAATGAGGATGTGGATGTATGAATGTGAATGTGGATGTGGATGTGCGAATGAGGATGTGGATGTGGATGTATGCATGTGGATGTGGATGTGGAAATGGATGTATGGATGTGGATGTGGATATGGATGTATGAATGAGGATGTGGATGTATGGATGTGTATGTATGAATGCAAATGTGGAATTGGATGTATGATGTGGATGTGTATGTAGAATAATGAATGTGAATGTGTATGTGAAATGATGTGTCGTCGACATGAGTGAATGGATGAGATGTGAATTGGGATGTGAATATATTATGTTATGTGATGTGAATAAATCTGAGGGGATGATATGAAAAATGATGTGATTGGATGAGAATGAGTACACATATGAATGGAATGTGGAATAAGTAATGTGGATTGATGAGGGATAATGTGGAAAGACGAGAGTTCAATATAGAAACTGTATTTGTGACCTGTTTGTAAATGACTGTTTTATGTCAAGAATGTTGGGGAAGCATTTTGACCATCTTGTGATTAAGGTCGTGCCTAACTGATAAAGTTGCAACTGCTGAGACGAAGAGTCAATGGAGGACATCTCACATGTAGCAAGGTCGGCCGAGGTCTTGACTAGCCTCGGCTCGATTTAAATGGTGAGCTTCCGGTACGGTGGATGAGGGACCAAGGAAGCGGCCTATGAGTGAAGCACTAGGTAACCTGCGAAGGATCTTAGAGGGTGCTGACCATACGATGCTCGCGGGCTCTGGGTCACCAAAGATACCCACACGTGCGTCGTGGAAGATATTGGAACAAGGAGTAAGAGTTATTTTCTGGAACCGGGCATGGATCTGGTTGACTGACCTTGCTGGTCCTCAACGGATGAGTCCATGGCTCTTTTATATGGATCTCTTGGTTGATCTTGCTGATCTTCAACGGAGATTTTATCTTGATTTTTATAAGTGATTATATTGCCGAGTACTATGAGCTAGGAACTATTGAAAAGACTCAATTTCTGTTTAGTTCCATAGATGAAGTAAATCCGTTGGTCTCTATGATCCAAGTGCAATCTGTCCCTTGATCTGACTATGGAACTTACGAGTTTGGTCAGATCAGTTTAGTTAGTTAAGGCTTTTGACTACATTAGGAAAAAGTTATCCTGGTGGAATTGCCCGTGCTTTCTAGGCAAAGGAAGTTTTTTCGGGTTCGGTTTTGGAAAAACGGATGGATTAGTCTCTTGTCCGGATATCTGTGGGCGAGGCCTTGAGTGTGGGACCTGCCCCGTGCAAGAAGTGATACTTCCGCTGCGCTATCACCCCTGAAATTGTTGCGTGGTGGGGACAGGGATCTTACAGTTAGTATCAGAGCTATTTGGCTAATGAGGATCAACCGAGAAGTCAAATGTGTCAAAAATTTAACAAGAAGCACTAAAAGGTTGTAATTGTGTGATAAAATTCATACAATTTGATATTCAAACTGAAATTCGTAAATTGGTAATTGGGTCTTTAGATAGAAGTTCCACAATTGTATGGAATCCATGACTTGCTTGAGGCCTACACATGATGGTATTTACCTTATAGTTCCAAGAACCATGACTACCCGTATATATCGAGGGTATAACTGCTGCAGCTCTATTGGCAGTATATACGAGTAAATCTAGGACTTAAAATTATAAGCATTAATGTTATCCATGACTACCCGTATATATCGAGGGTATAACTGCAGCTCTATTGGCAGTATATACGAGTAAATCTAGGACTTAAAATTATAAGCATTAATGCTATCCAGTTGATGAATTTGAATGTGATATGATTTTTAAATTTTGCTTGAGAACTGATGAGTTGATTTGGATTTTGATTGAAAAATGATGATCCCTAAAATTTGGTTGAAATATAATAAGCTGAGCGAAACCACAATGAGGATGAATGGGACGAGTCCCTGGTGATGATGTTCTTAGCTGGAATGACGTTAATGACTTCAGCCAATCACAATGAGATTAGTGGATTGTGCTGGTAGATTGCTACTGTTAACTTTTGATCAGTGGATCAAGTTAAGGGATGATAAATTAAAAATCTGAAAAATTGAAATCCCCATGGAGGACTGTTCAGATGGAAAAATTTAGTCTAATGGACCATTATTGTGATAAAGATAGTAATGAGATATTCTGAATAAATTGTTATCTGATAATGCATTCTATATGAGTATCTTTACCCCATGATTATGTGGGGAGCCAAACTATTTAAAGAACCCCAAAATCAGTTGAATCAAAAATCGGATTGAATCATAAATAAAGAAACTTAACACGAATTTTCATATTGATAGGAACATGGATCGAGGTCGTTGTGGTAGAAATGTTAACCCCCAACTTGATGAAGAAGAGGTTGACCTGGATGTTCATAAAACTCTTCATAGTTTGCAGCCTGGACCTTTCAAGGGTGAAGGGAAAAACTTGGGCGAGGCTGTGGAGAAGTGGATCGAATCAATGGAAGAATACTTCGTAGTCACCGGGTACAATGAGAAGAGCAAAATGGCTTTTGCAAGGCGGAAGATAGTGGAGACAGTTAGAGTGGAGTGGAGAAACCACTGTGAGACAAACCATCTCGACCGAAATACCCAAACCTGGACCCATATCAAAATTTACCTAAGGACGAGGTTTTGTCCTCTCGGCTTTTTAGAAACAAAGATGAACGAATTCTTAGAGTTAACCTAGGGGAGTAGAACTATTCAAGCATATCACCAAGAATTCTCCCTCCTCCTCAGATACTCGCCTCCATTGGTGGATGTAGAACAGCTGACGGCCAGGTTCATTCGGGGACTGAACGAACCTTTGAATATCTTGGTGAAGAATGCCAAGCCAGTTTCCATGGCCAAAGCAGTTTGGATGGCAAAGGATTTCACCAAAACCTTTGATGTCAAAGTCCCGCCAAAGCCAGCACCATCACCTTTCAAAAGGTTTTTATTCCGAGAAGATGATTCCAACCTTCCTCCCTGATGTCTCCGCAAAAGAGACATCAGGGTCATACCCAGGATATGGGAAGTTCTAGAATGGAAGAAATGTCCTTTTCCCGAAACTCAATCTCCTGGATTTCAACTTCACAAGTTCCACCATTGAACAAGAGAGTGAAATGCTATAACTGTCAAGGGTTTGGACATCGCAGCATAGATTGCCCAACTTCTTTTGGATCAAGGTGTTTAGGGCAGGAAAATCAAGAATCAAGATTCCAGACTACAGCCCCTTTCGTCCAGAGTAATCAAGGTTCTATCTGCCAAAAATCAGGGAAATCCCAGAGGTAGACCCTCTATCCAACCTGTAGTTTCAACCCAAAGTAATGCAAGACCTCCAACTTAGAATAGGGAAAGTCAAAGAGAGTTGTTCCCAAATCGGCCATCCACTTCCAATGCAGTAATGCTGGAAGTGATTGAAGAAGAAGAAAATGATGAAAGAGATTATACTCCACCTGCGAGATGGGGACATCTCACATTTTTTAAGTGGGGTAGAATGTAAGATTCCTCCCCCAGTCTCTCAGGATGTCCAGTATCTTCCCTTGTAGTCAAATCCCTCTTCATAAATATAAAAGATCTTATTTCTACCAGTTTTGGCCTAGTAGAGAGAAAAAATCTTTTAGAGAGTGGTAATTCAATTTTTATATATTTTTGGATAGAAAAATATCTCATCTTATTAAAATAAGCTCCCTTGAAATAGAAGTTCAAACAGATTTTCAGAAGGTGCATTAGAAGTTAAGTATAATCTGTTCAAGATGCATTATCCTGGGGGTGAAGATTTTTTCGAAACTTTAAATTAATGTTCCTATGGACCAATAAGATTCATCCAAATGTAGGGAGGAGATAAATAGAAGAATAAAAGGAAAATCCCCCAAAAATGAGTAAATACTCACATAAGATGAAGAGTTGACTAAGGACAAGGTTAATAGATAAAAATGAGTAAATACTCACATAAGATGAAGAGTTGACTAAGGACAAGGTTAATAGTTAAAAAAGAGAGATATTTAGATAAAATGATGCATTTTTGACACCTCAGTATGGGAGAATTCCCCTCATGAAGGAGGCGCCTATTTCACATGCTTGAATAAATTTTAAACTCCCAAATAATGAGATATTTTTATCTCTCCTATCTCAACTAGATCCAAAAAGTGAGCAAAACTGACCCAAAAATGGTCAAAAATTGACCAAACTGATCTAGGAAATTCTAGAATCAGTTGGCTTGGTTACAAGCTCACTTTTTCCTATAAATAGAAGCCTTCCCCTTTGTTGAAACTCAATAGTGTTTTGCACTACTACCCTGCCTCTCCCAAGTGCCAAAAACTGTGAATTTTACTCATAATTCATTAGTTTTTGACCTTCCCTCTTCTAAAAGATTGGTGGCCACTCTTGTTTCAAACAAGAGTAGAAACCTCAAACCATCAAGCCAAAGGAAAGCTCTCAAATTATGAATTTAAGTTGGAGATTCTTCTCTTTTCTAATTCTTTTATGGTTTTTATGATTTTTGTCTTCTCTAAATTGAATGAATGTTATGCCTAATTGAAAAAAGGCATTCCCCTCTCTTCTTTAGTGAATCCAACCATTCTTTATCCTAGATGATTGATTATTGTATGAAATCAAGTTTTTCATAATGTTCTCTTAAATAAGTAGAAAATGTTTACACTAGAATGATTTAAATACTCTTGGTGAACTTCTAATTAATTTTAGTGAGTTAAAATTTGAAAAATGGTCAGCCATAAAAAGGAGGTTATGGTGAAATTTTCTGAAAATTTGTGAAATAAATTTCATCTTTTATTAATCAAAAAGAGTAATCCCCATCGTTAGAGCATTCTAAAAGTGTCATTTTCATTCATGCATAGAAAGATAAATATTGATAAATTTTTATAAAAGAATGATTTTCAATAGAATTAAATTCTATGAAAGATACTTATTGATAATTTTTTTATTATGAAAGTTTTACTTTCTTCACTATGTATTTTTATGCATAAAAGAATGCATAAAAGTATATTTTGTTATTACAAAAGAGTTACTTTCATCATATTGATTTTTATGCATATAAGTATGCATAAAAGAATATTCTTTATATAATTATAAAAGTGTTTTTTTTATCATTATTGATTTCTATGCATAAAAGAATATTTTTTTAATTATAAAAGTGTTACTTTTATCATTATTAATTTTTGTGCATAAAAAAGAAATTTTTTTATTATAAAAGTGTTACTTTTCATCATAAATGATTTGTAAACATATGCATAAAAGATATTTTTTTACAGTAAAAGTATGATTTTGATCATAAATGA
Organism: Cibotium barometz; assembly: GCF_041138505.1. Lineage (NCBI taxonomy): Eukaryota > Viridiplantae > Streptophyta > Polypodiopsida > Cyatheales > Cibotiaceae > Cibotium > Cibotium barometz. Next base: position 10,855,163 of record NC_141051.1, read on the forward strand.
TTTTTATGCATAAATGAATGCATAAAAGAAATTCTTTTATATTAAAAGAGTGATTTTCATCATAAATGGTTTGTATGCATAAAAGATTTTTTATATATTAAAAGCATGATTTTCATCATAAATGATTTTTATGCATAAATGAATGCATAAACAAAATTCTTTTATATTAAAAGAGTAATTTTCATCATAAATGATTTGTATGCATAAAAGATATAGTTTTAATATAAAAAAGTATGATTTTCATCATAAATGATTTTTATGCATAAAAGAAATTCTTTTATATTAAAAGAGTGATTTTCATCATAAATGATTTGTATGCATATGTTAAAAGCATGATTTTCATCACATAAATGGATTTTATGCATAAATTAGATGCATAAGAGAAATTCTTTTATTCTAAAAGTGTAATTCCTGCTAAATTAGATTTATGCATGGAAAGATACATAAAGAATTTATTTTAATCCAAAAGTGTTATTCTCATCAGTTTTGATTTTATGCATAGAATGATGCATAAAGAAATCTATTTTTAGTTCAAAAGAGTTATTTTCATCAATTTTAATTTTACGCATAGAATGATGCATAAAGAAATCTATTTTTAGTTCAAAAACGTTATTTTCATCAATTTTGATTTTATGCATAGAATGATGCATAAAGAAATCTATTTTAGTTCAAAAGAGTTATTTTCATCAATTTTGATTTTATGCATAGGAAGATGCATGAAAGATTGATTTTTTAATTCAAAAGTGTCATTCTCGTTTAAAATGAATTTATGCATAGGAAGATGCATAAAAGATTAATTTTTATTTCGAAAGTGTTGTTCTCCTTAAAATGGAAAGTGTTGTTCTCCTTAAAATGGAATTTATGCATAAATAGAAGCGTAAAGAAATCTTATATCGAAAATAAGAATTCTCTTGTAATCTATAAATAGATATGAGGATGTGCAATGAATCAGATAGATGAAAATGAACGAAGTGTGGATGTGGATGTATGAATGTGGATGTGAAAATGGATGTATGAATGTAGATGTATGTATGTGGATGTGAATGTACGAATGTGAATGTGGATGTGAAAATGGATGTGTGGATGTGGATGTGGATGTGAAAATGGATGTATGGATGTAGATGTGGATGTGAAAATGGATGTATGGATGTGGATGTGAAAATGGATGTATGGATGTAGATGTGGATGTGGATGTATGGATGTGGATGTGGATGTATGAATGAGGATGTGAAAATGGATGTATGGATGTAGATGTGGATGTGGATGTATGAATGAGGATGTGAAAATGGATGGATGGAAGTATGTATGTGGATGTGGATGTATGAATGAGGATGTGGATGTATGTATGTGTATGTGAATGTACGAATGTGAATGTGGATGTGGATGTATGTATGTGAATGTGAATGTACGAATATGAATGTGGATGTGGAAATGGATGTGTGGATGTGGATGTATGTATGTGGATATGGATGTATGAATATGGATGTGAAAATGGATGTATGGATGTAGATGTGGATGTGGATGTGGATGTATGGATGTGGATGTGGATGTATGAATGAGGATGTGAAAATGGATGTATGGATGTAGATGTGGATGTGGATGTATGAATGAGGATGTGAAAATGGATGTATGGAAGTATGAATGAGGATGTGGATGTATGAATGTGAATGTGGATGTGGATGTGCGAATGACGATGTGGATGGGGATGTATGCATGTGGATGTGGATGTGGATATGGATGTGGATATGGATGTATTAATGAGGATGTGGATGTATGGATGTGGATATGGATGTGTATGTATGAATGCGGATGTGGAATTGGATGTATGATGTGGATGTACGAATCTGGATGTGTATGTAGAATAATGAATGTGAATGTGTATGTGAAATGATGTGTCGTCGACATGAGTGAATGGATGAGATGTGAATTGGGATGTGAATATATGTTATGTGATGTGAATGAATCTGAGGGGATGAGGTAAAAAATGATGTGATTGGATGAGAATGAGTACACATATGAATGGAATGTGGATTAAGTAATGTGGACTGATGAGTGATAATGTGGAAAGACGAGAGTTCAATATAGAAACTGTATTTGTGACCTGTTTGTAAATGACTGTTTTATGTCAAGAATGCTGGGGAAGCATTTTGACCATCTTGTGATTAAGGCCGTGAGGACCTAACTGATAAAGTTGCAACTGCTGAGACGGAGAGTCAATGGAGGACGTCTCACATGCAGCAAGGTCGCCCGAGGTCTTGACCAGCCTTGGTTCGATTTAAATGGTGAGCTTCCGGTACGGTGGATGAGGGACCAAGGAAGCGGCCTATGAGTGAAGCGCTAGGTAACCTGTGAAGGATCCTAGAGGGTGCTGACCATACGGTGCTTGGGCTCTGGGTTACCAAAGATACCCACACGTCGTGGAAGATATTGGAACAAGGAGTAAGAGTTATTTTCTGGAACCGGGCATGGATCTGGTTGACTGACCTTGCTGGTCTCCAACGGATGAGTCCATGGCTCTTTTATATGGATCTGTTGGTTGATCTTGCTGATCTTCAACGGAGATTCTATCTTGATTTAAGATTCATCCAAATGTAGGAAGGAGATAAATAGAAGAATAAAAGAAAAATCTCCAAAAAATGAGTAAATACTCACATAAGATGAAGAATTGACTAAGGACAAGGTTAATAGCAAAAACAGAGAGATATTTAGACGAAATGATGCATTTTTGACACCTCAGTATAGGGGAATTCCCCTCATGAAGGAGGCACCTATTTCACATGTGTGGGAGAGTTTTAAACTCCCAAATAATGAGATATTTTTTTCTCTCCTCTCTCCTATTTCAACTAGATCCAAAAAGTGGACTAAACTGACCCAGAAAATGGTCAAAAATTAACCAAACTGATCTGAAAATTTCTAGAATTAGTTGGCTTGGTTAGAAGCTCACTTTTTCCTATAAACAGAAGCCTTCCCCTTTGTTAAAGCTTAATAGTGTTTTTGCACTGTTACCCTACTTCTCCCAAGAGCCAAAAAACTGTGAATTTACTCATAATTCATTAGTTTTTTACCTTCCCTCTTCTAAAGATTTGTGGCCACTCTTGTTTTAAACAAGAGTAGAACCCTCAAACCATCAAGCCAAAGGAAAGCTCTCAAATTCCTTCGTAAGTTGGAGATTCGTCTCTTTTCTATTCATTTTATGGTTTTTATGATTTTTTGTCTTCTCTAAATTGAATATGATGTTATGCCTCATTGAAAAAAGACAATCCCCTCTCTTCTTTAGTAAATAAAACCATTCTTATCCTAGATAAATGATTAATGGATAAAATCAAGTTTTTCATAATGTTTCTCTTTGATAAAGTAGAAAATGTTTCCATTAGAATGATTTAAATACTCTTGGTAAACTTCTAATTAATTTTAGAGAGTTAAAAATTAAAAATTGGTCAGCCATACAAAGTAGGTTATGGCAAAATTTTTCTAAAATTGTGAAAAATAAGTTTTTACTTTTTTATTCGAAAAGAGTAATTCCCATCGTATATGTATTCATAAAGTGTTATTTTTCATCCTAGGTATAGAAAAATGCATACTAAAAATATTTCATTAAAGAAATGTTACTCTCTTTAGAATTAAATTCTATATATAGAAGGAAGCATATTGAAACTTTTATTTTGATTATAAAGGAGTGATTTTTATCATAAATGATTTGTATGCATAAACATATGCATAAAAAATATTTTTTTATATTAAAAGTGTGATTTTCATCATAATGATTTTTATGCATAAATCGATGCATAAAAGAAATTCTTTTATATTAAAAGAGTGATTTTTATCATAAATGATTTGTATGCATAAACATATGCATAAAAAATATATTTTCTATATTAAAAGTGTGATTTTCATCATAAATGATTTTTATGCATAAATGGATGCATAAAAGAAATTCTTTTATATTAAAAGAGTGATTTTTATCATAAATGATTTGTATGCATAAACATATGCATAAAAGATATTTTTTATATTAAAGGTGTGATTTGCATCATAAATGATTTTTATGCATAAATGGATGCATAAAAGAAATTCTTTTATATCAAAAGAGTGATTTTTATCATAAATGATTTGTATGCATAAAAGATATTTTTTTAAATTAAAAGTGTGATTTTCATCATAAATGATTTTTATGCATAAATGGATGCATAAAAGAAATTCTTTTATATTAAAAGAGTGATTTTTATCATAAATGATTTGTATGCATAAACATATGCATAAAAGATATTTTTTTATATTAAAAGTGTGATTTTCATCATAAATGATTTTTATGCATAAATGGATGCATAAAAGAAATTCTTTTATATTAAAAGAGTGATTTTCATCATATATGATTTTTATGCATAAATGGATGCATAAAAGAAATTCTTTCATATTAAAAGAGTGATTTTCATCATAAATGATTTTTATGATGATAAAAGTGTGACTTTCATCAGAATTAGATTTTATGCATAAATAGATGCATATAGAATTTTTATATTTAAATAAGGGTTCTCTTAATCCTCTGTTTAATTTTCACAAAAATTGGAAAAACGAATAAGTAGATAATTTGTGAGAAGAAATGCTACCATTTCATATTCACTAAGATGGTAATGAGAAAATTAAATTAAACTATCGATGTCGGAGATCGAGATAAATGATTATTTTATTTCTCATAGGAAATTCATGTTTTAGAAATCTATAAGCAAATATTCGAGAAAGATAGTTTAGAAAGAACCTTTCCAGACTCAAACTCTGATTCAGACTATTGACCAAGACCTAATTCCTTCGTCAATTTCAATCAATGATGATGTGCCCAGTTCAAGAAAAATGTACTCAAATCTCCCACCGAATTTAAAACTAAGTTAAGACTTTTGATTTTTATCTGAGGATCAAGTTAACAGAATTCGAGGAATTCTATTTGGAATTCAGACTTGGATCTAGAAGTATTGAGATACGGATTTAAGATTATTCATGGTTTTCAAATAAAATCAAAACTGAAAACTTGCATAGAAACCCTTTTTTCTTAAAGGACTGTCTTACGCCAGAATGTTGGAGGGAGCATTTGGCATATATGTTTATCTAAGGGAAGTTTGGTTGCAACAGCTGGCGGGGAGTGTTCAAGGGACAACTCACGTGGCAAAAACCTGCCTAGGTCTTGCCCTGCCTGGGTATGGTGAAAAATGGTGTGCTTCCAGTAGATGGACGAGGGCTGACGAAGCGGTCCCTGAGTGAAGTACCAGGACACCTAAGGAGGAATTGTCGATGGATTATTTTTCTATATTAAAGTTTTAAAGAGGAGTGTGTGCATATTTGTTTTCTAAAGCTAAAATTAAGAAAGGCATTTCAATTATGGGTGGGTGATTACTTGTTTGGTTCTACTGATTCCAGTGGTAGGGTTGTGGCTAACCCATGAGCCGGATGGGGCTAGGCTGGAATCAGTGGAGTTTTAATAATCAAACTGAAAAATCTTAGGATTACGTTAGGATTCGAGTAGCTAGTTAATTCCCTGATAAATTTCTCAATATTGAGTGGATCAACGGCTGTGCCTGATCTTGATTAGGAAAAAAGCGCTGAAATTGCTCAGATGATCAAATTATATCAGTGATAGTTTCCTTCTATCTGGTTTATTCAGGTGAAGGATACTTTAGAATTGATCTCGTTAGAAAAATAAAGTTAAGAAAATTCAAAAAGGTGGAGTCGTCCCCGCTTTTCGAGCATGGGAAATTTTCCCGGTTTTGGTTTTTAGAGTGACCACGAGCCTAGTCTCGTGCCTGGACATTCGTGGGGGCGAGGCCCGAGTGAGAAACCCTACCCTGCGCATGAGGGGACTGTTTCCGCTATCAGCTACTATTGGGAGTCCGGTACGCGGAGGGGGCTGAGGGATCTCACAGTTGGTATCAGAGCCAAAATTGCCTAAATTTTTAATAGAAATCTGGGAAAGAAATGTTTTTCACTTGTTAATACTATGTGAATGAACTTCAAAAATTAAAAACTTATAAATTGAATTGAAAATTTATAGATGGACACCCCGAACCTATCTAGAATTCTTGGACTCTCTCAGAGTCAGGATATGATAGCTTTTACGTTTGATCACCTCATCAATTTTGCTATGACCCGAATGAGGAGAGTTGCGCTCGCCATTTTGAGAGTCTTTACTTTCCTGATCCTCTTGAGCGACGTCGGTACATGTGGTTCTGTGGAGGACGTTGTATTAACATCAGTACCTGTCAGCGTCAGAGGCTCAGGCAAAATATTTCCTTGGCCATGATTCTGATAAGACTAGGGCTTGTTCAGCACGTTCTACTTTGTGATCATTCACCCAGGAACTTGAGAACTTCATGCTAATTTTTTAGACTTCTTAGCCGCTTTATCCCAAGAAATAGAATTAGAGCACCTCTTTGTGTAATGAATCGTGTGTACCATGGTATGTCTTCTTCACAATTTCGCTTCTTTATATGATTACGACTGAGGCGGTGATTTTGGAGCCGAGCTGCTCTATGTACATATTGCAACTTTTATATAAATATAATTTTTTTTTTGAAGAAAAATTCCTTGTTGTATAAGTGATTATTTACGGACGATTTGATAAAGAAAAATCTGTTATCGGACATATGTCATAGATCTCCAATAAGATCATTGTCTTGTTTAAGAAATTGTTTTCCGAACCTCTTAAGTCTTAGGATCTCGTGGATGATATCAAAATAAAAATTTAATAATATGTAAGTTTTTTGCAGAATCATGAGACGAGGAAATTGTGGCTGTCAGCCAGACCCTCTCTGAAGACGAACTTAACCCTGATGTTCGCAAGGCTATTCATAGGACTCAACCAGGACCCTTCAAAGGAGAAGGAGAGAAGAACCTGGGCGAGGCTGTGGAGAAACGGGTGGAAGCCATGGAAGAATATTTTGACATCACAGGCTACAATGAGCGGAGAAAAATGGCTCTTGCCTGGCTAAAAATAGTGGAAACAGCCAGGGTAGCATGGAGGAACCACTGTGACACCAACCATCCGGATAGAAATACTCAATCCTGGAACGACCTAAAAACCTATCTAAGAAAGAGACTTTGTCCCCTTGGATTTTTGGAAATCAAAATGAACGAATTCTTAGAGCTAAAGCAAGAGAGAAAAACCATCGAGGAATATCACTAGGCCTTTGCTCTTCTACTCAAATACTAAGGATATCCTGCATTAGGCGATTGAATGTAGCTGGGGCATTAGTTAATCCGAACGGCATGACAGTAAATTCATAATGCCCATAATAGTGTGTATTGATTGGCTATTTTCGGTTTATCTTGATCATTGATCCTGATTTGGTAATACCCAGATTTGAGATCTATCTTTGTGAAGATTTGGGCTCCATTTAGCCTGTCCAAAAGCTCATCAATTCTTGGGATAGGATACTTATTCTTAACTGTGCTGATTTAGACCTCTGTAGTCCACACAGAGTCTAAGCGTTCCATCTTTCTTTTTCTAAAAGAGAACTGGCGCACCCCAAGGTGAAACACTGGGTCTTACAAACCCTTGTTCTAACAGCTGTCTAAGCTGTTCCTTGAGTTTGATGGCTTTGGGAACTGGCATTTTGTACGTGCACAGGGCTACTTGGCTGAGCCCCGGGGGTCAATTCAATCACATGATCTACTTCTCGAATTGGAGGCATTTCAGTTAGCTCTGCTGGGAATAGATCATCAAATTCATTTAACCATTCTGGTTCTTTAGCCTTAAGCTTTGAGGCTACTGGGTTCATTTTGACAACATAAATTTGCTGCTTCTTTCTAAGTCCTTTCAGCAACTTAGAAGCTTTTACTAACTGAAGGTCTAGGGATTCGAAAACTCCAGTTTCTTGAACTTTGTTCTCGTGAAGGTCATGGAAGGAAATGGTTCCATTGTGACAGTGTATGTCAGCTTGATTTTTGTGGAGCCAATCCATTCCAAGGATCCCGTTAAAAACTCCCAGAGGTAAGACTTTGAACTGACAGTTGGTTACATTACCATCTAGATTGAACTAGATAAGATCTGTCTCATGGTGAGTGAAAAGAGTCTTGCCATTGGCCAATTCAACTTGCATAGCTTTCCCTCTGATTTCTATTATAAGACTAGCTTACGCAAGCATCCAGGGGAAAGGAATGAATGAGAACTGCCTGAATCAATCAAAAGCTTAAAAGGCTTAGTTTTCTTTGATGACATTCTAATTTACTCAAAGAATGCAGCTCACCCATGAGACTCATGTCCGAAAAGTCCTTGACATTCATTAGGAACTCAATGGAGTCTTGTTGGGCCCTTTAATTTGCCATGAGGTTATGGAAACGTTTAACTTTTTGACAAATAGGAGCCCGCCATGTAAGCAAAAACCAATGGTTTGTAAGAGAGGTGTAAGAGTGGTCAAAGGGTGCACTTTTTTCCCCAAAAAGGGGAGGGGGCAATTTTACAATTTTCGGACCTCCATAACTTCTACATACAAGCTCCGATTTGAGCGGAGATTACAGATCCGTGATCTACGCATCAAGAGCTTTCCATAGATATGTTACATGATATGGTTTTATTTGCTAGATTTTAAATTCCATTTTCCCCCCAAAATTCAAATTCGGATAAAGTAGCCGTTTTGAAGCTTCAAATTAGAAAACGTTTCTTCTTAAGAGAAAAGGTTTGACTTTCTTAAACTGCCAAATAAAAGGGCCCAAGAAGACTCCATTGAGTTCCTAATGCTAAGGAAGCACCAACTCTTTGCTAAAAAGAGCAAATGAACTTTCTCTGCCGACCACGTTGAATACTTGGGCTTTCTGGTATCCAAAGATTGAATTTCTCCAGATTTCGCATCTAAATTTCGCAGAATTCCAAGCAATTATCATAGATTGGCCTGAACCAAAGATAGTGAAAGAAGTCAGAGGATTCTTGGGATTGACTGGTTGGTATAGAATTTTTATACCAAAGTATGCTCTCATAGCTTCCTCCGTGACTAACCTTCTCAAAAAGAATATCCCATTTCAGTGGTCTGCCAGGTGCCAGAGTACTTTTGATAAGCTGAAGACCGCATTGGTAACCAGTCCCGTTCTGAAGCTGCCAGATTTCTCTCTACCCTTTGAGGTAGTAACTGATGCAAGTGGTTTTGCCCTGGGAGGTGCACTCATGCAGGAAGGTCATGGAGTGGCCTATGAATCCTGAAAGCTCAAAACGCATGAGAGGAATTATGCTGTTCACGACCTGGAATTACTTTCAGTAGAGTCAATGCCTTAAAGTTGTGGAGACATTACCTATTGGGAAAAAGATTCACTTTGATGACAGACCATATAAGTTTAAAGTGGATCTTCACTCAGAAGGAACTCAACATGCACCAAAGAAGGTGGATGCAAACCTTACAAGAATTTGATTTTGAAATCAAGTACCGCCCAGGAAAAGAAAATGTGGTAGCAGATGCCTTTAGCAGAAAAGCCTCCTTGCTTGCAATTACTGTAATATCAAATCCTTTGATTATTGAAGCCCGAGAGAAGTTCATGTAGGATAGATTCTTTGGCTCTATTGCTTACCCTACTTATGCAGGAAAGCAAAACTCCATAGGATTTGAAAAGAGTTCAAGGGTATAGCCTGGATGATGGCATTATGTATTATAATCGCAGGCTATGCATTCCCAAATGATGAGGGAACCAAGGATCAAATTCTAAAGGAAGCCCATGACAGCCTTATAGTAGGACATTAAGGTTTCATCAAAACCTACATGTCTGTAAAGAAAAGCGTCTTTTGGCCTGTTCTGAAAAAGGATGTACTGAATCATGTACGTCAATGTTTGACATGCCAGAAAGTCAAAGCTGAAAGAGTAAAAATGCATGGGAAGTTACATCCATTGGACATCCCCCAGATGAAGTGGGAATGTATTAGTATGGACTTTATTACTGGATTACCTTCAGTGAAATCAGGTTATAACTCTATTTTCATGGTAGTTGACAGACTAACCAAAGTTGCCCATCTGATCCCAGTAAAAGAAACCTACACTGCAATGGGGATGTGGCCAGAGTGTTCCTCATTTTTTTTGGTAACATCCAAAGTTAGACCCACATTTTTTCGAGATAGGGTGAGGAACTCGACGATCGTCTTAGTGTAAAGCATCTAGTGATGGCATTCACACGTAGACTATTCAATTGAACCTATGTTGGTACTTTACACAAGTCTCTCTTTAATGGAGTTATAATCCTAATAACTTACAATATACAAATTATTGAGATATATCCTAGACATTTCTGTAAACAAAGTTTTGATCTATCCTTCTAGTCATTCAATCACACTGGTTTCTTAATTAGAACACCCTATGTTTTTCCTCAGAACGTTTCCTCCCCAATCTTTTTTATTGTACAAATATCTTGCATGTGCACCCCCAAGATAGAAGCACAATTTCACAGGATGATTGTCTCAACATGGGAGGATATTCGAATCACTTCTATGGCCAGTAAAGATGATTGATCCGTTCTTATATGATAAACAATCACTTGTTTGAATTTCTTATAATAGTTAACCTCTGAATAACAAATCCTAGGAACTAAGATTGGCTCCTCTGATACCACTTGTAAGGTCCCGGACCTAGCTGGCTCAAGGGGATCTTTTTGATTGCCAGCTAAGTCCCCTTTGTCTTCGATTGACGACACCTTGATCTATTGGAAATACGAGGATACGAGCAAACAAAGGGACCTAACTCTATCCGACAGTCAGGGGAAAGGTAATTATTCTACTAGGAATCTATTTCTCTGATCAAATGGTACTCAATGTGTGTGATCAAGAACAGAACAAGTTCACGCTTTGGTTCATGGGAGATAACGCCTTTATGATATTATGAGGCATGGCCACTACCTCGTTCTCCTAAAACGGGCATGTTTGGGCGTTATTCTATTACGGATCGTAAATAATAAGTATTTTGGATAGTTACCCGGCTCATCGGGTCCACCCATCCATAGGATGCTGCCATCGAGGCCTCAATCCACCAACTCACCTAATCATTTTGTTACCTGGTTTGGTCTCGTCACACTCTGAAACATATGAAAACAGGTCCTTTAATTATTTCCCATCACATTGATTCATTAAAGACATTTCTTCCAAAACAGTTGAAAACAAATGGATCTCCAAACACCGTCATAATGTTATCACTTGCTCATTACATTATTCACGTGCTCCCAGGCAACCCTCGCACACAAGCATACATGGGCGACATGGTTCTTGCGGTGGCAATTATTCCTGGAGGGGTCTAGAACTCCGAGCATCACTCACCCCCTTGGTGAAGAATACTAAGTGGGTCCCCGATTCCCTCATCCTCGATGTGGCAGTGATGTTTAAAAAACTCAGAGCCTCCACAGAGTCCCACATGCCGCCTCGAGGGGCATGTGCCCCTTAGAGCTGGCTTTTACTTGCACCACTTAAGTGTCCCTCGCACACACCTGGAAGCAAGCAGCTCATCCACCTAGATATGGGTCCAACTCTGAGCATCTAGTGGGTTGTTCCCCCAAAGCGGGAGGATAGCTTTAGGGTAGACCGACGACAACCGATCGATTGGTGACAACCAATCAAATCTCATAAGATCAGCGCGACAACCGATCGATTGGTAACAACCAGTCAAGCAAGAGAAAATATAATTCCATCACATTCACAGTAAACAAGAGAAAACAGTCTTTTCAACTTGAGATTACAATAAGACATTCTTTATTACAGCATTTGCCATTGTTATATGCTCTTCAAGTTATTTTTTTAGGTAAGTTTTTGTGTAGGATTTCCTGATCTTACTAGGTCGTGTGATGCAATGGTCTACGCAAAACTTAAAGAGAGTTTCTTACCTGGACAATATTGATAGGCAGTGGCAGTGCCTGCACAGCGGCTTGCTTGGTCTGGGAGAGACGTTACTTGGTTCAGTGGAGATGTTGCTTGGTCCAGCGATGTTACCCACATCCTTAACTCCGCATAATTACAACTCTTTGCTAAAAATGATGTGTGTGAGGACTCCACCCAAGTGAGAATGAAGACATATATATAGATATACATCTCAAGGTCTAGAATCACCTTGAGGCTACTTGCCTTCTCCTTACAGTTTCCCTGTGTAGAGAACCAGCAAATTGTTTCGGCCATAACTCTCTGATAAAAACTCAGAATATAGTCATGTAGCCAGCCAAAAGAACCAGAACGCATCTGGTCTACAAGACAACGGGGCGGGGGTAGAATAGGTAAAAACGTCTGTATATAGCTGCAAACGTGCCACTTTAAAAATGCTTTGCTTTTCCATATTTTTAGTGTGCATGGACTCTAAATGTGTAAAAGTACTCTAAATATGACCTACTACTATCACCTAAATTTGAAATTCTGTTTTTGGCGATGTTTCTCTCTTAATGGATCTATTCTTACCTTCTCATTTCTTTTAAGATTTTTGGAAATAATATTTTTACTCTATCACTTTCTCAACGTTTCTAGCCTTATAGTCTCTCTAGATGTGCACTCTCTTTCTTCTTGAAACCTATATTAAAAGAGAATCATTACATGGCTTGGGAGGGATGTTACATTCTCTCCCCCACTTAAAAGATTCGAGATCTCCTCATCTCGAGGTAATGTCTAAGTAAATCCTCCTCTCTCTCTCTCCCAAAGTGGTATCCCCACTGGGTAGAAACCTTCTTTTATCTAAACATTGTTCCTACTAAGAGTCCCTTCTTTCATATATCTACCTCATTTTGTTGAGCTTCCAGAATGCCTTCATTATTCTAAAGTTAATTGGCTTTATCATCCTAAGTTCATGCATCCGTATACACTTTTATATGATATGAACCGATTCTTTATTATCCCTGATCCTACCTTATGAATTCCTTATTCCTTACTCCCATGAAATATGGTACTTCCCAAATTGCCATGGAAAAACATAAGGAGATAAATCCTTTATGCGATCTAACCTATGACAGCAAGATGCATAACCCTACTAGCATTGTCTCCTAGAATACGTCTATTCATCATGTACATTACTTCACATGAATCTTGCACCAACAATCAACTTCTATTTACTCATAGAAACACTTGTTAAATTTTGCTATCTTTAACCCATCATATCTATAATCTATATCAAAATTTCTAACTCAATCTCTCATTTATAATCTTATCATATTCTCTAGAATACTTTTTAACATAACTCCTATGCTAATCTCTAGTATACTCCCTCTTACATATTCTTGATTAAACTTTAATTAAAGAATCAATGATTTCTACCTTAATTCAAAACAATCATAACTTGGGCAACCACATCCTAGTTTGGATATCCTAGGCTCTTGGATTGATATAGGACCACCCATCCTATTTGGTTTTTCCTTTCCATGATTGGGAAGAGAAGGGTCCTCGGTCAGTTAGGGAAATCTTTTCTCATGTGTTCATGTTGTTTACACTTGAAGCGTTTGTTCTCATGGAAAATCTCATTGCGTTGTTTTTATTCTTGATATATAGGTGAGGGAGAGCTCTTCTTTCTAATCTTGTTTTCTGAATTGGTCTTCCTTCTGATCTAGCCGGGGATGATCTCGATAGGAAAGGGTAATTTTCCTATCGATTTGACGACCTTGTCGTTGGCATTTAAAACCTCTTCCTTCTTGAAAGGTCCCGATGCGATGTCTACGAGTCGGAGATCTACTCTCTAACCTTGTTATCCCTATTGAACTTGACCTTGATTTTGCTCTAGCTCACGATTCCTCTTAGCCAAGGGTGGGCTTGACATTTCTCTTGAATTAGGGTACCTCTTCCTGAGTATTGTTATAAGACTAGCTTACGCAAGCATCTAGGGGAAATGAATGAATGAGAACTGCCTGAATCAATCAAAAGCTTAAAAGGCTTACCCTACTCTAGACAGAGGCAGATGGCTGAGCTGGAGTTCTTCTGGGGTTTTTATGGCTTGGGCAAGACAGACCCTGATTAGACTGGTATGAAGGGGTTGGTCTCTGAACTCAGGGTCCTCCTTGACTTCCCTGTCCCCTTGACATGGCAGGAGTCGGGCAATATTTCAGTTGGTGATCGAAGCCTTGGCATCCAAAACATCGGTTTTCACTTCTGAGGTCATCCCTCTGATTTCTTGAAAGAGGTGGGGCTCCTGAGAAAGTATTCTGGGGGAAGGGTCTTCCTTCACTTCGGAATCTTCCTGCATCCTGATTCTGATTCGGGCCTTGCTGCCTCTTTGGGGGTGGAAAGTTTGAAGTACTTCCCTGGGCTTCGAATCTTTTAAAGTTAGAGGGTGCAAGCTTTGGCAAAATCTTTTTGCCATTCTTACTGCTTCAACCATGGACACTCGCTTGGCATTTTTGACCAGTGTGTCCAAGGGTTCCTTCATTCCCCTAATGAACCTGGCCATGAGTTGTTCTTCATCTAGAGGTGGTGAATATTCCTCGATGGTTTTGCTCTCCTGCTTTAGCTCTAAGAATTCGTTCATTTTGATTTCCAAAAATCTAGGGGTACAAAATCTCTTTCTTAGATAGGTTTTTAGGTCGTTCCAGGACTGAGTATTTCTGTCCAAATGATTGGTGTCATAGTGGTCCCTCCATGCTACCGTGGCTGTTTCCACTATTTTCAGCCGGGCGCAAGAGCCATTTTCCTCCGCTCATTGTAGCCTATGACGTCAAAATATTCTTCCATGGCTTTCACCCATTTCTCCACAGCCTCGCCCAGGTTCTCCCCTTCTCCTTTGAAGGGTCCTGGCTGAGTCCTATGAAGAGCCTTGTGAACATCAGGGTCAAGCTCGTCATCTTCAGAGAGAGGGTTTGGCTGACGGGGCCATGGTTTCCTCGTCTCATGATTCTGCCAAAAATTTATATATTATTAAATTTTTATTTTGATATCATCCACGAGATCCTAAGACTTAAGAGGTTCGGAAAACAATTTCTTAAACAAGACAATGATCTTATTGGAGATCTATGTCCGATAACAGATTTTTCTTTATCAAATCGTCCGTAAACAATCACTTATACAACAGGGAATTTTTCTTCAGAAAACATTTCTATTTTTATATAAAAGTTACAATATGTACATAGAGCAGCTCGGCTCCAGAAAAACCGCCTCAGTCGTAATCGTATAAAGAAGCGAAACTGTGAAGAAGACATACCATGGTACACGCGATTCATTACATAAAGAGGTGCTCTAATTCTATTTCTCGAGATAAAGCAGCTAAGAAGTCAAAAAAATCGGCATGAAGTTTTGAAGTTCTTGGGTGAATGATCACAGAGTAGAACGTGCTGAACAAGCCCTAATCTTATCAGAATCATGGCCAAGGAAATATTTTGCCTGAGCCTCTGACGCTGACTGGTACTGATGTTAATACACCGTCCTCCACAGAACCACATATACTGACGTCGCTCAAGAGGATCAGGAAAGTAAAGACTCTCAAAATGGTGAGCGAGTCTCACTCTGCTCATTCGGGTCGTAGCAGAGTTGATGAGGTGATCAAACGCAAAAGCTATCATATCCTGACTCTGAGAGAGTCGAGGAATTCCAGATAGGTTCGGGGTGTCCATCTGTAAATTTCCAATTCAATTTATAAGTTTTCAATTTTTGAAGTTCATTCACATAGTATTAAGTGAAAAACATTTCTTTCCTAGATTTCTATTAAAAATTTAGGCAATTTTGGCTCTGATACCAACTGTGAGATCCCTCAGCCTCCTCCGCGCACCAGACTCCCGGTAGTAGCTGACAGCGGAAGCAGCCCCCTCATGCGCGGCCTCGGGGCCACGCCCACGAATGTCCGGGCATGAGACTAGGCTGGTGGTTACTCCGAAAACCGAAACTGGGAAAATTTCCCATGCTCGAAAAGCGGGGACGATGCCACCATTTTGAATTTTCTTAACTTTATTTTTCTAATGAGATCAATTCTAAATTATCCTTCACCTAAATAAACCAGATAGAAGGAAACTATCACTGATATAATTTGATCATCTGAGTAATTTCAATGCTTTTTTTCTAATCAAGATCAGGCACAGCCGTTGATCCACTCAATTGAGAAATTTATCAGGGAATTAACTAGCTACTCGAATCCTAGCGTAATCCTAAGATTTTTGAGTTTGATTATTAAAACTCCACTGATTCTAGCCTAACCCCATCCGGCCCATGGGTTAGCCACCACCCTACCACTGGAATCGGTAGAACCAAACAAGTACTCACCCACCCATAATTGAAATGCCTTTCTTAACTTTAGCTTTAGAAAACAGATACGCACACACTCTTCTTTAAAACTTTAATATTAAAAAAAAAACCATTGACAAAATAGATATGATCACAGATTTCATAACTCAAAATTTCCATTCAATCCCTTGTTTCACAAAAACAGTACCACTCTGGACTCTCCATTGGGACCAGCTAGTTAGCAACGAGATCCAGTAAACAGATTACAATAATCATTTCGTCAATATACATATATATATCTTCCTCGACATACGTATGGGTGTCCTAAGCACCGCGAGCCCGTGCATCGCCTGGTCAAAACTCTCCAGGATCCTCCTTAGGTGTCCTGGTACTTCACTCAGGGACCGCTTCATCGGCCCTCGTCCATCGTACCGGAAGCACACCATTTTTCACCATACCCAGGCAGGTCAAGACCTAGGTAGGTTTTTGTCGCGTGAGCTGTCCCTCCAGCATTCTGGCGTAAGACAGTCCTTTAAGAAAACAGGGTTTCTATCCAAGTTTTCAGTTTTGATTTTGTTTGAAAACCATGAATAATCTTAAATCCGTATCTCAATACTTCTAGATCCAGGTCTGAATTACAAACAGAATTTCCTGAATTCTGTTAGCTTGATACTCAGATCAAAATCAAAAGTCTTAACTTAGTTTCAAATTCGATGGGGGATTTGAGTACATTTTTCCTAAACTGGATACATGGTCATTGATTGAAATTGACGAAGGAATTAGGTCTTGGTCAATAGTCTGAATCAGAGTTTGGGTCTGGAAAGGTTCTTCCTATCTATCTTTCTCGAAAGGTACTATTTCAATTTCTCTTTTTCTAAATTTCGTTCGATGAATATTTGCTTACAGATTTCTAAAACATGAATTTCCTATGAGGAATAAAATAATCATTTATCTCAATCTCCGACATTGATAGTTTAATTTAATTTTCTCATTACCATCTTAGTGAATATGAAATGGTAGCATTTCTTCTCACAGATTATCTACTTATTCGTTTTTCCATTTTTTGTGAAAATTGAACAGAAGCCTTATTTAAATATAAGAACTCTATATGTATCTATTTATGCATAAAATCTAATTATGATGAAAGTCACACTTTTATCATCATAAAAATCATTTATGATGAAAATCACTCTTTTAATATGAAAGAATTTCTTTTAGGCATCCATTTATGCATAAAAATCATGTATGATGAGAATCACTCTTTTAATATAAAAGAATTTCTTTTATGTATCCATTTATGGATAAAAATCATTTATGATGAAAATCACACTTTTAATATAAAAAATATCTTTTATGCATATGTTTATGCATACAAATCATTTATGTGATAAAAATCACTCTTTTAATATAAAAGAATTTCTTTTATGCATCCATTTATGCATAAAGATCATTTATGATGAAAATCACACTTTTAATATAAAAAATATCTTTTATGCATATGTTTATGCATACAAATCATTTATGATAAAAATCACTCTTTTAATTTCTTTTATGCATCCATTTATGCACAAAAATCATTTATGATGAAAATCACACTTTTATTATAAAAAAATATCTTTTATGCATAGAAATCACTTATGTGATAAAATTCGCTCTTTTAATATAAAAGAATTTCTTTTATGCATCCATCTATGCATAAAAATCATTTATGATGAAAATCACACTTTTAATATTAAAAAATATCTTTTATGCATATGTTTATGCATACAAATTATTTATGATAAAAATCACTCTTTTAATATAAAAGAATTCCTTTTATGCATCCATTTATGCATAAAATCATTTATGATGAAAATCACACTTTTAATATTAAAAAAAAATCTTTTATGCATACAAATCAATTATGAAAAAAATCACTCTTTTAATATAGAAGAATTACTTTTATGCATCCATTTATGCATAAAAATCATTTATGATGAAAATCACACTTTTAATATAAAAAAATATCTTTTATGCATACAAATCATTTATGATAAAAATCACTCTTTTAATATAAAAGAATTTCTTTTATGCATCCATTTATGCATAAAAATCATTTTTGATGAAAATTACACTTTTAATATTAAACAAATATCTTTTATGCATATGTTTATGCATACAAATCATTTATGATAAAAATCACTCTTTTATTATTAAACAAATATCTTTTATGCATATGTTTATGCATACAAATCATTTATGATAAAAATCACTCATTTAATATAAAGGAATTTCTTTTATGCATAAAGATCATTTATGATGAAAATCACACTTTTAATATAAGAAAAATATCTTTTATGCACATGTTTATGCATACAAATCATTTATGAAAAAATCACTCTTTTAATATAAAAGAATTTCTTTTATGCATCCATTTATGCATAAAAATCATTTATGATGAAAATCACACTTTTAATATAAAAAATATCTTTTATGCATATGTTTATGCATACAAATCATTAATGATAAAAATCACTCTTTTAATATAAAAGAATTTCTTTTATGCATCCATTTATGCATAAAAATCATTTATGATAAAAATCACACTTTTAATATAAAAAAATATCTTTTATGCATATGTTTATGCATACAAATCATTTATGATAAAAAAATCACTCTTTTAATATAAAAGAATTTCTTTTATGCATCCATTTATGCAAAAAAAATCTTTTATGATGAACATCACACTTTTAATATATAAAAAATATCTTTTATGCATACAAATCATTTATGATAAAAATCACTCTTTTAATATAGAAGAATTTCTTTTATGCATAAAAATCATTTATGATGAAAATCACACTTTTAATATAAAAAATATCTTTTATGCATATGTCTATGCATACAAATGATTTATGATAAAAATCACTCTT